>NC_138348.1:100630567-101230567 GCF_046562875.1 Panthera onca | reverse complement strand
AAGGTCACAGTGCAAGCACCACTGTGATTCAGATCTCATAGGAGAAGGTGTGGTTGCAGCCCACTGGAATGCACAGAAGTCTTCTGGATTGCTCTGGACCAAAGCTGGGCCATAGTCAATGGGCTGAGGCTGGAAAATAGGGAACCGGTATATAGGAACCCCCCACTTGGGTACTGATTAAATCTTCATGGAAGCCACCTTTGAGGGGTATTGTTGAAGTAAGCCCTCTGGGGAGTCCATGGAACTCACTAGAAAGCTGCCCTCTGGAATACTGCCCTCACCAATCAGGGCAATTCATCCTCTAGGGTGCCAACAGCAGCCACTTATGGACAGGTGCCAGGCTGGTGGAGATGAGCCCCCATTATCATTTTAGATATAAGTTGTGGGAGATTAACTTTACAATTTGTTCTTGAGGTATTTTTAATGGAGGTGTGGCTAAATTTAGGAAATTCACATAGCCAGCAATGGATGCAAAGACTTTTGGGACAGTGCACCTCCTTCTCTAGGGAAAGGGTGAGATCTTTACCAGCTCAGAGAATATCTGTATCTGTGGAAAGAGAGCTGTTTTGATGTTGCATGGAAGTTGAGCTATAGGCAGAAGCTGAGCAAACAAAGGGGTAGACTGTACCAGTCTCCCAGCTATTGCTGACTGGCCCAAGTCCATTCCTGCTATGATGCTGGAATGTTTCTTTCTGGAGAGCAGGCACAAGGTGATGTTTTGCCAGTAGACAGCACTGGGAGGACACTGGGAGAGGGAAGAGAGTCTCTTCCTGGTTCCAGTGATCTCAGCTTGCTCTTTGGCACATGACAGCCAGCAGCTTGAGGGACAATGAGTGACCTCACATCCAGGTCTGGCACACCCCCCCCCCCATTAGTAGCTTCCCTTGGCACCTCAGAGAGTGACTGCCATGGGGTTCTGGCCATGAATACAGCACCTCCCTGCAGGCAGCCCCGCTGGAACCACAGAGAAGGAACTTCCAGGTAGCTTCTATAGGAGCCACAGCTGGCTTTCCAGCTGGCTTTCCAGGATGTTTAATACCCATATAGACAGCTTCCAGGCAAGTTTCATTGACACCCCTTGAGCAGCTTCTTGTCTGCCAGCCTCTGCACATCCACACCCCAAGTGTGACTTTCCTGTTTGTTGGTCCCATCTCATCCTTTCCTGCTTGCCAGGTCTGGCCCACCAACTGTGGGCAGACTCAGGCCAAGGACAACTTCACCATCCATTTGCAACTGCATCATCTCCAATGAAGTCAGAATCCCAGCCTTGAGGGGGAATCTCCTTGTTAAGTGTCTTCCTTCCTTGAGTACCTTCCCCTGGACTTACAGTATTCGTCAGGGTTGTCTTTTGTTCTTGTAAATAGTTTATAATTCTTTATATTTAACCTTCCCTATCCAAATTGCTAGGTAGTTTCTGTCTCCTGTCTAGACCAAGACTGATACAGTACAAATGCAAATGTTCCCAAATACTAGTATTCGGGGAAGCTTGAATCCCACCATCAGCAACAAATACTATCAGGTGCTTTCCGTGAAGCAACAGTCTCACTTTGTTCATTTGCAAGAATCCAGGTATTTGTTTTTCAAATACTCAAGTCTGGATAGTCGTAATTTGTCTGTCAGTCATTCTTTCAAGTAAAATGCTGGTTTTTTTTTTTTAAGTGGCTAATTCAACTCGCTATTCAAATAATCACACATGTGCTTTTCTACAAGATAAACATTATATTTTGCATAAATGATTTTTGCATACTTCCCATTTCATTACACAAAATATTAAATAGACATGTGCTCAAGGGTCAAGATTTAATACAATTAATATTTTTCACTGCTTTATTAGGACATTCTTAAGTAAAACAGCTTTTTTTTTTGTTTTTTTTCCTGAAAGGCTGTCCCAGTGAAAAATACAATATCTAGAAGTACAATTTGATGCCTCTGCCTTGATTTGGGCTGAGGAACCAGCTGATTCACCCACCACTGATTTTGAACCACAAATGCCAGCGTCAACATAGTGAAAAAGGCAAATAATGTCATAGCACAGTCTTGATCCTGTAAAGGATCTAGAGAACCCCAGGCTTCCATGAGCCACACTTTGAGAATCACTGATCTTCAGGTTAAGCGTATATGGCCTGACATTAAACAGACCTGAGTCTGAAGCTTGACTGTGCCAATTTTTTTAGCTGAATGACCTTGGACAATTTATTTAATTTCTCTATTCATTGGTTTCTTCGTATGTAAAATGGGATTCATAAGATCATGTTCCTCACAGAGATCTGCAAGGATTAAATGAAATATTGTCTGTGCAGTATACAGCATGGTGTCTAACATATAGTACATTCTTAGTCAAGAGGGAATTGTGACAGAGGAATAGAAAGAGCAAGAAGGAGTAAAAGGAAAAAAAATGTAGAGCCCTGCTTATCTCAAAGTGGGGACAGAGGAGACCATTATGGCAAAAGGGAGGTCAAAGAGCTGCATTAGTTAAACCCGGAGCTCAGAGTTCTTCCACCTTGCCCTCAAAGAGTGTTGGAGGAGTAGCCAAGTGGCGAAGAAAAAGCGAGTTCGAAGGCCAGATGCTCAGCAGCTCACCCACATCTGGCTCCTCTTTAGAAGATGGCCCCAGAAGGGGTGTATATCTCTTAAGAGAATTTCCCTTCCCCTCTCAATAGAGACAGCCTGTGCGAGAGACAGGCACGGCTGAGAGATGGACCTGGTTGGCTTGGGACCCCCAACTAAAGGGCTTTGTGTTTGCGTCAAGGTGCAAAGCTGGTTGCACGGAAGCTTCTCCCCTCTGGCTCTGCAGTACCCCTCCTGCGATGCTAAGAGACACAGCGATCTCCTTTCAGAGAAAGAGTGAGGAGAAAAACCTGTGACATAAGGCAAAGTCACGTGGTTCAGGCCCCATAGCCACATCTCCATTCCTCAGAGCTGCTTCCATATGCTCAGCTCCTGGATTGTGATACTGTTTCACAACAGCTTGGCAGGCGAGCCCACAAATGGCCAGGCTGCCTCAGCTCCCCACAATCCTCTTCCTCCTCTTCCGTCTTCGGAGAAAAACGAAACTCCACCACAATAAATGTTATTGCTGTCAACGAACCCTTAATGGCATTGAGATCTTGCTTCGCTCCAGGCTAAGGGCTGCACAGAGATTCCTTCGTATTATCCTCACGCCCGCCATATGGAGGGGAGTACAATTTAAGCCCATTTTAAAGATAAAGAAACTGAGTCTTGGAGAGGTTGTTACACTTGCACGATTGGTCAACGTCAAATTATGTGTCTCTCAGGCCGCAGAGCCCGTATCAACACCTCTTCAAAGTGTATTCTCACAGCGGGCGAGTGAATTTGTCCTTCTTGAACTTGGCATTTGGGCTCACAATCTTCTTTCCTAGTTTATCTTGTTTCTATGCCATTCCCAACCCACAAGTGGTTTCTCCAGTGCCCGTGGTTACTGGCGAAAGATAACTTTCTGTATATCCTTTGAATCAAGACTCACTCCCCAACTCCTTGTCCCAATTCCTCTTGTCTTTGGCTTTCCTGCCATCGGCAGCAAAATTCTCCTGCAGACCATCCTTCATGCTGCGGCCATCACAGCCTTTCTGAACACACACGTCCTTTCCTAGCTTAAATGCCCTCAGGGCCACCCCAGTTCCCACTGGGTAAAAACTAAATTCTCCAGCATGGTATTCAAGGCACTGCCTCCAACGGACCTCCCCAAGCTCACTGCTTCTTGTCCCTGTCTTGTGTCCTAGGCTTCAGAGTCCTGGAAGGATCCTACCACCTCCACAACCAGGACTGTATCTTACTTCTCTTTGTGTTCCTGGTGCCTGAAACCATTCTTGACACATCACAGCTGTTCGGAATATGCAACTGAAGGAATACAGGAAGAATGGTTGCATAAATGATTTTTCAACAGCACTTCCCTTATGCTTCCTTGGACCCTGTTTATTGAATCTTTCCTGAATGATGGCCTCCAAAATTTTGGATTCACTGCATCACTGTTCTGAGCACCCTGTTTCCAGATTTTAACAGCCGGGCCTCCCTGTCATCTTTCCCCCCTCCAGCTTTCCTAGGGAGTAAGGTAGCTGTAGCCCCTCTTATCTGGGTCAGCCCCTCCTGGGCTCATCTCCCATTTCCCTGTCCCGGGAAACTTCCCAGTCCTCCTGTGCACAGGCTGTAGAAGGTCAGATTGGTAGAATGATCATGTCTTTCAAATTCTCTGCCATTGGCTTCTCCATGGAGCCCCAGTGTCCCTGCCAGTGGTCCCCCAAACTTCCTCGGCTCAAAGAAACTCCATTCTGAGCTATCATCATTGTGAGGTCAGTTTAGCACAGTGCACATTCACAGCTTAATTTCACTCCCGTCCCTGTGGCTCCATCCAGGCTGGGAGTGCTCCCAGGTCCACTTAGAAATTTTGCCTTGGGTTGCATGGAGGGAGGGAGAGACGCATTACTGCCACAAAGAACTCGAGTAAATACAGCAGAGATGCGAAGAGCAAGCAAGTTGTTCGTTAACATCACAGTCGCTTTGCAAAGTGTGGGGTATGCACCTTATCTAGACGCAACACGGCCAGGGCGTTTCTAACCCCAAAGTCTTCCTGGAGCCCTGCATAATCACCCGGGAGGCCTGTCTATCCATCAGTCAGCACCTACCTTGAGCACAGACCAGTACTAGCCTGGGGGTGATGATGGACGAGGGGAACACCCAAGACGTAAAAGGGGGAATCCCTGCCAAAGGGCTACACTCTCCAAAGGGAAGACATCACAGCAGACATGAAGCAGGGAGCCATGGAATAGGCATTACTCTGGGAAGAGGGAGACCACTGTGACCCCTGGGGTGTGGACTGAGCTGGGGTATTCCTGATAGGGAGTCAGAGAAAGGGAGTGTCCTGAGAAGCTTACGTGGAGTGAGGGCACCTGTCTGCTCTGAGCCTGGAGTATGTTCTGGAGGTAAAAGGTCAGACTTATATAATGACCACAGCTTTCAAATCTTCTTCAGACAGGTGGTCTGATCCCGCCTCACTGATGAGATGCAGCCCTCAACCTCCCTCAACCCAGCCCCATAGGAAATGCTAGCAGCCATTGTGAATTCCAACCTGAGACTGAATTTACTGACAATTCTTGAACGCATAGCAACAAGCATAGGAAAGAAAGAGAGAATTTGCAAGTTATCTCACCAGATGAATAAAGGCAAGTGAGAAGGTGCATCTGGGAGGTGGGAGAGCAGATAAAACAGATCACGGCTTCTTTTACACCTCCGGTATTCAGTACATTTGCCACACGAAATATTTTAGCTGTTTATTTTACGCAGTTGCTTGTTATCTCACTTAACTAGAAGTCCTTTGGGGGTGCGGAGTGTCTTATTTTTCCTTTTGTCCACAGCATTTAGCACAATATCAATAACGACACACAAATATCAATAAACAAGTATTGAATGAATGAGTGAAGAAATAACTGAATGACTAATTGATGGTTCTGAAAACAAAAAATGGTGAGGCCATGACAGAAATAGAAGATAAAGAAGGGTGCCAGCACAACAAGAAAGTTGTTTCAAAACAAAGAGAAACCAGGTTTCATCTCAATCTCCCTGTGAAGGGAGACCTTCACAGAGGCCAAGAGCTTCTAAAGATGGACCCTGCTTCATCAGGAGGTGACTATGGCGAGGGTAAGGATAGTCACCGTTTGTCTTCATATTCGTGTCATGTAAATCTCACCACCGCCCGTGACACAGGAATAGTCTCCATCCTCGGCCGACAGGTGAGAAGAGCAAGTCTCGAACAGGCTGTGTAAAGTATCCAAGCGATAGTGCCCGGAAGCGATAGAGACAGGTTTTAAACCAAGGCTCGCCTGATTCTGGAACCTCAGTGCACTGGGACGGCAAACTTCTCTTCCCTGGGGACGCACACCTGAGGAGCCCCAAACCATTTGCTTGCCACCCCTCACCCCGTGTCTGTTGCTCTCCCACCAAAATCAGCCTCCCCCCTTCGGACTTCCTCTTTGGAGACCAGCCCATCTCCAGGTGGAGAGGTCACCCCAAGGCTTTTGCTGGGCTCAGATGCCGAAAGGTGGGTAGAGAGGTAGGTGGCTTCTTCCCAAGCAGGCCTAGACCTCCATGCCCTCTGGGGCCTGCTCTCTGGGCTCAGCCCCCTCATTGGATATCTTTCCAACCGGACAGGGATGAACTTCACCCTAAGAAAGACTTGGCCCTTGCCCGGCTCCTGGGAGGTAACCTTAAAATGTGCCTGATAAGGGTGTGTTTCCTAACCCGTAGGCCTTGGGCCACTCAGTATCACCTTGACCTTGGGAGGGCCTGGAGACTGCCTTGTGCCGGGCAGGCACTCCCTGCCTAAGTTTCTGACCCCACCAAAAACCAGACAGCGAGGCGCAGGCAAGCTTCCCTAGATGAAAGTACTGTCAGTGCCGCTTGGATAATTCCATGGCCCAGGACAACAGGAAGCACATCCCTGGAACTCTCCTGACGCCTGCCTCTGCGCCTTTCCTGTCACGGACTATAATCTGTATCCCTTTGCTGTGATGAACTGTAACTGTGAGTCGTACAGCTTCGCCGAGTTCTGAGTCCTAGTGAATTCACTGAGCCCGCGAGTGGCCGTGGCCGTGGGGACTCCTGCACAGAGGTCGTCTTGACCAAGCATTGCTCCTGCCTGCTGCCTCTCACTGCCTGTTGCTGCAGAGCTGGGCCTGGCTCTCTGCGTGTTCCCCTGGACCTGCCCCCCTGGACCTCTTTGTGCCTACGTTTGCATTGTCCGGGGACGGCACGTGCAGCAGCTGGCAACCGGCCCCAGCTGTGCCCACGGCCTGTTCTCGCTCCTAGAGAATGCACCCTGGGCCAGAGCATTCTGCTCTGTCCTCCCCAGGGAAGGGAGGTCAGACACGCTTCACCATAGCTGAACAGCCTCTTGGTGGAGGCTCCAGAGAGACAGTCAAAGGGAGGGCGCAAGGAATGAACCAGAAGACCTTACGTTTCTCTCAGACCCTAAAGCGTTGATTGTTAGACGCATGCCTTGGTTTGGATACTTTCAGCCTGAAGCAATGACAGGATTTTCAGACAGGGGTGTCCTCTCATATGCCCACAGACAGGCTGGGGAGACAACTGTGGCTGGGAGAGAATATTCTCAGGACAGGGCCCTGCCTCGGGGGCTGGGGGGAAGGAGGCAAGCAGGGAGCTCAGGCTGCAGGTGAGACTTGGGAGCCCAAGAAACCAACCAGTCAGGCTGCTTTTCAAAGCTCAGCTTTGGTTCTCTAGAACTTGCTGGGGACGGCTCCCCTTCCCTCCTGCCAACTCCTCTTTTCCACCTGGCACCGAAGGGCCTAGCCTCAAAGTCACCACTATGAAAGCCATGCAAGAGATGCTAATTGCTGTATCTGACCTCCCTTCAGATAACAAGGGAGTCGCTCTCCCTAATTAGCCCTGCCGCCGGTAGACCAGCAAAGCCAAATGTTTATTATGGGATGAATGCACTTACTGTAAATTTTGACATATGCTGTGGAAAGATGTTGGATAAATAAGACTTCAGAGGCATGGGTTGTTTAAATAATGAATGCCCACCGCTGCGGGTATAAGGGAGGGGAGAGAGGCAAAAGAGAAGCTAAGGGTCCTAGAGCAGTGCGCGGAGCCCAGAAACAGACAGGGCCGGTAGAGAGAGGCGGAAGGAGGCTTTCTGGGGACAGGGGACCGAGTGGGGGCAGCAGGAGGCCAGGGGAAGGAAGAGAGGCAGGCTAGGCAGCCCCACCTCACCCCAGGCACTTCAGTGCTCCCACCTTCCTGCAGAATCTCCCTCCCAGGCTCACCCATTCACACCCAGTCATAGTCCCTGGGAGGGGTTCCTGGGAAACAGTGACAACTGACTGTGGAACCACGACAGGGAAGCACCCCCCCCCCCCAACCCCCACCAGGATGGAGCCTGCAGCAGGGCTGTGTCTATTGTTGCTGGTGTCTCACATCCTCCCAGGGGGGAGTGTATGGGAGCCTGATCCTGTGCCTGGACTCCGTGGCTGGGCCAGCATATGCAGAGGGAAGCATTCTGCCCAACCAGGACTCCCAAGCCGCCATGTTCGGAGGCATCTTGGAGGGAGCACACGGGTGGTCTGGCTTCCCGTGAATCCCTTCAGGCCTGGGCCGGGTAGAACAGGCCGCACACTGTGGAAGAAGGATACCATTTCTCAAACAGGAAAGACTGTCCCCTCCAGCGCCACGGGGCTCAGGCCCAGAGGGCAGGTCCACGAGCAGGGGTCACAGTGATTGGTAGCCCTGTTGTCTCTCAGCTCACTGGGTCCCCACCGTCCAAGGGAAGACACGTGCTCTCATCCCAGTGGGTGGGGGTTTGTTGGACAAGATGTCAGGGAGACAGGGGGACTCTCAGGAACTACACGGACAGCCCCACAGAGACCACGCCTGTTTCAGACACACGGCCCAGCCCCAGACCCCTCTCTTGTCAAGTCTCCCCGGCAGCCCCTGGGCCTCTGCCAGCAGGGGCCTCCCTGCCCTCACGGCTGCTGGTCTTTCTCTTTCACTGCCAACTGAATGACTCTCCTCCTGGGCCTTAAACGTGAACCTGCAGGGGCTTAGGCAGCACTGAAAGCAATTTGCTTTGCAGGCTTGGTGGTCACTGGAGAGCCACTGAAGGGGTGTGAATAAGGACAGACCTGTCACATCAGGAGTTCACAGAGGTACAGCAGCAGGCAGGTGGGCCAGAAAGGGTGACCCCCGGGGACACAACGGCCCTTCAGGAAGCTGCCACGATTGTGCAATCGTGGGCGCTCTGCCTGGCCTGTGCATCGGTCAGAACAGGCCAGGTTATGCTTATATGGTAAACAAGCCCAAACCACAGTGCCTTGCAAACAACAGATGTTTATTTCTTGTGTGGGTCAGCAGAGGCCTCTGTTCCACTCGGTCACTCAGGGTCCCGGGCTTTGGAATTTCTTGTGGCCCCGAGACAACGGGAGGGCCACTCAAAGGCTCTCCCACACTTCAGCTTCAGAATGACACATGAACCACTCACAGCTCATCCAGCAGATCGAGCCACGGGGTCTCACCTCAGGGCAAGAGGGCGGGAACATGTGGAGGCATGCTTGGGGGGCAGCGGCCTCTGTGCCTCAGATCACATTCCCGCTAATGCTTCTGGCCCTGCCTTCCTCCCGTCCACACATCTGCACCAGCACAGAATCAGAGACCCACAGGGTATCAGACCTAGACGGCCCCTCAGTTTACAGATGGGGAAACCGAGGCCCAGAGGGCTTGTGGTTGGCTCAGGCTGTGCCAGCAGCCCCCACGAGCTGCTCCCCAAGCTGATTTCCAGGCCGGCAGTGACCCTCCAGGGCGACCCCCCGCCTTGGGCTCTCCTGGTTTGTGAGCTGGCTCCTTCTCCCTTGTCATTTTTATTTCAGTCTTCTCCTCCCCTCGTTCGGAGGAACTTCCAAATGTCATTCTTTCTTTAGTTTTTCACCTCCACAGAGCCCTCCTTTTCTTTGTCTCCCCCCTCGGGCAGGCTCTTTCACTGTGAAGGGCTCTTTTTTTCTCCTCCCACAGAGCACGCTGACCTTTTCCTCTTCTCCATAGGACAAAGCCTGGCCTGGCTCGCTCCTAACAGGAATTGGCTCTGGAAATTCCGGTAATTGCTCCGTCCTTATTATTGAGCCTGGGAAGCCAGTCTTGGCCAGGGTGGCCCCCTCCCTTTTAGCCACTCACTTGCTAGAATCAGGCTGCAGATGGGCTGCTAACGAGGTGACCAATTAACAAACGCTAAATAACCCCAAAGGGTATTTTCCTCCCTGGCCTGATTTCCAGGCCCCTTTGTTCCTCCTTGGGAATCTGTCCCCTGTGACAGGACCACAATGGGACTGTTTCCAAGCCTGACCCTGTGAGAAGCTGACCACTCAAGCCATGGTCACAAGACTGACTCCTTTGCTTGGGGGTGGGGGGAAGCATGGGAGCAGGGAGGGTTCCTGCCTCTCAGGAAAAAGAGGGAGGGTTCCTGCCTCTCAGGAAAAATGCTACAACCACCCCACGTTACTGACCACTTACTATGTGTTATATAATGCTTATGCAACCTTTCATTCATGCATTTATTCAAACAAGCAGGAACTGAGGACTTCTGATGCACCAGATGTCGTAGTGGGCAGCCCTGACCTCAGACCGGGCCTCACGGGGCCTGTATGTTAAAGCTTTGGTGCTTTGGTGCATCTTCCTGTGAATTCTCAGTCTTTCTCTGATGCCTGGTACCTGCTGGCAGTGAGGACCTGGTGTGGAGCCCTGAGCTCCATGTGAGTCCGGTCCCTGCTTCTCCCCTTCAGGGCAACCCTGGACCCTCTACCCTACCTCCCCACCCCACTCCCACACACATAACATACATTAGGGTTGGCCAGATCCTCTGAGGCCACTTGCACTTAAAGAATCTCTTCCCGGAGTGTAGAGTGGTGAGTACATCACTCCCTCCTGCTGAAGCTTCATTCATTCATTCATTCATTCATTCATTTATTTTCATGGAGTCCCATGAGATTGACCCACCAGAATGGTGCTGGCTCTCTGACTTGGTGTGACTGCCTTTGATTGCATAGACAGAAGCCTCACAAAGCAAAATTTGCTTGGGACTCTACACATCCCGGGAGTGGCACTAACACTAGAGATACGGTGGTGAGTGAAATGGACACAATCCTCATCCCCAGAGAAGTTGTGGTCACAAATAGCACTCAAAAGGGGACCGGAAAGAATAGAAGGCATTTGAGCCTCGACAAAGGCACCTGATCTGTTGTCTGAGGTAGGTGCTATTTTCAACTCCATTTGACAAATAAGAAAACTGAGGCACAAAGATGCTGGATGCCTGCCCAACGGTGCACTCCTAGTAGAACCAGAAACGAACTAAGGAACTTGCTCACCTAGGATCCCGTTAAATGTACAATTGCTCTTATCCGCTTAGGCTGAAGGAGGAATATTTTGGCCTGGAAGCAGGAAAGCGGGAGTTGTCGGGACAACTTTAGTAGCAAGTGGGAGAAAACCAAGCACAATCTGACTTAAGTACAAAAAAGGTGAGGAGATCAATTGGCTCTTAAAAGGTCCAGGAGTGTTTACCTTCAGGCATGGCTGGATCCAGGTGTTTGGACACTATCACAAGACTCAGTTTCTCCCTTCTCTTCCCTATCTTTTTCTTATTTAATTAAAGTATGACTTAACATACAGTAAAATGTAGAGGTCGTAGGTATACACTTCAGAATTTCTACACAAAAAACCATCAGATCAAGATATAGAATTTCCAGCACCCCGTAAAGCTCTTTTGCCCCACTATAATCAATAACCCCTAAAGGGTAGCCACTGTACCGACTTTTATCACCGCAGGTTAAGTTTTGCTATCGTTTTATTATAATTACGGAGATGTAATTGACACATAACATGATATTAGTTTCAGGTGTATAGTACAATGATTCGATATTTGTATGTATTTTGAAATGACTGCCACAATAAGCCCCATTAATATCCACATATACATAATTATAGTGTTTTCCTCGTTGTGATAAGAACTTTTAAGATCTACTCTCTTAACAGCTTTCAAATATGCAATACAGTATTATTAACTATAGTCACCACGCTCTACATTTCACCCCCATGACTTCTTTTAGAACTAGACGTTTGCACATTTTGACCCCTTTCATCTGTTTTGGCCACCCCCACCTGCCTCTGCCCCTGGCAATCAATAATCTGTTCTCTGTATCTAGGAGTTTGACGTTTTGGGTTTTTTGTGTTTGTTTTGTTTTGCTTTGCTTTGTTTCATTTTAGATTCCAGATGTAAGTGATATCATAAGGTATTTGTCTTTCTCTGTCTTATTTCACTTAGCACAATGCCCTCCAGGTCCATCCATGTTGTTGCAAATGGCACGATTTCATTCTTTTTTTATGTCTGAATAATACTCCTGTGTGTGTGTGGATTACCACATAAATATATAATATTTCTCCTCAATTCATTCGCTGATGGACACTTGGGTTGTCGCCTTGTACTGGCTATTGTAAATAACGTTGCAATGAACACAGGGGTGCAGATATCTTCTCAAGTCAGTGGTTTTGTTTTCTTAAGCAAATGCCCAGAAGTGGAATTCCTGGATCATGTGATAGTTCTATATTTAACTTTTTGAGGAGCCTCCACACTGTTTTCCATAATGGCTGCACCAATTTACATTCTGGCCAACAGTGCATGAAGGTTCCATTTTCTCCACATTCTCATCAACAGGTTATGTCTTCTCTCCTTGATTTTAGCCATTCTGACAGGTGTAAGGTGAGATCTCATTGTGATTTTGATTTGCATTTTCCCTGATGATGAGTGACACTGAGCATCTCTTCATGTTCCTGTCGGCCATCTGTGTGTCTTCTTTGGGAAAATGTCTATTCAGGTCTTCTGCCTATTTTTACATCAGATTGTTTGTTTCTTTGCTGTTGAGTTTAGGCTTTCCTATCTTGGTCTCATATAAATTGAATCATGTGTGGGTATTCTTGTGTGGCTGACTTGGCTCAGTCAAGATTATGTTTGTGAAATGTATGCTTCTTATTATCCTGTAACGGGAGTTTGTTCCTTTTAATTGCTGTGCAGTATTCTATTATATGAATATACCACAAATTATTGTTGGTAAACACATAGATTGCTTCCAATTTTGGCTACCACAAATAAAGGTTTTGTGAGCATTTTTGTACACATCACTGGTGGACAAAAGCACTCCTTTCCGTTGGGTATATATACTCAGGAATAGAGTTGTGCCCCCCCCCCCCCTCCAAAATAGAGAATGTGTATGTTTAGTCTTAATAGATACTTCAAAATAGTTTTTCTGGAGCAGTTATCCCAATTTACACACCCACTAGAATTTTTAATTGGATTGTCTGTTGTTTGCGCACTGGTTTGTGGGAGTTCTTTATATATTCTGAATATTGTAGTCTTTTTTCTCTGATATGTGAGTTGCAAATATCTTGTCCCAATCTTTGGCTTGCTTATAATCCTTAATATTGTCTTTTTATGAGTTAACATTCTTAATTTTGATAAAATCAAATTAACATTTATTTTACATTCAGTTTTGTGTATTGCTATGTATAGCCTGTTGAAGAAAACTCTTATCTCAAAGGCATGGACATATTCATTATCCTTTGTTTTAGTCTAGAAACTTGATTGTTCTATCTTTTGTGTTTAGATCTATGCTCCTTCATGCATTGATTTTTTGTGGATGGTATGAGGTAGAGGTCAAGGTTCATTTTTTTTCCACATGAATTAACCCGGCACCATTTATTAAAAAGTACATCCTTCTCCCCCACTGAATTGTAGTGAAGCATTTGCTATAAATCAGATGATTGTGTGTGTCTTCACTATTCTTTATTCTTTACTACCTGCAGCTGGGGTCATTCCATGAGGTGTTGACAGTCCAGCGTGGCCCAGTCCTATCTGCAATCAATTCTGCTGCCCCGGGTAAAAGGAATGCCTCCTTCCCATCAGTAACCCCAGCACCGCACTTGCCTTCCATACTAATCCTTGGATCAATCACTACGGTCAAATGTTGATTGACCAACATTTGGTCACATGTCCATCCCTTAACGTGGGGTGAAGGGCACCCAAATCTCTCCATTGGGGTAAGAAAGGCACGGCCTCTCCTCTCAAAAGGAATTTGGGAGTCTACTGCCAAAAGAAAATGCCACACAGCAGTGTGGTGGACAAAAACAACTTAGAGACACTCTATGGCTTTGGAGAGACCCTGGGCCTTTCAGGTCATCATTCTCCTAAGGTCATCGTGGGGCATTCCTGGGCCCTGGGCACTCCGTGAAGCACTGTGATGGGTACAGAGATGCTTTAACATTTGGCACACGCCCCACCTTTGCGAATAGGTAAGATTAAGGAAGCCCGAAGAGTGATCCAGCATGACCGGGTCTCCTGGGTCATCCAGGAACCCCTGGGCTGTGCTGGGCACCTTTGAGTGGCTGCTGTCAGGCTGCCCAGGGAAAGCAGGTCTGCAGAGTTGCATGTCACGCCTCATTTCACCAGGTGTGATTTCCAATGAGACATCGCTCCACTGGGGCCTAATGACACGGGGAGAGTCGGGCAGGGAGGCTGTGATTTCCAATATGCACCAGCCCGTCATTACTAGCAGGAAATGGATTTTTGCTGGGTAATCAAAGTCAAATCCCTCACTATCCCCACCCGTGAGTACCCCTAGCACCAGCCCCCATCGCATGCAAGGTGCCCTCCCTGCACCCTGCTCCCTGAGTCCTCAGCGAACCAAAGTCAAAGCCAGCCTTCCTGCCAGAGGAGACGCGGCAGCATGCTCCCCTGGGACGTCTGGATTCTGTGCGGGAAGGGTGTGTGTGGAGGAGGACAGAGAGGTAGGAGGGGCGAGGTCACAGGAGGGAGGTCTTCACCTGGTGGGGAGCGCTGGAGAAATAAAGCAACGATGTCAGAGGTTTAATCAACCTTTGAAGACTTCACAGTGTTTGGACAGAAGTGTGTGAATAATATTCATTTAGATTGGCACCTGTGCACACCACTGAAAGGAAAATAGCATTTTGTCGCGCTTGTGATGAGGAGCAAGCAGTCTGGAGAGACAGGCTGTGCATCTCCTGGAAGCTGTGAAGATGGGTTTTTTTCCCCTTTTGTTTCCGTCTCCGTGTGACCCTGTGACTCCTTGGAAATCCAGGGGCTCAGAGTCGATGCCTGACATTCCTTTTTCTGCTTCTCCAGACAGAGAAGGAACAAGAAAAGAGCTGCCAAGGGCACCTGGGCAGGACGGAAGAGACCAGGCTTCTGGTGCTGGCCGTGCCGCTGGCCACAGGCGAGTGGCATTGGGACTCTGGCCTCAGCTTCCCTGCACGCAACTTGCAGAGAACCTGCTGGTGTAACACGCTTCCCGGTTTGGGGTGAGGGTCACAGGAGGTCAGGTGAGCCCAAGAGTGGTTATTTGACGGTGACGCCATTCCTCTTCTCCTGAAAGGTGCCCAAAGACATTCCACCACCGTTAAGCAGCAGGACAGTCACATGGAGACACGTCAGGGGGCTGAGTGTCTTTGCTGAGCCCTCCCACTCCCACCGTCCAGTGTGACAGCCACCTCACCGACTTCACTGATCCCTCATCCTTCTTTCCCTCCCACCTGGGGACCCCAGTCTCTAGACCCCAGCCAGGCATATGTGACTTGTCATCTTTTGCTCTGGGCTCCTGGCCAACCTCCCCAGGCACAGTGGGTCCTGGCCATTGGCCCATGCCCCTGCTGCCCCAGACACTCTTAATCCTGTCCCCATAGACACCCCAACTTCTGCAGATCAAAAGCCTCCTTCTCACTCTTTGGAGACGCCCGCCCACCACGGCCACGATGCTGTGTTGACAAGAGCTCCTGGAGGTGAGGAGAACCCTCACAGCTCCAGCCTCTCCAGCCTGCCGCAGAGGGAGCCTGGCCTTCCTCTCCTGGAGTGCCTTCCCCTGGGCTGGGCCTCTCTGCCTGGTCTATCTCAGCCACTTTGACCTATAAAAAACCTTCTTCTGCACCCCCCACCTCCCTCCCTTTCCTCCCCTTCTCTCCTTCCCCCTTCCCCTCCATCCCTTCCCTACTCTCCCCTTGCTCCTCTTCCCCTCTCTGCCTCTAGCCTTCCCTTCTCTTTGCTTTCTCCCCACCCACCCCTCCCCCCATGAGGGCCCTTCCCTCCTCTCTTCTTCCCACCCAACTCTGCTCTTATCCATCTTTCAGGACAACTACCCCCAGGGAGAGAGCCTGGGCCCTCCTCCCAGCCAGCTTCCCCAGCCATTCTAGCAGGTAGGGCTTTCTAAACTGTTGCCACCAAGTGTCTCCCAAACACCATACACAGGTTGCCCTACCTGCCAGGAGGTCAAACAGTTGGTGGGGGGGATATGTCCACACACAGCACAAATCAGCCCACCATACTAGTCATGCAGGATGCGGCTGTCGCCATCCCCTGCTTTCCTCCCCTGGACGGCAAAATGGAGTCTTTGAAATTTAGGGTAGAAGAGCCCTTAGAAATCCATTGTGTTCCCAGTCAATACCAACAATACAGCATGTTTGATATTCAAAATATGATCAGATGTTAGTGTCTGTCTAATATTAGGTATTATCAATATTATATTCTCTATAAAATAGTATAGTATCTATAGAGAGGAGAGTGTGGATAGACCTATAATGAAGTATAATATGAACTCATATCCAATATTAGATATTAATGTCTATCTAGAGAAAAAACTAAACTGGAAGAGCCAGAAAAACACTAGACAAGAAGAATAAAGGGGAAGAATTGCTCTATAAGATACAAAATATTTTAAAACTATCATAATTGAAATAGCCCAGTATTGGCATGGGAAGGAAGAGACAGTACAGAGGGAAAGGATAGAGACCAGAAATAGGCCTAAATATAAAAAATAATTGAGCCTCTGATGGAAGTGGTATTTCAGATCAGTGCATGGAAAGATTTGACCAATGTTATTGTCATTACTATTTAACCCTGGATTGTTCCATGTGGTAACCAGTAGCCACAGGTGGCTGTTGTGCGCCTGAACTGTGGCCAGTCCAAAATACACACTGGATTTTGAACACTAGATATGAGAAAAGACGTATAAATTAACTCACTTACAATTTTTATATAGGTTATACGTTGACATTATGCTTTGAATATATGGTGGGATAAAATAATATGTTATTATGATTTCTCCTACCTGTTTCCTTTTACTTAAATTGTGGGTAACAGAACATTTTAAATTACATATATGGCTTTCTTTATATATATATTGGACAGAAGTATTCTAACCACTGGTAAAAAGTAAAATTGAATCCCTATCTCACACTTCATATGGAAAATAAAATCCAAATGGATCGATATTTTGATGTAAAATACACCTGGAAGAAAATGTGCATAATCTATTGTATGATTTTATTTTATGATTGTGGAATGGGGAAAACCTTTGAAAACAGACTAAATTCAAAGCTATCTTTTAAAAAGATTGATAAATTTGATGTCATAAAAGATAAATTTATCTACAAAGAAAAACACCTTTAAGAAGGTTGAAAAGACAGGGGTGCCTGGGTGGTTCAGTCAGCTGAGCATCCGACCTTGGCTCAGATCATGATCTCACAGCTCGTTGGTTTGAGCCCCGCATCAGGCCCTGTGCTGACAGCTCGGAGCCCGGAGCCTGTTTCGGATTCTGTGTCTCCCTCTCTCTCTGCCCCTCCCCTGCTCATGCTCTGTCTCTCCCTCTCTGCCAAAATTAAATAAACATTAAAAAAAATTACAAAATAAAAAAAGAAGGTTGAAAAGACAATGAACACATTTAATACGGAAAATATTGGTAACATATAATAGCAAAAAGTTTATGTGAGGAAAGCTCTTACAAATCAGTTTTTAAAACAAAGATGAAAAACCTATACTATTGGCAAAGTATATAAATAAGATGTTCAAAGGAGAAAAAGAATTAAAAATCATCAATGCACACATAAAAAATGTTCAACTTCACAATCAAAGGCATGAAAACTTCAAAGCAGGACCCTGTGTTTCTTGTAGCATATTGGCAAAATTTGAAAGACCATGAGGATGGTAAGAAACGAGTCCTCTCGTTGGTGGGATATAAATTTGGGCCACCTCTTTAGAAGCCAACTTTGGTAATAATGATCAAAATTTTGAATGTGTAAATGCTTTGACCCAAGAATTCTACTTCTAGGAATTTAGCCTATAAACGCACTTGTGTAAGAAGGCATAAATATGTACATAAGAATGCTCGCTGCGCTATTACAATAGCAAAAGCCAGCCAACCAACCAACCAACTGAGAAATAACATAAACATTCATCAGTAGGGACGGGGGAAGTGAACTCTGATATAGCCATTCCATGGAATACTACGCAGCCATAAAAAGAATGAGGTTAGTTTTATGTATATTACTATAGAAATATCTCCAGTCTTTATTAGTAAATGACAAGAGCAAATTACAAAAAAAAATTATGTATAATTCTATGCGTAGTTTTCAAAGATAGAATTGCAAATGTTGTGATCGCATAAAACATTTCTGGAAGGACCTATAACTTATTGAATGTAGTTATCTCTCAGAGGTGGGAAGAACTCAAGAGTAAGGAAGGAAATTGCTTGATTTCTGTTTTTATCATTTTATGCTGTTTGAACTCTTTTTAAAAATACTATGTTCGGGGCGCCTGGGTGGCGCAGTCGGTTAAGCGTCCGACTTCAGCCAGGTCACGATCTCGCGGTCCGTGAGTTCGAGCCCCGCGTCAGGCTCTGGGCTGATGGCTCAGAGCCTGGAGCCTGATTCCGATTCTGTGTCTCCCTCTCTCTCTGCCCCTCCCCCGTTCATGCTCTGTCTCTCTCTGTCCCAAAAATAAATTAAAAAAAAAAAAAAAATACTATGTTCATCTCCTACTTACGATTTTCAAAACATAGGTTTAAAATTTGTCTTAGACCATCTAACCACTCATTTTAAAGAAGAAAATCAAAACTCAAGAGCAAGTGTTTTGGTTACTATTAGCAAACTACTCCAGAATTTAGCAGCTTATAAAACCATTTTCTGGTGCTTGTAAGTTTGCAGGTCAGGAGTTTGGGAAGGGCTTGGTGGGGTGGTTCTTACTTGGCCATTGCAGTCAAATGTGGGCCGGGCTCATGGACATCCAAAGGCTCTGCTAGGCTGGCTGGTTAACAGGGTTCATGCTCATGGCTGGCAGTCCACGCTGCTGGTCAGGTGGGAGCTCAGCAGCACTGTGGCCTGGACCACCCCTCCAGCATGGCAGTCTCAGGGCTACCAGATTTCCTACATAGTGGCTGGCTTCCCCCAGAGACAGCCAGGCAGGAGCTGCATGACCTTTGCTGACCCAGCCTTGAAAGTCACACAACATCAATGTCATGGTCAAAGTAGTCACAAATCCACCTAGAGTCAAGAAGGACCCTCCCCACTCCCCACCCCTAAACATCACCACCACCATCACCACCTCTCACTGGGTTAAGTGTTAAAGAATTTTGTGGCCGTGTTTGTTTGAAAACCATTACAGGAAGTAACTTGTCCAACACAACAGGCAGGAAGTGGCAGAGGTCAATGGAGAGCAAGGGAGGAGTTCTCTGGCTCCATCACTGTCCGGGGCTCTTTCCGAATGTGACTTCTCTACATCCAGTACCTGCTACCCTACCAAGTCCCATTCACCAAGGACTCCCACCCCTAGACAGCAGAGTTCACCGAGCCCCACAACTGAGTCACAGGCTGCCATTCTTCCATAGCTGCTCTCCCAGAAAAATCCACAATGGGACCTTGGCCCCATTTTATACAAATCTCTAGTCACTCTCTGGAAGTGTCCTCTGGGGCAGACACACAGGAGTAGCCAGTCTCACAAGAGCCTCCTAACATCATCTACTTATTCAGTCCAACTGAGTGAAGCCGGGGGCCGCCTGGGCCTTCTCCGTTGGTTCACGGTGATAGCTTAATTACTGAACCTGCCTCGCCCTCCCCCACTCACTCTTTCCCCCTCCTCTGCCCGATCTCTGCTCACCCCTCTTCTCCTTCTTCTTCAAGAGCGTTGGCAGAAATTGTCAGGGAGTTGATCAGATTTATTCAATTTAGACTTAACAGACCAGGGACTCCTATTTCTCCTTCAGGTTCATAAGGTTTTTGATTCCATTTACAGGTTTATTCATTTATCAGATATTCGTTTCAATTCACTTTAAACACCGGGCACGGGGAGATGAGTTCAGGGGAGATGCTCATCATTTATTGCTCAGGCTTCTTGGGAGCTGCTGGGCTAAACCCATTTCCAAGTGTGCCGTGGCACCAGGCGGGAGTGCTTTAAAGGGACAGGACACTGAGTGTACATATCCTGGGCAAGGATGGATCTCTCTCTCGGCAGTACCTCTTTCCCACCCGGCTTGAGGCACTCTGGGTGCCTGTGGGATCCCCCAGGCTGGGAAGTGCTGTTTTCTGACTTTGAGAAGGCTGCCTTTCTACATGGGGAGCGTCTTCCCATTTTCAGTCTCATGGGGCTATAGTGAAAGTCCCCAGTAGTTTCTTCTCTCTTTTTCCAGAAATGAAGAACCCCATCCTTCAGCCACTGCCCACCTGCCCTCCATCATTATGCCCCTCCATGGATCTCCAGGGAAGGACACTGCCCAAGACCCATCAAGAGAGCTAACACTCCCCCAAGGGGCAGGGTGAGGGAAAGAGGGAAAGTGTAGACCTGGGAGATCTCCCTTTCCCTCATGGCAGGGCCCCAGCACCCCACAGTCATCCACCGCCTGGCCCGGAAGTACCCTCACTGCAAGGAAACCAATCTAATCTTCACGTATCCAGGCTCCATTCTCCTGCATTATTCCAGCCCCATTTTCCATGTGCCATCTGCCCATCATCCTCTGAATGGAGAAAAGTGAGGCGGGGGCGGGGGGGGGACTCCCAATTCTTTAAAGAGATACCAAGCCTCTTTCAGTCTCTTTACTTCACTTAATTATCCCACAAAAGAAGTATCAGACCTTCAGCACCTCTCTGAGGGACATAGGTCTTCGTTTCCCTGTCCTATCTCCCACCACAGAAAGACAGACACAGACTCTACATTCCCCCCGGGGTGTGGCCTGTGCCCTACTGAGCACCTGCTCCCACTGGTTCTGGGTGAGTAAGGCAAAGAGGGTGGAGCGCCAGGATCCTTGGCCCCGGAGATAGGGGTGCAGAGAAGAGGTGTCCAGTGGCCGTAGCCATGCGGTGTGGCAGGCCGAGGCCATGGCAGCCCCATTCAGCGGCAGGGTGACGTCCTGGCCAGACAACTGCTAAAAACCAACGGCTACCTCCCTGCCTCTCACTCCTCAAGACCACCCTAGTGCCCGACCCTTCCTCAGCCTAGTCAAGCAGCCTTCCAAAGATTTAGCGAGTCCCTGATGTCCTCCAAAAAATTCCCCTTTTTGCGTACTCTGCCCAGAGTCAGTTCTGCCTACTTGCAACCAAAAACCCGTCCGTGCTCCAAAGCACGGGGGCCAGGCCGTCCGGTCCCCAGAGCCTGAACCAGCAGGTCACGAGTATTGCTCCAGAGATGCCCTGTCCACCCCAGAGCAGCTCTCTGAGAGCCACAGGCAAGCAGGCGTGGGCATTGGAGGCCAGTGCCTCACTAAGCTGTCGGGGCAGCTCCATTATCATTCCCGTGGCCACTCCAGCAGCTTGTAGTTGACAGTGTGACCTTACTCAAGAGGGGCCTGGGGCTTGAAGAGTCTCAGAATTTTTGACACCATGACATGCACAGAGAGAAAACAGTTACATTGCTTCCCCATTCAACCTTGAACCTGGCTTACACACCCCCCAACACACACACACACACACTCACACACGTGCACACGCACACATCTTCCCTCAGAACAGAAAGGCAAGAGCCCGAGCTCAAGTAAGAGCTAATGAGAGGGCAGCAATGCCAACCTTCCTCTGCCCTCTGAGGTGGCCTCTGGCAGGTTCTTCAACCCCTCTCAGCCTCAGGCTTTCCTGGCTGGAAGGCTGAGAGGGGGACTTCCTTCATCTTCTTGGTTCATGAGGAAAAACTGGGATGGACACATTGTCCTGAATGCTGTCCTGAATGAGCCGGCTGCCTCGCCCACCCCAGGGCTCTGCCGGAGAAAATGAAAAGTCCTTGGAGAGGCCGCATAGGAACGCAAGCGACTGCCCAGTCTTGCTGACCTTCTTATTGAAAGAGAGAAGAATTTTTTTTTCTTTCTTGTCCCTGAAGCAATATATATGTGAGCCCAGAAAGAATTGCAATGTGATTATTTCTCCTTTGAGACAGCTTATTCCAGAGAGGCTAAGAAAAGAAGAAGGCAAGGGGAGATCTGGCCGCGGGAAGAACTTTCTGGAAAGCAACATCTCAGAAAATGGAACGGTAGGGCACACCCAATTTGAAACAGGAGGTGCATTCTGGGCCTGCCTCTAACTAATTTCTTGACCAGAAGCAAGTTATTTAACCTGTTGGGCCCTCAGTTTACATGCCTGCAAAACTGGCATAATAGATCTGCTGTCCGACTTACAGGGTGCTGGAGGGGGACTGCGTTTGGAGGCTGCCTCTTCTTTGTCTCTGTGAAATCCTGCTCATTCCGCACCATGCCCGTCAGAGCAACCTGCACTTTGTGGCTAGTCAATACGTGTGCATATATTTATCTGGGTCCTGCCTTGTTCTAAAAAGACTTGAAGTGTCTAACGTGTTCAATAAACATGTACAATGAATGAATCAATTAATGGGCTAATGGATGTGAAAGTGCTTTGAAAAGTGTAAGACGAAAGAGATTTTTATTATCAGAAAAGTGACGGGGGGAGGCTGCCTGGAACTTCCAGGGAGCAGATGCCCTCTTCAGACCTCTGGCCTGAGAACGGGTGAATTCTCTCTTAAACCCAGGTGATGGGCCAATTGGCCGGTGAAGGTGACATCTATTGAGCATTACTTTGGAAAAGGGGTTCCAATTCCCAGGTTTTAAAAATACCATCCTGAGGGGCACCTGAGTGGCTCAGTCGCTTAAGCATGCGATTTCGACTCAGGTCATGATCTTAACGGTTCATGGGTTCCAAGCCCACATCGGGCTCTGTGCTGACAGCTTGGAGCCTGGAGCCTGCTTCAGATTCTGTGTCTCCCTCTCTCTCTGCCTCTCTCCTGCTCGTGCTCTCTCTCTCTCTCTCTCTCTCAAAAATAAATAAACAAATAAAAATTAAAAATTAAAAAAAAAAAATACCACCCTGAGGCTCCTGGTAAGAAGTCACAGGATTTTGTAGGACATTCCTCCTCCAGACTCAAGCTATAGGCCACACAAAGGCAGGAGCAGGGGTTTCTGTAGGTACGTTCCCACACCTACCTTGGGGGTTCTGCTACTCCCAAACATTGTCTAGGGCCATGGCCTGCCACCTAGACTTTCTCAGCTCCTTGAGCAGGGTAGGGGCTTGCCCTGGTCTTCCTTTGAAACCTCAAAGCCATGACTAGAAGGTTTGCTCTGAGGGGCTTGGGTTCGATGCCAGAGACATGGGGCTGGGGGCTGGGGGCTGGGGGCTGGGGGCTGGGGGTGCCAGTGGCAGACTGCAAGACCCACAGTGAGGGGCAGCTTCTCGAAGCTAGTGCCGTCTGCAGCCAGGTCGGTCAGAAACTGTGCCACAGCGGGGCACCGCAAATGACTTTATAGTTATTGTTCCTCAAATTGGACACCCCCTCAGAGCTCACACAATATGAGATGAAACAGCCTGCAGGAGGTAACAGAGAAATGGAACACCGATGGAGGGGTTTTATTCCCCCACTAAGGGAAATGCTCCAGACACTCCAGCTTCCGTCCCCTCCCCCCCCCCCCCCCCCCCCGTTGCCGTCACCTCATCTCCAGACATTTTTATCTGGATGGGTTCACAGTGTCTCCGAGATTGAAAGGGACTGCTTCCCCAGACACCTGCCCCATAACCGGTGGGTGTGAACCCAGCACTTCAAGAAGGAAGGAGGGGTTAGTTAAGGGAAAAGGGAGGGTTGTTGCCGCATGAAGCAAAATAAACAAAAACTAAATCTGTATCTGCATGGGTATATGCTTTTGCACACACCAGCATCAGTGTCTGTGCGTTTATACTGTGTATGTGAATTTGCATACGTGCATTATATGTGCATGCATATGCATATTCGTATGGATGTGTGAGATGCAGAGTGTGTGTGTGTGAGAGAGAGAGAGAGACAGAGACAGAGACAGAGACAGAGACAGAGAGAAAGGGGAGCGCCCCTCCCAGTACATTCTGGATTATCTATAGCGCTGAGCCTTGCTATTGTAGTTGAGCCAGAGCCTAATCATTACCACCAGCTGGAAACATCATTTGGTGTCATTTGGCTTTGTCAAGCTCCTGTACCAGTGAGGAGCCCCAGGAGGGAGAGTTCTTTTGGAAAAGAACAAAGGTGAGGGGAGGCTGAGGGAGAGAACTGCAGGCTTCCTGACGAGAGACAGAGACAGAGAACGCATGTAGATAAACTGAGGCAGGTCTGAAGTGGGTGGGCTGTAGGTTGGCTGACCTTAAGACAAAGCAAGGCTTTCATCTCCCTTCAGTGAAAAAGAGTTTCTATTGTCTTTTGAGCTGTCTGAAATCCTATCTTCCCACTTTGCATTTCACAGAACAGCAGACCCTTTAGAAAAGCACTCCAGGGGCACCTGGGTGGCTCAGTCTGTTAAGCATCTGGCTCTTGATTTCAGCTCAGGTAATGATCTCATGGTTTGTCGGATGGAGCCCCATGTGGGGCTCTGCACTGACAGTGCAGAGCCTGCTTGGGATTCTCTCTCTCCCTCTCTCTCCCTCTCTCTCTCTCTCTCTCTCTGCCTCTCCCCCCTCTCAAAATAAATAAATAAACATTAAAAAGAAAGAAAGAAGAAAGAGAGAAGAGCTCTCCAGAACATAAAAGAAAGGTTGAGAGGAGGCAACCCTCAGGAGTGATTTCCAGATTGGAATCCAATCAGCTCCACACTTAATTTGGCTTTGGATCTGGCATGGGGCTTGAAGGAGCTGAGGATGAGGAATAGGAAGGACTCCATACTCTGCAAGAAAACCTCAGTCTGAAAAGGTAGGCGAGTCTCCCTGGGTGAGCTCTGGGTTTCAAGCCACTGGACTCCCTCCCTACTCTACCACCCCCTGTATCCAGTTAGGTCGATGAGAATATTGGCTGGTCAGATGGCCGTTGGATAGAGAATGGATAGGCAGAAATTGGGTAGCAGTCAAAGACCAACCCCCCCCCCCCACTTCTGCAGAGGCCCCCTAGTATTTATCATGGAGTCAGAACTGGAAATAGTATCTTCACTGCCCTCACTCTGGAAATCTCTCCTACCTTTGTAAATTCCCAGTGATAGAGCATTCATAACTGCCTCATTAACTTAGCCTTGACTGCCAGGCATTCTGAACTCTTACTCTTAGGAAGACTCTTAGAAAGGACGGCCATTTACCTCAGTAACATCTAACATCCACAAAGACCTGGTATAAAATATGGGTTAGATATGGTCTTTCATAATATTTACCATACACTTAAGTCTGTTCTCGATTTCCTATTCATTTCCATGTAAAATAACATGGATTACAGTTCTGCATTAAAAGGAGAAAAATTCATTGAAAATACAGCAGCAGGGATTAAAGCATAGTTGACTAGGAAGGGTTGATGTGTGTAAGCTGTGGCTTGCACATAATTGGCACCCTATAAATGTTGAAAAGATGAATGAATAAATATAACTTGGAAGAGGTAATCAAGAAAACACACACACGCCATTTCTTAAGTATTTAAAATGCACTGGTGCTGCTGAACAGGTGAGTGAACTACCCTTAAACCACCTGCATCAAAATAGCCAAAGTTATTGACAAATACATGGATCCCCTGGCCCAAAGCCAGACTGACAAAATCAGAATCTAGGTCATGGGGGCAGGACTCATAAACTTGTATTTTCTAACAAGCACCTCAGGACATTCCAATGAGCAGCCGGGTCTGGGAATCACTGGGTTAGATGCCTTGAGTGCCATGTGAGACTAGCAATAGGGACATCAAGACCCCCAGATGACACTGGTTTGCTACAAGAGCATGCGACCCGGAAGCAAAAGGGCTTGGTTCACACCTCACGGCCAACTGTGTGCTCTTGAGCAAGGACGACACAGTCTTCAGGTGAGGTTGAGAGCCCCTTCCAACACAAAACTCCACATTTTCATAACAAATCAGCAGGCAGAGAACTAAGATGGGTTCAAGAACACATAGGACACGTCTCTGAGGTCCGAAGGACCTGCCTCCTGGCCTCTCAGCCTCCCCTGCCAGTGTGAAGAAGGGGTCAAGTGGCGGCAGGCAGGTTCTTGGACGCAGAGCCATGCAGCCGTACCACCTGTAAAGCCTCCAGGAAGAAAGTAGAAGGGACCAAACCCAGATCCCCGGCACCCTGCCCCTCTGACAGTCACCTAAGTCTTCCGGAAATGGCACCAAGGGGAAGCTCTAAATCACGTGCAGATTACAGTCGTTCTGTTTGCCTTTTTCCGCAGTAGATCCGATGATTTAAATTAGGTCTCGATTCTTGTTTAAATTATAGTTTACTGTTCTGCACCCCGCTCAGAAGTGAATTACCTTAAGCAGCGGTATTAATAACATGGTTATAATTAAGCCTCATTACTGCAGGCAGTTTGCTGAAACAAATTGCTTCTTCATTATTATTATAGCACCTTTGGTAAAAAGACATTTCCCCAGAATGCGACCTTGATGCTTTATATAGTAAAAGCCGAGATATGATAGAGATGTAAGGATGAATTAGCATCTTTTGCCTCCTCTATCCAGCTCATTAGAAGGAAAGGAACGCACGTCAAATCCAAACAGCCTTGATGGCAATTTTAACCTGTATGAAATGGATAATGAATAGTTGTGAACTTTCCGCGACATTTTTGTAATGGTGTTTTATTTATATGACGCACCATTAAAATGAAGAAAGAAATACAAGCCAAGGAATAGAGGCAGGAAAACCCAGGAAAGTCTCGCCAGGCGGCCAATGGCATTGAACTTGGGCTTGTTATCATCAATTGGTTTGAGAGTTTCTGGCCCAGAGCCTGTTACACTGGGGGAGAAAAAAGGCAGGAGGGTCTGTTTATTTATTCTAATTCTACCGCCTTACTCTGGCCTTGAGGCCTGGGAAAGAAAGGGCCCTGGAAGGAATGACCTAGAAACTTTGCAAACCAAGTTTGAAAGGCAGGCGAACTTCTGAGGATGCGCGCAGCCTCAGGAAATCCGTGATGCCCAGTGGGGCTCTGAGGCTCTGGGAAGCCCGGCCCCCTGCCCGCCCCTCCCACACACCCCCACCCGGGAGCATGTGCTGAGACCCCAGCTCAGCTCTGAGAGGCTCCAGGACGTGGCTGGGTCATTTCCTGTTTCGCTTATTAATTACTCTTTCTGGTGATAATTAAGACTCTGAAAACTAATTTTGTTTGGTGATTTACTCTTTTTTTCTGTGATTAGATGTGGTGATTAGAATGTGCTTTGTATCACATTAGTGTTTTCTTAGAAAGAGGCAAGCAGAGGCTCTCACACGCAGGCGTTCACACACATGAAGGGCAGCCCCTGGCACGGGGACAGCAGCCTGTGCCGTGACAGGCCAAGCCCCCACTCTGCCTGTCCCACCTCCCATGGAATGAGGGGCTAGGTCCTCCCAGAGAGGGTCTAATTCATGTCTCCTGACTTTGTCTCTGGTTAGAGACACCTCCACTCCTGTAGAGAGCGGTACCATAAAGAAACATTAGGGTGCCATGTTTCTGTCACACAGGCTGTCCCCAACAGAACACAGGCCTAATCAGTAAAATAAATCCTCTCTCCACTCCACACACACACACACACACACACACACACACACACACACACACACCAGATACCCCAGATGTGAGAGCAGCCCTTGCAAATCAATCGCCCATCCGTAGCCCTGGGACTAAACTCTAGGTGACAAAGGTCCTCCTGAGGGGCAGATGGAGCCGCAGGGGCACTGTCCCACCCCAAGACTGTGGAATGTGGTCGATGAGAATGTGGACTTCTGGAGTCAGGCAGACCTGGGTCCAGATTCCAGCTCCATCAGCTACTAGCTGTGTGGTCTGAGGCAAGTGACTTAAGTATCCTGAGCCTCAGACTCTTACCATCCCTAAGTTACCGCCATGTGTCCTGGGAGAAAATGGGTGAAGGTACACAAAGTGCTTAGCATAGTGCCCTGCACCCTGTACGTGCTCAGCAAGTGGGAGCGCTTATTATCTTTCCCACATGCGTTTTCTTCTTTCTCTGGGGACATAGCTCCTGGGCTATGTACAAGGTGATAACTCAGCCTCCGGGAGGCCCGGAGAAAGTTCAGGGAGCTGGTCAGGGGACTCTCTTTATTACACAAAAAGCTCCTAAGAATACCTGGACCCATTTGGAACAGGCCTTCAGGCTTCAAACTCTCTATCCCTCGGTGGCAGGCTGCTGAGCTCAGCGTGGCAAATGAATCACGATCGTAAAAGAAAAGAGACAAGCAAATCCTCGGCTACCTTGCCCTTCCTGGATGCACAGCATCTGTGGTTCCTTACCATTCACCCCGCAAGAGGGCTTCTCTTTCATTTATCCACATTCACTGGGCACTTGCCAGAAGCCTAGCACTGAGTAGGCTGCAGTGCCTCGTACCAAACGGATGGCTTCTACACAGCCTGGGCCTCAAACAACTTCTAGCCTCGGGAGAGGGTGTGTCTGCGGTTACAGGTCAAGTCAGGAAGTGCAAGGACCCAGAAATTCTCACCCAAGATCAGGGGCGGCTTCACCTGGGGCTCGGAAGGCAGGGAAAACGTTAATGGACCGAGAAGAGAAGACAGACACAGGCAAGTCCACGTGAACCAAGGCACAATGGTGGCCAGCACACTCAGAAAATGGGGAAGCGGGGGTCCGTTAAGAATCCGACTCCTGGTTTCAGCTCAGGTCATGATCTCAGGGTTCGTGAGTTCGAGCCCCACATCAGGTTCTGAGCTGACAGTGCGGAGCCTGCTTGTGACTCTTTCTCCCTCTGTGCCTCTGTCTCTCTCAAAATAAATAAACTTAAAAAAAGAAAGAAAGAAAAAGAAATGGAGAAGTGGGATGGGCGGAGCTTAAGGTGTCTGGAGGGATGTTACAGGAGCTGAGACTTGAAAGGTAGGTTGAGCCCAATTCCTAGTTGAGCTTAAAAGCCAAACCGAAGAGTTTGAACTTATTCTGTAGGCCTCTGAGACTTGCTGAAGGATGTGGGGGAAAGTGACATGGTTCCACTTATGTTTTACAAAGGTTACAGTGACAGCAATGAGAGACAGGAGTGGAGAAGGGGAGAGCAGCAGCCTTGCAGGAGCTCGGTAGTCTCAGCAAGCCTGCCGAGGGCCTGAGTGAAGGCGGGCAGGCTCCAGCCTGGAGCACCAGCCAAATGTGGGGATGCATTCTGCTGTCCCCCCAGGGTGTCTCTCAGCTCAGCCTGTTTCCCGGGACGAAGGGGTATGTACCTCACCATCTGCCTGCCTTGCTATTTTCAGACTAATACTTAAGAAAGAGGCAGTCAGGCACTTTCCATCCCATTCTCCATTCTGCTTCCTCTTGTGTGGACGCGCCCCAGGTCCTTCACCCTCCTTGACCCGCCCACAGTCAACCCCTGGGGTGAAGGCACTTCTCAACTCCTGGACACAATCCAATCGCCATTCGGGCTCTGAAACCCCCCTCAATACCACCTTTGTGGCAGCCGGGCATTGAAATCACATCCTCAGGGGGTCCTCCCAGTCTGTTGCATCCCTCTCCCCTCCCTGCCACTGCTCCGGCCCCCCTGGCACTCCCACCATCAGGGCATTTAGACTCTGGAGCCACGGCTGCACGCTCCTCCTGAAGGGGCCTGGGTGGCATTTGAGGCAAAAAGCCACAAAGCCGAAGCTGAACTTTCACAGCCCTTCAGTCTCTTGTCATTTCCCTACTTTGCAAAGAATTGTGAGTCCGACTGAATGATGCCGAGAGTGCAATTAGATCAAAGGTTACTGCAGAGAAGAGTCTCTGCCATTGTTAAGTGAAGAGACAGACCAGCCAGGCCTCTCTCGTAACCTTTTCCTTGGAAGCTTAACCCCTCATGGGCCGAGTTATAGAGAAGGCTGAAACAGGTGCTTCTCAGGCCTTGGAAAACCTCTTGTGGAGAAGCACCAACACCAGTAACCACCCTGACCCCACCCCCACCAGCCCCTGGGGAGCCGGGCCAGTCCAAACCCAGGCAGAGAAAGGGGACAGAATGTTACTCTAGGGGTGGTTCTCTGATTTACAGGAACCCCTAGACCTTCCTTTCTTATTTGTGGGCAGAGCACCGAGCTGTGAGGCCTGGGCAAGAGAGAAACTACAGCAATGAGCCGTCTGATTGGCTGCCTGTAGGCGGCTCTGGTCCACAGTGGGGACCAGAATAGCCCTGATTGCATACAGTGGTAGTAGTAAGTATACAATAAAATGTCATTTAATATGCATGACATTGCATTTATACAGCAGGAAAGAGACTTTGTGTTATAACGAATTATACTGCTTGACAATTTTTTTTGATATGTGTTTATGACTATCTCACTTAACCCCTAAACTCTGAGCTAGTAAAGATCAGAAACTGTCATGTTCATCTTTGATCTCCAGCATCTAGCATGGTGCTGATATACATGGGAGGTTCCCAATTAATATTTATTGAATCGATCAATAAATAAATGGAGAGGAAAGAAAGAAAGAGCGCCTACTAACATTTTTGTGCATGTATTTGGAAGCAGTTAGTCACGTGGGCATCTACTACTCATGAAGCTTACACTTGTCTTGCTAACTAGGTAACAGCATCTTGCTGCTCTTGGGGGGGAAGATGAAACTCCAGGATGTTTAAAGTCTTTGCCCAAATCACACCAGTATTTGAACCCCTAGCCGTCTGGCTCCAAAGTTCATCTTCAAATTGTCTGTTCAAGATAGAAATTACAATGAATGTTTTTCTGGCTCCTGAGTATCAGTTCCCTCTTCCTTTAGTAACAATACCCCAACTTTTCCTTCAAGAGATACCATTCCCCACCCTCAGTCCATGTGCTGTGGGAGGAACTGACTCAACTCCCCACTTCAGGGGGTCTTAGGACTCGGCGTGACTTTTGGAACATAGCAGATCCAGGCACCTAATCCCACCAGAACCAACAAAACATAATCAACCCTTTGCAAGAGAGTTATTAAGAGAGGGGTTATTTGTTCACATCCAGAACTGTCCCTACCCTTCTTAGCTATCTCCTGGCACACAGGACTGAAAACCAGGAAATTCTCTCTCCCAGTCTCCCTCCCCAGCCCCGTCTCTGTGAGAGTCCTACAGTGACAGGAGTTTGTACAAGATGTGGAAGGCGGAAGAGAAGCCCCAGCCATTTTTTCTCCAGCTACGTGGAGTTTTGCAACTTCCAGACATCCCCTGGTGGGTCACTTGGGTGCGATGGGCACATGAGACCACAAGCGGCAGCTTCCCCAAGATTCCTGCAATTCCAGAATTCCTGGAGATTAGGAGCTGCCTTCCTGGCCTATGCTCTCCAATTCTTCCAATGAATGTTAACTTTTACTCTTTATATTAAATTCATTATTCCTCCATATACCCAAAGTGGCTTCCGGTTTCCTGAGAAACTGTGACTGATTCCTGCATGGAAGCTCTCCTGACTTGATCCCAGCCCTGCTGGGAGGCACCCTGGGGAATCTGAGAAGCAAGCATCGGGCAGATCTGAGAGATGGAGAGGAAAAAGAGACTCGATAACAGCAGCTGAGGCCCTCCATCCCATCCCATCCCATCCCATCCCATCCCATCCCATCCCATCCCATCCCATTCAGCTTTGCCTAAAGCCAGTGCTAGCCCTGGGGTTTCTCAGCGCCCAACTCAATTAGATTCCCCTTGGCAATTATTTAAACTCATTTCCTCTTACATTTGGCCAGGGGTGTCTACAGCTAAAGACCCCAGCCTATCATCCCCAGCCTTCTTTGGGTCAGAGCCTTCCGGCTTCTCAGAACACGCCTCAGGCGGCTTCTCAAGCAAACTCCTGGACTTGGAACCATCAAGCTTCTCCAAATTCCAAAGACCTGAGGGCAACAGTTGTCCACCTGGAACCCTGCGGGCCTCAAGACCCACCTCCTGAACCCCCTCTCTTCCAGGGTGAGATATCATCCTCCTGGATCAGCTGAGAGCAAGAAGGGTTTATGCCTCTTCACCACGATTTCAGAAGCAGGCACAATTTTTCTCTTTCCTTCACTGCTAGTCTTTCAAACCACCCCACCCTTCTTCCACAGCTCACCAACTCCTCACACCCATCCCCAGAGGTGGTGTTAGGAGATCAACAATTAGATATTCATAGTTCATATTCCTATTCGTAGGACCTCTGGCCACCATTAAAATGTAAATCCCTCGTGAGAGGCAACATGATAAGGTGTAGCAGTGAGCTCAAGAAACGGAAGGCACAGGAGTCCTAGACTCCAAGGTGAGGTTTGGCTAATATCGCTGAGCTTCAATTTCTTACTGGCACAGTGATTGCCGCGGCGTGCCTCACAGGTCTTTGGGAGGGTTGAGGCAGGAAGCACCTTTGCTCCCTGTGAGCTGAGTCCTTGCAACATCGATGGAGCGCTATGAGCCAGACCATTAAAGCCTCTCATGCATTACATCATTGCAGCCCTACAAATCCCTACCCCAGGGCACTCTATGTGTCTGCATATTACAAATAAGGAGACATCAGCACAGAGAAGGTGTTCTACTTTACTACCCAGAAGGGGACACAATATATGAACACGTGCAGGCTGCTACGAAAGCCGCACTACTAATCTTTACTTCATATGGTGCCGTGGTTGAATACTTTACCAAAATATTGTTTGCTTTTTAGAGGAGTAAAAACACATGATCTTTGGGAACCAGAAAAGAGAGGCTGCCTGGGGAGAGAGGGTGCAGAGTTGAGGGCCAGGAAGAACACAAGCCCAGGAGTATCTCCTACCCCCTGGCCAGCACAATGGGCTCAAATAAGCACCCCCCTCTTTTTTTCAATAAAGTGAAAGTTTATTAAACAACTACTGCCCTAGAATTTTGTGGGAGACACATATAAGGCTATGCAAAATAAAAGAGAGTTTAATAAGAATTTTTTAAGAAGAAAATGTGTCTGCCACATATGTTCAATAGCTGCTAGTGTGTGTGTGTGTGTGTGTGTGTGTGTGTGTGTGTGTGTGTGTGTGTGAACTACCTCAAACATGCAATAAAGTATGTGTAATATATGTGGACAATCCCCTGCAACTTGGACCTGATTCTGAAGGGCTGCCCCTGAGTAGTAAGGGTTGTGTGGGAAGAAGGAAGCCAGGACGTTCTGCTGGCACTGGGGCCTGGGCAGGCCAGTCTCCCCATCCCGCTCCTGGTCCCACTTTCCCAGGGCAGGGCAGGGGCCTGAAGAGAAGCGGCTCCTTCAGTTCATTTCTGGGCCACTAATGGTTTCCCGCCTCTTCATTTGCATCTGTAATTGACAGCTCCTTAGCAGCTCATTAGAAAAGTAGGGCTCTTTGTGACCAACAGAAGAGAGGAATGAGTCCCTGAGGGTGCGATTCGAGAAGGTGTTTAAGAATCTCTGAGAGACAGCAGCCAGGTTCACGGGAACCCAGAGCAGGAAGGAGTTTAGCGATAATCACTGGCTGAGAACCAGAGCTTTGTAGCCCTCTACAGTGAGCCTAGAACCTCCGCCTGCTCCGGCCACGGAGGAACAGACAGATGGACAGACGGCAGGAGCCCTGGGCTGGGCGGGAAACACCTGACACTCAGGGGTTAGCTAGCCATGGTCTTCCCTGCCTCATCGGGTCCAGTCTGGGCTCTCTGGTCCTCATGGCATCTTCAAGCCCTGGCTGACCCCCTATAGTATCTGATCCCTCATGCTATGGAGGTATTAATAGGAGGAGACAATCAGGCATTTGTCCTATAACCACTCATTGGGCACCAACGGTTTATCAGCCATGTCCCATACACTAGGTTGTTTTAACCCTCACAATGGAATTATAATACAATTTGTTACAAAAAAAAAAAAAAAAAGAAAGAAAAAGAAAAAGAAAAGAAAGAAAAGAAACCAAAGCACAAAAAAGATTTACTAATGCATTAGAAGTCACATAGATTTTGAAGCTAGATCTTGAATATCCAGGAACCATTTCCCCTGCAGCAGCATGGTGGTGAACAGCCCCAGGACATGCTAAATGTGAAGGGAGCTGTATGCCTAGCAAATTCTACAGAAAAGCAAGGGTAGGGAGAGGCTGCTCTGAACTAGGGAAGCCAGGGTAGGCTGCCTGGAGCGGGTGGCCCTTGAGCTAGGTTTCAAAGGATGAGTTGGTTTGGAAAAACACAAAGAAGGAAAAGGGCCACAGGCGAGGGTGAGAGGCAAGGAATGGGCCAAGCAGTGACTCCATAGCAAAAAGCCTCTGCACATTCTGGTAGCATCTAAATAAAGATGGGTGGTCCTGTAGCAGGGATGTGGGTGGGGAAGAGTGGAAGGCCTTACTCCAAAGGAGCTCTGCGGCCGCAGCCAGGACGGCAGGCAGCAAACGACAGACTAAGGAATGAGGACCACAGCCTCTGGGAGTTGAGAGACATAAAATATGCTTGAGAAAAAGAATGTAGCTTCAGAAAGCTGGGGAGCCTCATCCCCTGGGAGCCCAGGCAGCCCAACCAGGGTTGGGGCAAGGCCTGCAGCTAGCTCTGGGATTCTGGGAAGAACAAAGCTCCCCTGGGCTATTTCTACCGATACATTCACCGCTGCGAACTTAGGCTCCCTCATCTAAGACTGCACCTTCCACACGCCACCCAACCCTTCCTTTCCGAACTTCGGTGCCTGGAATGGCATCCAGACACACCCACCTGTGCCAGGGCCTGGCTTTACACACCACGTTCCCCCTTCCAGAATGTGCTTCCCTGCCCACTGCTGACTAGGGCGTGAACTCCTCTTCTCATATACACCACCCTCTTCCTTCGTGTTCCAGATGCCTCCCTTTAACCTTGGGCATCACCACTCCTGACATGGAACCTCTTCTCTGTGCCCCCACTAAGATGTGTGTGTGGCTTTCTTCACCTTTCCTGACATATTTGTTGGCCTAAATTGTTCCACTGTTTTTCATGTGTATCTTCTCTCTCGGAGTGATGACAGGCCGGGCATTGCCAAGATTTTTTGGACGCTCCCTGTCCATGGGCTTCTTGCCTCTCAGAGCCCTCACGTCCACTTTGCACACTGAAGGTGGCCCGCGTGGTGTTTGTTTCCCATCCATTCCTTCACTTGTTTATTCACTGCAGGCAGCAATGATTCCGGTGGACCCACACCTGCATCTCAGCATCTTGGGCAAGTCACCGGACTACTCCAGACTACTGTTGTGTCCTGTGTAGGACGGGGCAATAAGGACAAATCTGGTGGGGCATTTTATAGACATTAAGTAAGGTAATATTCGAGAATGCACCCTGCACAATCCCAGGTGTCCACAGCCAATTGATAAATGTCCAGTGATTCTGAATTTGTGAGTGCACCTCACCCAGCATTCTTTGAGAATCCACGTGGCAGACACACTCATAAACCCTTGTTGCGTCCACTCTTCTTTTTGTTCCCTTTGCCCCCTCATTCCCTCTTCTACCCACTGAATCCAGGATACTAGTGGGTACACAGTAAGCTCCAAAAGACACCTGCCAACCTCATGAAAGTCAGTTTGCATTCTCCAGATGCTCCCAGGGCACTCAGTCCATGTTGACATCAGTAGTGGCAGGGGAGGCTGGAAGTCCTGACCCGATCCTCCCTCTTGATGGTCATTCCCACTCTCCGACAGGAGGTGGTGCAAGCAGAGAGTGACAGATCATCTCAGCTGGAACTCTCTAGCACTGTCAGCCCCAGCGGCCTGGAGACAGCAGGAACGCCCCAGCCTTTCCACAGGGTGGTGCTATGGGCACTCAGGCTCCCACCAAACCTCTGACCATCGCACAGCAACCTTACCAGCCCCAGCTCCTTCTCCCAGACTTGTGGTCTGCACAAGTCCAGCTGCACTGGGATCTTCCTCCTCCAAGAAGCTAGTTGTGCCCAAGGCCATTTGGGGGCCTCAGTGAGGTAGCTGGCTCCAGAAGCCTACCCACTAATCTGAAATTAATCTCGGTGGTGTCGCAGCAGGGGAAATGGGGAGGCCGGCACAGAAGTGGGATATCCAACCCCTGGGATCCAGGCCCTGTTCTGCGGATAACTAGCTGAGCAACTATGGGCAAGTCACTACCTTTGCCCGGCCTCCCTCTACTCCTTTGCAAGCCTCAGGGTTGTATGGACTGGTCTCTGAGCTACCTTCCAAATGTAAAGATGAGTAATGCCAGTGTTCCAGGATCCACAAGGCCTTTTGTCAACCAGCTTCCAGCCAAAGAGTCTTTCCCTGTATCCAACCTCACTACTTCCTCCTGCAAATTAAACTCTCTCTTTTCTGTTCATCTCTAGGCTAAAGGCAAATTGTCATCGTTTTTTGCTCCTTTTCCAGTGTTCTTAGCAAGGGTGGGCTCGGGAAGCTTGTGCTGAGACAGAAAGAGAAAGAGAGGAAAGCTTAATATGGTCTCTTTCATCCTCAGGACTCAGATTAAATGTTACCTCCTCAGAAAAATCTTTCCTGACCACCTGATCAAATCAAGTCCCCTGATACCATTGCCTATGCCCATTATTCTCTAACATACATCATTCATACCCTGTGTATCGCACCTGTAGCAATTACCACTCTCTGTAATTTATTATTTGTTTGTTCATTTATTACTTGGCTCCAAAACAAATTACTACAAATTTCATGGCTAAAAACAACATAAAGGTATTATCTTAGCATCCTGGAGGTCACAAGTCCAAAACGAGTTTCACTGGGCTAAAATCAAAGTATTGGCAGGCCTGTGTCCCTTCTGGAAACTCTAGGGAAGAATCTATTTCCTTGCCTTTCCAGCTTCTAGAAACCACCTGCATTCCTTGGCTCATGGCCCATTCCTCCATTGTCAAGCCTGCAGCGTGGCATCTTCAAATCCCTCTCTGCCCTGCTTCTGTTGTCACATTTTCTTCTCTAATTCTGACCCTATTGCCTCCCTCTGATAAGGACCCTTGTGATTACATAGCACCCACCCAGACAATCCACAAGAATGTCCCCATTTCAAAATCCTTACTTAATCACATCTACAAAGTCCCTTTTCCATGTAAGGTAGCATATTCAAAGGTTCAGAAATTAAGACATGGACATCTTTGAAAACCAAATTCAGACTATCGTAGGCTCCCTTACCATAATATAAGCATCAGGAGGTACAAGCTTTGACTGCCTTGTTTATTACAGAATCCTCAGTTAGAAAGAGCTGGGCACTCCACACTATACATGAACAAAAAGAAGGAAGAAGGAAGAGAAAAAAAAACACATTTTGTAGAGAGACAAATGGCTCTTGCTTCTGCTATCAACTAAGGTAGAAAGTAACAGTTTTAGGTTTATTTGCCTTCCTTATCCAAACAAGAAACCAACAGGCCATAAAAAATACGATCTTGGAAATGAAGTGGGACAGAGGTAGAAAATTTGGGGGAGGAGCAAGACATTCTTCAGCACTGTGGAATAAACTCTGGGCATCCCTGGAAGAGCAGCCCAAACGAATACACTTGCTGTCACCTGATAAGATATGTCAACATCCAGCTCAGCTCCTCCTGATGTCCCAGCCCCTGGTGGAATGTCAAGGAACAAAGACCAAAGTCCTCTTCCAGCCAATTGGAATTATGAGGAATGGATACAAAAATCTCCAACATCCAAGGTAAACTCGCAGCATCTGGCAGCAAATAAAAAACTAGCAAGCACACAAAGAAGCAAGAACAACCTGTGAAGATCAAAATAAATTAAAATCAACTCAAAACTAGTGTATATGTTAAAAGTAGCACATAAAGTTATCAAACCGGTTACTATGACTGGATTTCATATGTTGAAAAGCTAAACAGAGATGTGGAAGATACAGAAAAGATCCCACTGAACTTCTAGAAATAAAAACTCTGAAATGTAAAAATAAAGACACTAGACAGGATTAATGGCAGATTAGGCATTTCAGAAGAAAAGATTAGTGAACCTGAAGGCATGGCCACATAAACAAACAAAATGAAACACAATGAGAAAAGAGAATTTTAAAAATGAATAGAGCAGGGGTGCCTGAGTGGCTCAGTCAGTTGAGCCTCTGACTCTGGCTCAGGTCATGATCTCACAGTTCATAAGTTCAAGCCCCACATCAGGCTCTGTGCTGACAGCTCTGAGCCTGGAGCCTGCTTCAGATTCTCTGTCTTCCTCTCTCTCTCTGCCCTTCCCCACTTGCACTCTGTCTCTCTCAAAAATAAATAAACATTAAAAACATTTAAAAAAATGAATAGAGCATCAGTAAACTGAAAGAAAACCTCAAGCATCCTAACATATATGTCATTGGGGTCTCCAAGGGAGAAGAAGCAGAAAAAAAATTGAATGATGTCAAATAATTTTCCAAATTTGATGAAAACTAGAAATTGACAGACCCATGAAGTCCAATGAACCCCAAGCACAAGAAACATGAAGAAAACTATATAGCAGCCACATCATAATCAAACTGCTCAAAATCAATAAGAGAAAAAACAATAACAGAAGCTAGGGGGGAAAACCATGTTACATACAAAGGAACAAAGATAAGAATTGATAGTAAATTTCTCACTGGAAACAAGGCAAGTGAGAAGAATGTAGAACAACATCTAGAAAGTACGAAAAGAAAAAAAAAATGGTTGACCTAGAATTCTATACAAAGCACAAAGGTCTTTCAAAAACAAAGGCAATATAAAGACTTTTTAGACATAAAAAAAGCTGAAATAATTCACTACTAGCAGACCCACACTACTAGAAATCTTAAAGAACATCCTTTAGACTGAAGGCAAATAATACTAGATAAAAACATGGATCTGCACGAAGGGGTGCAGGGCACCAGCGATGATAACTATATCGGTGAATATTTCAGTTTTTATTTCTGAAGTGTTCGAATATCTTTAGAAAATAATGGACTATACAAAAATGTTAGTACTGTAGTATGGAAGTTCTAACAGGTAAAATGTGTGACAACAGTAGCACAAGGAAATATATCACTAGAAGTTCAACTGTGATGAGAGGAAAATACTGTAGCCCTAAAGTAAGCAATACAAAAGTAAAGTTACAGCTAATGACACAACAAGGAGAACGAGAAAGAATTTAAAAATGTATTCAATAATCCAAAAGAAGATAGAAAAAAGAGAACTATATATGGGACAAATTAAAAAAAAAAAAAAGAGCAATAAGATCAATTTAAATGTAATCATATCAACAACAGTCACTTTAAATCTAAATTGACCTTAAATGCCTCAACTATCAAACTGGATAAAAAATGTAAGATCCTACTATACACTTCCAAAAAGGAAAGCAGGTCAAAACTAAAGACACAAATTGTTTGAAAGTAAAAGGATGGAAAAAGATACACTATACTAACACTAGTTAAAACAAAACAAAACAAAACAAAAAACTGGAAACAGATTTCCACTGCTGGGAAGGTGGAGTAGATGTACTTTTCTCTATTCATCCTGCTAAGTAAAACTAACTATTCTGGATGCTGTATATAAAACATAAGACAATCCCCATAGGTGAAGAGAATAAAGCAGATCAGCTAAGGGAATTCAAGACTCCAGAAATAATATGGTGGTAAGCTCCCTGGGATTTCTTTAGTCTCATAATTCCAGAAGAATACATAAAGAACCCAGCAACCTAGAAATGCCAATAAACAGAGACAAAAAAAGAAGAAGGAAAAAAATAAAGCCTGTTCTTTATAGCCAAAGACCAAGAAAAGAGCATCTTAACAATACAGAAGGCTTTTGGACAATTACTTCTCTACTCTAGTTTAATACCACAGAAAGAAAACTGTGGGTTTATCACAGTCCCTGCTACTAAAGGCCAACTAGGACCGTAGATTCCACCCTCCTGAATAACAAGGGTTATCCTCCTCCCCACTGGGGCATAAGCAGACTCTGGTCAGGACTTTTATCAGGACCCAGCGGGAGAGATGCCACTCCTGCCACAGCATCCCTGGAGACCACCTGTGGAGCTGGAGCCCTCACCATCGCCCAGCAGGAATGAAGAGCCTTTCTCCTTGGGTGTCAACAGAGGCTGAATGGGGAATATGAACTTCTACCGCCACCTGCCAGTAACAAGGCAGCAACACCTCCTACCCCTGAGTAAGAGAAAGGCAGTTAAAACAGAAAGTACAGGGGCACCTGAGTGGCTTGGTTGCTTAAACATCAGACTTCAGCTCGGGTCATGATTTGATCGTTCACGGGTTTGAGGCCCGCGTTGGGCTCTGTGCTAACAGCTCAGAGCCTGGAGCCTGCTTTGGATTCTGTGTCTCCCTCTCCCTCTGCCCCTCCCCCACTTGTACGCACGCTCTCTCTCTCTCTAGAAATTAAATAATAAACATTTAAATTTTTTTAAAATAAAATAAACCAGAAAGTATAAATAAGATCCAGTTTCAAACATAATATTAAAATTTCCAGGTTCAATAAAAATTCAGTCATTATACCAAAAACTACAAAGATTTCAAATGAAATTTAAAAACATAATCAAGGAACACCTGGGTGGTTCAGTTAAGCATCCAACTCTTGATTACAGCTCAGGTCATGATCTCACGGTTGTGAGACTGAGCCCCAAGTTGAGCTCTGTGCTGTGTGGGGCCTTCTTGAGATTCTCTCTCTTCCTCCCCGTCTTCCCCTCCCCCACTCATTCTCTCTCTCTCTCTCCCCCCACCTCTCTCTCTCAAAAAAAGATAATCAATAGGTACCAACATTGAAATGATAAAGATGTTAAAATTATCTGATAAATATTTGAATGCAACCACAGTAAAAATGCTCCAGTGAGCACTTATAAACATGCTTGAATCAAAAAAAATATATATGTATAAACTCAAAGCAAAAAGAATAGAAGATACAAAGAATAACTAAATGGACATTTTTGAACAGGAAAACACAATAACCAAAATAAGAGTCTCAGTAGATAAACTTGACATCAGAACAGAAGGGAGAGACAGAAAAAAAATAGTGAACTAGAAGATAAAACAATAGAAATGACTCAGTCTGAATTATGGAGGGAATATAGACTAAAAAAAAAAAAAAATAGGCCTCAGGGATCTGGGGAATAATAACAAAGGAACTAACATTTGTGTTATCGGAGTCTCAGGAGAAGAAAGAGGACTGAGCAAAAAAAGTGTTCCAAGAAATAATGGCTGAAAACTTCCACAATTTGTCAAGAAACATAAACTTTTAGATTCAAGGAGTTGAGCAAATCCCAAACAGGACAAACCCAAAGAAATCCATGTCAGGGTGCCTACGTGGCTCAGTCAGTTAAGCATCCAAATTCGGTTCAGGTCATGATCTCTTAGTTCATGAGTTCAAGCCCTGCATTGGGCTCTGTGATGACAGCTCAGAGCCTGGATCCTGCTTGGGATTCTGTGTCTCCCTCTCTCTCTGCCCTTCCCCCACTCATGCTCTGTTTCTCTCTCTCTCTCTCTCTCAAAAAAAAATAAACATTTAAAATAAAAAAATTTTAATGATGGATAGATATCAGTAAAAAAAAAAAAAAAAAAAAAAAAAAAAAAAAGAAGAAATCCATGCCATGATATACCATAATTAAACTTCTGAAAAGTAAAGACAAAGCAAAATTCTTGAATGCAGCCAGAGGAAAATGGTACTTCCTCTTTAGTAGAGAAATGATTCAAGTTACAGTGAATTTTTCATCAGTAGCCATGGAGGCCCAAAGGCAGTAACACAATATTTTTCAAGAGTTGAGAGACTAGAACTGTCAATCATAATCCTATTGCTCAGCTTTATATATCCTATATCTGGCAAAACTATCCTGCAATCATGAAAGGAGAATAAAGATATTCTCAGAAGAAAGAAAACTAAAAACTTGTTTGCCAGAAGACCTAACCAAAAATACAATAGATTTTCTTTCTCTTGAATGATCTGAACAATGTTTGACAGTTAAAACGAAGACTATAACATTATCTGATGTGGTTCTAAATGTAGGAACTATTTCAAATAATGATTTTACAAATGGGGGCAGGTAAAGGGAAAAAAAGGAGATGAATTCTCACCTTATCACTTCATCAAACTGGTAAGATAATGATATTAGTAGTCCATAAGTTATGTGTCTATAATATAATACCTAGAGTAACCTCTAACAAAGCTATACAAATAGGTACACTCAAAAACACTATTAACAAACCAAAATGGAATTCTAAAAAAAAAAAGTTCAAGTAACCCATATGAAAGCAGGAGAAAGAAAGCAGAGAAACAATCACACAAATAAGTGACTGAAACAGAAAACCAAAAAAAAAGCAATAACAGACTCAAGCCCTGATATGGCGATAATCACATTAAATGTAAATGGTATAAATACACCAGTTTAAAAAGTGGATTAAAAAACTGACCCAACTATATGCAGTCTACAAGAAACTCATATTAAATATAATGATAAGCATGTTGAAAGTACAAGGATGGAAATTATATATAACACAAACACAATGTATGGAAAGCAGGAGTAGCTACATTAATATCAGATAAAGTAGACTTGCAGAGAAAAGAAAAATTACTAGAGATAGAGAGGGATGTTACGTAATGATAGAAGAGTCAATTTGCTAAGAAGACATAGCAATCCTAAGAGGGTATGACCCAAACAACAGAGCTAAGGAATACATGAAGCCAAACTGTTAGTGCTAAAAGAAGAAAGAGGAGAACAAACAAACAAACAAACTACAATTATAGTTAAGGACTTCAACACTCTATTCTCAGCAACTGACAGAACTCCTTGATAGAAAACCAGCAGGAATACAGAAGAACACCACCACCAAACAAAAGGATCTAAATTGGCATTTATAGAATACTCTCTCAATAACAGTAGAATACACATTCTTTTCAAGTGTCCTTGGGTCATATAGCAAAAAGACCATATCCTGGGACAAAAAACAAATCTCAACATATTTAAAATAATTGAAAGCATACAAACTATGTCCTCTGACCACAATGAAATCAAACTAAAAACCAATAACAGAACAGAAATATAACAGAAAAAGTCTCCACACACTCAGAAACCAAACCACATTTCTAAATAATTTGTTAATTAAAAAGCAAGTGTCAAGAGAAATCTTTTAAAAGTATAGGGACTTGAGTAGAAATAAGAATATAACATCAAAATTTGTAGGACACAGCTAAAGCAGTGATGATAGGGAAATTTATAGCACTCAATGCCTACATTAGAAAAGAGGAAAAGTCTAGGGGTGCCTGGGTGGCCCAGTCAGTGAAGCGTCCAGCTTCAGCTCAGGTCATAATCTCACAGTTGGTGTGTTCAAGCCCCATATCAGGCTCTGTGCTGACAGATTAGAGCCTGGAGCCTGATTTGGATTCTGCGTTTCCCTCTCTCTGCTCCTCCTGCCCCTGCTCATGTGGGCACATGCGCGCTCTGTCTCTCAAAAATAAATAAACATTTTAAAAAATTAGAAAAGAGGAAAAGTCTCAAATTAGCGATCTAAGTTTTCACCTGAAGAATCTAGAAAAAGAGGAGTCACTTAAAATCAAAGAAAGCAGAAAGAAGAAAATAATAGAAGAGCAGAAATAAATACAATTGAAAAGAGAATATCAAAACAAAGAGTTGATTCTTTGAAAAGATCAATATAACTTAACAAATCCCTGGCAAGACTGGTTTTTAAGAAAGACACAAATTGCCAATATCAGGAGTGAAAACAGATATCATTACAGACCCTGCAGATAGTAAAAATATACAAGAAGGTAGAAGATGGTGGCACAGGAAGACCCTGGCCTCGCCTCCTCCCACAGACATACCAAAACTACACCTATGTGTAGAGCAACCCTCCGGAAGAACCGACTGACTGAACAGCTTCTGCACAACAAATACAGAGAAGAGGCAGAGACAGGGAGACATGGTAATGACAGGAAACTCGCCCCCAATGCAGCAATCTGCAGTAGAGAGGGACATCACTGAGGGTTCCATGCACAGGCTCACCCACACTGAAACATAGTGAAAAACCAGTGCCGTAAAGGGCACCTAGACTATAAATAAAAGAAATCCATTTACTAACCTTAGAGTGGCCACCAGACATGCGGGAATTGCTGGAACTCTCTCCAGGGTCAGAGACACTGGAAAGCACCATTTTTTACATTCCTCCTCCACCTTGAGAGTATGGATAGGAGCAGGGTCCAGGCATTCTAACTAGACTGTTAAAAACACACAGACTGAAAGCAAATGGATGGAAAAACATATTCCATGCAAATGAAAATGTAAAGAAGGCTGGAGTAGCAATACTCATATCAGATATAATGGACTTTAAAATAAAGACTGCAACAGAAACAAAAAAAGGACACTACGTAATGATAAAGGGGTCAATCCAAGAAGAGGATATAGCATTTGTAAACATGTATGCACCCAATATAGGAGTGCATAAAAAGGAGATATTAACAGACATAAGGAAGAAACAGATAGCAATGTAATAATAGGGGAAATTAATACCCCACTTACATCAACAGGTAAATTATCCAGACAGAAAAATCAATAAATAAACATTGGCCTTCAATGACACATTAGACCAGAGAGACTTAACATATATAAGAAGGATTTCCATCCAAAAACTATAGGACACACATTCAAGTGCATATGGAACATTCTCTGGGATAGATCATATGTTAGGCCACACAACAAGTCGCAGTAAATTCAAGAAGATTAAAAGCATACGAAGCACCTTTTCCAACAACAACAGTATGAAACTAGAAATCAATTACAGGAAAAAACTGGAGGGGTGCCAGGGTGGCTCAGTTGGTTGAGTGTCTAACTTCGGCTCAGGTCATGGTCTCACGGTTGGTGGGTTCGAGCCCTCCATCAAGCTCACTGTTGTCAATGCAGAACCCGTTTCAAATCCTCTATTCCCGTCTCTCTCTCTATGCCCCTCCCCTACTCTCTCTCTCTCAAAAATTAATAAGCATTTTTAAAAAATAAGAAGAAAACTTGAAAAAATACAAACACATGAAGAGGAAACAACATGTCATTAAACCACCAATGGGTCAACAAAAATTCAAAGAGGTAATTAAAAATACCTTGGGACAACTAAAAATGGAAAGACATCTTTCCAAAATCTTTGGGATACAGCAAAAGCAGTTCTAAAAGGGAAGTTCATAGTGACACATGTCCACATCAAGAAACAAGAAAAATCCCAAATACACTAACTTTACATCTAAAGGAACTGGAAAAAGAAGAACAAACAAAGCCCAAATTTAACAGAAGTAAGGAAATAATGAAGATCAGAATGGAAATAAACAGACTTAAAAAAATAGAAAATATCAACAAAACTAAAGGCCGGCTTTTTGAAAACATAAACAAAATTGATTAACCTCTGGTCAGACTCATTTAAAAAAAAAAGGGGGGCCAAACAATTACAGGCATACCTTATGATATTGTAGGTTCAGTTCCAGACCACTACAATTAAGCAAATATAGCAATAAAGTGAGTCAAAAGAATTTTTTGGTTTCCCAGTGCATATAAAAGTTACGTTTACTCTATATTCTAGTCCATTAAAAGTACAATAGCATTATGTCTAAAAAAATGTATAATACCATCATCTGAACTTTCAATGAGTCATAGTCACTGATCATAGATCATCATCATAAATATAAATATAATGAAAAAGTTGGAAATGTGAGAATTACCAAAATGTGACAGATATAAAGTGAGCAGTTGCTGTTAAAAAAAATAGCACTGATAGACTTGCTTGGTGCACAGTTGCATGCTCAACATCACTAATTATAAGAAAAAACACAATCAAAACCACAATGAGATATCACCTCACATCTGTCAGATTGGCTATTATCAAAAAGACAAGAAACAATAAGAATTGGTGAGGAAGTGGAGAAAAGGGAACCCTGGCACACTACTGGTGGGAAAGTAAATTGGTACAGCCACTATGGAAAACAGTATGGAGTTTCCTCAAAAAATTTAAATATAAATAGCATAGAATATGGCAATTTCACTTCTGGTTATTGATCCAAAGAAAATGAAAACACCAACTTGAAGAGATATATGCACTTCTATGTTCATTGAAACATTATTTACAATAGTCAAGATATGGAAGCAACCTAAGTGCCTATTGATAGATAAATGGATAAAGACATGTGAGATAGCAATAAAAAAGAATGAAATCTTGCCACTTTCAACAACATGTATGAATGTAGAAAGTATTATGCTAAGTGAAATAAGTCAGAGAAAGACAAATACTGTATGATTTCACTTGCATGTGGAATCTAAAACACAAAAACAAATGAACAAACAAAACAAACCAGAAAAAAGACTTGTAGATACAAGAAATAAACTGTTGGTTACCAGAGAGAGGAGGGGTTGGGAGATAGGCAAAACAGGTGAAGGAGATCAAGAAGTACAAACTATCAGTTATAAAATAAATAAGTCATGGGTATGTAATGTATAGCATAGGGAATATAGCTTCTAACACTGTAATAACTCTGTATGGTGACAGATGTTAAGTAGACTTATGGGGATTATTTTGTAATGTGTAAAAATATCAAGTCACTATGATGTACACCTGAAACTAATAGTATATTGTATGTCAATTTTACTTCAATTAAAAAAATCATAAAAATACGATACTGTTTACAATCTCTCTTTTAAAATACACTTACATGAGGGGTGCCTGGGTGGCTCAGTCAGTTGAGCGTCTGACTTCAGCTCAGGTCATGATCTCACAGTTGGTGGGGTCAAGCCCTGCATTGGGCTCTGTGCTGACAGCCCAGAACCTGGAGCCTGCTCAGATTCTGTGTCTCCCTCTCTCTCTGCCCTTCCCCACTCACACACTGTCACGCTCTCTCTCTCTCTCTCACTCTCAAAATAAATAAAACATAAAAAAAATTAAAACACACTTACATGTAAATCTAAAAAAACCATATACAATGTTTATATGTTAAAAACTACATAATGTCAATGAAAGCAATCAGCAAGATCTAAATAAATGGAGAGATATTTCCGCTCACAAATTGGAAGACACAACAAAGATGAGTAAAATTAGGGGCGCCTGGGTGGTTCAGTCGGTTGGGCGTCTGACTTCAGCTCAGGTCATGATCTCACAGTCCATGAGTTCAAGCCCTGTGTCAGGCTCTGTGCTGACAGTTCAGAGCCTGGAGCCTGCTTCAGATTCTGTGTCTCCCTCTCTCTCTGGCCCTCCCCTGCTCATGCTTTGTCTCTCTCTGTCTCAAAAATAAATTAAAACATTAAAAAAAAAAGATGAGTAAAATTGTTAATTCTCACCATACTAATATGCAGGTTTAAGAGATTTTCTATCAAAATACCAGACCAACATACTGGGTGCGTGCATAAGATAATTATAAAATTTATATGGAAAGAGAAAAGAACTGAAAGAGCTAAAACAATTTTGAAAAAAAAATGAGTAAAGTGGGAAGAATCAGTCTACTTGATTTCAAGCCTCACACAGCTACAGTAATCAAGACTGTGGGTATTGGCAGAGAAAAGACACAAAGATGAATGGAGTAGAATAGAGAATCCAGAAAGAGATCCACACAAATATGCCAAACTGATTGATGACAAAGTTTCAAAAACAACTCAATAGAGGAAAAATAGCCTTTTCAACATATGGTTCTAGAGCAATTGAACACCCACAGGCAAAAATCAAAAACAAGTAAAAAACAACAACAATAACAAAAAAAAACCTCAACCTAAATCTCATATCTATACAAAAAGTAACTCACAATGGATCAAACTTAAATGTAAAATGTAAAATGTAATGTAAACTATAAAACATTTAGAAAAAAATAGGAGAAAATCTAGGTGTACGCAAAGAGTTCTTAGATTTGACACCAAGAAAAAGGAAATTTTGATTAATTAGACTTTATTAAAATTTAAAACTTGTGCTCTGTAAAATACCTTGTGGAAAAGGTTGAAAAAGTAAGCTAAAGAATGAGAACAAATATTTGTAAACCACATGTCCAACAAAGGAACCCTTATGTCAGTGGCAAAAAAAAATTTTTTTTTAATTTGAAAATGAGGTTATATAGATGAAAAATAAGCACATAAAATGATGTCCGATATGTCAGCCTCTGGGGAAATGCAAATTAAAACCACAGTGAAATATCACTACACACACTTCAAAATGGCTAAAAAAATATACAAATAATAATAATAATTAACACCAAAAGCTGGTGAGGATGTGGAGAAACTGGATCACTTGTAATTTGCCAGCAGAATGGCCAATGATATAGACACTCTAGAAACCAGTTTCTAGAAAAACTAGAATTAGGCAGTTTCTTGAAAAACTAAACTTGCAACTACTAAGGAGTCCAGTAATTGTACTGTTGGGCATTTATCCCAGAAAAATGAAGACTTACATTCACATAAAAACCTGTACATGAATTAAAAAAATTTTTTTTTAGTTGATTTATTTATTTTGAGAAAGAGAGTGAGAATAAGCAGATGAGAGGCAGAGAGAGAGAGAGAAGGAGAGAGAAAATCCCAAGCAGTCTCTGCACTGTCAGCACAGAACTTGCTGTGGGACTGGAACCTATGAACCGTGAGATCATGACCTGAGCTGAAATCAAGAGCTGGACACTTCATCGACTAAGCCACTCAGGCGTCCTATGAATGTCTGGTTGTTGTGTTTTTTTTTTTTTTTTTTGTTTTTTTTTTTTTTTTTTTTATGTTTATTTTTGAGAGAGAGAGAGAGAGAGAGAGAAAGCAGGGGAGGGGCAGAGAGAGAGAGGGGGACACAGAATCTGAAACAGGCTTGAATTCAGGGCTTGAACACAGGGTTTGAATTCATGAACTGCTAGATCATGGCCTGAGCCAAAGTCGGACGCTTAACTGACTGAGCTGCCCAGGCACCCCCTATGAATGTTTTTAACAACCTTATTCATAATAGCCAAAAAGTGGAAACAACCAAGCTGTCCTTCAAAGGATGGATGGTTAAACTGTGGTGCATTCATACCATGGAATACTATTCAGCAATAACAAAGAACAAATTTACTCCTATATGCAACAACCTACATGCATCTCCAAAGAATTGAGCTGAATGAAAAACTCCAATCTCAAAGGTTACATACTGCATACTTCCATTCATATAACATTCTTTAAATGACAAAACTATAGGAATAAAGAACAGATTAGTGGTTGTCAAAAGTTATGGAGGAGGTGCAAGTGGGAGGGAGGGGCAACATGAGGGATGTCGGTGGTGATAGAAATGTCTGTATCTTGATTGCTCAAGATATTACCATTGTGGGAAACTGGTTAAAGAGTAATGTGCTTTCTCTGTACTATTTCTTACAACTGCATGTGAATCTTTAATTATCTCAAAATAAAAAAAGTTTAATTAAAAATAACTTTTAAAATCCCAAATACAAAAACCACATATTATATGATTCCATCTATGTGAAATGTACAGGACAGGAAATGCTATAAAAAGTAAAAAATAGTTGCCTAAGCCTGAGCGTAGGAGGAGAAGAAAATGGGGTAACTGCTAACGAGTATGAGGTTTCTTTGGGGGTAATGAAAAGGTTCTAAAATTAGATTGTGATGATATTTGCACAACTCCATACATACACTAAAAACCATTGAACTATGCATTTAATGTGTGTGAATTTAAGCTGCATAACTTCTTTCTCAATAGAGCTGTAAAAAGGAAAGAAAGCTTTAGTGTCTATATTAACTTCAGAAAAAGTAGATTTCAGTCCAAAGAATATTACCAGGTACTTTTTAAAACTTATTTCATAATGAAAAGGGAGGCAATTCATCAAGAGGACATAACAATCCTAAATGTTTATGCACCTAATCACAGAGCTTCAAAAACGCGAAGTAAAACCTGACAGAACTACAAGGAGAAATGGGCAAATCCATAATTATAGTTAGAAGCTAAAATACTCATTTTTCAGTAATTGACAGAACAAGTAGACAAAAAATTATTAAAGATATAGATGATTTGAAGAGCACTATCAAACAAAGCGACCTGTTTGACACCATAGAATAATCCATCCAACAATAACAGAATACAAATTTTTTAAAGTGTACAAAGAACATTTCACAAGATGGAACATATTTTGCAACACAAGTAAGTCTCAAGCAATGTAAAGAGCACAAGTCATACAAAATGTTTTCTCGATTAGGGTTTAATAACAGAAATATCCCTGGGAAATCCCCACATATTTGAAAATGAAATAACATACTTTCAAAAATGTATGGGTCACTCACGGCACCTGGATGGCTCAGTCAAGTATCCAACTCTTGATTTTGGCTCAGGTCATGATCTCACGGTTTGTGAGTTTGAGCCCTGCGCCCGCATTGTCAGCACGGAGCCTGCTTGGGATACTCTCTTCCTCTGTCTCTGCCCCTCCCTCCCTCTCTCATAAATAAATGAACATTTTTTTTAAATGCATGGATCACAGAAGGAATAAAAAAGGGCATTAGAAAGTATTTTGAATTGAGTAAAAATAAAATGTAACCTAGTCAAAATTATGGGAAGCCACCAAAGCATTGGTGGGCTTATGGAACGGGGCGAAGAAGAGAGAGAGCACTAAATGCCTATAGTAGAGATGTAGAAAGTAGCAAATCAAAGACCTAAGCTTCCACCTTAAGAAGCTTGAAAGCGAAGAGCAAATAAAACCCAAAATAAGTTAAGTGTTAAAATAAAGATCAGAATAGAAGTCAATAAAATAGAAAATAGAAAAACAATAGAGAAAAATCAATGAAATCAAAAGTTGGTTACTTGAGGATAGCAAAAAAATTGATAAGCCTTTAGCTGGACTGTTCAGTAAAAATAAAGAGAAGACACAAATTGCCAATATAATGATGAGAGACAGGGCAACTCTACAGATACAACATATATTAATGAGTAATAAGAGCATACTATAAATAAGTGTATGCCAACAAATCCAACTTAGATAAAGTCAATATACTGAAAGATACAAATTACCAACTCTCACTAAAGAGGAAAGAGATAACTTGAATAGATTTATATCTATTAAAGAAATTAAATTTGAAGTTAAAATTTTCTAACAAATAAAACCTCAGACCTAGATAGGTTAACCAGTGAATTCTACCAATACTTACAGAAAAACAATACTAATTCCACACAAAGTCTTCAAGATAAGTGAGGAGGCAATGCTTCCCAACTTATTCTATGAGGCCTGCGTTACCCAGATATCAAAATCACACAAAGATAATACAAGAAAATTACTGATTAATATCATAGATTTAAAAAATTCTAAACAAAATTTTACTTAGTGGACTCCACAATAAATGAAAAAGGTAATAATCATGACTAAGTAGGATTTAACTCAGGAATGCAAGGTTGGTTTAACATTGAAATTTCATCAATGTAACTCATCATAGGAACACATAAAAAAAGAAAATCCATATGATCTTCTCAATATATGCAGAGAAGGCATTTGACAAAAATCTAACATCCATACAGGACAAAACTTCACAGTAAAGTGGAATAAAAGGATCTTCCCCAATCAGATAAAGGGTAGACAAAGGTTAATATCTCCCTCCCCCTGCCCACCCCCCCACATATGCCAAAGCCAAGAACAACATAAGAATGTCCACTTCTGTTCAACATTGCACTGGAGGTTTGAGCCAGTGCAATAAGAAAAGAAAAAGAAAGAAAAGGAATCAAGATTGGAAAGGAAGAAAAGCTGTCGTTATTTGCAAACAATATGATTGCCTATGAAAAATTTCAAAGGAATCCATTAAAAGCTACTATAACTAATAAGTAAGTTTATCAAGGCTAAAGGATACAATATCAATACACAAAAATTGTTTTTATATGCTAACAATGAAAAATCAAATATAGACATTAAGAAGGCACAATATGATTTACAGTGGTATCAAAAATATAAAATACTTAAGGATAAATTTGCAAAAGTTGTAAAATCTAGGTATGCCAAAAACCATAAAACATCACTGAGAGAAGCTTTTAAATATCTCAATAAATGGAGATATATACTATGTTTATGGGTTAGAAATTCAATGTTCTTGGGGAGCCTTGGCTCAGTAGGTTAAGCATCCAACTCTTGATTTCTGCTCAGGTCATGATCTTAGTCATCAAATGAAGCCCATGTCAGGTTATGGGCTATGCACTGAGCATGGAGCCTGCTTAAGATCCTCTCTCTCCCTCTCTCTCTGCCCCTCCCCTGTTCCTATTCCTGCTCTCTTTCTCTCTTTCAAAAAAATAAATAAATAGGGGCACCTGAGTGGCTCAGTCGGTTAAGCATCTGATTCTGGCTCAGGTCATGACCTCAGAGTTCATGGGTTCGAGCTCCGTGTCGGGATCTGTGCTGACAGCTCAGAGCCTGCAGCCTGCTTTGGATTCTGTGTCTCCCCTTCTCTCTGCCCCTCCCCTATTCATGCTCTGTTTCCCTCTCTCTCTCAAAAATAGATATTAAAAAAAATTAAAACAAACTTAAATAAACATGAAAAAAAAGAAATTCAATGTTCTTAAAATATCACTTCTTCCCAAATTCATCTACAGATTCAGTGTAACCACAATCAACATACTAGCATGCCTCTTGGTAGAAACTGATTCAAATATTTGTATGAAAATGCCAAAAACCCAGGATACCCAAAACAACTTTGAAAAAGAAGTCCAAAGTTGGAGGATTAACACCATCCGATTTCAAGAACTAAAGTTTGCAGCAGTCAAGATGGTGTGCTACTGATGTAAAACCTAAAAACAAAAAAACAAAAAAGAAAAAAAGAAAAAGAATTAAACTAAATTAATCAATGTAACAGAAGAGAGCACAGAAACAGGCCCAAACATATACAGATAACTGATTTTTGGCAAATTTGTAAAGGCAATTCAGTAGAGAAAGGATGATATTTTCCACTAACAGAACTTAGAACAATGAGCTATCTACATGAAAAAATAGGAACTTTGATCTATTTCTCACACTATATACAAATGTTAATTCAAAAGGGAACAGAGACATAAAACTTTAAAACTTCTAGAAAAAAACATAAAAGAAAACTTATGACCTTGGGTCTGGCAAAGATATCTTAGACACAGTCACATACAAAAACAAACTGGTAAACTGGACTTCATCAACATTAAAAACTGCCCTTCAAAACCACTGTTAAGAGAATGAAAACACAAACCATACATTTGATGAAGGAGTTGTATCTGTGATGTGTGAATAACTCACAATCCAGTAACAAGAACATCAACAACCCTATTTAAAAACAGGCAAAGGATTTGACTTTATCAAAGAAGATATACAAATAGCAAAGAAGCATGTAGAAGAAAGATGCTCTATGTCACTAGTCATTGGGGAAATTTAAATTAAAATCACAATGAGACACCACCGTGCATTTATTGGAATATCTAAAATTAAGATGTCTGACCATACCAAACGTTGCCAAGGAAGTGAGGCAAGTGGAATTCTCGTACACTTCTGGGCAAACTGTAAAATGGCACAACTAATTTAGCAAACAGCATGGTGGCTTCTCAAAAATTTAAACAACCACCTACTACACGGTCCAGTCATTCAGTTCTTAGGTATTTGTCCAAGGGAAATGAACATGTTTGTCTATACCAAGACTTTCAAACAAGTATTCACGGCAGCGCTATTTGTAATAGCCCAAACTTGGAAACATCCCAAATGTCCATCAACTGGTGAACAGATAGACAAACCGTGGTGTCATTTAATAAGATACTATCAGAAATGAAAAGGAATGAACTATTGATCTATACAACAACACAGATGGATTTCAAAATAATTATGCTGAGTGAAAGAAGGCAGACAAAAAAAGAGTGCATACTGGATGCTTCCATTTATAGAACTCTAGGAAATGCAAATGAATCTATAGTGACAGCAGATCTGTGGTTGCCTGGGAATTAGGGGTGGGGGGAGCACAGGAGAGAGAGATTACAAAGGGGCACAAAGAAACTTTTGGGGATGATGGATATTTTCATTATCTTGAACATACATGTGTCAAAACTCGTCATACTGTACACTTTAAGTATGTTCAGTTTATTGTGTGTCAATTATATTTCAATAACGCTTAAAAATCAAAGGATCTGTAAAGACGTACAGGAGTAGTAGGGAAGATTACTGTTTTGCCTCTTGCCTTCCCCTTATCCTAACTCCCCAGTGAAGGCTTGGGGATGATGGAGGAAGATAGAAAGAGTACAGATAAGGGGACATATATGCTTAAGACAGCTGTAGGACAGCTTCTGCTCCTCAGTACCTCTTATCCATTGCCCTGCTCCCTGCCACTGCCTATTTCTCACATTGATGAATATGAGAGTTGGAAGGGACCTGAGAGATGATAAAGTCACCTTCAATAGTCAACAAGTATTTAGTGAACACTGTTAGAGAAATAGAACCAATAGTATATATTGGTTTTATACATATATATATATATATATATATATATATATGTTATATATATATATATATACACACACACACACACACAGAACCAATAGTATATGTATATGTATATGTATATGTATATGTACATATACAGAGAGTATACAGAGAGACAAAGAGATATATAGATTAGATATAAGTACAGGTACGGATGGATATAGATACAGAGAGAAGAGAGGGGACTGATTTTAAGGAATTGGATCATGTGATTATGGAGGCTGAGAAGTCCCAAGATCTGCAGTCCCAAGAGACCCAAGAAAATCAGTGGTGTAAGTTTCAGTTTGAGAACAGGAGAAGAACAATGTCTCACCTGAACAATCAGGCAAAAGTTCCCTCTTTTCAGCCTTTTTGTTCTATTGAGGTCTTCAACTGATTGGATGAGACCCATTCACCCTAGGGAGGGCAATCTACTTTTATTCAGGTCCACAGTTCAGCTGTTAATTTCAGCCAGAAACACCTTCACAGTCACACCCAGGATAACATTTGATGAAATGTCTGGGGACCTCGTGACCCGGTCAGGTTGACGTAAATTTTAACCATCACAAACCCCTTCTGGGTTTTATACACTGGAAACAAAGCAGCAACCTAGACAAGCATTAGAGTTTTCAGTCTATATGGAGACAGACACTAAAGACATTGTTAATGAGGGGTGCCTAGGTGGCTCAGTCGGTTAAGCTTCTGACTTCGGCTCAGGTCATGATCTCACAGTCTGTGAGTTCAAGTCCTGAATCAGGCTCTGTGCTGACAGCTCAGAGCCTGGAGCCTGTTTCAGATTCTGTGTCTCCCTCTCTCTCTGCCCCTTCCACTCATGCTCTCTTTCTCTCTCTCTCTCTCTCTCTCTCTCTCTCTCTCTCAAAAATAAACATTAAAAAAAATGTTTCCTAAAAAGAACATTGTTAATGATAATTTACTGTGGTCAACAGAATTCTAGGATGGCCCCCATAATTTCTGCCCCCTGGTGTTATTATGACCCATATATACCTTCTCCTTGAGTGTGGGCAGAGCCAATGGCTGCTTCCAACCAATACAATTTGGCAAATGTGATGGGATATCACTCCCTTGATCATATTACTTAAATGGCAAAGGTAAAGGGATTTTTTTCAGATGTAATTAATGTCCCATATCAGTTGGTTTGAATTAATCAAAAGAGATTATCCTGGGCGGGCCTGACTGCATCTGGTAAAACCCTCAAGAGGAACTAGGCTCCTCTTGAAAGGGACATTCCCCTGATGGAGAAACAAACAGGAATGTTGTGAGCTCTCTAAGGAGAGGGGCAGCCTCCATGAGCTGATGGCCCCAGTCTAACCATCCCACGGAACTGAATTCTGCCAACAACTTAAATGCACTTGGAAGAGGTCACTGAGCTCCAGGTAAGAATGTAGCCCAGTCACCACCTTGAGGGCAGCCTGATGAGAACCCCAGCAGAGGACCCAGCTAACCCATGCTGGGATTTCTGACCCATAGGAACAGAAAGACAGTAAGTGTGTATTGTTTTAGGCACTGATGTTGTGGAAATCTGTTATGCAGCAGTAGAAAGCAAATGCATTCACTCACCCCAGACACATTTAGAGAAAAGATCACTGACGCCCAGAAAAGTGATAGGACTTGCCCAAGGTCACACAGCTGATCACCGACAAGGTGGTAATAACTAGTTTCCCCAAGATTTACGCTGCACAAAGCACAAGGCCAAAGTCTTGGGTAATCTTTGTGACAACATCATGGAGTACATATAGATATTAACTATATGATCACCTGTTAGTGTCCCTATTTGACAGGTGAGAATCTGAGGCCAAAGAGGTAAGAGAGCTGCCAAAGGCCACACGGGCCAAAAAGGATGCACTGGGATTTGGTGCCAGATCTCTGGCCTCCGATCCTGTGCTCCTGACCTCTCTGCCTCCTGCTGTACCAGTGGGCGAAAGTGCAGAGAAGAGCTGGGGTCATGGCTTGAGCTCACCTCTCTCAACTGTGTACTGGAGAAGAGTTCCCAGAGATTGTGAGGGACTATGTGCCAAGGCCTGAAATCATACACCTGAGTGTCGTGTCCCTGGCCCAACCTCAGAGAACAAACAGAATACACAAGCCCTCGGGACTACAAAAGTGTAACATAGGTCGTGTCTCACCATGACAGCACTTCACAGTTTACAAAGCACTTTCATAGATCTTGGCTTGTGACAGCCTCCCAATGGCCCTGGGAGGTGGGCAGGGCACATGCAGATCTGCAAACATCACGCTGGAGAAACGGGAGAGACAAAGGTCTAAGTTCCAGACTGAAAACCAGCAGGCTGAACACCCAGGAAGAGTTCATGTTTCAGTTGCAGCCTGAAGGCAGGAAAGAATCCCGGTCCCATCTTGAAGGCCATCAGATAGGAGTTTTCCTTTACTCGGGGAAGGGTCAGCATTTTTGTTGTACTCAGGTCTTCAACTGATTAGATGGGACCCACCCACACTAGAGACGGTGATTTGCTTTACTCAGTCTCTGATTCAAATGCTAATCTCATTCAGAAACACCCTCACAGACACACCCAAAATGATGTCAGGGCACCCTGACCACCCTGTGGTCCAGTCAAAATGACACACAAAATTAACCATCACACCCACTAAGGGGATCCTTTGCAAAGATGTGGGCTGGGTTAGGGAAAGCAACAAAGAACAGTAAAGTACTTCAGGGCTAGCCACAGCAGGAAGCCACTGCCCTTCCTGGCAGAGGAGACCTTGGAAGGGGCAGTGACCAGAGCCTCAGTTCAGCAGCTGCAGGAGAGAAACAGAAGATGGGAGTGGTAGCCATGGCCCAGCAAGGCAAGAGCCGGGGAAACGAGTAGCTTGACCTAACTTTCCTGCCTGCGGGTCTTTGTATTGGTACCTCCCAGCAACCCAGCTGGAGGGAAAGGGTGCCTGGCGGTGCAGAGCACACAGACCAGCCTCCAGGGCCCAGAGCAGGGCCTAGAAAGGTGGAGGGTGGCTCTCCAGGGACCAGCAGGAAACACACTGCACACCCATTACAGGTGGAGAGGCGAAGGCTTGGGGCAGTGAATTTGATGAGGAATAATTAGAAGAGCCAAAAACAGCCTGGCCTTTCTGACCCCGAGCTGACGATCCTTCCCAGCCCCTCTGGCTGCAGGCTAAAGCGGGGCATGGGCTCCTTTGGGACACCAGGCCTGTGTCTGTTTCACTCCCCACTATAAACCCGGTGCTTCTTGAAGTGCCTGGTATATAGTAGTAGGTGCTCAATAAATATTTGTTACAGGAACAAAGCAGCTTGCTCTGTGACAGAGCTTGAGTCTGAGGGAGAGACACAGAGTTGGTGAGAGGCACCAGCCACCAGGGCAGATTCCCAGACCCACTGCTTCCCTCATGAGGAAGCCATCGATTCCCAGCAGAGATTTCGGGAGCGGCTCTCTGCTTTACCGCGCCTTTATGGCCTGATTCCGTTAGAGCAACAAACCTTGGATTTAAGAAAAATTAAGCAGTTCGTCCCCTTGAGAAAATAAGTCTCCTCCAGAAGAGTAGAACGTTTAAACTTCCCAGGCCCTCACACCTCAGGGTGCATGAGTTTCTGGCTGCTTTGGTCCTTTGACAGAAAGCATGGGAGAAAGGGTGCTTGGAAGGAGGAGTGGGAGCATCACCACTAAGCAAAGGGAAGGGAGGAGCATGAGGAGGCTCCTGAACTCTCTTAGAGGATCCTGGCTCAGCCCTGAAGGTGTGTTCGCCAGTTGTGGATCATAAACCACGGAGCAGACTTGTGCCTGGTGCTTCTCTCACAGGCCCCACGGGAGGCAGGGATATTACCCAAGAGGTTCTTAGGCCCCACGAAAGCAAAGTGACCTGCCCGCGACTTAACATCGAGTACATTAGGGGCAGAACTGGGATTTGAGCCTTGACCTGTCTGCCTCCAACATGTTGGCTAATTTGACAGCTCCTTCCAAAAATCACGCAACAGTTTATAGAGGAAGTTTTAAATGTGACCCTCCCCGTGGCAGGAGGACAGTTGGTCTCAGCCAGATACTTTCTTCGAGAGCAGTGGAAGCCACAACGAGTCTAATATATCTAACAGCAGCGACAAGAATAGCAATAGTAACAGTGATGATAGCTATTTGCCAAGCACTCCGACCAGGACCATATTTAGTAGTTTACACCGATTCCTGACAGCTTTCTTTCTTTCTTTTTTTTTTTCTTAATTTTTTAATATTTATTTTTGAGAGACAGAGAGAGACAGAGCGTGTGCAGAGGAGGAGCAGAGAGAAAAGGAAACAGAATCCAAAGTGGGCTCCAGGCCCTGAGCTGTCAGCACAGAGACTGATGACTGGCTCGAACTCACAAACCGTGAGATCATGACCTGAGCCAAAGTTGGGCGCTTAACTGACTGAGCCACCCAGGCGTCCTGTGATGGCTTGCTTTATTATCCTCATTTGCCAGAGAGGGAAGCAAAGGTATAATGGGGTCAAGTACTATCCCCCAAATTACACAGTCAGTCAGTCTGGAGGCAGGACCCTGAGTTCTAGCTCTGACTCCGCTCTGCCCCATCCATGGAGTCCAGCTCCTGGGTTCGCCATGGGGGGGGGGGGGGGCGCGCTGCCTGGCACCTCCCCAAACAGCTGCCTACCACCTGGGACACGGCGAGGCCCCTCCTCCCCTTCCATGCACCACCCACAGCCATGTGGGCAAACACCCTGCCTCTCCCCAGGCAGGGGACACCCGATTTGCATAACTTAATTAAATTCTGCATTCTTGGTTTCGAAGGAGCCGGCCTATGAAGGATGCTGAGTGCATGGTCTTAAGGCAAATCAGCGCAGATGATGAAAGAGCCTATTTCGGTTAAGCAAATTATGAGGAGGCGGGCGATGTCCTCACTCTAATAATTTCCCGTGAATTATTTATATGGAAACTGCAATTACATTGGGCAAAACAGTGTTGTATGCATAAAGCTCACTTAATTACCCAACCACCTGTTGGGACACAGGGTCCTGCACCAGCCTCTTTCTTCCCACAACGGGTCCTTCTTTGGGGAGGGCAGGGGACCTGGGACGCAAGGCAGCGGGGTTGAGAGGAAACGGTGGCTGCCAGCTGAGGGCATGCAGGCTCTCAGACCTGAGTCCCCCATCCTGGCTCCTCTGGTCCAGACTGGAGTGGGAGTCCCCATTCTCCAGGGCCCAGGCAGAGCCTGGCCCCGTAGTGCCTGGCCCTCATCCCTGGAAAGGGGGACAGGAAGGTGAGGAGTGAGAGAGGGGAAAGGAGAGAGGGAGGAAGTAAGGAACCTCACACCCTTCCCCACAAAACCTTTAACCAAAGCAAACGAGACCCTTTCATCAGTGCCCGGTTGTTTAACTGGAAATGAGGGTTGCCATGGAAACCATCCTGTCACATAGTATTTCTTACCACTTGCCAGCAGGAGAGGCGTTGATGTGTAGAGAACCCTGGCTGGGTGGGGAAGGTCGGAGGGGTGGGGGGCTGCATGGTTGGTGATCCATTTGTTGAGAGGCAAGTCACATAGGCTGTCCCTAACCCCGGCCATCCTGAGTCCGTCTTTCCCTTTCCTGGATCTTGGGGTGAGGTCTGGGGGTAAACATCTCCTTCTACTCACACCCTGGGAGGAAAACATCATAAATGCCAGAAATGTGAAGGAACTGTCAAAAATACATGGAATGGGCTATATAATAAATGGCGAAATACGTGTGCTTCTTTGTTCTGTGTCTCTAAAGACCACGAAATTTCTCTAAGAGGAAGTAAGAACCACAGAAAAATCACGCTGGAGAGGTTGGCCAGTAGCCATGAGTGTTTGTCCCAAGACCGGGGGAGGTCACCCTCCCTTCCTCCCAGCATCTAAATCAGGGTTCTCTAGATCCCAGACAGCAGACTTGAGTCTGGTTAAGAGATGGGCAGAAGGAAAAGTTGGCCAAAATGCTCTAGACTTGAGGTGGGAAGGCACTGTGGGGATTGAGGGCTGCCTGATAACTACGGGGAGTTGCAGGAGTCCGAGAATCCTGGGTTCCGACTCTATCACTTACTACAACATAACCTCGAGAAATCAAGTAACAGAAAGAAATTTTAGCTAGCGGTGAAATCCAAGCACAGTGATTGTAGAACCCTGATTTATTTCACAGTTAGTGATACACACAGTAAGTGAATACACACAGTAGCATTGTATTTAATAGGTTAAAATAATGCCCGTAGCTCACATTGTGATGCCCTTGACAATACACCACGTGCTGTCCTGCACTTTATCTGCATTTTTCACGAATCTCAGCTCGCCATCGAAGAAACTGAGGCCGGGAGAGGGAAGCGATCTGCCCTAGCTATAAAACCAGCGAGTGACAAAGGCAAACCCAGATCCTACTGGTGCAAAGCTCAGATTCAAACCCAGATCCTCCTGGTGCAAAGCTCATGCTCTTACCGCTGGAAAAAAGTTCGGAGCTCCCAATCCAAGTTCTCTGAGAGTCCAGCCTGGGCCCAGCCCACATCAAGACTGCGGCGCGTCTCCGTCCAGTTTAGAACCGGCTGCTTAACAGAGATGAAATGGAGTGTTTTTTCTCCTTTAAAGATTTACCATGTATAAATGTATGAGAATATTAAAGGCAACAATTAACTTTATTGGAAACCTTATATTCTCCAGCCTCATTAGAGCTGCCAACAAGATCTATTATTAGTATTACTATGCAGATACTGTAATAAAAAGGGTATTTAAAGTGGATAGTTTGGCAATGAAATAAAATAGCTTTTCTCTCTCTTTCTTTTCCTTTTTAAGATATATGTGTGTACCAGAGATGGTCTTGAAGCAAGGCAAAAGCCTCATGGGGCCCGAGGACTGAAGAGCTCATAAAATGTCCCTCTGGCAGCATGGCAGAGGAGACACAGGCCGGGGGGTGGGGGAGGGCAGGGCGGGCTACAGGTCACTAGAACCCTCCTGGCCTCCGCTTGGAAGAGCAGAATTTCTGCAGGGGAGGAGGCCTGTCTGTCAGAGCAGAAAGATGCCACAGCACCCAGCTGCTGTCTCGGCACCCTTGTGAGCATCTCACCAAATTCCCTTAGGGGTTTCTCATCTCAAAGGTGACGGAAGTAAGATCAGGGAAGGACCCCACTCATCCCGCCCTCTCTCTCTCCCTCCTGTTGGCCCACATCCCTGCCCCGGGGGACAGAAAGTCAGAAATAAGAGGAGCCTGCCGCCTTGCCTTCTTTATCCGGGCCTGCTTCCCCTGCTACCTCCTGAGTGTGCCTTTCTCCAGCCCCCGTCTCAACTCGGAAGGCTTCCTGGAGGAGGCGAGGACTCTCCCAGGCCTTTCCCAGAAAGCAGCGGAGCAAGGGGTTCTCTGGATTTCTCAGTCCTGGGCCTGCTTGCTTTCACACGCAGAGAATCTGCCCTGCCTCCCAAGGCCACCTGTTCCCCCTCCCTGACCCAAGAAGCTCAGGATGGGTGAGCCAGCGGGGGTAACTGGCATGTGATCCTGAACTTCCCGGAGGCACCCCTGGACCTGCCGAACGGAAAAATCTCCGCTTAATTAAAGGCTCAGACCTCCTGTGAGGGCCTGGCTACGTGAGCCCTCACCCCCTGCCCACACTTAACGATTATTACTCTTTCTATCGGTGCTAATAATTGCCATTCATTACACGTCATGTATTCACTCATTTAATCTCCACAACCACACTGTAAGTTAAGTACTACTGTTACGTCCATTTTGTCAGTGAGGAACCTGAGGCTCAGAGAATGATGTAACTCACCCCAGCCGTGACCACTGCCGGCCAGGACCTTTGCAATAGCCTTCTAGCCAGTTTCCTTACTTCCACTCTTTTTTTTTTTTTAATGTTTATTTATTTTGAGAGAGAGAGAGAGAGAGAGCGAAAGAGAGAGAGCATGGGAGAGGGGCAGAGACAGAGAGGGAGATACAGAATCCCAAGCAGTCTCTGCACTGTCATCGCAATGCCCAAAGTGGGGCTTGAACTTACAAACCATGAGATCAAGAGTCAGATGCTTAACCAACAGAGCTACCCCGGTGCCCCTCTACTTCTGCTCTTGATCCCCTGCAATTCATTCCACATGGAGCGACAGCAATAAACCCAGGGAGCCTGTCAGCCATCTTTGTGCCTCAGGGCCTTTTCACTGGCTGTTCTCTCTGTCTCAATAGAATGTTCTCCCTCCAGATTACTCCTTCATCATCATTCAGGTTGCAAGTCAAAGAGGACTGACTTGACCACCTTCCTGAACACATACCTCTCTGTCCTATTCCTTATACTCTATCACCATACATCCTTTACCACCGCAGGTCTTGCCTAAAATCATACCTGGCACTTCATAGATGCTCAGTAAATATTTTTTTCCCACCAAATATTTCTTGAACAAACATTGTCAAGCTCGCCCAAGGTTACATCCTCCAGAGTTGGAGCAGAGAGAATCAAATTTCAGGCGGTCTGACCCTTAACCACACAGCGTGTATGTGGGTGGTTTTGGTGTTCAGGGTGAAGGACGAGTGAGATGGGGACTGCCCCGGGGCACTCGAAGCTAACTCACTGACGGTCCGGGTGTAAATGCTTCGCAGGACCCGATTGGCAGCCCCAGCAGTAAGAAGGCCGGGGAAGGACTGACCCACCGCCCAGGAGGACCGTGAGGCCCAGGAAGGAGAGAGAGGAGAAGAACAGAGAGCGTAGTCCCAGGACACTGCTGGGTGACATGGTGAGCTTTACACTGAAGGCCACACCACCAGGGTTAGCAAGCCAGCGACGTGAACCCCTTCCCGTCAACTACTACCCGCCAGTCCCCGACGCTAATCACTGACTCTTGTTTCTCCCTCCTCCGGAGAGACCCGGACAGGCCTGTGGGACAAGCTATGGGGGGGCCTCAAGACAGGTTCTCATCGGCTGGGAACCTGGTGTGAACTCCTCATTTCCAGAACTTCTCTTACCCTCAAACACCAGAAGCCAGGCTGAACAGGGCTTGCTCCGCTGTGAGACAGCACAGGTAAGATCTCACACACTCAGGTAAAGACAGAGGTCAACCGTGCCTTCAGTCTGTGACCCGGGGAAGCCCGTCCTGGCTCTCGCTCTCACTGTCCATTCTTACTAGAGTGTCTGGCACGCCCACAATAATCACTGAATTCTTACTATCGAGCATAATCCTAAACTGCGGGGAGACAGAAAGGCTGATAGAAAACACAGTGCTTCTTCCCAGGACACCCCCTGATCTAACTGGGAGACGGGGAGAACACACACACAAGAGCAAAATGCTTAAGTGACAAGGAACATGGGCTACATCAAGCCAGACAGACTCATGTCCAAATCCTGACTCAGCTACTTATGATTTGGGCAACTATTTCTTTTTAATTTTCTTTAATGTTTATTTATTTTGAGAGAGAGAGAAAGAGAGAGGGAAAGAAAGAAAGAAAGAAAGAAAGAAAGAAAGAAAGAAAGAGGAAGGAAGGAAGGAAGGAAGAAAGAAAGGAAGGAAGAAAGAGAGGGTGCACGAGTGGAGGAGGGGCAGAGAAAGAGGGAGACACAGAATCTGAAGCAGGCTCCAGACTCTGAACTGTGAGCACAGAGCCCGACATGGGTCTCGAACTCACGACCTGTGAGATCATGACCTGAGCCGAAGCTGGACGCTTAACCGACTGAGCCACCCAGGCGCCCCTGGGCAACTATTGCAATCCACACAAGTCTCGAGTCTCCACGTGCACACTACCCCACAGCCCCGTTGTGAGTGAATGGTGAGGCACCTCAGTCAATGGCGGTGGCACAGTAATAGTATCTGTTACAGGAAACAACCCACAGGCCACATATTAAGAAGTACAAATTAATTAATTTCAGGCTAACACCACTCATAAATGCTGAGAATACCATGACAGAGGAACGGCATTGAACTTAGTGTAGGAACAGATTTCTCGGAACAGGTCCATTTTGAATCTAGGTGATGACTCGTGGGATACTGGCGACATTATCCCACTAGAGACTTCAGGCATGATTTCCAGCACTTCTCGACAGTTTTTACATCACGGCTCACAGAGAAACGGCCACATTTGTTCTGCACGCTGCAGCGCACTGCATCGGCTACTCCCAAGAGAAGAGACACAGCCAGGGGACCGCCCCCGCCCACCCAGGGACTCCCCAGCTCAACACAGGGCACCTGTCTGGGGCTCGCCAGTGTGCTGCTGCACGCCTGCAGGGAAGTTGGGGTTCAGAACGAGCTCATCGAGTGATGGATGAGAAAACAGATGTGGTGAGCAAAAGTGGCTTGGCTGAGGCCACGCACGTGGGCCAGCGGCAAGTGGAAAAGTAACGTCCCTGTACTGTATCGCCCGCTCTTAAAAAATGGGAGGACATCAGGTCCTGGGAGAAGGTCAAGGAGCTCATTCCAGGGCAAGGGAGTTAAGTAGCGTTAATGGAGGAAACCCGACCCAATAAATAATGAGAGTAACAGTAGCTGGACGGAGCATCTAGAGTATCTCAGGCGGGTGTTAAGTGCTTTCCATGCCTTCTCTCATTAGACACTGGGGACTGGGAGGTGGACCCATGATGGACCTATGAGAGGGCACGCTGTCAGCCAAGCTGTTATGCCACTGGGAATGAAAGCTGGGGGGAAGGTCCATTTCCAGAGGTAGGCCCATCACACTCCTCTGGAGCAGGAGGCAGGCTGACCCTACGGCCTCAGACCTCCACAGCCAGGGCAGAGAAGAGAGCCCCCCAGGAAGGGGTGACAGGCCTTGCTCCATTTCACCTGGAAACCCTCCACCCCACAGCCCTCCCGACCTTCCCTCCCTGCTGCATCCACGGGCACGACCCTGGAACTTGGCCCTACCACCTTGCCTACACACATCTCTTGCAATCCATCTCTCAGGTAAGAGGAGTGTCAGTGTTGCACACGCTCCGCCTGTTAGGGTCACTGGCCAGGACTCTCGGGGGACCAGCAGCATGCAGAGAAGCGAATCACAGATACCCAGCTCTAGCACAGATTCGACCAGAAGAGCCTAAGGCCCAAGTCTGGCCTCTCCCATCAGGAGCCGTTAAGGCCCTGGCTGGCTAGACCACCACCTCGGCCCCAGTCCTTGGAAGTACCTAGCCCATTCTGGTCAAATTGGCCCCTCGGTTGCCCCCTGACAGCCTCTTATGCCAGCCTCAGCCTCAGGACCCAGCCTCTTGGCTTGGGCCTTCTTGGGCATCAAGTGGAGCTTTTCCAGCAGCTCCTACCTTGCGTCCCACAATGTCTTCTGAAGCCCTGTACTCATCACCACTAGGTCCCTCCTTTTCCGGGTTGCCACAGTCAGGCTTCAACCTTTCCTGGTGCCGCCCAAACGCAGCTATTATGTCCTATCTGCATGATGGAGATGGGAGTGAAACCTGTCTTTAACTTGACTTAGGGAGGCCTTGTCTCGTGATCTTGCCTGCCTCCTTCCCCACCGTCCTGTCCTGCTACTCTCTCTGGCACTCACCCTGCCCAAACACGCCCCCTTCTGCTTGCTGGTGTTGGTCTCTTTGAGCACATCAAACTTCCCTACTTTGGGGCTTTTGCACAGGCTGTAGCCCCCGCCTGGAGATCAAGAGTCAGATGCTTCTGACTCTTCCCCGTCTTTGCTGCCCCCCTACTCTTCCTGCAGAGGTAAGCTTATATATGGTTTCAGCTTCAGCTGTGACTTCTCGGGCCACCCATTCTAGAGAGTAACCCCCTCCTCTGCTTTTCTCTCTCATACCACCTGGTTACTCTCCCTTGCAACACTTAGAAAAAGTGGGGATTATACATTCATTCTCCCCCTCCCCAAGGCAAAGTCCTTGAAGGTAGACCCTGTCTTCTTGCTCTCTGTTATCCCCTTGGCTGGCACGGCTCTTAGCATATACTAGGTATTTACGAAAAATCTATTGATTGAGTGATTCATTGAGTTAGAGAGACAACGTGAATTTCAATTCCAACCTGGCTCCAGACTAGCTGTGGGACCTTGGGCAAGTCTTCTGGCCTTGGAGCCTCGGTTCCTCCTCTGCCAAATGTGGATGGAGAAGGAGATGGTTGAAGTCACGGAAGGTTCTTCAGCTCTGCTTCTGCCTCAGCCAGAAGGAGATGAAGAAGCTGGCCTTAAAGAGGATGAAGAAGCATGCCTCATGTGAGGCAAGGTCTCCCTTTCCCAGGCCCAAAGCCAGGCGCCTATAGACAAGAGGCTTAAAAAATGCTGCCATATGGGGCGCCTGGGTGGCTCAGTCAGTTAAGCGTCTGACTTCGGCTCTTTGGCTCAGGTCATGATCTCACGGGTCAGGAGTCCGAGCCCCACATCGGCTCTGTGCTGACAGCTCAGACCCTGGAGCCTGCTTTGGATTCTGCGTCTCCCTGTCTCTCTGCCCTTTCCCTGCTCATGCTCTGTCTCTGTCTCTCAAAAATGAATAAACGCCAAAAAAAAGTTTTTAATGCTTCTGTAATAGGAGAAGCAGCTCCCATGGTGAAAAGCTTTGCTGGATGGAGCCTGGAATGGAGACGGCCCTGGGGCCCCAGTGGGCAGTGGCAGCGGCCAAGGAGGGGTCTGTGGCAAAAGTGGGCCCCAGGCCTTAGTCCGGTGTTGGCTGGTGAGCAGAGCTAGCCTTCGTCCTCCATCTGACAGAGCTCAGCCCCTCATGGAGATGGCACCCTGGGACCTGGGATAGGCACAGTGCTTATCATCATACAAAGGAAGCTGTTTAATCTGCGTTGTAAATTTTAAATGACTCCACCTGAGACTAACTGCTCTTGGCCCCTCTCATCTCCGAGCCCAGCGCTCAATGCTTCATTCAAATTCCATTTCTGCGCTGACACCCCCTAGAGGCTGAGTCCATTGCAAGGAGGCCACTTTGATCTCATTTTTGGGCTCCCCCTCTCCATCTCTGCAAATCTCCTGGGTGCAAAGGCAGTTCCAGAAGCCATGCTGGGACACCCCCATTCACCATCTGACGGGATGCTCACCAGGTCAATCTGCAGCCCCAGTAAAGTGCCTGAGAGGCTCTGAAGCTCTCAGGGCCCCCCAGATCTGGGGTCCCCATTCACCCCGTGGCACACACACTATTCTGTTTCCTCCTTCTGCATCCTGACTCTTGGGATGCCTTTATCGTGCCGATGTTTGGTGCACATTTGGAGTGTAGGGTGTGTGCTAGGCCTAGCATGGTCAGTAATATCACAAATAAGGTCTCTTCCCTGCCAGCCTTCCAAGCTTCAAATGCGGGACAGACCTCAGCACTGGGTCCCGATCAGCTGCTATGGCTCCTAAGAGTGGTGGCTACGGAAGGCCCAGGCTCTTTGATACAGTTCTGACTCCAAAGATCTTCCTTTCCTTACCCATAATCAATCCCCACAGCACAAGAGCAATAATTTACTTGCTCAAAATGCCCGCAACTGATTCTGCCCCACCCCTGTCGAGAGACCGGAGCTCCCTCCTCCACTGAGGGGGAGAGACTGGACCAGATAAACACCACGTTTCCTATTCCTAATATCCTAGAGAGGCAGAGCAGGCTTTAATAATCCCATTTTAGAGGAGATGAAACTGAGGCTCAAATCACAGAAGTGATGGGCCTGAGATTCCGGAAAGCTTAGCTGAAAAATTAAGCCCCAAATTACTTCCCCTCCAGAACACTGCCCTTAAGTTATTTCCAGGGGCCCCTATGGGGTTAGTGGATACACTGCTCTCCCCTCAAGGGCACAGACTCAGCATTTTCATCTTTGTTTTTTCGGTGCCTGACACTGTGCTTGGTATCAGAGTGCTCACTTACCTGATGGATTTGTTGCTGGCAGAAAGCCCGGCCACCCGACCGGGACCTGGGCCCAAAGTTCAGGTTGGGGAACAACACTGTGAGGGAGAGCCCGTCCCTCAGAGGGGGGCGGCCGGGAGCCCAGCTGCTGGGATGGAAGGGTCTCTATACGCTGTAGAGTGAGGGGGGCACCTGGTACCAGTGGGAGGAGAGTGGACGGGAAGGAGCAGGCACCACCCAAGAGGGAAGCCGGCAGAGGGCGCCTCTTTCCCCACCCCTGCAGATACAGTTCCAGCTGGGGCAGCTGCCTCATTAGCACCAGGAGGCAACCCTGCTAATTACCAACCCCAAACTTGGGATTTGCATTTTCATGAAATGCTCACGGAGGAGGCAAATCTCTTTCCTTAAAAAAAAAAAAAAAAAAAATCAAGATGGATAGGGGGAGAAAAAGCTCATACCAGTACATACTAATTCAATCTAATCTTGGTCATTTCAGTTTCTATAAGAAAGTGCTTTCATAAAGCTACAAAGCTAACATCCATAACTCTCCAGTTTCCCCAGACAGGATACCTCTGCATTAAGTTTCCCATTTATCTTCGGGGATGGCAAATCATCCATATATAATGGGATCTAATAAAGCAAGCTCCCGTCGCAGTCCCAGCTGCTGGAATGCGCCTCAGATCCAGAGATGCTGCTCTGGGGCCACGGCCGTTTCATCTTCCTGGGGGCTCCCTGACTAGGTTTGTCTGGGAGCACAGTGCCTGGGGCATCCACACGCAACATGGTTGTGGCAGCGGGGGCGGGGCGGGGGGGGCGGTGGGTGTCAGAAAGGGGCATGGCTGTCAGAGGACCAGATACCCTACTCCCACCACCCTGTCCACACAAACTCTTTCCTGTGGGAGCCTAGATGAAGCCCCATGGAGCAAGTGCTGGGCCTGGCCGGAGACTCGCTCTTTAAGGTAGTAGGAGGCGCTTTCCATAAACATGACAGGTGGTGAAGGAGCAGGGCTCGGCAGGCAGATTCCAGAGGCTCAGCCCAGCAGGCAGGGATGAGGTCCCGCTGTGACAGGGCGGGTTCCTTGGGAAGAGGCCCCTGAGATGGAGTTTGGCCAGTAGGGTGCTTACTAAGGGGTGTCTATGAAGTCTGTACTTGTGGAAAAGAAGCCTAGGAAGCAAGTGTGGGGGGCGGGGAGGAGTCTGGCCTTTATGCAGACCAAGAGCAGCCTTGGCCAACCCCACAATTTGCTCTGGAGCCTTGGAATGGCCCTTCGGAGCTGTCCCAAACCCAGTGGAGATGGCCAGGCCGTCTTTTTCCCACATCACCCTGTCCCTGGATATGGACCAGCCCAGAAGGGGGATAACCTTGGGCAGGAAGCTTTCTGTGGCCGAAGTGATCTCTCTAGGGGCTGACTGCCAAAGTCCACCAGCCGATCACTTGCCTAGCAGTTAGGCCAACAAGTCCTCCCTGAAGGATGATCTGGATGACACGCTACAGGGGCGACCACACTGTGGGGGAGGAAATGTTTTCCCTCTACGCTTTCAGGTTCTTCGGGCCGTTCTATTAATTAAATTGACATAAGACAGATTAACAAGAGAAAAACAAATGTCATACGTGCAGGAGCCTCATAGAGACATGACAGTTTCAAAGCCAGGCAATTGAGGCTTATATGCCATCCTGAGCTAGTGAGAGGGGGTAGGGGTTTAGACTTCAAGGGGGAGGAAGACAATTCATAGGAATATGGGAAGAGCAAATGTTTGATAAACAAAAGCTGCTCACTGGAGCAGAGACAATGGAACACAAGAAGACTTTGCACAAACAGGCCCCAGGCCCCAGCTCCCCCTCAGCTCCCCCTACCTGGCCCCGAGTCTTTGTAATTGTCTCTGCCGATGGCTCTCTTCCTGCACCACACCTTCCATCTAAATTCTTAGAGGCGGTTAAGGGGGAGGTAGGAAGCTCTTTCTGAGTCTTTTGGGCCTTGATCGCCTTCAGCTCAAAATGACCCGCCTGCCAAAGTGGCACATTTTGAAGAAACTCGTTCTGAACCCCTTCAACACCTACTGAACAACCTGTGTCTCTCTCCCTCCTCCCCCGACAGGACATACGGCTTAATCATGCTAACCCTGGGCCTCTGGTGCCCAGGCCTTGTTGGGTAGTAGGCAATGAGGGGGCAACTTCCTGCTTGCCCAGTGAACAACAAAATAGGTTCTGCGACCAGAGAAAGCTCTCAGGTAAGGAAATGCAGGTGCTGGCAGCTGGAACTCAGCCAGCGTGCACTGAAGAGATAGGAAAAAGAGGACACGGGCAAGGATGCGTAGGGTCTGCTGTGCCCTCTCTACACCACCCGTGTGTGCCCACGTAGCCTCTGCTCAAGCTTTTTTAGAGACAGGGATCTTACTACACAGCAGTACCTTCTATCATTGGGCAATTCTAGTTGTCAGGAAGTTATTTCTTAGGTTAAAAGTTAAAATCTGTTTGATGTCCAGTCTTGATCTGGTACCTTGCACTAGAACAGGGGCAAGAATGTTTGTCTGTAACTTGTTCCACTGCTCTATTCTCGGCATCCAGGAAGAGCACCTGGCATATGTTAGGCTCGGTAAATATCTCTTGAATGAATGAATGCTTGCCTGCATGCGTGGCCCCTGCCTCCAAGGACTTTCCAACTTCTTCCTGTTTCTATTTGCTTTTCCATTTATTGCCTATGTGATCAGCTCCCCATGCTCCCCGTGTGTTCTTGTGCATTACTTCACAGCGCCTGGAACGAAGCTGAGCTCAAGTGCTAGAACTCATTCACTGAGCAAGCAGTCGCCGAACTCCTACTATGTGTCAGACACCGGGCTTTCGCCCTCAAGAGTATAAAGTGTTAAGATGGAGGTAGAGGGCAAAAATTACCAGCAGTGATTAATGACTTTAGATAAAGGTCCGAGGTATTGACAGGCACAAGGGCAGAGGCATACCACTCACTCCCGTTCACAAGGTAGACACTGAGGCTGGGCCTGTCCAGGAAGCAAAATCTCCCGGAAAATCAGCGGCTTTGGCTCTGGCACCCACCCTCTTCAGGAGAAGAGACGCCCGGCACCTTTCCTGTTGCTCATCAGCTGCAGAGCACCGGGTTCTCACTGCCCCTTCGGAGGAGGGGCCGCACTCCCTCTTTCGTGTGTGTTTTCTTTGAAACGTCTCTGTGTGCCGAGTGGGGGCGGGGGGAGCGGATTAGCTCCCCTTCCTGAAATGAGGCTCCGATGCCAGGAAGAGTGAGCTCCAATGGGCAAGGCGAGTTAAGCTTTCCGCCTGGAGCCGCGGGCTTAGCGGTGCAGATTACAACAGCAGGTGAGGAGCCACGCTAGCCGCTGCTGTGGAGACTGTGAAAATCCTGTTACAGGGCAAAGGCACTTTAGCTACAGCTCCAAATTTCAAAGAATGATTGAGTTGGAACGTGGCAGGCAGGAGGCAACTGGAGACCAAAGTTATTTGACTTAAACTGAGAACCAGGCCCGAGGGCGGCTGGTGGGGTGGAGAATTCCAGGGGGACCCGGGTGTGCCACCCCCTCCCCCACGGTCTCCTGGGTCCAGCCTCCCTCCCCGACACCCCCTCCCTCCCGCCGCCCTCCCTGCCCTCTCCTCCCCTCCCCTGTCTGGCCACAAGCAGAAGGAGCCTCCATCTACCTTGAATCCTGTCTTCCTCACCAATCCGCTAGCTCCTGGAGATCAGAGCGGGTGCGTGGTTTCCTCAACCCTGTGGGGTTTAGCACAGCCCCTGGCACATGTCGGTGCTCAGTAAAGTTTGCTGAATGATCCACTGGTCACTGCCTCAGAGCCACATCTTCTTTGTGGGGTTCCGCCTGATTTCTAGATCTCACACACACACACACACACACACACACACACACACACACACACACGCATGCACACACACACACAGTGCTCCCGGAAACCCACGTCTTTAATGCAGCCATCCCCGGCTTCTTGGAAAGTAAGTTGCGCCTGGCTGGCAGACTCACTCTGACTGCAAAGGACACACTTCGGCGAGGAAAGTACTAACTCAGGAAAAGAACGAGCCTGGGTATTTGCTGTACCCTACTAGCTGGGAAAGTGATTCAATGACAAGATTTGGAGTCTCTCCTACAGTCTCTGAGTCCAACATCACCCTCTACCGCCTCCCCACATGGACCCTAATTTGTTTTTGACAGGAAGCAGTTTGATGCAGTAGAGACAATTGGGGCCTGGAGGCCATTAGGGATCTGGGTGCAGATCCTACTTTTTCAAGTCACTTAAGCTTTCCGAACTTCCAGTAAAACTGGCCACCTCACGAGCTGTATACACAGACCGTGTATATAAAGCAATTTTCATTGGTCAGCACACAGTAGAAACTAATCAAATAATAACAAAATTGTTATTGTTGGAATCACAGTGCTCCGTGTCATAAACATGAGCATTGCCTCTCACGCCTAAGGGAACTCAGTTTACACAGGGTGAGGACCCTTGATCTGACTTGATGGCCACACAACCCAATATGAGGCTATTGCTGCAACCTGGGTATCGAGGCCAGAGCCTAGAGCTGTTCTCCACACCAGGGCATCTCCCAGACAGGGGAGACAATGATCGTCACAGGGGACACTCCCCAGAGTGCAGAGTCATTGTCTAGTGGACAAAAAAAGATGCGGACAAATCTTTCTATTTTTTCTCCCTCCCCTCCTTCCCGATTCCCTCCCTCCCTCCCTCTCTTCCTCCCTCTGTTCCTTCCTTCTTTCCACCATGCAGTGATTAAACGCTTGCCATATGCTCAGCCCTCTAGTAGTGAGTATGTGGGATATAAAATATAGGGACGATCTGGTCCCTGCTGAAGACAGCTTACGGTCCAGCTGAGGAGATGCAACAGCTACCACAGGAAGTAATTTCAGAGCACAGGCCACATTCCCAGGGGAGCACAACGCACTCGTGGGGTCAGAGGACAGCCTACGCATAGCAGTGCCACGAAACAAGCAGAGGCAAACGCCAGGGCTCAGCAGCCCCCGGATGGGGAGCCGAAGCTACGAGCAGACAGAGTTGCAGGCACTAGCTGCACAAGACAAGACGGGCTGTCCTGGCAGGGTACAGAGGTCCCTTCTCTGCAGGTGTTTACAGAGCATCCGGGTGATTCACTTCAGGCCCCTCCAGCCCCAAGACCTCCAGATTAGTGACAGTTTTTGTTAAAGAGTCCAGTGGAAGAGAAGCAAGGGGATCCAGAAAGGTCAGCCCACATTCTCTGCGGAGAAGCCGGAGTTTCCCCGAGCAGGGTGCATATCAACTGGCCCCAGCTCGGCTTAGCGCGGCTTCGGCTTCTCATCTCACATAAGCCATCCACCCCCCCCCCCCACCCCCGCCCCACTTCCTGCGCCTGGCTCCTCCAGGCCAAGATTTAGAGGACCCATAGTGGCTGCCTCTCCCTCCAAGGGAAAACAAAGGAGAAAGCATGCAAAGACCATCTGAAAATCCCCTTGTTTGCTCTCTTCTTCTGAGTCACCACAGAACACGGCTGGCAGGGTCCCAGACAAACAGGAAGCTGGGCTCCACTCACGCTGTGCCCTTTTCAAAGCCTCCTGCCCACACCTCCTCCCCCAACAAGGCCCGTGTGCAGACCGTGGCGAGGGACCATAGACCATGAGGTGCTCTGGGCTTCTGGCCACTTGTTCCTCCGCATACTCCCTTCCTCAGTGCCACCAAGATGAAGGAGCCTCCAGGCTGCCTGCCCTGGGGATCCTCCAGGGCGGTTGAAAAGCTTTCATCCCGAGGACGCCAGAACCTGAGAACACGACCCTTAGCGGTCATCTTCTCCAGGTTCCTCGTTTACTCTTGACCGTAGATGACATAGCACGGCGACATCAAACCCTCAGTGACTCCCTTTGCTGGCTGACAGGTTTACTGCCTGGGCACCTGGGCAGAACAACATCGCTGCTGTGAGAATGCTGTTAAACCTGACGGTGGCCCCCCCACCCTGAGGCAATACAGTTTCCAGAGCCTGCACAGACATGCAGCTTCCCAAGATGTAGTAGGAAGAGGAAGTTTCAAAGTATACCTAAGCTGGATTCAAATCCTGGTTCCAGCAGTTGGCAGTTCTAAGACTCTGAGCTGGTGATGTAAACTCCGTGCATGTTTCCTTGTGGTTACAGCAGACAGGAGATTTGCCCTTGCTGAGTCTTTGTGCAGCTTCGAGGATGTGATGCAGGGAGAGCCTTTGGCATTTAAGTTGGCAGCTCCCTTTTCCTTCCTCTGTGAGGCCACCAGTAGGGGGGAAACAGAGATGGAAATGTGCTTTCTTTTTCTCTTCAAAGATCAATCCCAGGATATGATTCCTATTGGCCCAGCTACCACTGCCTATGATTCACCCAGAAGCAGAGAGGGACATGGCAGAGAGAAGCAGGGACATGGGCTTCCTTATCCTGATAGCCAGTCATTTTCTCTAAGATAGAACCAAGTACAGGCCATTCAGTATCGCCCTCTCTGGCCAGAGCAGCCTGGTATTTCAGAAATGTATCAGACTAAGTGGGGAATGATAGAAAGGTAGTGGGGTGATTACTTTTATGTATTAACCTGATGGGGCCACTGGATCCCAAAGACATTTGGCTAAATATTCATCTGAGTGTTTTGTGAGGGTGTTTCTGGATGAGATTAACACTTGAATTGGTAGACTGAATTACAGCAGACCCCTCCCCAGTGTTGGGTGGGCCACATCCAGTCAGGTGAAGGCCTAACTATAGCAAAAAGGCCGACCCTTCCATGAGTAAGAGAGAATTTCTCCTGCTTGATTGCATTTGAAATGGGACATCGGCTTTTTCCTGCCTTTGGATTCAACCCACAATAGCAAAATTTCTTAGGTCTTGAGCCTGCCAGCCTTCAGACTGGGACGACACCAGCAGCTCTCTAGCTTGCCCACTCACTCTGTAGGTTTTGAGACTTGTTAGCCTCTATAAGCACATGAGCCAATTCCTTTTAATAAAAATCTCTTTCCATATATATGTGAAAAAATATATATATACACACATATGGAAATATATAAATACATACATATAAATGGAAATACACACACACACACACACACACACACACACACACACACACACACATCCTACTGGGTTTCTTTCTCTGGAAAGGATCCTACCCAAACTGGAGGAGATGTTCCAACATCCTGAGCTGCCCCCCAGCTCAGGGATGGGGAACAGTGCTCCCCTCCCCAGGATGTATGAAAGCAGGGCCCTGGCCAATATCCACACATCCAGGAGGGAGATGAGTTCTACTCTGTCCAAAGACCCTTCTGTCTGTCAGAGTCTTGTTTTAAGGCAGAGACGGGGAGCACAGGAAGCAGGCATCCTTCTCCCCAGATGCTGACCAGGGTAGGTGCAAACAGAATAAAAGGAGCCACATGACATCTACCTCCTCCATGAGCCTTCATGCTCCCACCTCCCTGTCCACTTGGATCACATGTTCGTCTGACTCCCACCCCTGTGCCAAGGCCAACGCCCTGTGATGCTGAGCGATGGATGTGTGGAGGTATGAGGAGGGAGGCGGACAAGCCCTGCGGCCAGTGGGGGATGCACCAGGCGTGGGGGCCAGGAAGCGACTTTGTGGGATTCCTCAAAGAGGAGTCCCAACGCCCTGACCCCACACCCAGCTCTAGAACTTAGAAGCACAGCATGGCTCGAGGGCCTCCTGCTAATAGCGAGGGCCTGCCTTCTGTATCTCCAGGAGGAAATTACAGGAGAATGATAAAGATATAAGGGCTACTCAATGTGGAAAAGAAAATTCTGATCTTTGTGTCCTTTAAATAAAGATTTAAAAGAAAACAGCATTTCTCTCGCTTGAAATGTTTTCGGAATAATCCTATTATGAGGAAAAAGTGTGGTGAAAAGGCTTTCTCCATGGCTGTGTGATGGCAAGCTTGGAATGAGGGGGAATTTGACTAATTCCCAGTCTCTCTCTTCTCCTCTCTCCCTCTTGCCTGACTCTCCCCACACACCTGATCCCCAAATCCTCTTCAGAGGCACCCCCTCGTGCTCTCTGGCTGGCTCGGGCCCGGATGTCTCCAAGGACACCTCAAACGGCCACCTGAATGCTATGGTTCCTTCCCTTCTGGAATAGAGACAAGTCAGCTGGGGTGGCCCGGGCCCCAATGAACAAGCTGATGACTTGGAAAATGGCAGCTGTGAGCAGGGCTGACAACTCATAAGATGGGGGTGCATGGCAGAGCCTGGGGTGCCCTGGGGGCCCCCTCAGAAAAGGGAGCTGCAGTGTGGGGGGGGGGGGACTATTCCCATCCCTTGCCTTCAGAAAACCAAGCAGACTGTGCCAAGGAAAGGAAACATGATTGAGGAGCCATCGGTCTCTTTGTAATGGATTCTGGGGTGGTGGTGAGGGGAGTGTGGGGCTGGTGGAGCTGGGTGGGACTTGAGTCTTACTGGTTGACTTGCGTTTCCGGAAATTCACCCGCTGAAGTGAATTCACCTGTTGAAGTGAGGTCTCCCCAGACCTCAGAATGGGATCTTACTCGGCTATAAGGTCTTTACAGAGAAAATCAAGTGAGATCATTAGGGTAGACGCTAACGCAACAACATGCCTGCCGCTACTGACTGAATTGTGTCCCCTCCCCCCAAAATTCATGTTTATGCCGTACCCCCTAACGTGACTGGATTTGGAGACAGGGAGATGATAAAGGTTAAATGAGCTCGTAAGGGTGGGGCCCTAGTTTGACAAGGCCCGTGTGCTTTTATGGAGAGGAAGAGACCCCAGAGCCTTCCCCTCTGTCACACGAGGATACAGCCAGAAGGATGCTGTCCGCAAGCCAGCAAGAGACCTCTCACCAGAAACTGAGCCCTGCCAGACCTTCATCTTGAACTCTCCCGCCTCCACAACTGTAAGAAAGTTTTCCATTGGTTTCTGTTGTTCAGAGCCGTTTCTGTTGTTTAAACCACGTCGTCTGGGGTATTTTGCTATGGCAGCCCGAGTGGACTAGTACAACTAGCATCCTAATGAAAAGGAGAAATTTGGACACAGAGAGGCACTGAGAGGGAAGACAGTGTGAAAAGATACAGGCACAAAACAGCCACCTGCAAGCCGAGGAAAGAGGCCCGAACGGATCCTGCCCTCACAGCCATCAGAAGGAAGTAAGCCTGCCAACACCTTGGTCTTGGACTTCAAGCCTCCAGACCTGAAAAATGACACATTTCTGCTGTTTACGGCCCCCCAGTCTGCGGTACATTTTCACAGAGGCCCTAGTATGCTCATACATGGGCTAGACAGGTTGAGCCATGGCTCTGACTTGGGTAGGGTCGGGTTTGCACTCTGTACAGCCCTCTGCTCTGAAACCCCTCCACCCAGCCTACAGGGCAGGGGTTGGGAATCGATTCTCAGACCTAAGGCTCTGGGCCCTTGGATTTCCAATTTCCCATCTCGTTCAGGGGGTGGGCTCCACACAAGACCCTCTTGTGCTTTGCAAGAAGAAATCATTTGTAATCGGGCAATAGTGACTCTCTGAGAATGAAAAATCCATGGAGACGAGAGCAGGTCTGGTACCAGCAGAAGGCCAGTTGCCAAAGCCCACTTCGCTGCTTTAATTCCATGGCTCGTGTGGGAGGACATCTCCGCCCCACCGAATGGGTAGGAAAAAGACAGGGCTACTTATCAGCAGAAGCAGATGCCCTCCCAGGGGCCTGGCTGGTGCCCTTCTCGAGCTCGGGCCTCCCCCAGCATGATATGAAGCTGGATTGGAAGGAAATGGAGGCAAAGGCAAGCAGGGGCAAAAAGAAGGGGGTAGACTTCAGAGAGGAAAGGTGGTGGCCTGGTACCAAATGACAAGTTGCGTCCTATCCCCCTTGATCAGCTGCTCCCCCTGCAACTGGGAAAGGGGTCCTGCCACGTGGTTTCAAAGAGAAATGAGAAGCGGGGCACGGAGGCACATAGGCAGGAAGGAATCTGGTGGGCGTCCAGAAAAGGCTGGCATGAGAACAAGGGACAGAGACGAGAGTCACACACACACACACACACACACACGCACGCAAAGCTGCCTCCAGAGGCTGCCGAGACGCTTCAGAAAGCACACATCAGCCCATCTTTCAGTCTTCTCCAGACTGCCCCACCAGCACCTTTGGGATTTGCCCAGCACAAGAAATTAGCAACCGTGTCGTGGTCTGCAGCCCCAGCTATCTGCCCCTGCCTGGCCAAAACACTCCTCCATTCAGCCCTGAATGGGGTCAGTGTGAGAGCTGGAGAGAGGAGCCGTTGCCCTGGGTGAAGAGGGGAAGCAAGGGGCTACCGCATGCATGGGTTTCCAGGCCATGGAGTGAAACCCCTAAACCATCATGTCTATATGGGATCCTCACAGACAGACAAATCTGCAGATGAGGAGAGACGTCAGGGCAGCTTAACAAACCAAGAGAGCTGTTTCCCACATCTCCTCTTTGAATTTTCAAAGGTGGATCCAGAAGATAGACCAACATCACCTCCAGCAGCGGCAGCAGCCTGTGTTTTCAAAAGTCAAGCGTGTCAAGTGCAGCTCCAGAAAAGTGCACTGAAGAATTTTAAGCCTATAGGACAGTATTTCCAAGTCCCCGCAGAAGGCGGATGAAGTCTGGAGCAGACAGACCTGGTCTGGATCCCAGTTCCCCTTTGACTAGCTGGGTTGCGTGGACTAGTTCCACGATGCTCTGAGCTTGCCTTCTCTCTTTTTAAAACAGGGATCAGAGTAAACCTCATGGGTTTGGTGAATGGATTAGATGAGATTATACAACTAAAGAGTCGAGCACATAGTAAGTGCTCAATAAACATTCTCCTCATTACCCGCTCCCTCTCTTCCTACCTAACACGCCAACGCCCTAGACAAGATTCAAGGCAAATGTGCCTTGTCTGAAAATCTCCAGTGATGGAGAACTCACCACTAACCAAAGAGGGCTGGTCCATCTGAGGGGCTCACATGCTCAGAATGCTATTTTGCTTATCATAAAGTAAAGCAAAATCAGCCTGCCGGTAATGCCTCATTGGTCCTTATTCTGTCCCGCACCCCATCACAAATAAGACATATGAAGAGAAGGAATATGTTCTCCTTCATCTTTAAGAACAGTCCTGTCATCATCTGTAACTTACCCATTCATTCACCACTTCATCCGGTGACTCACTCACTCATTCGGTTAGCCGGTGACTAGATAGCTTCCCCAAGGCACTTTGGGAGAAAAGGAAACAGTAGTCGAGGCTTCACTCTGAACCACAAGTTCCTAGTTAGCTCGTATCTCAGAGTAGCTTTGTAATTTTTTTTTTCCTTCCAGAGGAAGTGCAAAAGGAAGGAAAGGGTAAACCGGTTTTGGAAGTGCCTAGAATGGAAGGCCATGTCCTTGAGATCTACAGAGGATCTGAAGGCTGGGAGCAGACGAAGCTCGGTGATCCTAATTCCTAGCTCCCAGTAGGGCCTAAATCCTCCGTACATGGCAGGAAACTGCTCTTTACTTTGAGATGAGCCAGCTCAGTCTTATTTGCAAAGCTGTCCCCAAAGCCTCCATAGGAAGTATAATATCACCATAAAGAATCATTACACTCTCATGTGACTACTTCTCTCTCTTTAAAGAAATAGTCTGAGTTTGCAGTGAGCGCATCTCTTCCCTCCCCCTCCTCTACCTGATATTACTTTGGCTCCCTATAATTAGATTAGGTATAGAAAGTGACTTTATGGTGCTAATAATTACACATGCTTACAAAACAGATGGGTCCGGGGATCTGGAGGGGGAGCGTTTATGGACTCGGAAATGAGACATTTTGTTGTAGGAAATGGATAGTTATTTCCAGGTTTTATTGCTGTGTTTCGTAGGACTCTTCTTAAATCTTTGTGGCTAATACTTTGCCTGTATTGACTTCCACGCATTTTGTAAGATTTGGCTCCCTCAAGTCCTGGGTGTGCTGGAAAAATGGCACTGACACAGGAAGGGGAGCCAGAGACAGAGAGCAACAGGTTGGTGCCCTGGGGGAAGGAAGAGTCGTAAATGGGGGAATAAAACCCCATAGAGCTTCCGAATCAGAAGGAACCTTAGACATCATCTGGTCAGGCACTTCTCAAAGTGTGCTCCCCCCACCAGCAGTGATTAGCATCATCTGGAACTAATCAGAAAATCTCAGGCTCTACACAAAGGGTGCCACTGGCACCCAAGAATCTGTCTTTCATTTCAGGGGATTCTGATGGTTGACAGAGTTTAAGAAACACAGATCTGGCGCAGTCCTTTCAGATTAGACATGAATAAACTAATGCCCAGAGGGCCTAAGTGATTTGCCCCAAGTCACCCAGCCAGTCAATAGACAGTTATGGCAAGAACTTCCAAACTACTCACACAGTTCTCTCCCCAAAACACCATCTGGTCCTCTAAGGGCTAGGCACATGATCCTGCTGACTTGCTTCCCCAACTTTCGTGTGCAGAGAAGTCACAGGAGGATCTCGTTAAAATGCAGATCTGGATCCGGTAGTTCTGGGGGTGCTGCCCAAGATTCTGCATGTCAAACAGGACCCCGGGGAATGGGATGCGGCTGGCCCCGGGGCTCACACATAGAGCAGCCAGATGCTGGCATGCACTGATGGTGGGACTCTGGCCCTCACTTTCCCACTTCCCCTTTTCTCTGCCTGGCAGCAGAGGCTACTGAGAGGGTGCTAGAGTCCTTCATATCCCTTTGTGAGATGAGTTCGTGAGGACTTTGCAGCCCACTGCTCACCCCTCTCATTCCCTTTGGAGCTTTGGTCAGTGGGCCACAGGCCCGCTAGTCCCTTGCCATCTCTGACCTGTTGACTCCTACCTCCCTAGGCTGTCCCGCTTTCTTGAGGAGAGCTGGTCCTCTCCCATTTCCTCCAAAATTCCACATGATACGCAGATAATGGGATCCAGGACAAATGAAATATGTCTGCCTTTCTTTCAAAAGATTCTTGCTGGGTAGGAACCCCAGAACCCATTTTTGGTCTCTCATCCCTAGTTCCTGCTCCCTGGCAAAGAGTTCTTTATGATGTCCGACCTAAGTCCCTCTGGCTGCCATGAAAGACATTTATTCACCCAACAAGCACTTTTTGAGTGCTTCTGCAAAGGAGCACTAGGGTAGACTATAGATAAAGGGACTTCATCTGTTTTCTGTCTCCCCCCCCCCCCCCCCCATCGTCTGTGGCTTAAAGCGAGCTAGGTCCAAAGCTAAAACTCCCACAAGGACCACTTGTTGGACATGTTTACTGAATTTCTTCTAATTCCATTTGACTTACCTCTTCCCCTGTCCAATCCAGTGGGCTTGCCTCATCCTCCTAATTGGGAACACCCATCTCCAGCCCCCAGACACACCCATTCGTCAGCTGCCAGCAGCTCTTTCATATCCCGTCCCCTTTGGAATCCTGTTCCCTCCCCACTGGGTCCCTCTCACAGACAAACATTGATAATGAATAAATCTCTTTCAGAGAAGGGAGTGGGCCGGCGTGTCCATGGGGAAGGCCCTGCAGACACAGGCAGGATGGATGGCTGGTGGGAGCAGTGCTGTCGGCTCTAATTAACGTATTGTTCTCTGGGCTCCAGCAGGATTATGGATGAGTTCCACAAAGCGGCCCACTTAACCTGAGCATCCTGGTTCCAATCCATTACTTTCTCCACTGGCTCCAGCCTACAATTTGGCCTGGTGTGGAGGGGCGGAGTGTGGGCAGAGAGCCAACAGAGCTCAATTTGAGGAGCTCCCCAAATGCACCTGCCTAGCTTACTTCCCGACAGGTGAGCCTGTTGGGGGTCTGGGCTTATAAGCCCCCAGTGGGCAGAGAATACACAGCTCAAAGTGCCACAGGTCTCTGCTTGGAGGTCCCACCCATGCAGCCTTGCAGATAAACCCAGGAGGTTAGCAGCCCTTCAAGACGTGGAAACTGCCTGACAACCCCCAGCTGGCAGGAAACAGTCAAACCGACTTTAACGATGGCTCCTAAGCCATATCTTTCATTTGCATATCACTGAAAGTCTTGGCTATCTCCTGATTATTTTTTCATGCGTAAACTATTGTCTGAGGGCTGTTATATCCAAAGGTACAAATTGTACAAGACTAAACTCTCACCCTGGTGAAGCTCACAGCTGGGGAAAAAGATAAGAAACATTCTCAGAAGACCACAGCACCAAGGGTGCCTCGGAGGGAAGCACGGCATGAGGGTACAATCACAATGATGGAGGGGTGGAGGTTGTGCTGAGTGATCCAGAGCGGTATCTTAGAAGTAGCAACAGGTAGGCTAGCAATGAGGGCACCCCGGCAGTGGGGTGTCCGAGGGAGGAAGAAGAAAGTACGGCAAGAATAACATTTGATACATTTAGGGGAGTCAAGGGGGATCCGTCTAGATGGGTAATGTAGGGGCAGAGTATCAAGCACCATGACGGGCTAACTGAGGAGCTTGGACATTATGGCAGTCATGAACGTCGTTGTGCAGAAGAGAGGCACGACGACAGGGGTGTGTGGTTAAGAAGGTTACTTTGTGGGATGCGCAGGAAGGGATTAAAGACAAATGGTGTGGCCTTGGTGAAACCAATTAGGAGGCTATGCAGCATAGCAGGGTCTGGAACGAGGGTGGTAACTACCATCTCCAATTTTCAGGAGGGGAGGGTGTGGTGCTGAACCACACGGGCCTCCATGCAGAGGCCCACAGTTGCACAGTTAACTATGGCTGGGTTTCCGCATGAATATCTCTTGACTCCCAACCCAGCTTTGCTCAAGATCATACAACTGGAAGTCGGTTCCCAGCCCTGCTAATATCTCCAGGTGCATGGCTGCCAAGTAAACTAAGCTACAATGGCCTAGGCCCTCATATTTATCCAGATGCTTTCCAGCGCAGAAGGCGGCGAGAACTTTGCCCACTGCATTTGCATCCTACTTAAGTATCTTCAGGGACGTCTGCCCTGCGGGATTAAGAAGGCTGGCTCTCCACCTACTCAGACCCCAATCCCACGTCCAGCAGGAGCCATAGCAGCATGGGAGAAAGACAGAAGACAGGAGCCAGAAAGGCTTAGACTCACACTGTCACCTTCCCACAACCTCAAAGAAGCTACTTGATCTCCCTGAGCTGCACTGTCCTCAAGTAGAAGGTAGGGTTCTCCTATGTAACTTATGGGGTGGTGGGGACAAGAAATGAGATGTGCATATAACAGGGAGATACTGTTGTCATTATCATTGGATTCTTATCGATGTAAGGACTTCCAGACCTAGAAAAAGACCAGGAACATGGCTCCACTGAAAAAGCTTACTATTTCAAAGTAAAGCGCCAGAAGAGAAAAGCACAGCACCAGGATCAGAACATAGGTCTGAGGACTGATTTCACTGCTGTGGGCTGTGTGAGTCTGGGCGTGGCAGGACTCACTGGTACCCTCATTCTCCTTTTCTTGCCGGACCCACAGCTTCATGACACTCCCTAGCCTCCCTGCTGTAAACATAGCAGGTGACTATGTTCTAGCCCATGGAACATGAACAGAGGTGACGCCGCCACTCCCAGGCCCCACCCATAAAAAGTATTATGCATAGACCCCTCACTTGATTTTTCCATGCACCTGCCAAGTCAAGACACTCCAAGCACTCCAAGAATAGCAGAGCCCCAAGAAGGAGCCTGGGTCTCAGAAACATTGCATCAAGCGGGGCATCCTTTCCAGTTCTCATTGAGGAGGGGCATATCTGCAAAACTTTTACGGAACTAACCCACTGAGATTTTGGGGCTGTTTGTGACAGTGATTAGCCCAGCCTGACTCATTCACCTGGCAAGCTGCTCACCTTCCCTGAGCCCCAGACTCCTCATCTATAACATAAGCATACTAATACCCGTTCCAGTTACATGACAAGGTGAGCGTGATGATAGAAATGACATAACAAAGGAGGAAGCACTTAGGCAAAAAGCCAAGGATTTACTCACGTCAATCATCACCACTGTTGGCACACAGCAGTCCACCCCTCACATCGTGTCATGTCCTGAGCCCCTCCCACGGCTCATCTTGGGCTTCAACCACCGGCTGAGTGAGGACAAGAACACATCAGGCGATACACGTCGGAATTAGCTACACTAGACCTCTTAGTCTCTTCCAGAGAAAAACTTCAATTACCTTCCCTACATCCCCATGCCCTCATTTCCCCACCTCAAATGCATCCATCAGTGTTCTTATCTTGCTGGGTGGACCAAGGACAGGTGTGTGACTGGTCCTCCTGAAGCCATTCCATCCCGAGTCGGGGGTTAGCCAGACACCCCTGACTCACCTTTGTAGCCAAGATGCCACCAGGCACTTTCTCCCCACATTTGATGTTTTATTGCAAAAGCCATTAGGTCCCCCACCTCCTTAAGGCAGAAAGTTGAGAGTAGACACACAGTTCACTGGAAAAGGCACCAGTGCAGCTCGAAAAGGTAACCATGCAGATGAAAGTGCATGTACCCCTGTCTGTGCAAGTGTGTGTAAGGAGTGCATGTGTGTGTATCTATGTGGATGTGTTTGAGGGTGTACATGCATGTGCATTTGAGGAGTGCATATGGATGTTTGTTTCACGGCTCTGTGTGTGTGTGTGTGTGCATCTGTATGGATGTGTCTGAGGTGCTCGTGCATGCGAGTTTGTGTGTCTGTCTACATATGCAGGTACATGAGTATGTGTGTCTGGGGATGGGAGGTGGTAGAGACGGCAGGCAAAGGGGCCACCGTTAGGTAGGTTCTTCCAGCATCATTTCTAGTGGAGAATTGACTGCAACTACAGGGAATGTCATAATTGTTAGGAAAATTCTGGATCTCCCCTTCCATATCCTTTTCCCGTGAACATTTTAGAATGGACACTTTTGGGCGCCTGGGTGGCTCAGTCGGTTAAGCGTCCGACTTCAGCTCAGGTCATGATCTCGCGGTCTGTGGGTTCGAGCCCCGCGTCGGGCTCTGTGCTGACAGCTCAGAGCCTGGAGTCTGTTTCAGATTCTGTGTCTCCCTCTTTCTCTGACCCTCCCCTGTTCATGCTCTCTCTCTGTCTCAAAAACTAAGTAAATGTTAAAAAAAAAATTAAAACAAAAAAAAATAGAATGGACACTTTTTTTTTCCCACCATGCCCTGAAGAAGACAGAATCTTCTTAGGATTCACCTGCTCTCTCGTGCGCTCACCAAACATCATCCGGCCCTCCCTGCACCAGGAGCCTGCACCCCTGGGTCCATCCACCCTTCCCTTTCCAGCTCTGCTTCAAAGAACAGTGTGCAAGAGAATTGTCTCTGGAACAAAGAAGGCCAGGAGGCTGTTGTGGGGGAGGCGGGGAGGGGGAAGGCTGCAGCCTCTTCTGGGCAGGGAGGAGGACAGAGCTGGGTGGGGGCCAAGGCCTCAACTTTGGTGGGGGAGCTGTAGAGGAGGCTCTCAATTCTCAGCCCTGCAGGGAGCCCGGGAGACACATTCTGGCATGGCAGGGCTGCAGGGTTAGGAACAAGCCCCTGACACAAGGGGTTTGCACAGGCGCACAAAGGGAAAGAATATCAGAGGAGATGAAACCATACAAATTTCGGGTAATAGAAAGAGAGGAAAGAGATGTGCGTGTGGCCTGGGTCTCGGCTCAGAAAGGTCGATTCCAAGAAGACGCTGCTCAACTTTATATTACTTTTCAGAAAGCCAGTGAGCTGAAAAATAACTCTCACCTTTTTTTTTATATTATTATTTGTTTCTTCTTCACATTGTTTTGTGCATCTCGGTTGTTCATTTCTCCCCGGCCTGATTTCATTTGGAGATTTGGCCTGGAGCCTGGAGGGGAAGACAGTCCTTCTTTTCAGAATGCATTTATTTCAAACCCTCAGCAGCCTCTCCTGGGTCTGCCCCTGTCCGATCTTGGGGTGTGGGGTGTGGATGGGGTGGGGGCGGGCCCTCTCGTCTGGTTCATAGAAGTCTGCACGTTGTTTGTGGACAGATGTGTGTGTGCACACGTGTGTGTGGGTTTGGGTGGAGGTGAGTGTTTATGAAAGGGCACACATGTGAGTCTGCACGCATGTGGGAATGCACACGTGTGGGCTTTTGAGTGGCTGTGAGGGTTACCACGAGTATGAGCTTGTGGGGTCACGTGTGTGTATGTGTGTGTGTGTATGGGCGTGCGAGTGCAGGCGTGGGCCCAGGAGCCCCTCCAGGTGGGAGGGACCTACAAAGCTGGATTTTCTGTTTCCCTGGAGTCTGCAGTGGCAGAGGCTGGTTCCTTCACCTTTCACCAAGCTCAGCGAGCCACAGATGTTGTTTGAACCAGGGAAAATGTCAGCCCCCAGGAGGAGCCCAGCTTTAACTCAGAGTGAGCCCCCAGGACGCGAGGCAGTGTATTCTGGGTATTGTGCTTTGGATCCATTTGCATTTGCTCTTTCCAGTGACTCTGGGCTGGTGGGTGGGTGTGAAGGAAGGGGGCTTCTCCTCGGTACCCCCCGCCCCTCCCAGATCCCGGCCTCCTGGTGAGGCTGATACCAGAGGAGGCAAAGGAGTTGCTCCAACAAGCATCCTAATCAACCCCCGACGTCACCCCCACTCCCAAAGCAACCTAGAAGGATTCCTCCTGAACCAAAGAGCTGTCAACTGGGTCTCGGGGGGGAGGCCTCGTAGCCAAAGCTGGGTTTTCCAGTGTTCATGATGCCCCCGGCAGGTGCCTCTGAAAATAGCCTCTCTTGTGCAAGACAGCCTGCCCTGTGGGGCGGGTGGCAGAGCAACTGAGCTTTGCTGGAGACAGAAAAGTGGACAATACAAATGTTCTTACCCCCTTCGTCACCAGCCCTACAGGTAGGGAGTCAGTCAGATGGAACCCTCCCAAGGGAGAACCCCACAGACCGTGCAGAAGACACAGAGGCCCCAGGGCCACGCGCCTCTGGGGCCCTGGTTCATTAGGACCACCCCCACTGTTTCACTATTTAGGCAAATGATGAAACTCTGGCTCAGAGAGGCTAAGTTACTTATCTGGGGGCACACAGTCACTACGCGAAAGAGCTGAGTGGCTTCTCATCACGTGGGCAACTGACACGCAGGGCTCACCACCCCTGGACCAGGCAAGCTGCCGGGAGGAGACAGAGCCCAAAGAGAGCGACGAGAAGAAGTACTTTACACTTGGGTTCTATCGGGTCACAAGCAGATCCAGGTCCTGCCCCAGGCATGTCTGGTGCCTGGTGAAACAAGACCTACGTGGGACTGTGGGAGCACTGGTATCTAGGCCAAAGCTCCCTTCTTGTTCACTACTGGATTTTTGTCATCCATCTACATCCGCTGAGCCCTGCGGGAGGCAGTGGGCTGGAAAGAGAAGAGGCCGTGTGACCATGTTTCAGTCACTTAGACTCTCGGCACCTGCAAAATGATGATGCGGGTGGATGCCTCACTCATAGGGCTGGTGTGGAGTTTGAATGCACTGATAGGTGTGGAAATAATTCACATGATGCCTGGCACGTGACAGTATTCAGATTGGGTCCATTTCCCTTTTGCTATGATGGGCGGGGAGCTTGAAAGTTCCCACAAGCGCCCACAGGTGGGCTCAGCCAGTAAACCCTGCCCTGGTTACCACCTCCACCGGGGGAAGCTGGGGCATGGCAGCTGTGAATCTGGCTCATTCCAGGTGGTGCCCTGATCTAAGGGGGGGGGGGGTCCCTGGCTCCCCCTCCCTCTCTGTGCTGATTCTGTTGAGTTACAGAGCAGGGGTAACTGCTGCCCTCCCTTTTCTCTTTGTTCAGGACCAGAAGCAATTGACTGGCAATAGCAGAAGGGTTCTGCTTTGCCTTAGAGAAGGTGTGGGAGAGGGGACACCCTGTAGGAACCCCGCCTCTTCCTTAGCACCCTAGACCTCCGACTCCCGAACATGAGTCTTCCCCTTGGCAGAGACTCCCCAACATTTGTGGATAATAATAACTGACATTTTTCAGCGCTTTGCAGTTGAAAAGCATCTTCACAACAGAGCGTGATAAGGAGTGTGGGCCTGGGCAGCAGAGAACCTAGGCTATACTGCCAGGGTCTATGTAAAGCCGGTGCCCTGATACCAACCCAGAGGGATGTTGCAGGATTCAGGGAGGTAAGAGATGCATACGTGTAATCCAGGAGCCTAATTCACCTAAAATAAACATGCTAGCCCTATCTGTGTGACCTTGTGCAAATTGCCTTAAACCCTCTGTGTCTCAGTTCCCTTATTTGCAAAATGAGGCTGATCATAGTATCCACCTGATAGGGTTAAATGTGTATTAGATGAGGATTAATGGGGATTAAGTGAGTTAATATTAGTAACACACTTAGAATAGTACCTGCTGCATAATGAGCGCTCAGTGAAATATAAATATAGTCCTTGCTGGGATTATTGTACCACCACAGCTACCTTTTGCAGTAAGAACATTGTTAGTCCATTTCATAGATGGAAAAACTGAGGGGCTAAGTCACTGGCCCATGACTTGAACTCCAGACTATTTTTTAAAGTTTATTATTTTTGAGAGACAGAGAGAATATGAGCAGGGGAGGGGCAGAGAGAGAGAGGGAGACACAGAATCTGAAGCAGGCTCCAGGCTCTGAGCTGTCAGCACAGAGCCCGACGCGGGGCTCGAACCCACGAACTGAGAGATCATGACCTGAGCCTAAGTCAGACGCTTAACTGACTGAGCCACCCAGCCCCCTTCCCACTTTTTTTTAATGTTTATTTATTTTTGAGAGAGAGGGAGTATGAGTGGGGGAAGGGCAGAGAGAGAGGGAGACACAAAATCCAAAGCAGATTCCAGGCTCTGAGCTGTCAGCACAGAGCCAGATGTGGGGCTCGAACTCACCAACTCTGAGATCACGACCTGAGCCAAAGTCCTATGTAACCCAAGGAACCACCCAGGTGCCCCTTGAACGCTAGACTCTCTGATGTCAAGTGAGGGTTCCTTGCACTCCTCTGGCCTCAGCAGCCTTGGACGCTTCTCCTCTGTGGCTAGACTGTCCAGGGGACCCTGGCCTCCCTTGGTGTCCCTCTCAGCCCAGCTTCAGACAGCCTCTCTCTCCTTCCTGCCTTCCCACAGAGTGGGGGTGGCTCAGGCTTTCTCCCCAGACAAGGGAGCAGCCTCAGAAGAGCTGGGCCCTCAGGCTCCCGCCCTTTAGGTTTTCCAGAAAGTCTGGTATGCCCAATCCTCCTCTGACTTCTGTCCTTTGGTCCTTTCAGAGGCTGTGGAGTCACAGCCCTCACTACATACGGGCCTGTGTTGGGGGCGGGGCACGTGGGCCAGTGAGTTCTCTCCTCAGTGCCCCTCCAGGCACCCAGCTGCAGCTAGGACCGCCGTGAGGGCCTGGATGATTTGGTGCCTCCCTGAACCGCCTGCGTGCACCCCCAGCACACACGGGCGCGCGCGCACAGCCCTACACAGAGGAGATGATCAAGCGCAAAGAGTCCTCGTGTGCTACTTTATATGGCAAATAATTGAGCCGTACCCTTGTGGTCTCAGTGAGGAGTTTCATCCATATTCATGCCTCGCGTTTCCTGTGGAAACGAACACGCAGACATTCCAGCACAACAGTGGGTGCAAGAAATCTCAAGCACTAATTCAGTCCCCCCACTACCCATACCGCCAGAGCAGAGTTAGATAGCCATCTAACCAGCAGGGAGGCAGCCTGCTTGTGCTGGGGACTTGTCCTCCTGTCCCTGTCCCACTCTCCCACTCTCTGGCTTCGCTGTCTTCTTCCTTCCTTTCCTTTTAGGCTTTCTTGGTCCCCTGCCCCTCTTCCCTTCCCTCTCCTTCCATATGGCCTCCCCTCCGTCCAGCCTTCCCCTGCCGGCTCCTCTCTGCCTTTCCTGCCTTCCAGGCCTCCTGCCACCGTGGCCAAACGTGCCTCCCCAGAGCCTACAGGTTCACTTTCCTCGTCTAGTTATGATGGGGTGGGGGTGCTGGGAAGCTGGTTTGGAGAGTGCGTGTCTGTGAATACCAAGCATGTTAATAGGTTAAAGTAAATCTAAAGTAACATTTGAAAGCAGAGAGATGAAAGCAGATCACAGGCCAAAGATCAAACAATCTAGAGCCACTTCTAAGCCTTTTACAGCTGGAGATTATTAGCATTTGAAAGTGAAGAGCATTACAGGGAGAGAGGGGGAAAAAAAAGTCGGAAGGAATTTTTGTTGTGGAGATAAAAACTGAAATAAATGACAGTGGAAAGCGAGAACTAGAAAGAGGCTGACTTATTTTAAAACCACATTAAGACAGTGGGGGAGGGGGGATACCGATGGCTATATTTTTAGCTCCTCAACCCGCATCTGGGCTCCGTGTGGAGGTCTGCAGCCCTCCCCGGCCTTCTGGAGGTAGGAAAGAGGTTTCCGGTGCCCACTGACATCCCCTTCCCTCCAGCTGAGACAGAAGGCCTGCTCTGTGAAGGGGGTGTGGTAAGGGGACAGTGGGAAGGGCTTGGGGCTGGAGCCAGATCCTTCCTCTTTGCTGCCAGGCACCCAGGACCCCTCGCCCGCCCCTCTCTAGGGGGCATCCAGCCAGTCTCCATAATGCTCCAACGTTCGAATTGGTGGAATCAAGGGATTGTCCACCTGTGAGGTTTTTTTTTTTTTTCTGCCATCACAGGTATGACCCTCCCCACCACATCTGATCATCTGATAACCCCCATTCAGACCCAGGCTCCTCATTTTTCAGAGGAGGAAACTGAGGACCTCCTCCCCACATCCAGTGCGATAGATACCGCTAAATAAGAGAACGTATAAAACCTCCCATCCTCCACACTTTTAATGTAGTCAGTATTTTCTAAGAACCAAGTATGAGTTAGGCATGCTGCTAAGTGCAGGGAAAAGTGTTGAACAAAGCAGGCAGAATCCCTACCTATGGGGCTCTTGAAATCTTGTGTGAGGGGGCAGATATTAACTAAAAGCTTCAGGCTAAACATAGTGGATTGATCACCATTTTTTTTTTTTATCACTGTTCCCTCCTGAAATCACACTAACGTGAAATTCAAGTCACTGGAAACCGACCAGGAAAAGGCAAGTGGGAAAGATGTCTGAGGCATAGGACAAATGTTAGCAAATGGAAGAGTGACAACTGACTTAATAGAGGGAGGAAATGTAAATGACCCTGTCTGCAGGGAAATTTCCCTGGAAAAAGAGATGTGGCCTCTGGGGACTGCCCTCCACCCCAGTCCTAAGGAAGCAGGGGCCTGAGGCACAGCAGAAGCTGAGATGGGGCTAAACAGGGGCACTGGTTAGACATAAACAGGATGTTTAGGTTAAATTCTGCATCTTGAACAGTGAGATCCTCACTCTCCATTCCCAACTGAGCATTCATAATGGCAACAGCCTGGATATCCCTGAACTTCCATCCCTCACCCCTGCCGGAGTCACCCCTGACAGAGTCAAGAGAATTCTTCTCTGGAAAAACTGAATGGACAAAGAGGGTAAAGGGCAATACTGAGTGTCCCCTGAAGAAAAAGCCAGCGCCCTATCCATTCCCTCTGTGGTGAATCCCACCAGTAAACAGGACCCAGCCGTGCCCATAGAGCTGCCAATCAGGTGTTTTCTAATGACTTACAATCTTAAATATGGGCAACTGAGGATCACCAGACATTCTAGGAAAGCCTCCACCATTAAGACCAGACAAGAAAATAGGAAGAAAAAAAAAAAAAAAAAAAAAAAAAGGAAAGGAACTCTGAAGAAACAGACAAGGTCAGAAATAGAAAAAAAACTTCAAAAATATATATAATCAATATTCTCAGAGAGATAAAAGCAGACCTTTCACCTGAAATAAAGTGGGAGAAAGATGGATGGATAGATAGATAGATAGATAGATAGAAACTATAAGCATATACAGATACCATATATAAAATCAAAGCACAGAGAAAAGCTCTTGGCTATTAAAAATGATAGCAAAATTTCAGAATTCAATAAGAGGTCTGAAAGATAAAATAGAGGACATTTCCCCCAAAGTGGAACAGAAAGAAAGAGAATAAGAGAAAGACAGATAATGGGAGAGAAAATGAGAACACTAAGGATCAGTTCAGAAGGTCCCGCATTTGACCATTGGAAATTCTAGAAAGGTTTAGAGAAAATGGACGGGATAATTATCAAAGAAATAATAGAAGAAAATTTCCCCATACTGAGAGATGTTGGTTTCCAGAATGAAGGGTCATTAAAGGTCCAAGGCATATGATCGTGACGTTTCAGACACCAGAGATGAGAGGCTCCTAAAAGCTTCGAGAAAGGGAGCAGCAGGGAGCCACCCTCAAGAGACTGGAGGGCAGTCTCCCTGGAAAAAAAAATAATAAAAGTAAGTTATAGATTATTTGATACACTCGCTCATAGGACAAATAAAAGCAACAGAGGTTTCCCAGTTCCGTTGAATCATAAAGAAAAAATCATGAGACAGGTACAGAAAAGCAAGTCAAAAATGAGGAAAAGCATAAAGTTGCACAAGAAAGGAAACATAATCAGCATTGAGTACAGTACTGTCTCGGGAGTGAACTGTTTTTACTTACTCTTTTGTAAGAAGAGTATTGATTTAATTTTTTAAAGTGTGATGTAAGTATATTATGGGAACTGAAAGTTATGAGCTAAGACTCGTGCCATAATAAGAAACCGCTAGACAAGGTCAAAAATAGTTCTGTCAGAAAAGAGAGTGGAAAAAAAAAAGAAGAAAGAACAGTAGCCACCTGCTTTATATGTGGGTAGCAGTCAGTACTTACCAAGAAGGTGCGTAAGGAAACTCCCCAAGGGAACGGTAAAGGTCTGACTAAGGGTCATAGTTTGGTTTGGTTACATAGTTGTATGCCTAGGTCTAAACTCATGGATTGCTACACCGGAGATCTGCACATTTTGTTGCACGTAAAATCTATTTCAAAAGGGGGAAAAAAGGAACCACCAGCAAATAGTGAATTCTAATGATACGCTTGGTGGCGTGTTTAAGGATGAAATGTACTTACATCCGCAACTCACTTGGAAATGCATGGAAAGGTAAGATGGAATGATGGGTGGGTAGAAGGATGGAAAATTAAAAAGTTATGTGATAGAACAAATGTAACAAAATGTTAAGGGTAGAGTCTAGATGGTGGTGGGTTTATGGGTATTTGCCATAAATTATTTCAACTTTGGTGTGCATCTGAAAATTTTTGTAATAAAATGTTGGGGGAAAAGTAGAAGCTGGGTATATTATTTGGGTGAAGGGCAAGGAGAAACAGCCAAGAGTTTAAAGTGGTTATCTCTGGAGGGTGGGAGGGATGTGATCAGGGCCAGCTGCCTGCCATGAAAAATCTCTTGACATAATTTGATTTTTAAATTCTGTGTATGTATTCCTTTGGCTTAAAAAAAACTAATTTAAAAAAGGAAAAGAATGGTGTATTTACTGATAAGTATTTTAAAATATGAAATGTATTTGCAAAAGAAAAGTATACAATTTAATAATTTGTGGAAGACAAGAACAAGATGCCAGGGCAGTGAGAGGGAAGCAGGGTACTCCTCAAGGCTGTGAGTTGGGGAAGGCCTCTCTGAGCCCCAGGAGGTGGGGTTTCAGGCAAAGGGAAGAACATCACAAAGGCCCAAGAAGGCCAGTGATCCTTAGTGTAAGGGAGAAGGAGGAGGAGGAGGAGGGGGAGGAGGAGAGGAGGAGGAAGAAGGGGAGGGGGAGGAGGAGGAAGAGTGAGAGGAGGAAGGGGAGGGGGAAGGGGAGGGGGAAGAGGAAGGGGAGGGGGAGGAGGAAGGGGAGGGGGAGGAGGAAGGGGAGGGGGAGGAGGAAGGCGAGGGGGAGGAGGGGGGAGGGGGAGGAGGGGGGAGGGGGAGGAGGAGGAGGAAGAGGAGGAGGGGAAGGAGGAAGGGGAGGAGGAAGGGGAGGAGGAAGGGGAGGAGAAGGGGAGGAGGAGGAAGAGGGGGAGGGGGAGGAGGAGGAAGAAGGGGAGGAGGAGGAGCAGGGGAGGACAATGGGCCACCTCCATGTTTTCAAGCTCCAGGTAGAAAGCCCCGGGGTGACCAGTAGGACTCAAAGCAGAGGAGGGTTCATAGGCTCTTTGCTTAACTGTAATTGCTGCCTTTTTGTCTTCCCACAGTTAGGCTCTCTTTTTATAATGCCTGTGCTATGGAAACTGAGGGAAGGTTTTCAGGCCCGAGTTACAAAGGTCAGAGAGGGGGCAACAAGACCTTGGTCAGCGCACTTGGGGGTGAGGGCTCCAAGGGGGAAGGTCACTGCATCTGGCCCCAGCCTCCCACCTGCACCACCCCAGCCTTCGGGTCCCCTCTTGTGTGTGTTTAACGTTGGAGGTCCCGCAGTTTGTTGGTAAGCAGGGTGAAAGGTGCCTCTCACATGTCCTCCCACAACTCAGAGACTCACCATACGCAGTAGTGTTAGGCGTAGACCCAGGGACGTGTGTGCCCTTGCTCTTGAACGAGACCCAGGTCCTCATCCCAGCAGCACTTCACGGGCCCCTTTCTCAGCCTGGATTGGAAGAAGCTGGGGGTGGACACAGGGCATCCTAGCGTGAGGCAGCTGAATTTAAAAAGCAAAGTGCAGGGCACTTGGGGGAGAAACTAGGCTGAATCACGCTGCCAGAGCAGAATTTTCCCGTCAGGAAAGTGGAAGGGACTGGGGAATTGGGGGCCCTCCTAGGAATAAGGAAACGCTGGGGACAGAGGCAACGAAGCTGCTAACCCTTGGGAAAGGGACTCAGAAGGGTCTGAGTGGACTGCCAGCTTGTTGGAAGAACTTCAGCCGGAGCCCGGAGAGCAGATGCCCAGAGTCCAGGAGCCTGGCGTGAGAGACAGCCATGCACCTCTGGCTGGCAGGTGCCCGCCCCTGGTGACAGTGAATGGCACGGAGCAGGGATGCCCAGGGCTCTGGCACAGAGCCGGCAGCTGCTACTGCTGAGGTTTTTATGCTAATGCCACTTGTCAAGCCGTCAGTGCTCGGGGCAGCTGGACTTGACAGGGAGGCAGCTGGGTCCCCTGGGTTTTGCTTCCCCTGAGCCTTGCCCAGGTCCTCAGAGGTGTCCAGCGAGGAGAGCTGGAGGAGGAGGAGCGGATGGAGGAGGAGGAGCAGAGGATGGAGGGCTGGGGCCTACAGAGAGGAGGGGCGCCATGGGGTCTCCCCAGGGCCACATAAGAGGAAACCCCCCAAAGCCCACCCACTCTAAAGCAGGAGCCCGATAGCCAGAATGGAGGGCACCTCTGGGTTTTCCCAGTGGGAGGGGAGCAGAGGATTCACTCTCCATCAATTATTCAGCCCGGAGGACCCCGCATAGAGGGCAACAAGTTGTAGCCCAAAGAGCACAGGGCAGGGGGAACTAAGACCTGGGTCCCAGCCTGGTTCTGTCTCTCACTGTGTGACTCCGGCCCAGTAACTGCACCTCTGTGGACTCCAGCTTCTTCCTCTGTAAAGTGATTGAGAGGGTGGTGGTTTCGAGGCACTCATCTATTTAGCATACAGGCACTCAATACTCCTCGTGTGCCCGGCACCGTGTGAGATGAGATCCAGGCGAATAAACACAGCCTCTGACTTCCCATAGACCTGCGTTCTGGGAGGGAGGAGGGGGCATTCTTCACATCTCACGGTCCAGGACTTGGGTGCAAGGTATGCAGGGCATCCCGGGCTAGGGCGTCCCTCACAGGACGCGAGACAGAAGTAGAGGCTGTGATCTCCACCCCAGTGCACGCGAGGAGCCCAACCAGCAAGATTCTTGGAAATTTACTTTCAAAGCTGTGTGGCAGGTGCAATCTGCGAGGAAATAGGCTTTCTGCCTTTTTCCAAGAGAGGCTGGGAGCATACGTGGCGTGAACAAGCACTGAACACGGAGTCTGGAGACCCATTCCTAGGCCTCAGGAGCTGTGTGACCATGGGCACGGACTCTCCCTGTCTCTGAGTTTCCACTTTTTCCTTGGTAAAATGGGATCTATCCATCTTGAGAACCTGCTGCTTGTAATGCACAGCACGCTTGCTGACCCATTTCAGGAAGGTAGTCCTACCCATGAGGCTGCCTGGTTCCTAAGGGTGGAGCCAGCCAGTGGGCCACAGCAAGTGGAACCCCCACGCATGCCTGATGGGTGTGAATGTGTGCTTCCTCGTCACCAGCCGGCCATCCACCAGCATTCCCCGAGACATGTGGGCAAGTTTCCTGTAATTGGTTTATGGACGGTTCTCTCAGCATTGTGTCTGGCCATAAAATATGCTCACTTAATAGTCTCCAAGGAACTGCCAGGCCTTCCAGCTATAACTCGGAGCCCCCAGCCCCTCCTGCCTGGCCTGACACCTTGTTTGGTGAATCTGATTTGATTTTGATCTTAAATCTGCCCTAAATGTCTCTGAGCCGTAGCCACAGGAAGGGTGGGAGTGGGGAAGAGGAGGATGGTTGTTGAGAATTATGACCCAGGCCCATTAGGAAGGGTTGACCGCTCCGCACAGCCCCTTCTAAATCACGCCCGCGAAGAATGTCACCGCATCCTGAGCAGGCCTCTAGCTGGCAGGCAGAAACAGCGGCTGGGAGGGCGGAAGGAAGGGACTCTCTTGGCCTGGCCTACGTCTGCTCTGTGCTCAGGGCCCCCAGTGTCCTTCCTGTGCCTTTCTGTGGCTGCTGTGGCCTGGACACCCGTTCTCAGTCTGTCCAACAATTTTCTCCTCCTTTTGTAGGACTCCAAGAAGCTGGTGCCTGAAAGGTAGCGTGCCGTAGTGGGTGGGAACCTCGTGGTGATGGGCGTAGAAAGTACACGGATGACAGTGCTTGCATGTGAGGGTGAGAGCCACTGGGATGCTCCTGTGGCCTCACCTCCTGTTCTCTGAGGAAGGGGCCGTGAAGAAAGATGGGGAGCGGAGTTGCTACTGGCTCCCTCGCCCAGCAGCCTGGGCCGCACCAGCTGTTAGCCGGTGGAGGGCCTCGGTCACGTCTGTTTGCAGAGAGCACAGCATTCTGACTCCAGGAACTCATTCACGCTTTGTAACTCTGCTGTAACATCTCCTCCTCGCCACAGTCGATCCCTCCCTCCTCTCTTTCCTCTGAGCATTAGAGTGAAGTAAAAAGACAGTACGGTGGCTGAGACCCCGAGCTCGGAAGTCAGACTGTCTAGATTTGAATCAAGATTTCACCACTCACTGTGTGACCTTGGACCATTACATAACCTCTCTGTGCCTCAGTTTCCTTAACTATTAATTGCAGGACAATGAGAGTACACGCCTCTCAGGATCAATGTGAGATTTATCCACATACAGCTCTCAGAGCAGACCTTGGCACATTTCACCTGCTATTCCTTTTGTTTGTTAGTATTCCCTGGGGTGTGTGGCTGGGGGTAGTGGGGCTCAGGAATGACACTGAATGTTCACTTCCAGTAGACCATGTCTTCCCTATGTGTCCAAGGCCTGGGATGAATGGATGAATGAATGGATGGATGGATGGATGAATGGATGAATGAATGAATGAATGAATGAATGAATGAATATCAGTGAGCATGGGAGTGTGGGGGATGAAAAGACCCCAACGTTCCACAGTACTTACCTTCTAGTTGGGCAGCGAGGACAGCCATCACAGGGAGAATGTTCCATGGGCCAGTCTGGCAGCAGGAACTTAGAGGTAGATCTCAGGTGGCCACCAGCACCAGAAGTTCTGGAAAGGAGTGATGAGTTGTCTGAGATTAGGGAGAGTCTAGATACCCCCAAACATCCCTGCCCTGTAGGGACCACTTATGGGGCAAGGGAGTGCAAGGCCACGACTCACTGAATTTTCCCTCAGCTGACCCTCCCAAGCTTTGACTCATGGTTAAGATTTCCTAGGTGACTTTGGTTCCTGAGTATTAACCAAAGGATCTTTTAGTGTTAGCTGCTAGGGATTTGAAAAAGTCATAAAGCCATGATTTTTTTTTTTTTTCCTTAGAACTAGAGGGGGTTGAGGAAAGAACATTTTTACCAGCGATTTGATAGCGGGGAAGCTAACACTCAGAGAGTCGAAATGGTTTTCCTAAGTCAGCTGAGCTTATCTCCCAAATGTGTCCCTTTATTTCTTGTCACTGAATCCCTGTCCTCACCACTGGTAGAGAGGAACAGAAATCACTTTTCCAGTTTTAGGGAACTGAACGTAAGAGCTGAGACCCAGATTGCCGAGAGGCTTACCCCAAGCCACCCTGCAAGTCAGCAACCGAATCGGCCAAACCAGGGGTTCTGACCCAAAGGTGAGCTGCTCTGCTCCCTGCCCACCCCGACTCCCCGCTATCCGGAACACTCTGATCCAAGGCAACTGGGGCCTCCTGGAGCTGAGTGCGGTGCCGGCAAAGATGTTCCTGCTCTGGGTGGAGGGGAGCCACCCCCCCCCCCCCACACACACACCCATGGAGCACCTGCAGGGAAGCCGGCTTTCCGAACCACCCTTTGTCAGCTGCTCCTCTAAGCAGAACACACGGCGCGCAGCCTGAGAAGGAGCCTTGAGCGCCAGGGAGGCTCCAAGTCAGTATCAAGAGGATTTTCATAAACACAACTGTCTGTGTCTGGGCAGCCATGTGGAAAGTTGCAATATAACCCACTGATGTCATGTGGCAGGGGAAACAAGATTTCCAGAGGCAGCCGTGCTGCTCTCTCCAACCTCCGAGTGGGGCAGAATCCCAGACAGGCTTTGCGAAGAAAGGGAAGGGAAAAAAAAAAAAAAAAAAAAGAAACACAACCTGCAACAAATTGCAAAACAAAACCCTGGGTCTGAGGTCTGTGAAGAAGCGCGGCAGGAAAGGGAGCTGGGGACGATCTGGAGTTGGTGGGGGAGTACACTGGGCTGGGGGATCACCCTGCAGGCTCCGTTCTGTGGGCTTTCTGAGGACGAGGGCAGCCTCCCAGGGGAGCTGGGGTGCGCCGACCTCTCCCTGCCGCCCGGCACCTCGGATCCCTGGACCTCAGAATCACCTGTGGTTTCTCTCCCCCCGGGGGGATTACACCTCACCAGAGCCTCACTCTCCTGGTCTTTAAAATCTCCGGATTTCAGATTCCTGCAACCCATTCCACTACCAGTTCTGCGTTCACGTCTAAGGTTTAACCCAGGCTTGGGCTGCTGTGGTTTCAAAGTTTCAACACGGTTCTGGTTCTGCACTGGGGCGGGGGCCCCCTAGAAGAGGGGAGCAGTGGGGAGATGGGGTGTCTTTTCCTTCTTGGTTGGTGTCTCATAGCATTACCTCACTTCTCTGCTGTCTCCAGCGGCCGGCACACCTTGGCCGGGGTCACTTCACTTGCCTGCACTGCATGCACTTTTCTCATTTCTACAATGAGGTGCAGGGGTCCTTTTAGGTCAAAAAGTCTATAAGCGTCCGACTTCGGCTCAGGTCGTGATCTCGCATTTCATGAGTCCGGGCCCCGTGTCAGGCTCTGTGCTCTGTGCTGACAGCTCAGAGTCTGGAGCCTGCTTCGGATTCTGGGTCTCCCTCTTTCTCTGTCCCTCCCCTGCTCGTGTTCTCTCTCTCAAAAATAAATAAACAGGGGCGCCTGGGTGGCTCAGTTGGTTAAGCGGCCGACTTCGGCTCAGGTCACGATCTCGCAGTCCGTGAGTTCAAGCCCCGCGTCAGGCTCTGTGCTGACAGCTCAGAGCCTGGAGCCTGTTTCAGATTCTGTGTCTCCCTCTCTCCGACCCTCCCCTGTTCATGCTCTGTCTCTCTCTGTCTCAAAAATAAATAAAAAACGTTAAAAAAATTAAAATAAATAAATAAATAAACATTAAAAAATTTTTAATCATTTTATGACTACACATAAGGAGGAGCAGAGTGGTGCAGATTACACAAAGGATATTTTCTGCTTTTATTAATACTTCTGGGGATCTTCTTCAAATTATAAATCATTCTAATGGCAGAAAACTTGAAAACCAAGAATAAGCATTTAACAAATAAATAGACAAACACCTGTTTCTCAAATACAACCCAGATATCATTTCTATTAACCTTTGGAATGTCATTTGGAATGTCATTTTAGTCTTCAGAGTTTGCATATCCATATATTCTTTAAGTAAAAATATACTAGAATCATGTTCTGCAGTCTATCCTTTCATCATTTTGGGATGCACTGTACACATTTTCTCTTACACGGATATTCTTCTGCAATTTTTTTTCTTAAGTTTGTTCTTTTTTCTCGTGATTTTTAATATTCAGGAAAACTGCAGATGAAGAATTACAAATGGCCAGCAAACATACAAAAAAACACTTTGCCTCAAGAATAATCAAAGAAGAGGAATGAGATGTTATTTTTATATATACGATCAGCATAGTTTTTTTTTTTTTTTCTTTTTTTAAGCTGACACAATCTACTTTGTTACCTGGATGAAGAGACGGACAATCTTTTACATGGCTGGGAGACGGACAATCTTTTACATGGCTGGAAAACCTGGAAAGAGTTTTTTTGTATCGAGATGTAAAAATGTGTATGATTGTTCACTGACTAATTCTATTTCTGGTAGTTTACTCTGTGGGAGTAACCACCTAAGTATTAAAAGATAGCAGTACAAGGATGTTTGCTGAAGCACTGTTTCTAAGAGCAAAATTGTAGCAACAACCTAAATGTCCATCAACAGGGGAATGAGCAGGATGAAATCGACAAATGGAAAGATAGTATGCAGTCCTGAAAAATGATGATGTAGCTCTATATGTACTGACTTGGAAAGAGGTCTTGGGTATTTTCTGGAGTGAAAAAGAATCCAGCATTCGAAGCCTTAGCCCATTTATATAAATTTATATGCACAAATCTGTATGTGTGCCTTAGATAAAGAAACGCCAGAGGCTCTGTTGGTTTCAGATAGGAGGGAGGGCTTAAAGGTGGCAGTCTGGTCTGGGGGTGGGGTGGGGCAAGGACTGAGGATTCACTTTGAAACTGCATTTGCCAACCAGCCTCCAAGTTGTGTGTGTGTGTGTGTGTGTGTGTGTGTGTGTGTGTGTGTGTGTGTTTCTTAGAATGTATGTTCTTTTGGGGTGCAGGGAGGGACACTGATGGAGGTTATGAACACCTCCACCTGCCGCCAGGCATTGACCAAAATATTAGCAGTGATTATCTCTTGGAGGCGTGATTCGGCATGTGTTCATTTCTTTGAATTTTTAGTATTATTTGAACATTTTGCACAAAGAATTTTGCAATATTTGCTGTCAGGGAATGCTCACAAGTGCTGTTTTCTTTCTTTCTTTTATAATATCCTGAGAGCCTGGATTTCTGTGTCTTGCCTGTCAACATCTGCAATATTAACTTTTCTCACCATGCTGTTGCCCTTCCTCGAGAACCCCAGCTGTCTCTTGCCAGCTTTGGGGTGTCTCTGTAGATGCAAGCCCGTGGACAAGCGCCATGCTCAGACGCTACCTGCATCAAACTCCCCAAGTCTGCCTCTCCCCCACCTGTGGAACGATGGTGCTCACATTCTTCTGACCGGGCTGAGCAGGGACACTGCCAAATTTTTATCTTTGCCCCTCACCTTCCTCTGCCTTCCTTTTCTAAGACTTGTCTCTTAGGTTCTGATTTGACCACAGGGCTCTCACCAGACGTGGAAATCCCTGCCATCGCCTCCACGCTTACCCTCGGCTCCGTTTATCCTAATACCCTACTTGGCATCTGACCTTGTTCTGTCTTGCGTCTTGGACTTTGCTGCTTCCTGGAAGTTTCCAGTCATCCCTACCATGCTAGGTGTGACAATGCTCTATTCCACTTGATTCAACAGTTCAAAAAACCTACTGTGTGCTCCTTACATGCTCAAGCCCTGGACAGGTTCTTGCGGACATAGAAACCGTGAGTAGAGGTCTCTACACTTGAGAGAGCCGTAGGGACTCTGATGGTAGCTGACCCTGAAGGTCTATGACTGCCAGGTGCTGTTCTAGACGCTTTGCACGTATTATCTCCTTTAACCCTCGCTATAATCCTGTGAAGTAAGTATGATGAATGTGTCCGTTTTAAAGAGGAGGAAACTGAGGCATAGAGAATAGCTTCCCCAAGGTCACAGAGAATTGAATGGCAATCTGGCTCCTAAACACCATGTGCTATGAAAGAAAAGAGGCCACCTGTGAAGTGTTGTAATAGATATTTATAGAAAGACTACGGGAGTTTGGCAAAAGTGAGTCATGAATTCTTTTGGCTCTCAGACTCTTGACCTGTGTGAGAACCCAGGTAGGTAACCAGCTTTCTCTCTGCTGCTTACTCACCCAACCTTCTGCTTTTATCTCTGCAGATGAAACGTCAAACATCGTCTTAACTTAGACTCAGCATCTGCTGTGAGTGACTGACATCTGCTGGGCTGGCCTCCGGCCCCAGGTCCACCTGGCTGGGTTGGCAGGCCCAGATCGTGTCCCACACCATCTCACATCCAGCAGCCCAACTGCCCCAGAGCTTTCCTGCTTGGGTCTGGGCTTCTTCCCAACGTTCCATGAGCCCTCCCACTGGGGAAAAACTGATGGAAACTGCTCCGTGACCCCTTTGCTTCCAGTAGGCCATGTTTTCTGCAAGAAAGATGTTCCAGAAGAGCTTTGTCCAAACTGAATGTTTGTAGATTGAATCCCATTTAGAATACATTAGAATAATTAGCTAATGACACAACAGCATCAACTTGCATTGAGTGCTCACTATATGCCAGGCACTTTGCTCATAATATCCCTTGAATTCAGGGGACACATCTGTAAGGTGGGTACCTCTTTCCTTATCCTGACATAACCAATGAAGAAACCAAGCCCAGAGATGTTAGGTGATTTGACCTAGATCACACAGCTAATAAGTGCCAGAGCTGACTCCTGGCCTGGTAAACCATCACTCTCCTGTGTCTGGTCCAAGGAGCATTCGGTGAATTCTTAGGCAAACGGTCTCTTAGGGAAATCTATGAGCCCTGCTGGACAGTTCTACAGCAGGGACAGAAGAAGTTTCTCCCCACCATCCCCCAGAAGGGGGAGCTCTGGAGCTGCCCCAGCTCCAGCCCAGCATGCCTGTGAGCACACACATGCACACGCACTCGCGTGCCTTCCTGGGGCCAGCCCATGACGGTCTCCTCTGACCAGGCAGCTGACTGGGTACACAGGACTGAGCCACTAGGAGCCAGGGCAATCAAGAGCAAGAAAGCTGAATAAAAGCAGCTAATACTCTATCTGTGATATGCAGCTTCGGTTGTAATAAACACTGCAGCTGAATATTCCCGCAGGGACTTCCTAATGGAAGAGATGGATACACTCCAGAGCGACCCCAGGGGTTTTACACGCAGCTCTGACTAAACTCCCTATAAAATCAATCCCGCCTTTTCACCAGTTGTGACAGGGTGTTCTAATATTAATCCACTCTCCTTGTCACTCAGCTCCCCCAACAAAGGCTTTAATGATCTTTAACCAGGCATGATAAACACGACACACTCAAGCAGAGAATGCCCGGACCCAGGGAGCCCCCGCACCTCACGACGACAACACGCTTAGAGGTTAAGGGAGACACAGGTGACCCCCTTAGTCCCCCTGACAACCTCCTGTCTCCCCACAGGATGGTCTGCAGAGGAAGGCAGCTCCATGAGGGCAGAGGCAGTCAACTTGTTCAGGCCGGCTGGGGGGCAGGAGGGGTGCAGGCCCTGGGCATGGGGTGAGGGTCTCAGCAGCCAGGGGAAGGAACAGAGAGGCCTAGAGTTTGGCCTCTGTGCTGGCCCTCCCAGCACCCCCAAACCCAGCCTGCCCAGACTTTGCACACACCTGCTCTTTACCCACCCCTCTCTTGCTCCCTCCATGCCTGGACCCTTCCCTGGACCCTCCATGCCCCTAGAGGCCCCGGACAGGGGTGGACCAGAAGAGTGGAGGTTCATAAAGGCAGTTGGAGGGGGAGATGGGCAGTCAGGTGGCGGCAGGGCCAGAGGTCTGGGCCCTGGTGTGAGGAGATACACAGGTGGATGAGGAGTGTCTACACCACTAAAACCTTAGTCCTTCTATTTCTAATCCACCCCTCAGTCTTCAAGGCTGCAAAGCGTTTATGGGAGCTGAGTAGGCGCCCTGCGCTGGCTCTGGGGCAGTGCAGAGGCCTCCTCTCTCATGCGCAAACCTGTTCAGGAAGCAGCAGGGTAAAGTGCCTGGCGGCCTTGGCCCCAACCTCCCAGCAAACTCCCTCTGGCGACAGCGAGTCAGAGCCTGGAGTTTGGCCTCTCACTTCAGAAAACAACCCAAACTGGCCTGAGAGGTTTAATTTAACCAACTGGCTGCTCCAGCCCACTCAGGGGCAGCTCAGCAGGGCCCAGGGGCCTCCGTGGTGGTGTCCAGCTTCCCCGTGGCCCTGAGGGTCTCAGAGAGCCGTGTGAAGCTTGGAGAGCAGCACCGTGCCTTCCCTGTTGTAACAGAACTTGGTTTAATGTTTTCATTTTAACAGAAAACAGCCTTAAGGAAAATAACAATGTAAAAAAGTAGGGAAGCCATGACCTGCATCCGCCACTGGTAACATTTGAATGTACTGCCTTCTAAAACTTTTCTCCTTAAAGGTGTTGAATTCGGGCTTGGCCTTGGCCTTGCACCAGAGACCTGCACACGCTCTTTTGCCGACAAGAGGCTCCCTGCGCAGGGGAGGGAGGGATTCTGGAGCATGATTTATTGGGCGATCAGGGCTCCTTCCTAAGTCTTGTGCCTTCATTTTCTCAATTATAAAAAGGAGATAGTAATATAGGGCACCTTAGCGGCTCAGTGGGTTAAGCGACCAACTTCTACTCAGGTTATGATCTCATGGTTCATGAGTTTGAGCCCTGCTTCGGCTTCTGTGTCAAAGGCTCTGTGTCTGAGCCTCTGACAGCTCAGATCCTGGAGCCTGCTTCAGATTCTGCGTCTCCCTCTCTCCCTGCCCCTCCACAGCTCGCGCTCTGCCTCTCAAAAATAAATAAATGTTAAAAAAAATTAAAATTAAAAAAAAAGGAGATAGTAATAAAACTGACCTACAGGGTGGTGACAGGGACGAAATGTTTCTATATATGCAAAGAACTTAGAAAAGTGCCCGATGTGTAATAAAATGAAATAAATGTGGTAGTGGTATCACTGATAGCATTATTATTATTATTATTATTATTATTATTATTATTAATTACTTTTAGCATGATCTTGCCTTCAAGGAAAGGGGAGTAGGGATACACAGTCCCCTCCTCCCAGTAGCCTGCCACCGAGGATGTCTAAGCACCCAGCTATGTAACAAGTGGGCAGGACAGTGCCCAAGAGAGAGGACAGAAAGCCAAATACTGCCGATCCAGGGCTCTGTGGTTGCTGGGGTGAAAAGGGAAGGCACATAGCTACCACCTGTCATGTGGGTTCAAGTTGCCCAGGTAGCTCTGTGCTGGTACCTATGGCAGGCAGCTACTCCCTCTCCCCCCTGCCCCTGTGGGGGCCATTGATCCAACCCCTCACTCTTTGCCCCCCGCCTCCAAGAGAGTGAACACCTCAATCACGCATCCTGGTTGGTGCACCCAGGTGTCTCTTTGCCTGCCCTCATCTAGCCCTTGAAACTTTCTGACTTTAGACCATCCACATCCAAGAACATTCCTGGAAAGAACCCTGGAGATCCTAGAATGGCTCATGACAATAACACCTCATATGTATTCGGCGCTTACTATGTCCTTTGCTAAAAGCTTTCCATATATTACCTCATTTAAGCCTTACGGCGAGACTGTGAGCTAAGAACTATCATTGTCTCCACTTTACAGATGAAGCCGTGGCTCAGAGAGATTGAGTTGTCTGCCTGAAGATTGATGTCCTGCTCCATCTGTCAGCAGGGTGACTTGAATTTAACCATGGAGAGACAGCCCTTTGTTCTGGGGAGAAACCACCATGGACCTGTTCGTTTTCTACAGCTACTCTTCCAAAGGGACTCCGGTGCCATTATTAACCTGAATGCTGACGAGCCAAGTGTTTATTTTGATCGTGAAAGCTGGATGTATCTCTTATCTGTGACACAAAAATACAAGGCAAATGAATAGGAGAAACTGAGACCCAGAAAGGGTAAGTCTTTTTTCCATGGGCACATGGCTAGGAAGTCACAGAGCTAAAACCAGAATCCAAGACTCCCCAGTCTTGAGTTCTCTCTAACAGATGCTGCTTCTCATCTGTCCCCTTCCAGAGGGCCCTTGGCTGAGGCCAGAGACCAAGGCCCACATCTCTGGTACACCCTGCATATCACCCAGGGCAGGTCTGTGCACAAAGGAGGTGCTCACTCCATCCCTGCCAACAAGCTGACGTTAACTTTCTGCAGGTGAGTTAACACCACACACTGACACGCGCTTCCGACCTTTGCCCGATAACCGGCTCTGGTTCATTCATCCACGAATGGAAATGAGCTCACAGAAGAGGCTACTTAACATTACTGGCCCGAGCCCAGCCTAATTCTCCCGCAGCCAGCCACGACTGCCCGGGTCCGTGCCCCCCACTATCTACTCCACCAAGTCCACCACTCTTCACCCCTCTTCCCCTAAGAACACACCACAGGGGCGCCTGGGTGGCTCAGTCTGTTAAGCGTCAGGCTTCAGCTCAGGTCACGATCTCATGGTTCGTGAGTTCCAGCCCTGCATTGGGCTCTGTGCCGACAGCTCAGAGCCTGGAGCCTGCTTCGGATTCTGCCTCCCTCTATCTCTCTCTGCTCCTCCCCCGCTCGCACTTTGTCTCTCTCTCTCAAAAAAAATTAATAAACATTAAAAAAAAAATTAGAAAGGTCTTTCTTAAAAAAACAAAAGACAAAAACGCACAGCACAGCCCCAGCCCAGGACAGGGTCCCTTGAGAAGCTAACACCGAATGAAAGAATCCGAGAGAGGCAGAGCTGACTGGAGTCTTTGCAGTGCTGCTGCCTGGTTTCGTTGGGGTTCTGCCTCATTTCTGTCACTCACAGGCTGGTGACTTCCTGACTTCCTGCTGCCCACGGTAGCCGTCCCTGTGACCCTCAGGCTGGAGGCAGGCAGTTTGGGCCACCTCCTCCAGCAGCGGCAAGTCCGGGTGGCGGTAACGGTGCATCTTCTTTTATTGAGTTAGTGGGTTAACGGGCACGTAAAACACACACAACTTGTCAGCCTGTTGGCTGCTGCCACCACCATAATGCTCTCCTGCCTCAGGCTCCACTGGATTGCTCCTCAGCTTGCTCTCTCCCTCCCTCTCCCTCTCCTCGTGATGCTGTTGGTTTGTTTGTTTTTCTGGGGTTTGTTGTTGTCGTTGTTCTGTTTTTGTCAAAGTCTTTCTCTTCCCAACCTGCACCTCCTCCCTCCCCGAACAGCTAAAGGGTCCCTAGAAACATTATTATTTATTTATTTTCAATCGTTTTCCTGGGCAGTCGGTTCCTGAGAAGACTGAGCCTTGAAGGCTCAGATGCCTCTGCCGAGTTAATGTTTCGTTATCTGTCCCTTCCCAGGACACTCAGGTTCAAGGACAGAGGCAGCCCAGAGAGAGTTTCAGTCCATCGAAGGATGAGGCGCATGGCTTAGAGCACTTGCCAGATGGCCGACACCAGTGTCAGCTGAGCACACAGGCTCACGCTGCCCACCAGTGCAGGCACGAGGCCAGCACCGTCCCCAGCAGGCGGTGACCGCGTGCACCTCCACCTACCCACACTTCCAAAACCCCACGCCCGTGTGCACGCACCCAGAAGTCCATATCTACACGCCCAGACCCCACCATACAAACATTCTCAGAAAATCCACATTCCGGATGGGTAGTCCTGAGGATCTACACTTGAAAGAGCGCACGCGCACCTGCAAGGTGCATTCTCCAGTCTGCACGTACACGCCTCATACACATATACTCTCGACGGCTTCGGTCTGCACGCACATGCCCAGGTCACCACACCCTCAACCGTCCACGTGTACATTCATGTGTGTACACACCACATCATCAACAGGCCATTATTCACATATATCCCCGCAAAGATGCTCCTTCAGTACTGATACTAATCACAGGTGCCCTCAAAACTGTCTATTTCTGCAGGCACGGCGCCCAGCTATTTACATACACTACCAGGAGCTGAACCCTGTGTGCACACTTCTGATGTGCATATACCTCCAACAGACCACATCTGCACACACTCACCCCAGATACACCCAGCCTCAACCACCCACATCTGCAAGCTGCACTTCCGCGTACACATCCGCTGTTTGCCGGCCATGTCTGCATGTGCCCACCCTACATACACACTTCCTGGGTATATCCCCAAACCTCCATGTCTGCCACATCCTCACAGAAACCGCTACTCCCACCAGCCTATCTGCAAGTCAGACTTTAATGTGTATTTCAGATATATTTGTAAGCACCTCATGTACACATACATACTTGATCCCCTTTGCTTATATCCCAGGCACATGAACTCTTAAGCCCTATCAGTATGTATATTCCATGTAAACATCCCATAATATTCTACTGTCTGTATGTTCACATTACATGTCCCCCGATAAGACACCAATTCTGCCCTTGCTCATACTCTGACGTCTTCCCGTCTTCATGCACATCTCAAATGTGTGTGCTCACACCTCTGAATGCCCTATTCTACATGTGCGTGCATACGGGTTACATAGACCCCAGTACATGGACGTACACACACTCAAGTCTGCCATTGCCACATGCAAAGGCAACCACGTACAGCTCCCTCTACCACCCCGTGCCTGTATCAAATGCCCACCATCAATTCAATTTAATTAAGACTGAACTAAACTCTTGGGCCTGGAGAAGAGTCTGTTTGGTGTTGGAAATAGGGAGATGAAAAAGACAGCATTGAGGAGGGCACTTGTTGGGATGAGCACTGGGTGTTACATGTAAGTGATGAATCACTAAATTCTACTCCTGAAACCATTATTACACTGCCTGTTAACTAACTTGGAATTAAAAAAAAAAAAGAAAAAAAAAAAAAGAACAGGGACCTTACCCTCAGGGAGGTCTCTGTCTAGGAAGAGAAATGGACAAGAAAGCAGACAGTTACAACAAAAGCTGGTTAGTTCAGTCACGGAAATAGGTGTGCACACAAGCACACACCCTCAGGAGCTCCAGATTTACAGGAATATTCTACATGCATACAGATGCACAAATGTACTCATCATTCACATTCCCACTCTGTGCCCATACCCCACAATTTTAACCATGATCAGTCACTTCAATTAGGCACAGGGGCTTAAAAAGCCACCCATCAAGCACCTCTCTCATGCTAAAGCTGCTGTTAGGGCAAGAATGTTCTCTCATGAGCACCGTCACTGCTTGGACTGAATCTCTCTTCTTGGCTGTTCACTGAGTACCTAGTCTAGCAGTGACACAGCCTTGGGTGTGGGGAGTGGTCTCTCCAACAATGGACCAACTTCATTCTCAGCCTGACCTCAGACAAGCCACAGGCTTTGAAGTTACCCTCTCCACTCTTTGCCTTCTACAGAGGCTGCTGTGGCCATGATAAGCCCAAGGGATCATTCCTGCTCACTCCTCCTTGCTTGGGCTCCAGCAGCTCTGATATGCTTATTTTTTATAATAAGCATATATATAAAAATATATATATAAATATATATAAATATATTTTATATATATATATATAAAATATAAAAATATATATTATATATTTAATCCAATTCCATTCTGAATTCCTAGGATTTTAGTGTCTAAAGCAGAGGTCAAACAACTATGCCTCATAGACCAAATCTGGCCCACCATCTGTTTTTGTAAATAAAGTTTTAATGAGATGCAGTCACACACATTTATTTAAGTATTGTCTATGGTTGCTTTGGGGCTGTAACGACCGAGTTCAGCCTCGGTCTGAGACTGAGACTATGGCTGGTCAAACCTAAAATATTTACTATCTGACCCTTCACAGAAGGTGTTGGCCAAAGGGGCATCAAGTACGGAGGTACTAGTCCTACTCTGGCCTTCTCTGGTTAAAACAGCACATTTTAAGAGGTAAATAGAGAAACTGCAGAGTGCAGAGGGAGAAGACCAGGAAGGAATTACTTCTTTAACTCATCAGATGTCGACGGAGTGCCTCCCATCTGCCGACACTCTGCTGGGCACCAGGTTACAGCAGTGAAAAGAACATAGCTCCTGTCCTCCTAAACTAAACAAGGCTATTAGAGGACATTAAACCACAGCTCATACAAGGACTGCATAGTGAGCAATGTGATAAATACTGAGAAGACAAAAAATGGGGAGTGTTGGGGCCAGGGAAACAAACTCAGAAATACTTTGATGGGTGACCTCAAATATGTGAGGGAATGATGTGGCAAAGGGATTGGACAAGCTCTCTGGGCTTTCCCAAGTGGGGTCTGGGACCAGAACAGCACAGGAAATACAGGAAGACTCTGTCTTAGTGAGTCAAGGAGATTTTAACCCTCAGCACTGCCCTACAATGGGCCCTGCACCACAAAAGCTTGTGTACTCCATATTATTAATGAAGGAGAATCATTTGGGGGATGGGTAGGGAGGACTGGTGCTTGGGATTGGCCTACATGACGTCTGTGCCCAAGTGTAAGGCTCACCATGGCTTCTCAAGATGATGCATCAAGCTAAGCTTTGACAATATTCCCTCTCCCTTCCCAGCATCCTTTGCTCCTGTTATGCAGACATAAGGGATGGCGGCCTCTCCCAACCTGGCTCTTGGATGGGCCATGAGCAGCTCCTGTCACAGTGTGCTGTGAGGGCGTCCATCACTCCTGTGGTCGTCATGGGTTCCTACTTAAACCAGTTGAAAATAAGTTTCCATACCAACTGACTTCTTCAAAGATCCTGAGAACCTCCTCCTCCTTCTCACAAAGGACCCCAACCTTTTTCCACTTGCTCTCTCCCCTCAAGCTCCAAACTTTTCCATCTCTCCTTTGAGTCTTCCAAGCCCCTCTCCTCTTCAGCCCCTCAGGTGGCATCCAAGGGGCCATGCCTGATCCTCTCTTGCAGAAGGTTCAAAGGAGGATGTCGAAGTTTGGCCTTGTCCTTAACCCAGGATTCTTGGTGCCCACTCCTTGTTCATTCCCTCCCACCAGGGGCATACTTCCCAGATCTGGACATCAAAGACACAGATAAGAGCAAGAGGGATGAGAAGATGACAGCAAGAAAGAAGGCAGGATCAGGACAAAGAAAGGAAGCAAGCAAAATGCAAGACAAAATAAAAGGGCAAATGGGGAAAGCCTTAAGAACTCTGGTTTTAAGTGGTCTGTTAATTAAATAACAAGGGTTTGGTGGGGGAGCCCACCTTTCAAAATCCCCGCCAATGGCAAAGCTATGAAAACCCAAATAGCAAACATTTACTCAGAATTAACACGGAACAGATCCCATCAGGCAACCTTGGGGCTGTTTCTGGAGTCTTACCTTAATGTCTTGTGTGGCACTGGGGCCCAGACAGGTACTAGACCTGGCGTAATATGCTAAACAAATCTAATGGTGTGCTTTATTTCCCCCCTCAGCAGAACTCTTAATTACGTATGTTGCAAATGCACAGAGAAAATGGATTAGCCAGAGCAGCTGTTCGATGCTGGAGCGGCACCCTCCCCAGAAGGCTTCGCAAGGAGACTGTGAGGAGGCCCTACGGGCCAGGCCGGGGAGCTGGCATGAGTCTGGGAAGAGCAGGTGGGAGGCTACTGCAGGATCTGAATCTACAGCCACAAGGTGTCTGTTCCTTGGTGCCCCGACGGGAGAAGTGGGGCATGGGTTAGAGGGTGAGTGGTAGTGTGGGCCAGGCCAGTCCTGTGACCGCATGGGCTCAGCTTTTCGGCTCACTGCTAAGGCCATCGTCCTAGTCGACCCACGCAGAGCCATGCCTGAAGCCCTCACCGGTGCTAAGTGTCAGTAGGTCCTATGGCAAGGTGACTCACTACTGCCCCCTTGGAAGTTGCAGGAATCATGTCAGTTTCACAGTCACTTATGGTCTGTGAGAGGAGTCTACTAAGGGACATAGGAGGGCCTCTTCCCTGGAAGGACAAGTCAGAAAGCTAAGAACTTGGGGCTTTAACTGGGGAAGGCAGACCAGTTAATGGAAAGCAATAGAAGGTGCAAGGTATAAGGGCAGAAACCCACTTTGAAAAGAAACATCCTCCAGATGGACAGAGTCCTGATGCAACATGAACTGGACACTGGTCAGTGACAGAAGTATCACGGAGAGACCTGTCCCCTGAACTCAGGTCCGAGGCGCTGGTGTATGTGTGTGTGCACATGAGCGAGTGTGTGCGTGAAGAGGACTCTGCCTTAGACACAAAGGTCCTCATCTGTGTTGCCTTTGGTACTGCCATCCTGAGTGGGAGAACATCCAGCGGGCTGTGGTGGGATTCGTACCCAGGACCTGGGTTTGAGTCCCATCCTCCCACGTACCAGAAACTATTATAACCTTTCTGGGCCCAGCTTCTCCAACTAGCTTGGCCTATGAAAAAACTGGCCTTGAACTTATCAGTAATAGTGCTTGAATCTGAATGTGTTGAGGGACCTGTGTACTTACAGGGGATCTCTCTCTCCCAGGGTTGTAGGAGGGGTATGCACTGAATCAGTGAAGGTGCTTTATGAACTGGAAAGTGAAATAACAATAACAGTAACAGTAACAGTAGCATTTACTGAGCACTTACTATATGCTAAGCACTATTCTAAACGTTTTACATGCTTTATCCCATCCAGTGCTCATAATACACCTACCTACAGGTCCTATTTGTATCCTGATTATTCAGATGAGGACATTAAGGCAAAAAGAGATTACATCGATTCTCAAGGGTTGTACCACTAATAAGTGGGTGGAGTCAGGATTCAAACCCTGGCATCTTAATCCTATCTGCTACACACCTGTTATCAGTTATTGTTTCATATAAGACCATCACCCTTATGTTAAAAAAAAAAAAAACTGGAAGGTATGATGCTAAGTGAAATAAGTAAGTCAGAGGACAGATATCATATGTTTTCACTCATATGTGGATCTTGAGAAACTTAACAGAAGTCCATGGGGGAAGGGAAGGGGGAAAAAATAGTTAGAGAGGGAGGGAGGCAAACCATAAGAGCCTCTTAAATACAGAGAACAAACTGAGGGTGGATGGGGGGGGGTGGGGGAAAGGGGAAAATGGGTGATGGGCATTGAGAAGGGCGCTTGTTGGGATGAGCACTGGGTGTTGTATGTAAGCCAATTTGACAATAAATTATATTTAAAAAAAAAAAAAGACCACCACCCAGTATCGGCTGGGCTTAGGACAGGGCAAGAGGAAGCAGGCCCATGTACTGCCCAGCAGCATGGGACACTGAAGGTGAAGGGAAACCTTTGGGTTCCAGTCACGTAAGCAGCAGGTGTAAGGGCACATGCTGCATTTAAAAGTCAGAACAAGGCTGTAGCGTAGGGCCAGGGCAGCATTCTGGCCTGAGGAGGAGGAAGGGGGCATCATGCAGGGACAGTGGAGCTTTGAGAGCAACGTACTGCTAGTCCACCTGCTAATGATTCCTCCGAACGTTGGTTCCACTCCATTCCATGAGACACATCTCTACGCAGCACCTACCTTGCACCAGGTAAGGGGGACGAGATGAATGAAAAGTGTGGTCTGTGTCCTTCTGTAGCTTGTAGTCTACCAAGGAAGGCCAATACCACATGCGTCCTTGCAAGCATGAGGAGTCTAGAGGACGACGAGGCTTGGGTGTGTATTAGTTAGGGCGGTGCTAACTGCTACGATGAACAGACCCCATGATGGCTCCAACTCCGAACTTCATCCTTCACTCACTCAGCAGGACAACACCAATACTCCCAGTTGGTGAGAGATGCTCTCCTCTGCTCTTCATTTCTCTTACAGACAGGATGACAGCAGCTCTGCCGGCTTCAACAGGAATCCTCCAAGGCCTCCCCGGGGGCACCATCAACGTCAGCAGAAGGGAAAAGAGCAAGGAGCGTGTGGGAAGTTTCTGTGGGCCAGGCTTGAGAGTAGCACAGATCAATCACTTTCTACTCACAGGCTAATGACTGGACCTCAATACAGGCCACACCTAACTGCAAAGGAAGAGCAGAGTCCCCACAGGCCACAGATTTGGTGAGGAGCCAGCAGATGGTCATAGCGGGCAATGGAGGATCTTGGCCCGCCATGTTCTCTCTGCTTGGAATGCCTCTCCTAGTCCCACTTCCCCTCTTTCTACACAGCCAACTCTGTGACTTCATGAACAATGGCACATACCAATTATAATGTTCTTTTTTCTTCTTGTACACATAAGCGCCTTCTATTCTCAAAAGCCCTATAAACATAATTGTCACTGATAACGTGACTTGCATTAGCGATACCGAGGGAAGGGAGGAGGCCTTTGATCACACGGGGTCCTATCTGGACAGGCAGCAAATAATAGCAAAAAGCAAGACATCAAGAGGGGACTCCAGAATTGAGTAGAGACAGGAATTCAGAACCACAAGGAGCCAGCAGAACATAAGGTCACCTAGAGAATTCTCAAAACTACTGGGCAGAGTGACTCTCCAGAGGTGTGTGGGATGTTGACTCAGATTACTTTATTTAGAAATTAAGCAAAAGGTGAGATATGTTAATAAAATCTGGAGGACACCTAGAGAAAGGAATGAAGGACACGAGACAGTGTTTCACACATGTTCATCAGATGGAAGATTAACAGACACGACGCGTCGCTCCGTCCGGGGTGTCTGCTTCTCAGCCACCTCGTTACATAGGAATCGCTATGCCCAACTGACAGACAAGACAATCATTTCAAAGAAAGCCTCACAGCCCATGAACAGAGGAGCTGGATGCAAACTCAGGCACGGTCTTAACCGCTACACTCCACTGCCTGAGAAAGGAGAAGAGCAAGAGGACAGAATTTACTAGGAGTTTGGGAAAGAGGTGGGCAGGTGGGAGATGCAATTGTGACGAGGAAGCAAGGCTGCCAAAGGCCAGACTTTCTGGAGACAGAGCCGTGGGCCAAAGAGGGCAAGAGGGCCCCCTGGCTCCTGAGGGAGGGAGGCTGGTGATCCCAGCTAGCCAGCCTCCCCAAAGGGAAAGAGAAGAAGCCTGCTCACCCAGACGGTGGTTGCTCCTCTCTGCTGGGGCAGAAGGAAGGGAGTTCTTGGCAATGCTTGACTTGCTAAGCCTCAGGGGAGAAAAACCAGGGAGTTGGTGAGAGCAGCTCCCTAAGGTGCCTTGGGCGTGATGCAGCGCTTTCCAGCAGGGAGCGAAATCAGGAGGAAGGGAATCAAGACCAGATGGAGTTAGTGTTCCAGCAAGTGCACGTGGTTTTAGAAATGAAGGAGAAACGTGGATTGAGGCCAAATCCAGTTCGCAGGGTTCCACAAACCTGCAGTCCCTGGGGAATCATGCAGACACAGGATGTTGGGGCTGGGAGGCATTTCAGAGATCATCCTGCCCAGCTGCTCCTCTTACAATGGGGGAAACTGAGACCTGGAGAGAGTAGGTCAGCGCGAGTGTCGGGCCGTATCCCAGATCCCTGCTCCCCCTTATTGTCACCGAGACCAAGGAGGCATGTAGGCAGCAGGCCTGCTTTTCACTCCTCCCTCTGCACCAACTCTGTGGAGCACCACTAACCAGGAGGTGCTAAAGCCTTGGGGGCTGCTGAGGTACAGGGTTTTGTGCAGATGTCTCTTCATCCACCCCCTGCCCACTTCTTCCACGGAAGGTCCCTACTCCAGGGTCTCTAAATGCTTCAGTAGCTGTGTGACCTTGGCAAGACACTTTGCCTCTCTGACTCAGTTTCTTTCCCCAGGAAAGGGTGCTATAGGGCAAGAAAATCATTGAGTCCTGTGCTTTTCCTGTGCCCACAAGAACTATGATGTCAGGATAAAGGCTGATGTTGGGAGAAGGCAACCAAGATTGTCAGAGCAGACAAGCAGACCCTCTCCTAACACTGGTGTTGGGGGAGGGGGCAAGGCAACCAAGGCCCCCAAATCATGGGTCTAAATGCTTAAAAGGTACAATGAGTATAACAAACTGATAAAATACGCTTACCCTCCTACCTTGACAAATACATCTTCATGATGACAAAATTGAAAAATCTAGGTGTAAAACCACAGATTTCTTTTTATATGACTTAAAGTTGGCAACTCTTAAAGATAGATGAATTTAATCATTATTGCACATGTTTGGGTGCTGACAATGTTTGGATGAGTAATAAAACAAAGATAAAATAATTCAAAAACAATTGTGTATTTACTCCAAAATTATTTTTCTTGCCTTTATTTAAAGAGTCCCTAATTATGTTGTCATAATCGAGACGTTTACATAATTTGTGTTCTGTTGGGATTAATGCCAACTTAGACATCTCTTGAGGTATTGTAGTTCTTAGATAGTTTTTTTCTTGTTGTTGTTGTTAATTTCAATTTGAAGAAACTTCTCTGCAGAGGCAGGATAAATTAGAAATGACAATACAATTCTTAAAGCCCCACATCTATGTATTCAGAAATAAGCAGAGAATTTTACTTATTTTCAAACACTATAATATGGCCACATATGATAAATTATCATTTCAGGGAATGATATAAAACAGTTGATTTTCATCCTGTTTCTCACGGGATAGAGTAACATAGGCGTTCTGCATGATACTTTATGCATGTTACATCTAGACTTACAGATGGACAAAAGTAAGAGAAACGGGAGTTGTTTAATACTGCAAAGTGTTTCTGATTTTTTATATACAACTATTGCAAATACTACACTAATTAATGAATACCTCCATGAATTTGAATTTGAACACAAAGAAAACAAGAAAATGGATGCTCAGCACTGTGGACAGTTCATTATGAAAGAATCTATTTCATTGTGCTATCTGAGAAGGATTTGACAAGTTAATTAATTGGCCTTCTATCTAAGCACTTCCACTGCTTAAATCCTAGTTTGCCCACCATCCACCCCAAAACACTGTCTCCCTGATGTGGGCAGCAGCACAACCCAGCACCTTCATAGCAACCTAACCCAGCCACCTTTTGTTTCAAGAACAGAGGGCAAAAGACCGGGAGAAGGACCTCCCTGGGGCATGATTCATGACAGTCCTGAGAGTGGCTGTTTAGGGTTACAGGTCCCACCAAACCAACACTGAGCACTGGAACCCGCTAACAGAGGGACCCAAGTGTTTTCTTATAAATAGATGTATTAGCGTGGGGGGCTTACAGAGTATGTGGAGCTTCTAAAGTGTAGGAGAAAGCCTCCCCTTGTCCAGAGAAGAGTGTTGCTGGAAATTTCAAGCTGGAAGGGATGAGGCTGGGAGGCTACCTGATGCCGCCTGGGGGCAAGAACCTCTAGGATCATGTCCAGCTTCCTTCTAAGAGCACACGCTAGCCTCCCGAGCCCTATCCTCTCCTGTCCTGTCACTCACCCAGCTGTCTCACCAGACCACTCAGACTTCCCTGCCATGTGCTCACACCCCCCTGTGACTTTGCTCTTGTGGTTACATCCACGTGTCTTTTCCCCTTCCCTTTGTTTAACTGGTTTATTAAATGGTTTATTAAACAGTTTCTATTCAGTGGGGCATAAATACATAAATGGAAATCCCTTCCATCACATTCTTTGGATTCTCTCATTAACAGATACCCTAACTTTCTGGTTCCTTTCCCGGATCTGGATCCTTTGGTGCTGAGGCCAGGAAGGGGGGTGGGTGTTTAGAAATGATGGCTGGGGTCATTGTGTGGAATTGGCAGGCTGACAACATGGGGAAGGCCTTGGTCTCTAACGGTTCAGTTTGGTCCCATCCCCTGCTGGTGGCTTTGCCTGTGTGCAGGTATACATGGCGGTCTTGGATTAGTGTTGGCTTTACCTATTCCTCCAGTGCTGAGCACATGTCAGGAAGGGCAGCCATGGCTACCTCAGGCCCCTGCCAGTGGTCTACCCCCCGGAGAAGGCCGTCGCTTCATGTAGCGGACAGGCCCCATACCAACCGCCCCTCCTCCAGACACCTCGTCCTTCCACATCAGTGAGGTCTTCTGGGTTTTCTTTGGTACTCTCTGAGAGCTGGAGGGACGTAGGATGGAGGGGAGACCCCCCCTTCCCTTCCCCTCCCTTCCCAGATTTACAACACTGCGGTTCCTTCTGGCCTTGGCCCAAACCACTCTGGACTTCAACTTCTGTGCTCCGCACTCCCCATTCCCTGGCTCCCGCTTCAGAAAAATCAGGAAAGACGCAAGCAGAGGACACAAGTCAAACCTGTGCGAGAACCCCTCGCTGTCCCCATCTCCAGTCAAAGCCCGGAAGTGTCTACTTTGTCCTGGGAGTGATGTGTCATCTCTCCTCCTATAGGCACTCCCAACCTCCCTGAATAATTCCCTCAGAGCCACTCTCAGCTGGCTTGGGAGAGAAAGAGAATTCTAAATAGTCTCCACAAAATCAGCGGCCAGCCCCTCTCCCTTCTTCTACACACTGGGACGTTGGACACTAGAATGTGCTGTGGGGCAGGGGGTGACAGGGCCCGATCAGCTTCTTAACAAGCCCCAGATGTTGGTGTCTCTATTTAGGATGCGGTTCTCTTATCATTTCTCTGCACCCAGCTGCTGACCCCACTGTTGGTCCAGTCCCCTCACACACTTGGCCAGTGGAAGATCCTGGTTAGGTCTCAGCCCTCTGCCGGGTCTGCCCCAGCCTCCCAAGCTGCCAGCCTCTCCTCCAGGCTCCCACCGGGGTTTGGATTCATTCTGGGTCTACTGTGGTGCGCTTAGATGTTTGCAACTGTTTTCTCTGGCATGTCTGTGAGTACCCAACGGGCAAGGAGTGGGCTTAGGCATCTTGTACCCCCAGGACACACCACTGGGCCTGGCGCCTCACAGGCACACACTGCCAGCTTGTCGAAGGAAGGAAATGAGATGGATGGACTTAATTAGGGAATAACGAATGAGTCAGTTATTGAGTAAAGGAAGGAACTCATCAGCAAGGAATGACCAAAGGAAGCAGTGAATTATCGCAAGCCTTTCCTTGGCCCCCTTCCTGTTGTCCAGCCTCCCCGGGGAGCTCCCAGCAAGCCCATCTGCAGCTGGCCCTCAGCTCATCAGATTCTAGGAGAGCGGTCTGCCCCACCCCTGGTAATGGAACTGTTAGCTCAGGAGGCAACAGTCTCACCGTGTAAAATCACTGTCTATTCTAGTCAAATTAACTAGGTAATACTCTGCATTAGTGTAAAATTCTCCATCAAACCATGAAGACTGCCGTTTAAAACATTCAAGGCCCGTGTAGGGGAGGAGAGGGCAGAGAACGCAAGAACCAGCACTTTTTCCTGGAAAGCAATGTTTGAAAGGCCTCCCAGCCTCTCCAAGCAGGGAGGAGTCCCACCTGGGATTGTTGAGAGCCCGGGCTGCAGGCTGCCGGCTGCTCTAGCCTCCACTCCCCGGGTTTCTGAGTGACTCCTCTGGTCTTACTTCTTGGGGTCACCACCCCTATACCGCGCCCTTCCTCCGAGGGCTCAGTTGGTTGATGCTGAGACTGTAGAGGGAAGGACAAGATGAAATCTCCAGCACAAACATGCGAAGTCATCTGCTGGTGCCCCCTGCTCCACAAAGAAGCCACCCTGAACCAACTGGAGAGCATGATTAATTCTCAGAACTCCAAAGGTCTAGCCACCTTATGCTCCCATTGGTGCCTAGGGGTCCCCCTAGAGGCCCCACTATCGAATTGAAAAGTGACCGTTCCTGAACCCGGCTAGATATTAAGGGGAGCATCTTTAGCATTTACTGGGCACCTTCCACAGTCAGATGATAGGCAGTGGAGGAGAGAGCTTCTTTGGGGATCACGGACCCAGATTTGAGGTAGCCTGTGAGCCCAGGAGATGGGACTACGCTTCCTTTACCTTTCTCACACCCTCAATTGGCACCCAATTGGTGCTGGGCAAATGCTACAACAGACACTTGCGTTCGGGAATAAAAAGTGAACCAACAGAGCCAGGGATACGAGGCACCTGCACATACACCCATCAAACTGGCAGCCACTCATCCCAACCCCTCGGGGCTTGGTCCTGGAGCCCCCCGCAGGAGGAGGAGAAAAAGAGGCAGCTTCCCAGGGGACTGCTCCACGCTGAGGTAGCATACTGGCTGCTGTGCTCTGGGGAACCAGCTCCCTGCCTAAACGCACAGATGGACAGATAGGTCTTATTAAGCATACGACATTCAGGGGCCTCATCTGGAAAAGACATTGATTCTAAACGGCTGTTTGCCATCGACAAGCCACGGCACCAAGGCAGACAGCTCTGGGTTATCCGGCTTGCGTGCCCTCCCCTACTGCCCCACCCCCTGCGTGGACACACACAAGCACCCCAGAGCCCCTCTGCCCTGGCTCTGTGCCTGAGCTGATACTGCATTCCGGGCTGCGGACTCGCTTGGTAGAGCACAGGTGCCAGCTCATCGCTCCCTGTCCCCTGGGGACCTCAGGCCCAGCTGTAGCAGCCAGGCAGCCTTGGGACCCTGCAGTCCTCACCAGCCCCCACCCATAGAGCCCATCAGCACAGCCCCCCATCTCCCTGTCCCCTCTCCCACCCCATCCTCCCTTCTTACTGCTTATGCCTGTGTAGGCAGGAGGCAAAGCAATGCGAATACATTAACATTTCCTTAATTCTATCTGCGCCTCCAAAACTCTGAGTCACAACTGGGTGGGTTTTCCTGCCTCGTGAACTGTCAGCCTCATTCAGAAATGCCATTTTCTACTTTGCTCCTGGATCAGCAAGAGGGCAAGGGGTGGGGCCCATGGGGTGAGAAGTGGGCACACCCAACCCGTGCTGATCCTTGCCCAATGATGATGAGGTCAGGGCACGGGCAGCTCCAAAGAGAAGCCGTACAGGATTCTACCAAGAACCCGAAGGTCAGCACCTTGCCTTTGTAGAGCAGTTTTTACGTTTTACAAAAGTGCACTTGCCTATATTATTTTGTCGTTTGTACACCCATTGCACATAAGTGGAAACTGAGGCATGATGATCCAAAAGCCTTGGCCTGGGTATCACACAGCAAGTAATGATAGAGTCAAGACTAATACCTTACCCTCTGACTCCAAGTCCATGCATCTGCTGGGGAAGGTGCAGGCAAAGTCACGTACCCCCCACCCCGGGGCTGGAGAGCTAACATTTGTTTGACCCTATAGCCGCGGTCTGGCACCAGAAACCTCAGACGTACCTTCTCGGCCAAAAGTGTTTTCAAAGAAGTGGGTCTGGCTGTCTGAGGCACGGCACACATTCTCCAGTTGTCCACATCACCCCCACCCCCTACTGTGTTGCAGTGATCCATTCACACATGCTCATTCCCTGCCTGGCTCTGGAATTTGCCCCTCACATGAGCTTTCTGCCACCTAAGGACAGTTCCACATTCACCTAGAGAAAGGGGGGAGCACCAATGGAGTGTGACCTCCAGGATGTTAGATAGTCCCCAGCGCTCAGAAATGGCTGGCTGCTAACACGTATTAAATTCTATGTTCAAGGCAGTCTGTTGGGCACTGGGTGGATAGGAAGATGATTAAGTGTGGCCCTTTCCCTCCAGCAATGTAGTCGGTCACAGAAAACAGACACAATAATTATATCAGAAGCCAGTGGCATGGGTACAAAGATGCCGTGGAAAGATGGCAGCCTAGGGGAGCGGGGCAAGGATGATGAAATGGGTGGATGTGCAGGGGGGGAGGCGAGAAGGCACCCAAACACAAGGACTTTCTCCTCTGATGCCTCTGAGGCATGAAGACTCCTGATGGCTTAGGACCCTGCTCCAGCCACTCAGCCACTCCCCACCTGGATGTGCCTGGGCTTCTGATGTCAGGATTCAGAGCCTCGCCTTGCCAGCGTGAGCATTTGACTACAGCGACTGTGCTCAATTGAGTGTCTGTCCTCTCTGGCTTAGCATAAGGGAAACTCAGAAAGAAGCTACCAGATTCTTCCACGAGTCAGTCCTGCTTGAACACAAGGAATACTGGGACTTGGTACCAAGGGCTGGTGGGAAAGGAAGAAGAGCCAGAGCCAGTGTGGCCGGGACAACGGAAAACTCATGGGGTCCATGGGGTTCTCAGAAATCCAAGAGAGCAGGGAAGGCACAGAACTTTCTTGAGCCTGCACTGATATCCAGTGTCCCCAACCCAGCAGGTGGAATTTCCTATAATGGGGCTATTTCTAGAGGAGCACGTCTCTACCAGTTGAAAGATATTTTAGAAGTAATGCATTCCAAACAATAAAAAAAGTAAACTTTGCAAAGCATTTGCTTGATTAAATCAGAGTGGGTTCATGTGTGTCCACAGAATACTCGTTCATTTATTCATTGGCCATTCATTCATTTCACAGATACTAAGCCCTGATTACAGAAGCTAGGCACTGTACCTCTCAGTCTTACTTGTTGTACCACTGAATGTACTCTTGAACGGTAAAGGAAAAAAGTAGTGACCACCCAGTCGCTCGGACACGCCACAGAAGTGTCCTGTATGCACCCAGCATCTGTGCATATGATGGTGAAACACAGTTGAGAAACCTAGTTCTAAAGGCTGGCCAGGCACTTCCTGCACCAGGCCACATTGTCCCCTGGCTATGGGCCTCCAGCCCCCTTGATGAGGGTCCAGGCCCGGAACCTGCTGCATAATAAATCTCAACAAACTCACGGTCATTCAAAGCATGCTCCCTCCACTGACCCCTGGGAGTTCATAAACTTTGTCTTCAAAAATCTTACACGCACACACACCACCTCATCGGCGCATCGTGTTCCAGAGCCCCAACGCTGTTTCCTCTTCCTGTTCTTTGTCCCAAGACAGTTAGTGCTCTCCTTCCCACTTATACCCATCACATCCTCTTCTCGTCCAGAGTAGACTTAATGAGAAGTAGACTTAATGAGACTGATGGACTAAATTCCCCTGGTAGACTAGGGCCCATCACAGCCCAGAGTTCCCTAACCGAGCCTCTTCTGGTGAAATGCCAGGCTGTCTTAGACCTACCAAGATGGTATTCGAGTGCTTTAGAAAGCTGGAAGGAAATTTAGGGCTCGTCTGGTTTTACAGCTTTAGGAGGCAGAAGGACACCAAACTGGCTAATGATTGCACTGGCTGTCACTTCATAACAAGTCACCCTGAAACTTAGTGCCTAAAAGCAATACTCATTTATTTAGCGCACAATTCTGAGGACTAGAAATTTAGGCGGGGCTCGGCTGATTGGACCTCTTGCAGGTCAGCGAGGCGGCTCTGCTTCTGGGGACTGTCAACTGGGCAATGGGAGACAACAGGGCCACGTGTCTCTCACCATCTCATCCAGCGGGCCGGTCTGGGTGACAGCAGAGTTCCAAGAAAGTGAACAGAGGCAGGCAAGCCTTTTGAGGACTAGGCTCGGAACCAGCACGTCCACACTCCTGCTGAATGCTATTGGCCCAAGCAAGTCATAGGACAGCCCGGATTCAAGGGGGATGGCAATAGACCCCACATCTTAATGAGAGGAGCTGCAGTGTCACATGGCAAAGGGTGGGGACAGAGAGAGGCATGAAGCATTGTGACCGTTTTTTGCCATCTTGAGCCAGGATGGGAATTCAAGTCTCCTGACTCTGTGTTGAAGGTATAGCACCCACTTCTGATTCAGTCCATGCAAATCTTACCCACTGTCCATTCTAGTCTCCTCCTCTGCAATTCAGAAGAATCTGTTCTAGAAGGAAAAAAACTCAGCATAGGACAGTGGGTCAAGTGCTTCTGTGTCCTCGGTGTAGAGTCAGGAGAAAGAGTAGGAGCCCGGCTTCTATCTATACCAGCATCCCCCCAGCACACCCCTCACCTCTGACTCCCACCCTCTCCAGGACAGAGGCCAGAATTCCTCCCTCTGTCCCCTCAGCAAAGCCTCAGATTCCAGATTTCTTTTTTTTTTTTTTCAACTATCCCACATAACTGTAAGCTCCCTACTGCTCCACAGCCCTGGAAGGGGGGACGACAGCCAATTCTCCGACACCGAACAAGCTAGCCCCTGGAGTCACTCTTGAAACACCACCAATGTGTTATGCCAACTTCTTTTCTGGGGGAGAACAAAAGCTATTTTTCCTCTCTTTTCTTCCCCTGATGGAGAGAACCAAGACCCCTTTTTGAATTCAACTTTCTCTTCTCTGGCATTAAAAAAAAAAATTTTGAAAACAAATCTGTCAAAATTCCCACCCTGCCTTCCCAGTTACATTTTTTAATTCAGTTGGCTCCATGCGGGGGAGTCTTCTATTAATAGGTATACCAGGAGGCTTAGCAACTCAGGCAGAAGAGCACCTATAAGAAGACTGCAGAGGGCTGACGCCGGAACAGTGAGCAGGAATCAAACCGGGCTTAATTAGGAAAACATGACTTCCCTATTAACGTCCCTGTCCGTGAGATGCTGCCGCTAGGAAAAAAAAATGCCAAGAAGCTTATTTGTTTTGCAATTACGGATGAAATAAAAAATTACTTGGTCTAATTGGACCTCTTTTACTAAAAGAAGCGTGTAAAATAACCCCAGTTTCATTAGCAACTCAAAATGCACCACTCCGTGTGCTACATATGTTTAAGCGAAATGTGGAGGGTCAATTTGCTATGTAAATTTCCACAAATTTGGCTAAACTAAAACGATTAACCTAATGTGTATGCAAATTAAGTTAATTGATAACGACTTTTCTCCAGGAACTTTAAAAGGGGGGGGGGGGAATATATTCCAATTGTAACAATCCTCCAAAGTGCTCTGTCACCCAGTAACGAAATGATATCTTGACAAATTAAAGAAAATATAATGAAATCAGATTAATTAATGCCAAGGCCAATTAGCACATGCAAAGAAACAAATCTCACTAACAGACAAATCCAGCAATAATTTGAATGAGATTTTTGAAAGCTTTCCCTATTTGTCAATTTGTGTGTGTGTGTGTGTGTGTGTGTGTGTGTGTGTGTGTGTGTGTGTGTTTAATTCCATCTTTGAAATGTTCTCTTTTGTTTAGGATGTAAGAGCTGGAAAGGACCATACAGTCTGAAACCTCTACTTTAACTGGTTAGGAAACTGAGCCTCAAAAAGGGGAATTTATTTGTGGAAGGTGGCCTGGGCACATTGGCACTGGAGCCTACAGAAAGCACCCTGTCTGCCAGCAACACCCTCTGACGTAGGAAGGCATTCCGTTGTCCCTGTGTGGGAGCGCCCTGCTCTGCAAAAGAAACACCCACACTCTCATTCTTCCCAGGAGACAGTTGCTTACCCAGCTTGGAGGCAGAAAGAACATTCTAGAAGGCCCCTTCAGCTCTGGGACTAACTGATCCTGTAGTCTGCATTGGAATGTTTACCATATTACAATGCAGTCTATATTAGAATATACCTATATATTTCAGAATTGAGGGGATTTTCATCTTGAGTCTCTTGTCCTTGACTCAGGACAGCCTTGTTGTGCCAACGGCAATCATCAAAGCAAGCTGCAGAGGCTAACCCCAGTCCACACTGGGCTCACCTTGAACCCTTATGCAGTTCATAGTCAACTGTCAGGGCTGATCACTTTGGCCATGAAAGTTTCAGCCCACCTCTCTCCTTTCCCCACTCCCCTCAGCTAAGGACTTTGAGCTAAAAGGCAAAACTCTGGGTTGGTTTTTTTATTTTTATTTATTTTTTCTTGGTTTTCCAGACGATTGTTGCTGATAGATTAAAGTCTGAATTGCTTCCACTGGGATCCTCAGACAATGGCAGAGTGGAAGGAGAGGTAGCTCTGGATGGAGCTGGGGCACCAGGGAGTGCACAATCCCCAGTCAAGCCGCCAGAGGCAGTGGGAACAACACAAACAGAGCCCACGGGGCTCATTCCAGGGGCTCCCGCTTGGGGTGGCCTCCTTTGGTGAACTCCCAGGCTTTGGGTTCAGCTCTTGCCTGGACTTAGGCAAGGCTATATGTCATGGCAAGCTGGAAGAGTACGAGCAGGACAATAGATACTAGCTGGGAAGTCAATAGACCCATCACCTGGCCACTGACCTTGGCCAGCACATTTCCTCTCCCTGGCTGTCAATTTCCTCCCCTGTAAAACAAGGGAATAGAGATGGGGTAAATAATCTCTTCCAGCTCTAACCCCAAGTCTCAGCTTTCTGGGCACAGTTTTAGGCTCAACAAGCACCAGCCACAGAGGTCTGTTGAGAAGATTCATCAGTTTGTATATGTAAAGTGCTTCAAACAGGCAGATGGTAAGTGATCAATAAATATTAGCTTATACGGTTTTTATCCTGCCCCGTGGTCCTTCACCCCTGCTTGAACACTCTAGTTGCATGGATTGCTAAAACACTTGAACAACCAGACAAGGGTGGGGCGGGGCTCTGTTTTGTAGGGGTTTGCCAACTACCTAGGTGTACCTAACCCCACCATGGCTGGTTGCAAGCGGTCAACGTGACCTAAAAGAGCTCACGAAATTCCTAAAAATTTAGCAAGTAGCTTTTGCAAGCCAGTAGGGGACAGAACCAGAGAAATGCAATGCCACACATTCTCAAGTACCTGACTGTTGCCCATCTTGCACATGGGCAGACTAGATGTTAAATACAACGTACTTGTGGATCTTCTCTCACACAGCAGTTTGCGGCCAACACCAATTCCCTCCCTACCTATGAATGTATCCCCACCCCACCCCCCTCAACCCTCCAAGCAGAGCAATCTGTGTGTACTTTGGAAACATAAACTCACATTATCATTAATCTAAGCCAAGCATCATTGAGAAAGCAAATCTGCTGAAAAGAAACATTTACTCATTTTTAAATTTTGATGATGTATATATTAATCACTGTTGGGGATTATCCACTCCATGTACTTTTGGGAGAATCAGTCACCTTGTCCCGGGCCTTTGACCCCAGCCTCCATTCTGGCAGCGTGGCCTATCTTGTTGGGATTGTTTCACCTAGATCCTGAACTTGACATTCCTCCTGCTCCCGGAAAGTTGGTTATTTACCGACTCAAAATGGAGAATTAAAAGAAGAAAAATAAAGCACCTTTCCCAGCGGGGGCCATAAAAGGCTCATGAAGTCATAAAGACAATTACTGGCAGGCCTATATGGAATACCCTCTGTGAATCATCTGTCTTCTGCTGGCAATAAAGGCACATAGCAAATTAACCATGAGGGAGGCCCGCTCACTTACCCTGTAATTAGACAGAGCTGCAAGATGCTTCCTTTCAAACTTCGTGTGGGAGGATCCATTCTGGCTCCAGGTGGCCCTGCCACCCAGCCTGGCCAGTCTTGGGCAACTCCTTTGGCTATTGGGCACAGGCACCAGGCCTGGAGCTGGGAGGCAAGGACAGGGCCTCCTGTCTGAGGGTGAGGTGCCCCCCCCACCAAGGCCCTTACAGTCTATTTAGAGAGGTAGGCAGCATGTAAAGAGTCAGAAGTGACCATGAGCTTTTCAGACGGCCTTTCTTCCCCACCCCATCCTTCACCACTTGCTAGCACAAGCTCTACCTTCTAGCCACATTAAAGAGGCTCTTTCTCAAGTTCATTGTCAACCTTCTGTCCTCCATACCTTCACAAGTGCTGTTCCCCTCTGCCTGGAACATCTCTCTCTGCACAAGCTCTTGGCTTCCAGAGACACAGAGTGGATGGCAAGCTCTCTGTGAAGCCTTCCCTGACAAGTCTCTAGGCATGTTAACGCATTCTCTCCCCGCCCACCTTGGTTACTCTGTCCTTAGCACATGAGTTATAAATACTTGTCTTGGAATCTTTCTGCTCGCCCCAGATCGTGACGTTGAAGCAAGGCAAAGGCTGGCGAATGTCTTGAAAGCCCATTTGTCATCCTACCCCAATCCTAGCTTCCAGCACCATGAACTTACCCAACTAAGTGCTCAACAAATGTTAATTAAAAGGATATAGCACAAAAAAAAAAGTAGTAAAAAGTGGAGCTTATGACATATTTAAAAGAGGGGGTAAGAGCTGCATGTAGTTCCACAGCCAAGTCCAGACCCAGGGAGGACAGCTGGGCTTACAGGCCTGGCCCTCACATCTAGCAGAGGTAGTCTCCGTCCCTCCTTCCTCTCCAGGTTCTGAGGTTCTTCCTCCTCACTTAGGACCCTGCTTTGTGCAGTCAACACCTCAACCCTGGCTTTGTATTTAGAAGAGGGAAACAAGAGGGGGTCAGAGAGGGTCCCTTTGTCTCAAGACAATCATCTAGGACATTCGGCAACCAAGGGGCAGAGGCAAGCATGCAAATTAGCGCTGGCCCACAAGCCCTACGCTGAAAATAAGTCTGCTGGAAGCAAGATCGATTGCCAGCTCAAAGTGAAAGATGAGGTGGTGATGATGCTGTGTTTCCCTGAGCTCAGTGCATAGACAGCCGGAACCTTCCCTGGAACACTGGGGAGAGAGCAAAGGTAAATAATCATGGGAAAGATGTGAGAATGTGCAAGCCGATGGTTGGAGTCTGAACACGGACACCCTTTGGGGCAGAGAGGATCCACAGAAGAGCCACATCAGCTGCCAGATGCCTGGATGAGCCATTTCACCATGGCGGGTCCTTGCCCTTTTGAAAGTGCTGTTACTGAAGCTCTCCCCAAGCTTCCTATAGGGCCAGATAATCAGAGAAAGGCTTTTCAGTCACACAATGGATACTTACTCATTGAGAGCCTACCATGAACCAGGCACTGCTCCTGAAGCCGGAGATACTATAGGAAACAAAACAGTCCTAACCCTCATGGAGCCTACACTCCTGAAGTGGCAAGTGGCCGGGGGGGGGGGGGGGGGTGGCGAGGGGGCAGATACACAAGTCATTAATGCCAGCTATTTTTCACAAGAGTGTAAAATGGGGTCTTGACCCAACCTGAGAGGTCAGGAAGGGCTACCCGGAGGAAGTTACATTTCCACTGAGACCAATGGGGTGAGTGACAGTTACTGTGGTAAGAACAGAAAGAATGTTCCAGGGAGAGAGAGCAAAAGGCTCTATGGCAGCAGGGAGCACCAAAAGGAACCAATGACGGGGCACCTGGGTGGCTCAGTTGGTTAGGTGTCTGACTTCAGCTCAGGTCATGATCTCACGGTTGGCGGGTTCGAGCCCCGTGTTGGGCTCTGTGCAGACAGCTCAGAGCCTGGAGCCTGCTTCAGATTCTGTGTCTCCCTCTGTCTCTGTTTCTCCCCAGATCGTTCTCTCCTCTCTCTCTTCCTCCCTCCCTCCCTCCCTCTCTCTCTCTCTCTCTCTCAAAAATAAAGAAACTTAAAAAAAATATATTTTTAAAAGCAACCAACCTGGCCACGAGATGGGCTGGAGGGGAGACCAGTAGTTGCTGAAATCTGGCTACTATGAGACCACGTGTAGGCCAGGCTGAGGATGTGAACTTGCCGAGGCGAGAAGTCAAGGGAACTCAGCAGGTGCCAGGTGACTCAGCAAGCCTGGCCTCCTGGCATAGGGCCGCATCCCCCAAGCCCGCTGTGCCCAACAGAACGTGCTATGTCAAATTCACACAGAGGGTCCTCTTGGTACCTGATGAGCATGATCTCTAGGGAACTCTGAAGCCCCCTCAGCCCTAGGCTTCAATAAGTCCTTGAAAGAAGTGGGTCATCATATTACAGTTGGTATGGGGGATGGGGTGCCAGGGACGTGGACCCAAAGCCAGAACAGCCTTCTGTGTCATTAGTTTCCTACTCGGACCACCACGCAGTTTCACCTCCGATAGTCTCCTCACCCCTCCGGAGGTGGGCGAAGGGAGGGATCCCACGGAGGCCTCCTGATCTGAGCAGGACTGAGCAGGACTGGCCATGACTGCCACAGATACAGGGCCGCCCTGGTCAGACAGCCTCTATGGGTCCAGCCTTGCTGGTGCTCTGCTCCACACTGTCAGTTTCTGTGAGAGGATGCCCAGGGACACAGAGCCCCCAAGGAGAAGGCATTGTTTGCACAAAGCGACTGTCTTTGCCTTAGGCCAGCATCTCAGCTGGACTCAGTCCCCAGCCAGCTTGGCTGGTGGTAGGTGGCACTGGGACCAACGAGGGCACTCTGTCAGACTCCATCCATCAGGACGTCATGGTGGGCACCATAGGCGCCAGTGCCCCAGGGCTCTGCCTCCAGCCCCAGTGCCTGGGGAAGAAAGGCGGCTTCTTCCCTTCCCGGTTCTGTGGTCCTGCAGTGGCCACAGCCCAGCGCCAGCCTCCCCCCGTCCCCCGCCCCCCGCCCCCCGCTGCCATCCATATCACATCCCTAGCAGCACATTCCTGAGCTCAGACTTCCTACCCCACCCTGGCAGGCTAAGCATGTCAACACCGTCCTCCAGATTTGTTTACAGTAATATAATGTAACACAGTTTCCATGGATAGACTCTAACTGTGGGCCTGGTACCAGGCAGAAAGCTAGGGATGCAGCTATGAGCAAATGGGCAGCCTTGCTCGGGTGACATTGTTTCAAAACGGTGTGGCATTTGGCAGCAATGTAAAGTGTGGTGGCTCAGCTTTCTAATCTGCTAAAAAGGAGTCACAGAGGCAGCGACCTTATCGCAAGGGATTGTCGGGAGGAATGAATGAGACAAGCATGGAAATAACGCAGCACCCGGTACAAAGTAAATCCTCCATGTTGACTATTATTATTAGCTATTTATGGGGCATCCCTGGGGCACCAGGCACTGTGCTATAGGACTTCCAAACATGCCATTTGTCCTTCATCACAACTGTACGAGGCGTGCGGTATTAAACCGTCTCGGGAGCACCTGGGTGGCTCAGCAGGTTGAGCGTCCAACTTTGGCTCAGGTCACAATCTCGCAGTTAGTGAATTCAAGCCCCACATGGGGCTCACTGCTGTCAGCACAGAGCCCACTTCGGATCCTCTGTCCCCATCTCTCTCTGTCCCTCCCCCTCCTCTCAAAAATAAACATTAAAAAAAATAAATTAAACCGTCTCACACAGATGGAAACGGAAGCACAGCGAGTAGATTTTGATCCCAGATCTGTGTGGCTCCAAACCACTGAACTGTCCTGCCCACTAGGTACGGGACCCCAGATGCCGCTTATGCTTTCTGCTCTCAGGAGCGGGAAAGAGGAGACCTGTGAGCCTCAAGCTTCCCAATCAGTTATCTAGGGCAAGAGCTGTCGCTTCAAAATGTCTTGGGTCAACATGGGATGCTCACCACATTTACCTCTAAACAAAGGGAGAGGTGAGAGAATGTCTGATAGAGGAAGGACACTGGGATTCAGAGGCAGAAGTCTTGCCCACCACCTATTGGCCGTGTGACCTTGAGCAATATACGTAACATCCCTGACACTCCCTTCCCCATCTGCAAAGTGGGCTAATAACTTCCTTCGTAGAGATGCTCTGAGGATCAGATTAGATACTGTCTATGAAAGTGAGCTTTCTCCACCTTAACATGATACCCAACCGTAAAGAATTGTCACTGAGGGACACTTACTTAGAAGAAATAAGTTAAATTGTAAGAAGACCTTGGTTTAATTTAACACATGAGTATTGAGTGCCTGCTATAGCAAAGGCACATACTCAAACTCAAAGATGAGACCAGGAAAGGAATGCAACGTCTTCCAGGGGTGCTATGGCGCTCATGGACCAGGTTCAGGGTGGAGGCAGAATCACCCAGAGAGGCATTTTCACAGACATTTCCAGAAGAGGATAAGGAGGATGCTGGTCAGGGGCGGGCGCTCCAGCAGAACACAGACTGATCAAAGGCAGAGGCAGGCAGAGTCCAGCGTGGCTGGACCACAGTGTATACACATGAGGGCACAGGGGAGAGTCGACGAAGCTGGCACAATTATTATCCCCATTCGACAGATGGAGACACTGAGGCACAGAGTGGTTACAGAAGTCACACAGCAAGTACGTAGGGTTGCAATCAGCCAGAGGTCTGGCTCCAGAGTCCACGCTCTTAACTACATACGGCCATACGGCCCAAGGTCAGACTGTGGCCACAGGAAGAAGATGAACGAGGGGGCCCCACAGACATCCTGCACTTCACTGGATGAGAAGATAAAGAAGGAGGAGTTAGGAGGCTCAGTGAGTGGACCCAATGATTAGAGCCAGTAATCAGAAGTCATAATGTGTCTGAGGCCTTTTCAACCCTGAATGACAGGGTCCCCTCCCCGAGCACACAGGTAGCACCCCGGGCTTGTGGGGTCCCGTAGCCAGAGCAACTTGGTCAGGGCTCATGTGGGAAGATGACGTCATTACTTCGATGGCCCGGTTAGCACCCCAGTCCCCAGATGCCACAGCGCCCCTGGTAGGTTCTCTGGACCCCAGGCCACAAGGTTAGGAACCCAGATGCTCCCCTCACTCTCAATCCTTTAAGATGGTAACGCCACGGAACTCCTGGCCTAATCTATCTCATTTGTGCTGTGCAAGTTGGAACAGGTGCAGTCCTGCAGCATCTATGCACCTTACCCCGGATGAGCCAGCCAGACTCCTGCCCCCCAAGGGGACGTAGCAACCTAGCCTTCTTGTTTACTGGTGGCGGGAGGCCAGGGTACACAGAAAGACGGGCAGAATGGGAAGAATTTAGGCTTTGGCGGCTGACCAGCAAAAATTTGATTCCTGGCTGTGACCCTCACAAGCTGTGCAACCTGGAGAAAATTCCTAATCTCTGTGGACCTCAGTTTCCTAGTCTATATAATGGGGGCAAATAATACCTACCACCCAGAACAGAGAAGTACAAGGGTCCAAAACAAGGTTGACAAATGCCTATTCCAAAGGACCCTCTGTAAATGCCAGGTCTCCTCCCTGACCACTTTTCCAGACCAGCGTTAAAAAACCCACTTGGTGGCATGTACTCTTTGCTCAGAGCATCCGCCCAGGTAAAGACAGGTAGCCTCAAGCTTTGCTCCCAAGGCACAGACCAACGGAGAGGTCCCTTAGCTATCTTGCAAGAGAATTCCATCCTGCTCCTAGAGCAGCCCTTTGGTGTGGATATGACCCAGGCTGCAGCCTCATTGCTTATGAAGGAGGCGCTGAAAGATTTATAGAGGAGATCTGTACGGGACACAGCAAAGGAAGGCAAGCTGAAGAGCAAGGAAGTGCACGCGCCTGGGGACAGACAGCACGTCTTAGAGAGGTGACTGCATGCCCATCCGTGTTAACTGAGACAAGAGCAGAGCCTCCACGCACACGGAGCTGGCTTCTTCCAACGCCCTGGTCAGGAGGAAGCCAGCCTGTGGTGGGCGCCTACTGTGTGCAAGCCTCCTTGCAGATGTTGGCTCATTTCACCCTCACAGGGATTCCCTGTAGGTGGGGGAGGAAACGGAGGCCAGGATGGTTACGTCATCTGCCTGGTGCCACACAGCATCACAGATTTCAAAAAAGAAGGTGGCATTTGAGTTTGGCCTGGAAAGATGGGTATGATTTCTACACACAGAAAGGCGGCCTGGAAGGTCTCCAGAGCAGCACCAGCACACGGGCAGAGGGCATAAGATGAGCAAAATCGGGGAGGGTACAAACAAATCAGGTGTCCTCAGAACGGGGGTTTGCCAGGGGCACGAGTCTAGTGGGGAGCCTACATGTACCGATGCTCTTGGGGTCTAAGAAACTTGCTCAAGGTCACCCAGCTAATGAGCACTAGAGAGGAAAAGTCAAGTCTATCTCGTTTGACTCTTTTACGAAACCAAGACATGACCCTTACGCTGCCTGAAGAAACAAGACATCAGTCAGGTGGTAAAGGCAAAAAAGAGCCAGGAATTCCAAGTTCAGAGAAGAGGCTGAGGTGTGAAATGACAAGAACTGTTACCAGACCCGGTGACCAAAGTCTCCCGATCTTCTTCCCCAGAGGACGGGAAGAGGGGCGACAGGCCTGACCTCCCCTCACTGACCCCGGCAGCCCCACGGCGCCCCGACTTCTAGCAGGTTCCGTACTGTCCCCAAATCTCCGAGCCTCTTCCTCCGGCTGCTCTCCCTCACTGGCTAATCCCTCTCTCTCCTCTTTCTTCATTTACAAAAGGCAGCAAATACCAACCACATCACAAGATTGTCTCAGAAGTCCATGAGACGATTCATTCTTGGAGTCCATGGAAACTCTGTGTGCACTGAGCCCTGCGGCGTGCCAGGCACAGGGCTAAGCGCTGGGGAGCCCGCAGGCAGCTGCCCTGGGCCCTCACCTTCCGGGAGCAGGTGGTCCAGGGGAGAACAGAGCAGGACACAGTCCTCCCGAGCATGCTGACACTCCCCCAGCGGCAGGGGAATCGGGGAAGGTGTCCTGCAGAAAGTGCCAGCGAAGCTGAGACTCCGAGGGCCAGTGGGAGTTGGCGAAGGGCAAGAGTGTTCAAAGCAGAAGGAGCAGGTGTGGAACAGCACCTTGCAAAGGCTTGCAGGCAAGGAAGAGCACACCATTTGGAGCGAGTGTCTGTAGTTGGGTGTGGATGAAGCATAGGGTCACGGGGGCAGGCGGGGAGGGATGGCCAGAAATGAGGCCAAAGGGTAAAACCAAGGGCGGGGGGGGGAGCTACATCCGAACGGCTTGAAGACAGGGGTCCGTCACCTTTTCATGTGCCATGGACCCCTGAGCAGTCTGGTGAAGCCTTTGGACCTCTTCCCAGAATAATGTCTTTTAAATGCGTAAAATAAAATACATAGGATTACATAGGAAATAAATTAGACTCAAGTGCCGTTATAAAAATATTTTTTAAAAACTGATTTGTGATATAGTAATATACGAGCTTTTTATTAATGCAGTAAATAATGAGTTCTAGTGGCAGGTCTAATTACATAATTTTGAAGAAGTGCCGGGAGAAAACAGTATTTCAAGATTAAGTGTAATAACTGTAATGTGATGTGAAAATATCTGCGATTTCCACTGGTGACAAAGTCACACATACTGCCTAAGTGACTGTGGATTCCATGCTACCGATGGTGCCTACATTTGTAATCAAAGGAAATGCTAAACTCCACTTAGAGGTTAGTAAAATTGAAGAATTTTTTTTTCCCCTCATCTGTGTTCATGATCCCTGGATGGAAAGGCTTGTTAAGAAACGTTCCCTGGATCCTCAACTCTTGAAAAGTCCACGCCATGACCACAGCCCCCTCCCAGTCTTCATCTCCCACCACTCGCCTGCTAGATCCTGTTCGGCCACACCATCAGCCTTCCGGCCACTCCCTGAACATACCAAGCATGTGGCTGTCTCAGGGCCTTTGCACATACTTTTCTCCCTGCTTGGATTCCAAGAACTACATATGTGGCTCTCACCCTCCCTTCTTTTATGACTCTACTCAAATGTCACCTTATCAGAGGTGGCCACTCTATGAAAATAGCAGCACGCCCTTTCCTTTGTCATTCACACTTCCAGTCTCAATTATACTATCTGATGCCCATACGCCTTTGTTTCTTGGGTTTCACAATAGCATACACTTTGTTCTATTTGCTACCAGCTCCACGGCACTCAGAGCAATTCACACTAGGAAACTGCCAATCCCCACCCCCTTCCACTCATCCAAATCCCACAAGAGCCATACAAGACCCACCAGCCCCATGAAGCCCTCACCACCACCCCAGCCTCCTCTGGATACCTGTGCTCAGGGAGACAGGTTATTGAGGGTGGAAACCATGCCTTGCCTTTCTGCATCTCCTCACTGTGCCTGGATGTGGGGCAGGCAGCCCCTAAATCAGGAAGTCAAAATCTCCCCAAACACATGTCCACTCATAATCCCCAGGACCTTTGGATGTGACCTCATTTGGAAAAAGGGTCTTTGCAGAGGTAAATTCAAGAATCCCGAGATAAAGAGATCATCCTGGATTATGAATGTAGTTCCCTAAATGCCATCCCAAGTGTTCTTACAAGAAGCAGGCAAAGAGAGACAACACAGACACAGGGAACAGGGAACGTGAAGGCCGAGGCAGACTGAAGTGATGTGACCACCAGCCCGGGAATGACAGGGCGGCCACCAGAAGCTAGGAGAAACAAGGAACAGAGATGCTCTCCTTGAACCCCAGAGGAAGCACCGAACTCCTTCTAGAGTTCTGATCTCCAAAACTGTGATAGAACACATTCCTATTGTATTAAGGCCATCCAGTTTGTGCAATGTGCTATAGAAGCCACAGGAAACTAATATATATATATATATATCATCTACAGGCCTGCCATAGAGAAACACAGACCTAAACCTAGATCTTCCCTTTTTCTGCTTCCAAAAGAAATTAAAAATTCAACCTTTTATGTGACATCCCCTTAATTTATAAATACGGCTGGGTTCTTGGTTGCAAGCATTGATGCCAACTTTGGCCAACGTGAGTAGACGACACTTTATGAGAAGCAGCTTGATGAGCTCATGGAACTGAGGAGAAGCTAAGAAACAAGAGTGCAAAGTAGGATCCAAGGGAGACAAAGCCTGCCATTTCCAGACCACAGGACGCTGATGCCACTGGCCACTGGTGGCCACATCACTGGCTGCCACTGGATTCCAACATGGAGGTTGCCTGTGGCAAATGCCCTATTCACCAATGCAAGGGGCACATGGGGCATTCCCACTGGGAGCAGAGGCTCCCAGCTTCGCTGCTTGGGACCCAGAGGAAGAGGTGCATTCTAGATCGCAGACCATCACAGAAACAAACCACAAACTAGCAACAGTATTTACCTGACCGTGGGCCATCCATGCCCTCCTCTTTTCTGATTTCTTCTCGTTTCTGTCCATTTTATCTCATTCCATTCTATCTTATCCCATCTTCCTTATCCCCCTCCATTTGCATTCCTAGAGTGATGTTTATTTATGGAAATAAGAGAAAATATCCCCCATGCATTGGAAGACTCAGAAAATACACTACTTAAGAACTTAGTTAGAGATAGATTTTTCCCAAAATCAAAATGTAAGGATAGGCAACTTGGGATCCCTTCTAAACTGATGTTGAGACCCACGAAGGGGCCATAAATCACAGTTTTAAAAACACTGCACTGAAGCAATTGATTCTATTTTTAACAAGAAGCAACCAACAGTATTTAGGATAAACAAACACTGTTTTTGAGCTAGTCCATGGACTGCCAGTTTATGACCTCTTCATTAAAATCTTGATGTATTGATCAATGGGCTGATTGATTCAACTGTAGTAAGAGAGGATGCGGGAAACAGCCGCTTTGGCTTAGATTTTTTTCACAACAACATTAACTCTGTGCATCTAGTACAGGGCCTGGCGCACAGCGCATGCACAGTAACATTTAAGAGCAGCTGAAAACAGACGGTTTTCCTCAGTTGTCTTGTCCTGTTGCAAGTCCTCCTGGAGACCGGGTGTGGCCCCACAGAAAGAGACCCACATCCGCAGGCGGTCAGGAGACCGGACGCACCCGCCAAGTCCCGCCCCACCCGCCAAGCCCCGCCCCTGGCTGCCTCTCCTTCCCAGGCTCCATTTATGGCCATCCTCATAAACGCCAGCAAGGGAATGCTTTGTTTTCCCATCAAGCAGCATCGCCCTCCCCACCCCCTCTTCTCTCATCTCTCATTTGGCAGTGCTATTTGTTAAACTGCAAAACCACACAAAATACAGCTCTGTGGTTGTAGGGCGGGGAGAAGCCAGGGAAGGGAAAGGAGGAGTGGGAGAGAGACGCTTTTCAACTTGGCTCTAATGTCTTCGTTAATTGAACTCATCAGCTAAAATCATTTGTGGAAATTTTTTAAAAAGAGAGAGAGAAGGAACTGATCGTATGCAAGAGAAATAACTCAGATGTGAAAATCCTCCAGACTGGGAGATTGCAGTATTTATTCACCCAAATGTCCTGCTGTGTCTCTGAAATGCAGTGATTTAATGAGGTGCTGCAAAGGTATTTGTTATTAAGAAATCCTGTCTCTGCTTATTCTCCTCTGTGTGATTAGGACAGAGCCTGGCGGAAGCTCCTCACCAGCACGCTATGAAAGATTCAGGAGTCTGTTGCTCTGCCCATGGCTCCCCTCTTACAAGTGCCTTTAGAAATGGTTCCAAAATTAAATATTGTACAAGCCGATCAGCCTTGTTTAACGCAGATGCTGAGTGAGATTTAAAAAGAAATTAGAAAAGCATTTGTGTTAACAGATGTTCCTCCTTTTCTCTCTTGGAGCCGAGATGATTCGGGCTGGGTCCCTCCCGAGCCACGGAAGAGCCAAGAGGGATAAGCCCCAAGCTGGCAGAGGGGAGGGGGCCCGGCAGGCCTGGAGGGGACACTTGGGTCCTTGGTCCCCCTGTTAGTGAGGATCTGGGGGCCCTGCAGAAAGGGGCAAAGCGAGCTGCCAGCCGGGCAGGTTTTTCCCCAAAGCTCCTGGATCCTGCCGGAGCTTCTCCCAAGGCAAGGGCTTTCAGCAGGTGCTGGCTGCAAATCTGTAGCCACGCCAACACCATTGCCCGTAGCATCGGGGAAATCAGCAAAGGAGCAGAAATCTGTCCCCACACCCATCCAGCCATTGGCCCTGATGATAGACAAAATCCCCCTAAGGCCTGTAATCCAGACCCTCCATCCAGGTAAGACCAGCTCTGATCTAGCCCCCCACTAAGTTAGACATCCTGCTTCCTTTCTGTCTTGGCATTTCCTTCCTCACCAGCAACACAGATGGACCTGTATGAGTTGTGACTGGTGTCTCACATCTCTCTTGAATAGACTTTTTGCTCTGTCCTTAGTTAAAACAAATTGGGGCCATCCCTTGTGTATATTACTTTTTTTTAATGTGTATTTATTTTTGAGACAGAGAGAGAGACAGAGACACAGAGTGCAAGTGGGGGAGGGGCAGAGGGAGAGGGAAACAAAGAATCCAAGGCAGGCCCCAGGTTCAGAGCTGTCAGCACAGAGCCCTACGCGGGGCTCAAACCCACGAACCTTGAGATCATGACCTGAGCCGAAGTGGGACGCTTAACTGACTAAGCCACCCAGGTGCCCTGCCATCCCTTGTGTAAATATAACCATCCAAGGGTGTGGCCAGTTGAGGCTTCTCTGCTCTGAGGACTGACCTGCACCACCTCCCTTGAGGCAGTACTAACTAGCAAGTGGCAGTTCCTAGAATCAGGAACCCCGAAACTCAGTTAACTGTCCCATCTGATAAGAGTCCGATGTTGACAAACAGACTGTGGTGCTTTTTGCAATTTAGTTTTATTTGTTGTTGTTGTTGCAGAAACACAAGGCACGGAGAGACAGCGACTTGATCACGATCCCACAGAGCATCAGGGACAGAATCAGGCAAGAACCTGCGTCCCAAAGGCCCAACTGAGTGGTTCTCCCTTTGGTGAGCCTACTGCACCATCTACACATGTTTATTTAGTGCCTGCTGCTTGCTGGGCTCTGTGCAAGGCGCTGAGGGTATGTGGGGAGCAAGCCAGACGCTCAGGGAGGCCCCCATTTGTCAGAAGAAACAGACACTGAGCAAATTATTGCAGATATCCTGACAAAAGGATTTCTGAGAAAGAGTATGGGGCTCATGGGAGAGTACAAAAAGAGAAACAGGACAAGCCTGGACTCCGCTGTCTCCAAGGGAAGACAAAGAACAAGCAATGCCTTTCACCACGGCCAAGAAACCGACTAGAGACAGGCAGCAGCTGCTGGCTGTCCCTTTTACCCTGGGGCAGCCTTTGCCACTTGAGCTCACTGCTCCGACAGAAGCAATCTTCCTTAGTCCCTCCTGCCAACCCTATCACAACCGGCCCTATCACTCGCGGAGCACTGCCCCCCTCCCCATCCCCACCACCAAACAGGGGTGGAGGGTGATAACCTCCGCCCCCACCATTACCACCGTAACCGGCCAGTTCTTCTCTGAAGCCCAGCCCTGCGTGCCCGCCTCGGAAGCCAGAAGAAAGACAAGCTAAAATGGGGACCAGGCAACTTCCTAATTAACACTCTCGAAAACAGCCGGACCTCTCCCTGCACACAAATGAAGAACGTCGCCCACAGCCACAAAGAGTCTTTCTCATCACTTGCCGTGTAGAGGCTTCGACGCGGACTGAGCAACCGGCAGAGGGAGGTGGCACGCAGAATGAACGTGGCACTGGACCCGGCTGGGAGGGGTGCAGACCACGGCGCTCCGTAACCAGCTGCGGGGCCAGCCCCGGAAGGCTCTCCACTGCCCTGGGTCTCTGTGTCCTCATCTGCAAAACGAGGAGTGAGTCCAGGGCAACCGGGGACCTAGCGGTTCAGTTCTCCTACCAGGTCCCTTCCATTTGGAGGCTCCACCTCGGAGTTGAGCCGATTATGCCCCACACCTCCTTCCTGCCACCTGCACCAAGGCTTCGCTCACCTCTTTCCTTAGATCTAAAATGTCCCCTTGCCTGGCGCGCCTGGGTGGCTCAGTAGGTTAAGCGTCCAACTTCAGCTCAGGTACCGATCTCAACTTCAGGTACCCATCTCAGCGGTTTGTGAGTTTGAGCCCCACGTCCGGCTCTGTGCTGATAGCACAGAACGTGCTTAGGATTCTCTGTCTCCCTCTGCTCCTCTCGCACTCTCTCAAAATACATTTTAAAAAATAAAATAAACTGTCCTCTTTTACACCAGTATCACAAAGGGAACTTTAAGTAGACAGGTTCCTCAGTGCCACTCCTAGAGATACTGGCTCAACTGGCCTTGGCAAGATCAAGCTGTGCTGGGTTCCTTTCAGGCATTTTAATGGCCACACAAAGGGCCAAGAAAAGGACCCAACAAGTTAGGACTAGCACTGCTCCCTGGAGGCAGAGGAGACCCTTCTGGCCTTCTCTTGTTCGGGTCCTACTCCTGAGCCTTCCAAATTCCAGCAATGGTGCCCAGGGCAGGGAGGTTTTAGCTAGCATTGTAACTCTCAGGCTCCGTCTGTGACCTTCACCTGATCTAGATGACCTCTTCCTTCCCTCCCTCTCTTCTTCAAGGACCCTTGCCATGGGCTCTTCTACAATCCTCACCCCAGCCACATCGATCAGCCCATTCTTGTCCCTGTGCCCCTCAGCGCCCCCGTCTTGCCTTCCAGCTAGTTGTTGACACATCTCCATTCCTCTGTGGACTTCAAATTCTTTAGGAGAGAAACCGTTGTCTTCCTCACCTTCGTATCCTCCTTACACCAAGGATTTACCGGGGGCTTTGAATAGAAGAGAGGTTCAGAGTTTTTAGTTGGGGAAACAACAGTCACACACACTAAATGGCTAGAGAACAATATAAAATCTATATATTTCAGAGAGACAACAGGTACAGGCAAAAAAAAAGGCTTGGCCCAGGAGTCAGAAGGGTGGGATCCCAGTCCCACCTCTGTAAATTTTGGGCAAACCTGTAATGTCTCTGGGCCTCGGGTTTTTTGTCTCTATAAAAGCAGGTGGTTGGACTCAAGCATCTCTAGGCTGCTTCACACTCTTGTTTCTCACATTCAGAGCCCCTAACTGCCTCTAGGTGTTCAAAGAAGCAGCCCTGGTTCCTTGTTCCCCGGTTCCTTGTTACTTGAAGAATCGTCACATGAGCGAAATCAGTGTTTCACACTTTTTCAGTCTGAGACATGACTGGAGCCGTCCCAGGATGCATGGGAATGGAGGTTCCCCTTCCCTTCTAGAAATACGCATATAGACACCAACACATTCTTATCAATCACATCTTCCTTTGGCAATCTAAATCTCTACCCTCATGTCCTCACGTTTTACAAAATCCAGGAAGGGACCAAAGCTATACCAATGTTGTTTTTGGCTTGGACCAAAAATAGAGGAGTGCCAAAAACAAAAACAAAAAACAAACAAAAAAAAAGACAAAAAAAAAAAACTATGCTAGGTGGCATTATATTAAAAAGTCCCATGATGCAAACTCTTGCAGAGGCAGAGTTTTATCTGAAGGAGGAAGGAAAAAAAAAACAAAACAAAACTTGTTTTTCTGCCAGCAAGATCTACTGCTTCAGCTTCCCTCCCGACTGGGAATTTCCTAGAGGACGGATGGGGAAGGTGATGTGGGCAGCCAGTTTAGAGACTAAGGAGCTGTCCTGAAGGTTCTACCTGCTTCCCAGTGGCCACTCCCTCGAATTTTCTTAAGAACAGAACACAAGCCCTGACTTTTCACTAGGCACCCAGCTAAGAGATGACAATTTCCAGCCTCCCATTTATCTAGTATGGCCAGAGATTAAATTCTGGCCAGTGAGACAGAAGCATTGTGTGAAACTTCCAGAAATCTTCTGGAAGGGAAGAGCGTCCTCCTTCCAGCTGCTGGATGTTATGGCTGGAGCTCCAGGAGCCATCTTGGACCATGACGTGAACTTGGGAAGAAAGCTACACATGGCAAAGTGATACGACAGAGAGAGTCTAGGTCCCTAACACTGTGGAGCTCCCATACCCTCTTCTGCTTTCTTTTACATCTGATTTGCTTGTTTCTGACTTATTTTACAACAAGGAGTAAAGGTACTACCTTGGGGGTGTCTGTTACAACCAAACCTCATCCTACTTGATATTGCAAATGAAGGAGACAGAACACTGGATGGTAAATAAAGGTAAGGTTTCTTGTCCTTGGCCTACCATTAGGCTGTGACCTTGGGCCAGTTCCTAAATTCTCTGGCCCTAAGCTTCGTGATCTGTAAAATGGGTGCATGAGGGAAAGGGAATAAATTGCATAGTCTCAAAGGTCCATTCAATTTCCTACAATTCGAAACTATAATAAGGGGGCGCCTGGGTGGCTCAGTCAGTGAAGCATCTGACTTCGGCTCAGATCATGACCTCATGGTTTGTGAGTTCAAGCCTCACATAGGGCTCTCTGTTGTCAGTGCAGAGCCTGCTTCAGATCCTCTGCCCCCCTCTCTTTCTGCCCTTCCCCCACTCTCTCTCAAAACTAAACAAACATTAAAAAAAAAAAACCTACAATGAGCTATCACCTCACACCTGTCGGAATGGCTAAACTCAACAACACAAGAAACAACAGGTCTTGGCAAGGACATGGAAAAAAAGGAACCCTCGTGCACTGTTAGTGGGAACGCAAACTGGTGCAGACCCTCTGGAAAACAGTATGGGGATGTCTCAAAAAAGTTGCAGATAGAATTGTCCTATGATCTAGCAATTGCACTACTATCTATTTACCCAAAGAATACAAAAATACTAATTCAAAAGGACATATGGACCCCTATACTCATAGCAGCATTTTTCACAACACCAAACTTATGGAAGCAGCCCAAGTGGACATCAGCTGATGGATGGATAAGGCAGAGAGGGTCTATATACACACCCATACACAGTGGAGCATCACTCAGCCATAAAAAAGAATGAAATCTTGCCGTGTGCAATGATACGGATGAAGCTAGAGAGTATAATGCCAAGCGAAATAAGTCAGTCAGAGAAAGACAAATACCATATGATTTCACTCATATGTGGAATTTAAGAAACAAAGCAAATGAGCAAACGGGGGGAAGAAAAGAGGCAAACCAAGAAGCAGACTCTTAACTCTAGAGAACACACTGGTAGTTACCAGAACCATCTGGGGGGGAGGGGGAGGGAATGGGTGAAATAGGTGATGGGGATGAAGGACTGCACTTGTCGTGATGAGCACCAGGTGTCATATGTACTGAATCACCAGAAGCCAACGTTATTTTGTCTATTAACTAACTGGAATTTCAATTAAAACTTTTTAAAAGCCCATTCAATTTCCAGGCCAGACACTTCTGTTACAACTTCAAGATGGCCCTGTGACTTAGGAATGACCACTTGGAGAACCCAGCAGGAGAGTCCTCAGGGTGCCTCATCCAGCAGGGGTGCCATGAATACCAGAGTCAGATGTCACGGGGCAGGGGGCGGGGGTGCTCGAGACACCCAAGACCACAGACTATGAATTTCAGTCAACCCAACTTCAAATCACAGTGCCGTGCTTTACAACTGTGAGACCTTGGACAAGTCACCCGCCCCCACCCTTAGTACTGGAACAAACAACATCAAAACACTGCAGGGACATGGGGTGGACTCATGGAGGTGTGCACATTAAGCTCCCCAGAAGTAACTAAGTGGCACAGGAGATCCCTGTAGATTGTGCCACAGCAAACTGGATGCCTGGAGAAAAGTCCAGATGCCCTGGGCAGCTGTCTTCTGTCCTCGCGGGTCGCCAGGATGGGAGCCTCGCTGCCACTGGGTCCACACTAAACCAAGTGCGTGGAGGGAGACATAGTTCTGCTTTCACATCTCTCCATAATGGAAAAGAAGTAGCAGGGGGGGGAGAGGTGGGATCACAAGAATAGAAAGAAGGATAAAATTGAGGAGCTGAGATTTGGGTTGGTGAGCACTTCAGCAAGAAAACAAGTATCTTTATTGGCTCTGGACAGTCTGCCAATCAGCCACGAAATTACTGGTTTCTCTCTCCTCCCAGAAGGGCCTCCGCGGCTGCACACAAAAGCTGCTGAGGGAACTTCGGGGCCCGGAGAATAAAAGCCCCTCTCTGCCGAGTGCGGGCTGATTTGCAATGCATTGCTTCAGCATAATTTCCCAACTCCGCAGCCACACAAAGGCGTTTCTGTCCCTATCTGCGAGTTTAATAATTTCTATTTCCTACACCTTGCATTCATAATGCGTCCTCCCAACATGGGCCTGGGCTGGGCACCGGCCTCGGGCCTTCGGGCGCATCAGCTGCCCTCTCCAGGGCCCTGGGCTGGGAAACCATTTATTAGACAATTTAGCATCTTCTGAGGACGCAGCAACAGAAGGCAGGCCGCCTGACCTCCTTGAAACGTACCTCTTGTACTCACCTTGCCCTTCGTGACCCTTTACCCCTTTTCATTAATTTATTTATTCCACACAGCACCTCCTGATGGTAGACATTGTCCCGGCCACTCTAAAACCTGCCTTCATATCGCCAGCAACACAGCGCTGAGGGGCCGATAGAGAAAGAGAGCGGGAAGTGCACTTGACCATAACTCTGGGAGGGCTGGCATCATAGCCATTTAGACTCACTCTTGATATCTCTAGCAGCTAACGATATCTGCACATAATAAGTGCTCAATTATATTTGATGAATATTGAGTGAAAAAAAATGGATATCAAGACCTGTAACTATAACGAAAAGAGATTTTATTTGTTGGGTATTATTTTGTTTGGCAGCGGGGAGGAGGAAGGGAGCAGGGGGAAGGTACATGTCACAGGAGACACAGAAACCAAGCTAGCTGTGTTGCCAACCCTGGAGGAGCACAGAGATGTGACTATATGGAAAGAAGCAGAGATGACAGAAGAAACCCCCTGCCAGGAGGAGAGCCCCTGCAGAGGCATGAGAGTTTGGGAGCTGGGGGGCTGCTTAAGCATGGGACAGGGGCAGGCGAACACGCTGGACAAGTGAGTTGGCCCCGGTGACCCAAAGACTCAGGGGCAGGCCAGGCCAGCATTGGGAATGCTATCAGACAAACCTAAGCTTGGGTCTCCACTTCATGGCTTACCGGCTGCGTGACCCTGGTCAAGGCACCTCACCTTGCTGAGCCTCGGTTTCCTCTTCTGTAAAATGCAGCCACTATAAGCACTCACCTTCTAGCATCATAGTGAGGATGATAAGGGGCAGGGACATACCAAGGGCACAAAGCACAGCCGATTCATTAGATCTTGGGTGGAAGCCACATCTGCTTCTCCTGGGGATCCTAGCAGTTCTGATTCTGATGGCTCTGAGACTGGGCAGAAAACAGGGCCTATCGTGGACTCCCACGGCCCCTCTCCTCTCTGGCTTCAGCCACCTCCAGCAAGATCTGCCCCATACCCACCCCTGCAGGAAAAGCTGACCCAGCCAAGTGAGAGGTGCCAGGCCCAAAGGGCTGTGAGCGGACCATGTGCAAGATGACGCGGGTCAGAGAAAGGTCGGGGAAGGGACAGAAAGAAGGCTATCTGGCATGGCTGCAGGGACAGTGCATAACGCAGACACTTCGCTCGGTGGCCAGTGCATACATCCTCTCTCCCACACATATTACTTCCTTTAGACAGCGAGAAAGGAGACCCCCTCTTCCTTTCCTTCCTCTTCCCTCCACCAGCCACATATGAGATGGCGTTCTCTCTAATTCCAATCAGTCCTTCTTATCCTTCTTTGCACCTTCCCCCACGGCCAGGGTACAGATCCCAGTGCTGAGCACAGTGTGTAATTTGAAGGGGTAGAGACGGAATGCACCCTTATCCCTACCCTCATTTTACAGAGGAGAAAACCGGGGCCCGGAAAAGTCATGAGACCTGCCCGAAGTCACACACTGAGGCAGCGTGGTGGAGACAGCAGGGCCTCAGTATACACATGCTGGTTGATTATTTCTGCCTGTGTATTGGGAAGCTTCTGGCCTCATGTAATAAAATGCCCAACCCACAAGAGCTTAAACAATGAGAATATTCATTATCTTATATAACGAGGAGCCCTGGTAATTCAGGTGATTGGCATCCAGAACCAGTTCTTTCCCCCGCTCTGTTCTGCCATACTCGGCCTAGCGGAAGTTACTTTTCAGCCTGTTTCCTCATGGTCATAAAGCGGCTGCGGCAGCTCCCAGCATCATGCCTCCCACAATAATGCCTCTCAAAAGAACGGAATGTCCCTCTTTTGTGCTCATTTTAGGGTGAGAAATCCAAGAATCCCTGCAGGCTCTAATGTGTTTCACTGGTTATAATTGCAAGAAGAATACATCGAGTGTGATTGATTGCCTGGCTTGCCTACGTGAGACACCCTCGGGACTGGGAGAAGCCAGCTTTCCCTGAGGTGCGTGGGTGCAAAAGATGGAGACAAAGTAAAGGTTCTGCCGGCAAAGAAGAAGGTGGAGACTGACTGGGATGCAGGCTGCCAGGAGCTGGACACGCTACCTCGCTGTGAGGCTGAACCTCGGCTTCCCGGGGACAAGGAGGAGACGGCTTTCCCTGGGATGCAAGGGTCCATCAGCTTCTCTTACAGCCTAACTCTGTTTTGCTTCTCTTTGCCAGACACCCAGGCACAAAGCTAATCGAGTCCTCACTAACCCCATCTCACCGAACTAGCAGCTTTTCCTAGGGGCCTCAGTTCACTCAGCCACGTGAGAGCAGGCGCTGTTGCCTATGCACCCCAAAACTCAGCATCATGCCCCAACGCCTAGTAGATGCTCAAAAAATGTTGCTGAGCAAATGAATAAAATCGGCAAGCCTGGGATAAGTATCCCTATTCTACGGGTCTATAATTGAAATCCAGTGTAATAAATGGAAAAAAGAAAAAAAGCATGTTGTTAGAAGTGCAAGGAGGTGTTAATATTTTTATTATTCCCCTCTCTTCTCTTTCCTCTCCACCTCAAAATACCTGACTCCACCCACAAAGTTTACCCCAAGAAAGCCAGGGCATGAGTGGAGAAGAGGACATCAGGTCACCAGGCTTAGGTCAAGGTCTGTACTAGTCAGCTCGGGCTGCCATAACAAAATACCACAGACTGGGTGGCTTAAACAGAAATTCGTTTTCTTACAGTTCTAGATGCTGGGAGTCCAAGATCAAGGTGCCATGAGGGTTAGTTGCTATGGAGAGCTCTCTTCCTGGCTTGCAAATGGCTGCCTTCTCACTGTGTCCTCACACAGCTCTTCTCTGTGTGCCTGTGCAGAGACAGAGATCTCTGGTCTCTCTTCCTCTTCGTATAAGGACATCAGTCTTATTGGATTAGGGCCCCACCCTTATGATGTCATTTCACATTAATTAATTCCCCCAAAGGTCCTATCTCCAAATACAGTCACAGTGGGGGTCAGGACTTCAACATATGAATTTGGTGAAAAGGGACACAATTCAGTCCATAAGATCTGGGGAAGGTTCTGGAATTGATCCCCTGGTTTGAAGATCTTAAACATAGCCTGCCCTCTGGGACCTTTTTGCAGCAGAATGTTAGAGTGACGGTGGCATCCGTCCCAGGTACATTCTCAGATCTTACCAACTGACCCTGCTACCATCCATATCACTCCGGCCCCACTCATCCCTAGTTCCATGTATGGGCACTCTATTGGCTTTTTCTCTGCCCAAGCCACGTGCACAAAGATGTAGCGACCCATCCAGACTCCAGCTTCTGGTTTGCTAACCTTGGCTTCCTGCTGAAGCTACAGGACCCGCCCACCCCTTTGATTTGAGCATCATTTATCAGCATCAGTGAGACTGTGCTCGGTTACCGTGAATTCCAAAATCTCAGTCACTTAAGACAACCAATTTCCTTGGCACTCATTCACACACCCAGTGCTGTTGGGTATGGGCTATGACATACTCATCTGGGGACCAGACTGCTGGTTCCACCAGATTGTGACATCACCATCTCTGATCTTTCTAAAGAGGGGGAGAGAGAGAGAGAGAGAAAGAGAGAGAGAGAGAGAGAGAGAGAGAGAGAGAGAGGAATACATGCCACCTCTTAAGTGATCGCACATTACTTCTGTCTATACTCTATTATCCAGAACTAGCCCCACAAGACTGGTTAACCCCTCCACGTGAACAGGAAAGGGAAGAGATTTTGAAATATTGGTGAACACGAGTAATGTCTATCAAACTCACACCTCCTGCTAAGTGACACGACTTCTAATAACTATGATCCTGCCCCCACAGACAGGAGAGCCCCCACATCCCCTTATCCTCTCCCTTCTCCAAAGGGAATAGAATATGTACTTGTACTTTCTCAATATACACACCCAATAACAGGCAAAGAGCCAATTGTTACTTCTGGGCCAACAGCTTTGCCATTTTTCTACTAAGTTTCCCAGCAATGCAAAAGGGTGACTTGCTGACTCTTGTCTGCCCAGAAACTGAAAGCATCTTGGCCCACCTACACAGACAACTGCTGCGCCCTCTCTTACGGCAAGGTGTTCAGGACCCACATCCTTGCCAGACCGCCACTGCCCCCACCCCCGTGACCGCCTAAGCCGGGTAGCACTTATATGCACCTGGCGTCTCCCCTCTCCTTCCAGGGCCCCCGACCCACGCAAAGATAAATAATTCAAGCCAAGACGTGCTGCCACGCTGCTGCCACGCTGGGGATTTAGTGCATACATCGCTCACGCTCCTCTCGCCGCCACAAGAAAAATTACAAATTGATCCATAGAACCTGACTCTCTGCCCATACTTCTCCTGGGCTGCTGCTATTGCCTCTCCTATAAGTAATGGCTGAGCTGGTGACAGCACGATTTAAGTTAGGAGACGGGGGTAGTAAGCTGAGAGTATAAGAAGAGTGGACTGTGGGAGGAGGAGGGGCTGCAGAGCTGGGCCTTGACCATGACACTGAAGGCTGAGCATCTCAGCCAAGAGTCCCCATGTAGAAATAAGGCAGGCACCCTGCAGCTCAGTGGGCACCTTGTCTCCTGTTTTCTTTAGAGTAAGGACCGAAAACACTAATATGAGCCACCGGTTCTTAAGCCTTTATTATATGCTAAGCACTATGCAGAGTGCTTTACGTGGACCAATTCACTTGAATTTATTAGAATTGGGCTCAGCCTGGAGTGACGGTTAACCCAAAATAAGAATGGTTTAAGTAAGACAGACGTTTGTTTTCTGCTCCCGAGGTCAGCTGTCCAGGGCTAGTAGGCACATCACCGTGTTCAGAACCCAGGCTCCTTCTATCTTGTTGCTCTGCCTGCGTGGCCTCCACTTCCAAAATCACTTTATGTTCCAGGGTGACCATTCCAGCTCTATCCACTATGCCTGGATTCCTGCCAGCAGGACAGAAGTAAGAGCAAGAGGAGAACCTGATCCCTCCCTTTAAGAGCACTTCCTAGAAGCTGCCTGAACTTGCATTCCATTGGCCTGGCCTCATCATGTGACCACAGGAGCAAAGAGTCCTGGGAAATGTAGTCTTGACTCCAGGCAGCCACATGTTCACCCGACATTTGGAAGTTTTATGCTGTAGAAGGAGAGAAAAACAACTGAGGGACCGCTGGCAGTATCAGCCACCTCACTCATTTGACCACTTTGTGAGCTAGCACTGTTACTAAATAAATGCCTTTTACAGATGGTGTAACTGGCAGACAAAAATGTTTGCATGAAGTTCCCTGATCCAAAACATTCTTATCTTTCAAGTTCCTTACTACACGCTACTGACATTCCGCCTTGTATTCCTATCTGCTGTTTATCTCTCAGGCTACACAAGAGGCTAGGAACTCCTGGAAGGCAGCGCTCCGTGTTTAAGCGCTACATCTCTCACTCCATGGTGCCTAATACCGTGCCTGGTACAGAGGGGACATCCGGCAAATAAACATTTATCATATTAGATAGGATCTAATCCTTTCCTTTGCTCTGTCATCCTCACCCTCATTACCAAAAACCTATTAATTGCCTGTTACACCCACTTAGCACTCTTAAGATAAACAGACATGGAATCCACAGTCCAGCAATTTATAGTCTAAATCTGGGAGAATTTAACATGCAAAAGACAACACCCACTTCTCTCCCCACCATCTTCTCTGGAGGAGAGAGACCCTTCTCTCTTGGAGGAGCTCCCTGTGGGCTTTCTAGTCAGGAGGCTACAAACTCCTACCTCCCTGGGGAGGAGGAGCAGGGCTGCACCCAAGAATATAAAAGTGCCGCTCAGCATCCTTTGCGGCCCCCCCACCTCCGTGAGCTGACGAGGCTGAGCAGTTCAAGCAGAGTTCAGCTCAAGTGACTTCCTCATCACCCCACTCTTAGCCCATTCTCTGCGGCATTTGCAATTTCTCTGCTCCGGGGGTCAAGTCTCCAGTGTGCCCTCCCTGAGTAATTGTGAAATTATTATGGTTGGTGATTTTAATTTAAATTGGATGGAGAAATGTCATACTGCGGTCGACTCATTTGCTATGGATTTTCACTTAACCAAATTGATTAGTCAACCAACTAGACTTAACTTGAGAGTTGTAATCATTCATTATTAGATCTCATTTTTCCCAACGCACCCAGATGATGTCAAGAAATTAAAACTGCAGCAAAAACTTCAGCAATGTCTTCTCATCACGGCATGGGGTCTGCCTGAAAGGCCCAGAGATGGAACGGGCTGTGGAAACCAGGTGGGGGGGCAGGGGAAGTCACAAGGGCCAAGTTCCTTGGTGCTGCCTTAGAAGGATGGCCAAAAGAAATGAGGCGGAACATCTGGGCAGGCAACCAGGCCAAGGAACTGGGTTTTCCCTCCTCCCCTTCCCACGTGCCAAACCTCTGCTCACCCTTCAGGAGCCATCTCAAATGCTGCCTCTTTGAAGCCCTCCATGACTTCCCATCTTCTCCACTCCCACGGTACATCCCTGTTGAAGGAATTTGTACATTTTTGTGTAATTATTGCTTAAATACCTTTTCTAAACTAAAGCTCCTTAAGCTCAAGGTCAGCTTTGATTTGACGTTGGATCCTAACTCCTGTCACCGTCCTAGCACACAGGGGGCGCTTGGTAAATGTTTCTCTATGGACTGAATGAGTGAGAAATGGCCTAAAGACAACAATGTGGTTAAGCACCAACATGGGTCCTACGGGCAGAGCAAAGTTCACTGCTGCAGATTCTTGCAACTGCACAAAAGTGAGGGAGGGAGGTCGCCCCTGTGGGTACGAATCAAACCCAGACTTTACAGGGGACGCTAAGCTGGGTATGACTCACCTGGATGCTCTGACTGCCAGTAAAGTTAATGTGATCATCAATTGCTTCGATAACACTAATGGATACATTCAGAAAAAAAAGTGACTGTCACTCTGCTTCTGGGCAGGCTAACCCTGGAACATCACTTAGAAGGACACTGCAGACTGACATCTGGGAAAAGAGGTCCCCTATGGTCAGGGCTGCCTTATGGGTGTGCAACCGGTACAGTCACTCAGAAGGGTCCTAATGTCATCTTGAAATTCCTAATAATTTTCAAACAAAGGGCTCCGCATTTTCATTTTGTACTGGGGGCTCATACACATTATGTAGCTGTTCCTGCATATGGTGGAGAGACCCAAAATCATGCCATAATAGAAATAGTTGAAGAACCCAGGGTGTTTTGCTTGGAGAAAGGAAGCTTTGATGGGGACATTGTAACTATCTTCAAATGTCTAAAGACATTCATGCAGGAAAAGAATAAAACAGCCTATGTGCTACCCCAGAGGACAGAACCCCAGCCACCAGGCTGAGGCTCATTTAAGTTCGGTGTTGGTGTTGGCAGGCTAGGGGCTGGGGGCACTTGGCATTGAGTGGAACTATTTGAAAAAGACACATTGGAGATGATGTACGGTGCATGGTCAGAGGCGTTTAAGCCAATACCACATTTGGCAAAGGATGTTGCAGGGGCAAGAAGATAAAGCTTCAGATGGGGGTTGGACTGAAAGATTCTAAAAAATCCCTTCCAGCGCTTTGATCCTCTGCTTCCCAGGCTAGGCAATCCCCGTTCCAAAGCAGAGTGGGGAGGGGCAACTGGCAGAGAGTGAAGAGGTGGAGTGGAAGAGAGTGAAGGGAGAGACTCAAGGACCATAGGTCCATAGCCACTTACCTGGACAACTGGTCAACGCTTTCTACCCCACCCAACACACAGCCGCCAAATGGATTTAATCACCCACCCAAGGTATCTCTGGGGGCTAAGGAGGAGTTAAGTCCATGATCAACCCTCAAACTTGTCCCAAGTGGCTCTGATCCAGAAAGATCCAGGGGAGTCGTAGCACATGAAAAATAAGTTCCGGGCCAATTGCTTCCTTCCTGGCTCCTGGAATCATTTTTCCAGCCGTGCTGTCTGCACACCCCATGGGAGCTATTCATTAATGAGGGTGAGAAATGCCTAAATTACACCTCTGGTTCACGTCCAGCTCATTCAGAAGGTAGGAACGTGAGAAAACTCACTCCCGCGTGGTTTCCACGATCATCGTCGACTCGTTTCCCCTCTGACACAGAGAGGCCATTGACCAAGAGATGGAAACCGCACACGCACCCTCATTTCTGCATCCCACACCTGACCCCAGGACCCCTTCGTCTTCATCACTGTTTTCTTCATCAACGGGACCCTTGTTTCACCTTCCCTCAGCTCCTACGTGGGCACCTGTCTCTGTCTGCTTATGAGACCAACAACGTTGAACCCTTGTGACGCTCCTTTCCCTGGAGAGCAGCAGCTTCCTGCTCACACTCCCTGCCCCCTTCCCTCACCCCGCCCACCCGCCACCACCTCCAACTTCAGATGGGCTCGAACACTGACGCCGTTTCGGGGAGAGCAGAAGGCAGGGAGGAAGGGGTGCTAACATCTCCAAAAAAGCTTTTAACAGAGACCATCATTTCCCTCCAAGAATCAATGCATTTTAATTCATACGAAGATATTTGTCTGCTGCTCTGTTCCTTCGAGGCGTGGAGACACGTTTAACAAAACAAGTCAGCCTCGCGTGGAGACAGCTTCTCCCTGAAATTACTGGAAGTTCATTTTCAAAAGCCGTCCTGTTTTCTGGGAATCAATGCATATCAACTAAAATCAATAGCTTCTCCGTGCGGATGGGCTGAGACACCAAACTGATGTAGCGTTCCAGTGCGTTTGTATCCAAATCTAGACGTTCTCAACAAGTCAATGAATTTAAGCGCCTGCCAGTGTCTTTTCACTTAAAACTAATCTGTTTGCTGATCGGACTGCACATTTCCAGAGTGCGTAGTAATATACTCTGTGTGTTTACCAGATCCAATGTACATTAACTCAAATAAAAATATTTCCACTTAACTTAAAATTGAGTTTGTCCCAACTTCAGCAATGCTCATGGGAATTAGCTCTAACCAATCAGCCTACTAGCCCAGCTCTCCCAGAGCACAAGGCCCCATCTCCTTTATCTGGTCCCAAGGGTGTGGTCTCTCTGGGGCTAATATATTCTGGAACAAAGTGCTTCCAGCTTCTGCAGACCGTAAACTCCAGGATTAGAAGGGACACTGAGGGATTTGTTTGGTCTGCCCCTCTGCCTTCAAGCCGCAGATCACCACCCCCCTCAGCCATTCTACAGAAGGGGCCCCTCTTCCGTTCCTAGAATCACCCAGGAGAGTCTTTCTGTGGTCACTCATTCCTGAATGGCAAAACGTTCAGCCAAGGACTGTTCTCTAATGAGCCACTTACAGAACACCTACCATATGCAAGGCTCCATGGAGATTCAAAGCAGTAAAAAACAGAGCATTCTAGGTCTAACGGTGGAGGGGCCCTAATCTACATTCAGATGGTCAGTCAGTCAGCAAATGTTACTTGAGCACCTCCTTGTCCAGATTCTGTGCTAAGCACAGGGAGACAGTGATGGACGTATCAGACTAAGCCCATCGCCTACAAGCCCCCCAAAAGAAACATCGGGTACATCAGTACAACCAATAAATCATTAATTAGAGGCATGTGCAAAGAAAGGACTACAAGGGGGGAAATTCGGGGTACTGGGGAGCAAAGGGTAGCATCGAAACTGGCGGTGGGGAGGGAGGCAGAGGGCAGGGGCTGTACCTGCTGCTCACCAGACCCCCTACCAGCACCTGCACCTTCACTTACAACAATTGATTTAATCCCCACAAGTCTGTGGGGAATTGCTAGGATTCCCATTTTCCAGGTGAAGAAGCTGAGACTCATAGGTCCCTCACCAGATCTGGGAGACGACTGCTAAGTGCACTCATCCTATGAGAGCAAATTACCAACTGCCAGAACCACGATTCAAGGCCAGGAGTAACAGACACCTGGCCTTCCCCACTGTACCACCTGCCCCTCACATGCAAGTGAATTAATAACTCGAGACATTATGTGTTTGCAGGAGAAAATGAGACCCAGAGAGGCAGTGGGTGTCTGGTTTTAGAAGAGGGGCAGAGCTCCAAGGGCTCAGGTCTTAATCAAGGAAGGCTTCTAAGAGAAGGAGGCTCTGGAACCAAGTCAGAGAAATACTGAGGGAAAGGTCCCAGACAAGAGGCAATGGCTGGAGCCAGTGCACAGAAGCAGAAGTAAATGCTGTTTTAGAGGGGAGTGAAGAGACCAGGCGGGGCTCAAATAGCACCTCTGTGTCGAGGAGCCACAGGAGACAAACCTGGATCGGGAGCATGAAACCAGGTTCTAGAAGACCACGGATGTCACACACTATGGCTGTGTTCTTAGATTGGATCCCAGGTTCCAACGCTGTGGCTGGCCTTGGAGAAGCAGAGGGGCAGGAGCCCACTGCCAGGACCTGGACAGACCCAACCTTGTCCTCCCTGGATCCCACAGGCCCCTCTTCCCTGCCTCTCCCTGATGCTGGCGGCTCGGGGATGCTGCTGAGAGAGGCTGGTCCCCAGCTCTGAGAGGCTTCAAGGCATCACCATGGAGACGCTCCAGGCCGCCAGCCACACAAAAGGAGCTGTGAGTTCCCCAGCTCACCTGGGACTCTGAGCTAACGAGGAGGTGGCAAAAGTGTTTCATTTTCTCTCCTTGTTCTCTTACAAAAAGAAAGAGGCAATTTACACAGACAAACAAACCCCACCCTGCCCTGAAAGGAAGCTGCTAAGCCTGTCCTTCCATGGTGACTGGCCGCCTCCTGAGAGAAGAAGGGAGAAGCCTGGGCCTGGAAGTCTACAATGGGACATTCGCAGGAAAGAAAGGGGGATGGAGGGACCAACAGGAAACCTAGGGTTGGCCCCCTTCTCCTACCCAAATAGAGAGGCCAGCTCAGAGCCAAGTGTATGAGTGTAAGTTGGTATCTTTGAATTCATTCACTTTGGAGTTCTGAAATGCCAACAACCTTTACAATTGCCTTCAAGACAATTTATATTGGGGTAAATAATGCAAGCTGGGTACACCAGGAGGCTTTCAACGCCATCCCCACTCAACAGGTGCATCATGGATCAAGCCTCCCAAGCAGCTAGTCCCCACTTAGCAGCCCAGGGAATTCTGACCGAGTATAAAAGGGCCCGGGAATCCTCTGAATGGCGGAGGGGGAAACATTAGAAGAGGGATGGCGGTGCCAGGATACCCTGAAACAGACAGGGCTGGGGATGTGGAAAGGAAGGCGGTTGGTTGTTTCTGAGCAGGGAAGGGAGGAGAACGAGAGCATCTCCAGCCAGCAAGCAATCTTCACACATGCATTGTCGTTCTCTTCTGCAAAGGGGTGAGAAGAGGGGAGGGGGAGAGGTGGCACCAAGAGGGAGCAGGCGGGAGAGGTGAGAAATCCAGCATCTTCAGACCTGCCCACACTGCTGGCTTCTCTGCTGTGTGCAATACCTCATCTCACAGTCATTAGAGAGCCCACAGGAAGGATTGAAGCCGGACACCCCGAAGGGTGGGAAAATGAAGAGAAGGGCTGCACACAGATGTACGTGCGCTTGAACATCTTGGGAGAGACGGGGTCCAGCCTGGAGCTGTCCAGTCCCCAGACTGCCAGAATCCTTGCAGCAGCAAGTGGACTCTGCCTCCAAAAGCCCCAGGATCACCTGACAGGCAAAGTCTCCCTGTCCAGTCCGAATACTCTTCCTCTTTCCTTGCCTTCTCCTACAGCAAAAAAGGACACAACTTCTCCTCCAGTCTGGCCCAGCCCCCTCTAGCTCCTGAGCAAAGAGCAGTAAACTGGGGCGGCGGGGGGTGGGGGGGGGGCGAGTAGGGGAGGGGGCACTTGCTACTAAAGTGTCAGTCAGACCCTGACAGTTCTCTACTCAGGTCTTACAATGGCTCCCATCTCACTCATGATAAAAGCCAAAGTTCTTACATCAATGCCCTATAAAATCTACAAACACACCCCTCCCGCCCATTACCTTTCTGTGATCCCTTGGTACGTTGCCTCTCACTTGCCCTGATCAAGTTGCAGCATCTCCTTTTTACTCCTCTTACAGATCAGTGCTTTGGGGCCTCAGGGCCTTTGCACTTGCTATTTCCTCTGGGCAGAATGCTTTCCTCAGATGTCTTCATACCTCACTCCCTCAGGCCTGTATTTCAACATTATGTTCTCAGTGAGCCTTCTTGGTTACCCTATCTAAAACTGCAGCCTCTCCAACACTCCCGGCCCCTCTTTCCTGCTTTACTTTGTCTTAGCTTTTACGACCACCTCTACTTACCCATTCATGTAGTTTACTGTCTGTGTCCCTCACTTGAATGCACATACCATGAAGGCTGGGGGGTTACCTGTTTTGTTCTCAGCACCTAGAAGCATCTCGGAAGATGGTAGGTCCTAAATGACTACTCACTGAATGAAAGAATCGTCCCTAAGCATTGCCCCCGCCCCCTGCCACACTTCCCCTGCGGTGCCTACAGCAATGCCCCTCGTCAGTACCTCTGAAGACACCAACCTTCTGGGAAAATTACTTGTCTTTTGGATAAAGACTGAGAATGACAGGAGAGAGGTGGCAGGGAGAGCAGATGAGGGAGGACTCTTTCCTGCCAGGTCCAGAGAAGACAGAATATAGGTGCAGGGAGACACTTCTTGGGTGGGCATCCCACTGAACTCCCGGAAGGCACCATCATCACATGCAAGGGGCAAATTCATCTCTCTCATTAGTCTCTTCCTCAGTAAGGACACACGCACAGGTGTGCATGTTTACACACACACGCTCGCTCACACACACACACCCCTCCGTTTCAAAGTCATGGGGTTTGAGGAGTGGAGAGAGCTTCAACATCAGCAGACATGGGCTCCAGCCCCTGAGCCATCACTCCTGAGCCCTGCAATTCTCAGTGCCAACAAGCATCTCATTCAGCTGCGGAAGCCTGGTTTTCTGGGGCCAGAAGTGCCTCCTCACCCAACCTGCCCATCAAGAGTGGGGTAAGGCTCTCAGGTGCTCCTGGGTGTGGCCACCTCTGTAAACACGGACCTGCTGAAAAGCATCCTTAATGCCTATGCAACTGAGTTCTACCTACAGTTGCTGAGGGTGGGCCTGGGGGACTTGGCAAGCAAGAACAAATGGCAGAGAAATAACCCCCAAGATAGCAGGCCATTAGGCAAAGCACCACACTGTTCCAGCTGCATTGATTTCCCGCTGGAGCAAAAACCTTTTGCAAGTTTGGATTACTAATGAGCACCACAGACTCAAGCCAATGGCTCCCAGGCCTGGGTGCGATCCCAGTGCACTCCTGTCTCGCCTGAGATGGTGGGACCAAGGACAAGGGCACATGTTTTTCTGGCAGATCAGCCAGGTGCCCACGATGTTGTAAAGGTGGCCTGGGTGCGGGAGGCGCGGGACCGAGGCAGCCCGGCCGCGGTGGGCACTCTCGGCCCAGCTGGGCTGGCCGGGCCCGGGCATTATTTATAATTGAGCTTATCGCGTGCAACGCTCACTGTCGCTGTCGGTTAGAGCCATTTGATGTCGTTGAGCCTTTTGGAAAAAGGAGAAGGGTGGGAGGAAAGAGGCAAAGGCAGGAGAAACAAAAGGAGTTTCGTAGCGGGACTTCAAAAAAGCCAAGTGTTTGAAAAGATCTTTGCTAAGGTTCTGACCTACTTTGCATGGGGATAAGCCATCTCTTTCACTTTAAAAGAAAAAAATCCCGCACAAAGTGGCCGCAGCTCTATTCAGGAGAACTGGGGCTGCACTGCAGAAAGGGGCTTTAGTGCTGTAATCAGAGACCATTTAGGAGCCATGATTTGGGTAATTATATAAGATTTCAGCCTCTCTTCTTCCAGGGTCACGCACAGCTCTGGATGATGGGCTGCCGAAGTAAGACAGCCAAGGCTGAAAGAGGGGGTGCCTGACAAAGCAGAGCCGCAGGGGCAAACCCCTGCACCCCAGAACACCTGGTCACACCCTTGGCTCTGACACTTCCCAGCTGTGTAACCTTGGTTTTGTGACCTAGACTCTCAGAGACCTGCCCTTCTTGTCATGTTGACACCTCGGACAGTGAACCAGGTTGTAACGGTTGCAAGTGAACCCTCCGAGGCCAGTGCCTGGCACACAGTAGGTACTCAGCAATGGTGACTCTCTCCTCCGCCTCCTCCCTGTTTTCTAGACTGAATTTGGAGGAGTCATCCCGTCCTGCTCACAGATTGCTTGGATCGATCAATGCCAACTGGGGTCTCTAGGACCCATAAGCAGAATCAGGGCCTATCAAGTAAGGAGCAGAGGCAATAGGTTCTGGGCCTGAAGGAGGCCCCAGGCAGTCTGAAATCAGAGCAAAGGGGACTCACGAAGGAGCAGGACAGGAGGGACAAGGATGTGTGGCAGGGAGGAGCAAAGGATGTTCTGCAGAAAGCAGATGGCGTTCCCTCACCCCAGCACCCTGCCCATGGCTTCATACCTCCACTGGTCTAAAGAATACAACACTCCGAACTTGGTGCCCAACAGACGGAAGAAAGTAGAGGACAGTTACAATGTTCAAGTGAAACGAGCTGGGACAGAGGTTAGAAAAGATTTAAGAAGGAAAAACTGCAAAAGATTTAAGAAGGAAAAATTGCAAAAAAGTGTTCATTATCATTAAAATAGTGAATAGTATTAATAACTTTTCTTATACAATCCTAACAATCCCTGGAGGCTGGTAGTATTAGGAAATATTACTATACCCATTTCACAGATATGCCAACTGAGGTTAAGAGAGAATCTCAAAAAATTGCACAGCTAATCTGTGAGGTCTGTGTCTGAATCGAGAGTCTGGGTTCTCAGTTACTTTTTATTGCCTCCAAAGCCTTTGAACGTATTCAGTAAATATGCAATGAGCACCCACTGTGGTGCCAGACTCTGTTCCAGGCACTGGAGGTCCAGCCATAAACACAAATATGTCTCCGCCCTCACGACACCCACATGGGTCACCGTTCTGTGTGGGGCTGGTCTACACCACAACACTCCCTTTCTCCAGCATGGCATGGGACTCCTTCAGGGATGCTCTCACGGGATGCAAATAAACCCTTTTAATCTCAGTCAAATTCAAGCATCTAAGGGTAGGTCAATCTCCTTTGAAAATCTAATCATTTTATGAATTCCAAACAAAGACAAAACTAATTGTGGATTATCCCTTGTCCTTAGGTTGCCCTCCAGATACAGTTATCAAAAGTTCCTCCAGCAAAGAAGCTACTTCTGGCTCCATGGAGCCGCCTCCTGGTCCCTTGACGGGAATACTCTTGACCGCTCTGTTGGTGACCGTGACAAACCCCAGACAAACCCCAGCACCTAAAGCTCAAGGCAGAGAAGCAAGGATCTCACAGGCTAAAAAATACACCTGCCTTCTGATCCGGAGTTCCATTTAAAGGATTACGCTATAAAAGCCTTACTTATCCTGCAAAAAGACAAATGCATAAGGATGTTCAATTCGGCATTGTTTATAGTAATAAAAAATGGAAACTCATAAATATCCATGAACGAGGCAATCTATGAAATCACCGTGGTACAGACACATAGTGGGATACTACATATCCATTAAAAAGAATGAAGTGGAAAAACAGACTGCCATGAAAGCTCTCGAAGACACAGTCAGTAAAAAAGTAAGCCACAAAACGATACACTCAGTGTATTTAAAAAACAATCTGTGTTTGTGTGGGCGGATACACAGTTTCAAATAAAATAATGTATGTAAAAAAACTGGCACCGTGTCTGGCCCATGGTAAGTTCTAGATGTATTTAACTAACGTCCAAATATACTTTGTAAAGTCAGGAGCACAGGAACGGTGGTGACCTCCAGGGGCACTAGAGCTGCAATTGTTCGAATGTTCAGGCATGCATAGTTTTTGCAGCGCTCAAAACCTAACGGGGGAGAAGGATGTAGAGCTGCATTTTCCCAAACACTCTCAGGGAAGGAGCGTTCCTCGATCCCTTGTCCTTTGGTCTTTGAAAATTCTTTCTGGTAGCTTCTCTGAATGCCTACGGTGCACTTGCAGCCCATGCCTTGACCTCCATCCTCCTCCACAGAGGCAACGGGAATGCCTAACCATGCGGGATCACCAAGGGGCCGAGAGGTCAGAGTGCGTCCTCTCCACTCGCCTCACACCTTCCGAGACCACCTGCGTCTGCTTGGTAACGCGGCCGTGGGCTTGCCCTTTTCTGTCCTTGCCCTTCCTTTCAGCTCTGGCTCTCCATTTCTCCCTGACACATCCACCCTCACTCATAAACACAGCTCTCGGCAGAGGAATGAATGCAGAGCTTTTGGCCCCCTGTCCTCCCGACCTAAGTACCATGCCACCCAGGGCCAGTGGAGAGGGTTGGGCGGGTCTGAGGAAGGGGACCGGCTGGGTTCAGAATCACAGACGAGTAGACATTTTCTGCTCCTCCTCTTTTTACACATGAGGGATGTGGGATCCAGACAGGTGAAATGCCCTGTCCAAAATCACACAGGATTCACCCTCTGCTAGGATCCAGGCACCAGATGGTGAGCTCACCTGTCTCCAGGTGAGCCCAGCCCATGTTCCTCTCTCCTGGCAGAGACTGGGCAGGGTCTGGGTGGATGATGTTTTCTTGGTGGTCTAACTGGAGCGTTGAGGGATTTCAAGGCAAGAGGCAAGAGTGCACCCTTGTCTCCCCTCACAGGCATCACCAGAGACATGCGAAGGGTTTTCAGCCAGGTGACTGTGAGCGCCTCACACGGTGCTGCGATGCATCTCACCCCTCCAGGCGGAGGCTGCCCGGACAATGCCAGGACGTGGGTACCAGGAGGTGGTGCCGTGGCTTCTGCCCCACGCACTGGTCCTTACTGCAGCCTCTGTTTCGTGGACTCCTACCTGTATTAACCTGAACTCAAAACTCTGAGACCCGATGGACAAAGAAAGCACTGGTATGGGAGTCCCGAGGCCCGAGTCTAGCCTCAGCTCTGAACCCACTCTAGGGAAGCCCTGGGCTAGTCTCCTGCCTCATCTGGGCATCGTGGCCCCAGCCATGAAGTGAGGAGGTTGGACCAGATCAGCTGTAAGGTCCCTCCAGCCCTGCCACGCCAGGCTCGGCCACTTAGGAAGAAGGGAAGAACAGGACTGAAAAATGTAGACGACAGGAAAGGTTGGCGTAAGTAACACTCACAATGTAACATTCCTTAAACACGGGTTAAGTCTGGGAACCTGGCTCGGGGCTTCTCACAAATTCTTTCTTTTGATCCTCACAATTTTTGAGATACTCTAATTATCTTCGTTTCATAAATGATGCAACTGAGGTTCAGAGAAATTAAGCGATTGTCCAAAGTCATACAGCTCATAACCAGTAAGGTTGGAACCGTTCGGCTTCTCTCCCTCACCTTCCCACCCCATGCACTACACACACACTCACACTCCTACACACACATGCGCACACACACGTGCACACACTTCCACACATACGCACATTCACACTTATGTGCATGCACACTTACACACTGTGTGCACACATTTCCACACATACAGACAACCCCCATACACTCACACTTATGTGCACACATACACACGTGCACACACTCCCACATACACACACATGCTTACACACCCACACATTCACACATGTGTGTGCACTTATACACTTATGTGTGCACATACACACTCCCACACATACTTTCACGCCCTCACATTCACACTTGCACCTGGATGCACACTTCTACACTTGTGTGCACACACATGCACACATTCCCACACATATGGACAAACCTCCATACATTCATACTTCCATGTGCACATACACACACGCGTTCATACACACACGTGCACACATTTACACACCCTCACACATTCACATACACACACTTCCATACACATACACACTCTCTAACACTCACACATTCACATATATACACACATATTTACACAGATACTCATACCTAGCACACATGTGCATACATACACACTCTCACACATTCACACATGCACTTACACACATTCACTCACACTTGTGTGCACGTGTGTAACACACTTACACATTCCCATACATACATGTACATACCCTCACACCTACATATTCACACTTACACATGTATGCACACTTATACTCTCACATACAGTTACACACACATAAACATACACTCTTACATGCACACACACAGAAATACACATGTACACATACTCATGCAAAAATACACATACATAAACACATAGATGCACATTTACACACTCATACACACACGCATACATACACATTCTCACATACACATGCACTTACATATACTCACACAAATTCACACACATGCACACATACTCAAACATGCACATTTATACACACTCACACACATACACACACATTCACATATACTGTCTTATACATACTTACACACATACATACATTCACAGATACACACACACACACACTCAAAGAGCACTCACACGCTCACACACATGCACACTCTCTCACACACTCACACGTGGCATATCCCGCCTGGAGCCAGGACACTCGGGGTGGTGGCTGCAGCCGCACAGGAGGCCTGTCCCACACTGCCAGCCTCGAGAACTGGTGGGCCCCCCCACACCCCCCCCGACATCAGCACACACCCCTAACTCCCAGGTACCCCCTGGATGTCAGAGACTTGTCAGAGCACAAGTCCCACTTTTTGCTCTAGAGACAATGGCTTCGTGCCTTGTCTTCTCAGTTCTCCACTTCCTCCTTTTTCACCCCCCAATCTGCCCTCATCCCCCAAAGGTCCCTGCTCACAGCTCAGCCCCAGGCCCGAAGCCTCTTTGGGGGGCCTCCGCCCTGCCTGCTCCACAGTGCCGGTTCTCCCTACACCCGTGAGTCCAAATCCTTCTCAGCTGCATCTCTGCCACTCCGGCTCTGGGCTTCTAGGCATGCTGGGGCGTGAGGCCTCCCCTTCCTCCACCCTCCCCTCCCTCTGCCTCTCCCCAAATACTGCCGGGATCAAGCCCCGTAGGCTACACCTGGCGCCGCATGAGCCCATGGCAGGAAAACAAGAGCAGCCCCTGCGGGCCACAGCAAGGGGCTCCCACATCACCAGGGTGGCCAGGGGCGGGTCCAGAGGGCGAGGACCACACTCAGCCAGGAAAGGGGCAGGTTGGACCCTGGGCCCAGGAGAGAGGGTGGGGCGAGGCGTGCAGGGAACACAGAGGAGGGGAATTTAAAGAAAAAAGGCCACAGGCCTCCAAGGTGGATGACACCTAGGAGACAAGAAGAGGGAGCTGCAGAAGATGACACGAAGGCTTAGGGAAAAGCCGGGTGGTGGGGAAGATGTGGCGACCCTCAGAGAACAGGGCTGTTGGGAGAAAGGTCTGGGGGTGTGCAGGAGAGGGTGGAGAACCTTGTTTCAAACACTGTTTCTGAGATAGCACAGGGATCTTCAAGTGGAAATGCCTGTTGGGTGGTTAGAAACAAGAGGCCGGACGGAGCTGCTGGGAAAATGCAGGGGTGGGGGGCGGGCAGGAGGGAGGTAGAAAAGACCCTTTTGTGCACTGAACTCTGAGCTGCAGGGGGTGGGGCCCCAACCAGCTCTCCCCCACCTGTGCCTACCACACTGGGAGCCTGAGCCAGCGCACCTCAGTGGAAATTTGGGGATGTCATCATGATGTCACCCTGAAGGTGACCCCAGGGAGGTCAGGGCAGGAGCCGGGCCCCGAGGACAGCTGCCCTGGGGTTGTCAAATGTGCAGGTGCTGTGGGGAACAAGAGGATGGGGAAGGGAGCCATGGGTAAAAAGTGAGGAAATCTTCGGTGACCTTTGTGAGAGCCATTACCCAGGGGGCGACGAGAGTGCCTCATCTGCAGAAGACCAGAGGGGAACGAGTAGGGGGCGGCAGTATCGGGTTTAGGGGATGGAGACAGAGGGGGGTGGGCCATCAGATGCTAGCTAGAAAAGGTGTCTAGACAGGTCACAATCAGTCCTTTGCTCCAGCGGTTTCCTGGATGCCATTTCATGCTGGGCACTGACCAGGTAGGGGGACCCAGGGATGAATCAAGCCCCACCGGAGAGGAGAGGAGCAGGGGACCCTGCAGTGACAGCACAGTGAGGCAGGAACACAACACGCTCCCGAGGCAGGGGATGTGCGCACTTCTGGGGAGGCAAGACAGGGGCTACGTAGGCCTTGGGAGGTCAGGGGTCACAGTGGTTCCTGGAGACCTTAGATCCCCAGGATGCGGCAGCCTTGCTGTGCCAGAATCCTGCCCTTCTTCTGTCTTCATCAAAGCTTCCGGACAGTGAATACAGAATACGGCTTCCTCAGACCTTCAGGCTTTCTAGAACCCAGGTAGGGGGGCAGAAAGTGTAGCCAACACTGCACGTCTTCTGTCTCCTTCCTTCTTGGCAGTTCCTCTAGGCTCAGCGAATGCTGTCAGTGTGATGTCCTCTCCAACACACAGACACACACGCACGCACGCACACACACACACACACACAGTCAGTCACACAGCTGAGCCATTTCTGCCTTCTGCCAAGGTCACACACCAAGTCACTCTCTGAGTCAGTGAGGAACCACTGAAGGGCCTTTGAGCAAATATTCCCAGATGGGTGGGGATGAAGGGAGCATCCCCCTGGGAAGACCTCTGCTCGCCCCCCCACCCCCAGCCTCCATCCGCTCTCCGAAAGGCACCTTCCCTTCCCCTGCCTTTCCCAAAATCAATCCCGACATCTCCTTAAATCGAAGTCAGCCACAATGAAAGGGTGGTGCGGAATTTTGTTTACCAATCCTGGCATCTAATTAAAATTAGCTGATGGTTCTTCTAGTTGGTTTTTTGTTCCGACTATTTTTAAGCCAGAGCTGCTAGATCAGTGCAGCCACTAGTAAGCTGTCAAATCAAATTTCCAAAAGCAAATTGCTTTTATAATTAATTTAATTATTATTACGGCTCCCAGTTTTGTGTTGCCTTAATGAACACAATCAGGTTTCACCCTCGGCTTCCCCTCCCCACACGCACTTAGCACCCCCTTGCTTCCTGGAACTCACCTCCCACCTCTCCCATCCAAGTTGGGCAAATGGAAAGGAGAGAAGGAAGGCAGACACGTCCCCAGTCCCCCTCCCCAAACCCCCCAATAGCCACCTCCTCACTCACGCCCTCACCCTCAGAGTGAGTAATTAAAGTTCTGCTCCCTGTTATGGAATAAATGGTACATGTTTTAATTACCCCTGAGCCTACCCAGGCATCCTCACACCCCCGCCCAAGTCTGTGAATCCATGTGGGGGGGGGGGGAGGGGCAGTGGAGAGAGAGAGTGCGCTTGTGTGACAGTGACAGCAGTCTGTCACCCGGGGTCTGGAATTCACTGGGGAGCTGTCAGTTACTAAGGAAACTAGGAGGGAGAGAGAGGAAGAGAGAGAGGCAGTTGGATCCAATTTTGGGTGACACATGGGAGGCATGAAGACTTTGGCCCCCTTTGTGCATGTAGCCTCAGTGGAGGGGTCTTCAGGGATGGGCAGGGGGCACATCACGGGAGAGGCGTCACCGGGACCTAAACCCCTCTCAGGAACCCGAGGCAGGTCAAGGCAATGGAGACGCAGAGAGAGGAACAGCCAGTGGCCAGGAGAGTGGCCAGAAGCAATAAGTGTGCTTGTGTATCCGTGTGTGTGTGTGTGTGTGTGTGTATGTGCACACACCCATGCACACGCACATATTTGCATATGTCTATGTATTTATCCGTTTCGGTCTTTTGGGTGTTTTCTCTTTTTTTTCTTTTGTTTTCCTCCATCCTTGGTTTGCAGTGTATCTCATTTCCATCCTTCTCGGTTTTTTTGTTTTTTTTTTTTTGGTTCTTCTGTCCCTTCTTTTTTTCTCGTTCTGTCTCTCGTTCCCCTCCTCCTCCTCCTCTGCTCTCCTTCCTCCTGTCTTTCCCTGCATCCCCCCCAAAACCAGTATCTTTTGTCTGTTGGCCACAGTACGCCTGCCTCGGCCCCCTGTCTCTCTGCCTCTGTTTTCCTCCCCCTGGTCTCTCTCAAGCTCTGGCTCAGACTCGTCGTCCCTGTGAACTGTAAGAGTGAGAGACCTGGGACCCCAGAGCACGTGTGCCCCACCATGACTGACACCCCATCCCCATCAAGGCCCACTTGATACTTTCTGTCCTGAGAAGACACAACACCCACAGAGGAAGGGTCCTGGGACCAGCTGACCTGCAGCACCATGGATGCTAGTGGGGAGGGGGGGACAGAGGCCATGGCATGTACTGAAACAGGAGCAGAGACCAGGATTTAGGGTATGGGCTGGAGGCAGGACCAGACACTGGCCCAAGCACAGGGGAGCACGGACAAGCTGAGGGAGACAGGAGAGTAAAGTCCAGGGTTTATTTCTGGGCCTTTGATTTGAATGGCGGGCACAAAGGTGCCACTGGCAGAAGGGTGTGAGTCTGCAGCTGAGCAAGGACCAGAGCCTGGCTGGTGCCAGTGCATAGCAATTGCATGCCACTCAGGAGTCCCAGGAGGTCGCCAGGCCCTGGAAGAACCGTGAGACAAAGCAGTGCCAGGAGAGGCTGGGTGCCCCCACTTCCCTGGACCTGGACCCTCACCCATCTCTCCAGTAAGCTAAGGCTGGCTCCCCTTTCCCTGCCGCCGGGATCACATCCCACTTGTGTCCTTCACTCTCACCTCCTCCCCTTAGTGCTCCCTAGACCAAGGCTTGAATCTTTCCCTGTTCTCTCCTGGTGCAAAGAGAACCTGGGCCCAAGCGTGCTCTGACCCCTGCCTCCTAGGACCCGCCACCCCCTGGGGTGAACCCAGTTTGCTGGAGTGCCAAGGGTCTGGGCCACACTGGGCAGAGGGTTGGACAGAGGTGCAGGATCACTGAGGCCACCCTGCCCAGAGCAGGGACAGTCTAAGTACTGGGATGGGGAGGTTCCTTTCTCTCCAGATCCACGGTCCTTGGAATGCCTCCGAAGATAACAGGTGCATTTCTGTCCACCACACCCACCCATCCACCCTTACAGGTACACAGATCTAAAGGGAGGCAACTCAGCCCTCCCTACTCCAGGGGGCGCCCTCTGGTCAGCTACCTGACATCAGCCTGGAGGCCCTTTCAAGGAGACCAAGGTGCCCTTGGAGCCAGGATCTCAGCGGGAGCCCAGTGCCAACTTGAGAGGCCTCAGCCCTGCTTCTGAAGCCGCCCACGCTGGCCTCAACAGCCCCAGCCGCGGGCTCCTTTGGCATCCTCTGACACCTCCAGTCATTGCCAGGCAAATGCTCCAGCCAAGGCATCTGTGTAGAGCAAGCCTGCCACCTGGTGGTGAGGCCACCCAACTACAGGCCAGGGCTCTTGAGGGGGTTCCGACCCACTCTGGGCCCCCCAGCCTGGTGCCCGCTGGCCCCCCAGCGCCAACTGCTGAAGCCTGCACTGCTCCCTTCTGGAAGAGTTGGTGGGAGCAGACAAGCAAAAGGCAGGGGTGAGGTTGGGTTGAAGGGCCGAGGCAGGGGCTCATGGGCAAGGCTGCACGGAGAGGCTCGTGAGAGAAGGTAGTTCTGGCTCCTAGGCCAGCTCACTTGTCTCTTTCCTGGATGGCGGCAAGGAAGCAGCAGCGCCGGGCAGCAGAAAGCCCACAGGCCTGGATTCCACTCCTGATTCCACCACCAGCCACCACAGCCACCACTCAGACGGTGGCCCTTTCCCTGGATGCAAAGCTCCTGCTGCAGGAGCAGGGATGACAGACGTAGCTGACTGCAGCCCTCCTCTCAAAGAGCTCACCAGCTAGAGCCAAGATCAACCCAGAACGAAAGCGGACAATGGCTCTGGAAGGTTCTTGAAACCAGAGGCTGTCAGGGCAGGAGGGGCCTTTGAGGTCAGCTACTCTAACAGAGGCTACGTGAGAAGTTCCAGGAGCCCCTTCCTCCCCACACGAAAAGGTTCATACTAAAAATTCACTTTTACAACCGCTTTGGATGAATGTACTCATACTCTAGATTAAAGCAGTTTCTTCAACCCAGAAGTTCATTGTTTTTCTTCTGACTTTAAGAGAAATTAAAACATCATGTGCCTAGTGGATATGTCACCTCTGAGTTCAACCTCATCTGACAGGCGAGAGGCTGAAGTCCAGACGAGGAAGGGGTCTGCCCAACATCACACAGCAGGCCAGAGGCCCGGCTGGGCCACAAGAAACTCATCCGGCTTCCAGGCTAAGGCTCTCTCCATTACCCACTTAGCCTTTCTCAGTGAGAGAAAAGCCCCCACAGGCACAGGCCAACGAAGGGCCCTTCTCCCAGCAGCACAAGCCCCCCTGCATTGCCTACCACATGGCAACCCTAGCCGGACTCAGTTCGGCTCCTGCCCACCCCACCCTCCCAGGCAGCAGTCCTCCCTCCCCCAGTCCTCGCCCTGCAGCCAAATAGCCACAACCACAGCAGCTCTTTGGCCTGCTGTCTTATTAATTCCTAATTTCCAATTTGCAAGAAGAGAGAGCCTTAAACCTCCATCTCACCAGCCCAGCAATCACACAGATGATCCAAGTATCTCTGGACAGCCTTTAATTTATTTCCCAGCGCACGCGGGCACTGCTGAGAGACTTGATGGCACCAGCTTAAACATAATAAATTACTCAAGTACCAGAGATTAGTTAATAAAGCTCCAGGCTCCCTCCCAGCCCCTGCTGACTTGGTCGGCGACACCAAAGATTCCTTTGAAGATGCCCGATGTGGGGGAGTGGGGCTCAGTGGTAAGCGTCCCCAGGTCTGAGCCAGCTGTCTAGCCCTCCTCGGGACCCTTGATGGCAGGCACGGGTTTTGATTTGAGCAGAGAGATGAGGGCCCCAGAAAACTCCAGGGTGGACTCGGTCCTTTCTGTTCCAGGTCTCACTTGTCAATGGGGGTCATAATCCAGTGGTGGCAAGCCAGACTCTTACTTGGGCACAGCTCAGAAGACCAGGGCTCAGAGGCATGCCCAAGAATGAAGGGAGAGGCCAGTGAGCTTTGGAGCCAGGGAAAGGGAATGGAGATGCTTTTCCTGAAGACACAATGGGCCAGGGATGGTCTTTCAGCATCTGAAGGCCCATCCCTTCCCCTCACTCTAATAACCTGCCGGTCTGGATCCTTCACTGGGTCTCACATCCATTCCATATGCCGCCGTCTCACCCCGAAAACCTTATCCTCTCAGCGGCCTTCCAACAGCCCTGCCTCGCCCACACATCCGCATTCCACACCCGCCTCAGTCAGACGATCTTTAGGAACCCCACCTGTTACCAAATCACTCCCCTGACCACAAATTCCTAATGCTTTTCCATTGCCTGCCTGAAAAAGTGTGGCTCCATAACCTGGACTTCTCTGTCTTCCTCTACTAGTGATGAATCCGGAGAGCTGAAGAGACGGAAAAAGATGCTGAAGAGAGAGGGTGCAGCTTGCCTACCAGGGAGCCTCAAAACAGGAGCTCCTCGTCTGCTCGGCTGGCGCAGCAAAATGCTTCCAGAGAGCAAGATGGACAAGGAAAACTCAGAAGTGGGTCGCCGTCCATGACCCTGGGGAAAGGGCTTGGGGTAAGGGACAGGGTGTAGAAGACGGGCTAAGCGTTGGCCAGAACCCTGTGCTACCCTGGGGCCTCTATCCTCCTTAAGAGTCTCCCCGACTGGCCTCAGCTCAGGCACCCCAAACCTAATGATCTCAAGAAACATAAACCAAGTAACTGTATCCTCTCCATCTCTCCTTTGTTACACCTGATACCAAAGCCAGAGCTTCTGGCTCCCAGGCCCCGACCACTCCAAGCCCCCACGCGGGTCCCCGTTAATCCCAGGTCAGACCTGTGAGCAGGGAGCTGGCCTTCTTGCTGGGCCCCAGGGGTACTGAAGTGCTCCGGAGGCTACAGAAATCGTGATCCACAGTCACCTTTGTTCCCAGGCATTAGTACTACTCATTGTAGCAGCAATAAAAACCTCTTCAGTATCTCTAATTCTTTCCTTCCATAATGCTCAAAATACTGCCTACACATGCTCTTGTTTATGCAGAGAGGGCCTCCCTTCACACAATAGGAAGTGGCTGAATACGGTATAAATTGAATCACATTATAAACGCACTAGGGGAATCCTAACATGAATCTTTATAAAGTGAATAATCATCCCCTAATTTATCATTAGTGTAAACCCAGGTGTTCATATAACAAGTTTGTTTGATGTGAGCAAAGCCTGTGTGTGTACACACATGTGTACACACACACACACACACACACACACACACACACACAAATATTCTCTCTCCAGGGCAGTGGAAGCCACAATGCCCAGCATAGTGCCAGACATAAATTAGCATTAATAAAAACTTTCTCAGGCACCTGGGTGGCTCAGTGGGTTAAGTGTTCGACTCTCGGTTTCGGCTCAGGTCATGATCTCATGGTTCATGGGATGTAGCCCCATGTTGGGCTCTGCATTGACAGCACGGAGCCTGCTTGGGATTCTTTCTCTCCCTTTCTCTCTGCCCCTCCCCTGCTTGTGCTCACCCTCTCTCAAAATAAATCAATAAACATTTAAGTGAAAATAAATTAAAGGAAAGAAAAATTTTCTGATAGTGATTCTGGTGAACCAAAGCACCAAGGATTATATAAGAGTATTATTTCCACTTACAGAAAAGAGACACTGAGGTCTAGAAGGGACCAGCAGTTTGCTGCTGTCACCCATCTCCAAAGAGAAGAACTTTTCCAGGTCTTTATAAGACCTTCAAGGTCACAAGGAGACAGTGCAGAAGTTGGGGAAAGGGTGGGCTAACTGGGGAACAGGGATGGATCTTGGGGGACACTGGGTTTCACAGCAGTTCCTACAGGCTCGGGGGTGGGGCAGGAGTGAGTCGTGGGATGAAAAAGTAGATGGGATGCTAAGATTTCGCGCCTACACTAACTTCTGCCAGGGGTGAGGTCTCGAGGTGGAGGCTCCCCTGAGCCTGATGACAGGGTCCTGGGGTTCAGAAGCAAGTACTGCTAGAGCCTGAGGGGACACAGCCTTCTCTGACTTCCTTCTCAAGGCCTTCCTTATACAGGCCTGGATGCCATACTCCACCTGCCCCTTCCAGGCACACATCTAGCAGAGGCTGGGAGCAGCCCCTCTGTGGACAGGCCTCCGGAGGCCTCACCCCAGGCACTAAAGCTTGGACAGGTTCAAAAACCCACAGTCCAGAGTATTTTCTTTAGGACTTCCTACTATCTAACCCCACTCCTCTGGGTCCTGAAAAGCCGTCAGCCTCCCCAAGCTGCGGCCCTTTTAATCCTGGCACACCAGAAAACCTGAAAAAGAAACAAACAAACAGAAAAAAACAAAAACTAAAACCCCTAAACCAAAAAAAACAAACAAAAAAAATAACCCCAAAAACCCCAGAAACCCTGCCAATATGAACAACCCATATTTGCATGGGCTTTAAACCTGGTAAGGCACCATCCCGCAACCCTTACCGCAGCATGGAGAGGCAGAAACAATTTAGGTCCATTTTGCCAGCGAGAAAACAGATGTGCAGAGAGGTCGCAACTCTTCCCCAAATCATATCAGCTCTTCTAAGTGGAAGCCCACCATTCTTCTGCCCTCCCTGAGCTGCAAGGCTTTCTGGCAAGAAGCCAGCCCAGATAATCCCTAAGGTCTCTCTCAGCGTATCCTTCCATTCTACAGAGAGGAAAGCAGTGGCTCAGAAATTAGCAACTAATCTGGAGAGAAGGCTTGGGAGAGGTGAGTTTAGAGCCAGATGTGGAAAAGAGGGGCAGACCTAGTTGGTGGAAGAGAAGAAAAGAATCCTTTGCTGTGTCTCCATCAAAGGCGTGTCCACCCCACTTTCTCCATGCTCTAAGAAAACTAAGAAAAAAAAGACAAATGATAGGAGTTGGGAGATAGAAATGCCACCTTGGTTGCTGCAAAGACTGAGGTGATGGATATGGCCGAGTGAGAGGGCAAATGGACCCCCTGGGCCCCCGAGCCAGGGGGCTCTGACCACACAGCACACACTGGAAGGCTCTGCACGTGGAGGTGATGGTGGAGGGCTGCCCAAGGGTGACGGGTGTCATGGATGGGCAGGAGACAGCTTGGGCTCTTGCCATAAATCCGACCTTGAACGGAGGTCCATGCCTGATGGATTCTCCTGAGATCACTGAGTGGATAAGTCTGTTCCCTTCCCTGGGACACAGAGAGGAGAGAAAAAGAGCAAAGCCAAGAGCTGCACGTGGCTCCACGTGGGAGGAGTGACTGACAGGAAGCACGTGCTCCCACGTTGGGGGCCTCCCCGCAGCGCCCACCCTCACCTCCAGAGTTCTCAGAGGCGGAGGACAGGGCCAGCCCTCTCTGCTTCTGTGTTGTCAGATGGCTTTCATCTCCCCGCACACCGCCCCAGATTTGGAAGATGTGGGTGCTGGGGGGAAACGATCTCCTTCACTGTCTGGGGGTGGTGGTGGGGGGGGCACGTGCATGGTGGGGATTCTGGAAACCTTCTTTTCTGACTGGTGAACGAGAGCTTACAGAGGTGAGAAAAGACCTAGAAAATCTGGTGTGTGGGGTGAAAGTATTTTCTTTCACTATTTTCTAAACTGATCCAGGTCCATGCCGGTGTGCGAGACCCCTCGCTGCTCCGGTGATGATTGTTACCCATCTAGGGAATTCTAATAGTAATAGTACTAGGTGGAGTAGAGGCATCACAACACTGTGAAAATCACACAAGAGAACACAGAGTCCCCACCTTGGCTATCACAATACCACACGCCAGTCACCAGTTTGTGGCAAGTGGCCTTGTTACTCTCAGTGAGAAGCCAGATACATAAACGAGAGCGGACTCAGAATCATCCCTTTTAACGTGTTGTTTGCCCGTCGGTGTCCTTCCCTGGCTAAGACAGCGGAGGGGGATATGGTTAGTGCCACAGGGTACCCACACAGCCAGTCACCTCGATCCCAGTTATCTGTGTAAATTTAAAAGCTATCTATCTTGGAAAGAAAAGGTGAAGAATCATGGAAATAATATACACAAAATATCCTTGTGAACAGAAATGAGAATTTACATGGTAGATAGCACCTACTGCCACTATGATGATTATGGAGACAGGGAGGAAAGGACCTTGACTCTCAGCCGGGAGCTCGGATGAAGTAAAAGACCTCCCCCAGACCACTGCCATCCACGTCTGACTCAGACAACCCCTAAATTCATCCTGCACAACCCAGAAGTCGATAATACAGTTCGTCTCGCTCTTGACCACTGGGTTATGCATAGGCCAGACGTTGGCTGAGGCCTACCCACTCCCCAAATATAGGTAAACTTGACCACAGTGGCCAATTTGCAGCCCGTGGGGATCCAGAACCACCTCCAATTTCCATAAGGCCCCCACAGCTACTTAATTCCTGGTCCCTGATGTCTTTCCTCCTCCTTCCAAAGAGCTACCTCCATTCTCCTTTGCCCTGCCTGGGGCATAAAGCTTAGGGCCTCCGTGGAGGGTCCACAAAAAAACCCATGCGCAGCAAGAATTTCCTAAGTATAGAAACACTCCTGGGAACATGAGGCATCCAGGAGAGGAGCCGTGGCAGACAGGAGTCTTCCCGGATCCTGCCTGTCCTCTCTCCCCGTCTGCTTCTTTGTCCTCCTGAGAAACCAGCTCATTCTTCTCTTAGGACTGCACAGAACAGGGCAGGTACCTTAGAATCTCAGCTCCCCTGAACCTTCCAAAAACTGAATGAACTAAAATCAACTAACCAAAATGCAATCTCCTAAGTGATATTGCTGTGAAAGACCTATCATCACCACCTAATTGTAAGCACCGTGAGGTCAGGGACTGGGTTTTGAGATCCACTGTAACTAGCCCAGAGCTCGAGTTTAATAGATACCACCACTACGTTCGATTCTGATTATTCACAGCAGTCGTGCTCTGTAAAGTCACTTCGAACACTGAATTAGCAATTACCGAACCTTTGTCCCTAGGGGGAATACAGGGTTAGGTTTTGTGAGTCGTTGGTCACAACATTTTCATTAACTGACCAATACGTAACCTTGTTTTATGTGAGTTTCTGTTTAAAGACAACTTACTTAATGCATATTGTTGATTCATTAACATTGAATTCACAGCCAATAGCACCATAACTCCTGCCTGAACAAAGCTCCTACAACACGTGTATTTTTCTCCATAAGGCACATCACAGGCTTCTTGCTTAGGAACAATAGCAATGCAGCACTACGCTCGGGGCCATTTGAAACCGCAAAACCACCAACAAAAAGCACAAAGACATGCAGAAAGGGATGGCATGAAATAGGCCATGGGAAGGACACTTGTTTACAGCGTGAGAGCCGAAACAAGACGCTGAGTGTCGTCTCGTTCGACCTCAGCTGGCTATGTGTGCATCACGTAACTCGAATTTTTCACGACTCTGCACGTGTCTGTGAATAACCATGAAAGCGCTGCGGGTACCAACTCAGGGGTCACAAATTTTAGCAAGTAGGCAAATTTATGAATACGGAATCCACAAATAATGAAGACTGACTGAACATGCACATTATGGAGTATTACTTAGCGACAAAAAGGAACTGCGGATAGACACGACCCGGAGGAATCTCATAGGTGTTGTACTGAGCAGAAGGAGGTAGTCTCAAAAGGTTACGCGCCATATTATTTCATTCATATCACATTCTTGAAAAGACAAAACTACGGGGATGGAGAACAGATGGGTGGATGCCAAGGGGCAGAGCTCTAATAAATACCATAAAAACAAGTAACCAGAGAGGCAATACGCCCGGCTCCAGCCTGGACCATCTTGCTCCGTGGAATAGGGCTTCACAGCTCCACCTGAGACCCTTCCGAACTCCTAGTGGCCTTGTCAGAAGGAGGAAGGCCACCACCCGTGTGCTTGAGTCATGGCCTCATCCCCCACGCAAGTGGTTCTTACCGCCTGCTAGTCACCAAAAGAGGGCAGCCAGCACAGTCCAGAGGCTTCCCCGGCCACTTTCCATTTCTTGGCTCCTCTGTGAGAGGACCCCACTCCTACAGGGTCCCCAGGGCATCGGTTTTATATCCACATCCAGAGATTCCCCCTCAGAAGTTAGTGTTGCCCCTAGCAACCAGCTTTCTCTCCAAACTGCTTTGAATACTGACTGCCTTAGGAAGACTGCTCTTCAGAACTGATTTCTAAAAGATCTCCTATCACTATGTGAACAAAACAGTTTTAAACAGAAAATTTAACAAGGTTTTAAAACAAAGGTTCAAACTATCTTCATCATATTCTGACTATGTGTTTGCTGAGTGGCTTCAGGGGGACTTTCTGTTCCTCCCAAAGAAAGAAGGAGGAAATGATGGTGGTAGGTCATGAAATGTTACCTGTTCCAAGAGACCGTTGAGAGGTAAAATAGAGATAATATGATATCTCTGTAAAATCCTCTAGTACATGGGGATTTGGCACATAGTAGGTGCTTAATTAGTGCCCAGGGACATCAGGAGAAATCCCCTAGTATAAAGGAGCTGTACATTACCATTATTAAAACACACACATGTTTATTGAACATTGTCTATATGGCAGGCTACTGATACTCAGCAAAGAGCGTGCCACATAAGTGATGTTCAATAAATAAATTAGATATGGCCCATACTTTCTGGGGGATCCATCTGGTGGAAAGACAGATATGAATAAATAGTTGTACTATCAGGCAGAGACCCTGATGCTAGAATAAAGTATAAGAAGCATGCTATGGGGAAGTGGGTAAGGGGTGTGCATTCATCAAGGTTTTTTGGTTGCAAATGACAGAGTCCCAAATCAAATGAACAGAAATGGAACAGTCAATGCATTGGTTCACATAATTTGTAAGGAGCTAGGTGTATCAGAGACTCAAATGGATGTTGATGGGAAATTGTGTTCTTCTGCAAGTCTTTGTCCTTCTCTGCCTTCAGGAAAGAGGTCTTAAGTTTGGGAATGAATCTGGCTGGAATATCCCAGCTCTGCTATTTACTAGCCTGAGCTTTCCGGAGCTTCAGCTTTTCCTCATTTGTAAAATGGGAATAATATTACCTACCTCACAGATGGTAGCAAAGGCTAAGGGGGGGGGTGGAATTATAACTGTAATTGTTCAATGAATCTTGCACCGCTATTTCAGCTCAACAATCTTCTCCTCTATTCCTCAAGCATCCATCCATGCACACACCCATCCACACATCCACACAATACGTATTGAGCACCTGCCCTGTTCCAGACAATATGCAATCCATTCAAAATATTAATATTAATACAATAGGCTCCCCTACCACCCCTCCCCCCTCCCCCAGTTACTTACAGGTAAGTGAGAGTGATGAGGCAAACAGGAAACATGAAATGTGAGGAAATGTATAGAAGTGCAAAGAATCCCTTAAATCTGAATGGTGCTTTTTACTTTTAAAGAAGACTTTTACACCCAGTAGGTCCACTGAAGTCTCTTAACAACCTCATGAGATGCATTATCAGTCTATCTTACTAGTGAGGAAACTGAGGCAAGCTATCCCTAACGTGGCTAAAATGCTCACAGTCGGTAGGGGGTAGGAAAAAGTCCTACCTTCTGTCATGCTACAGTCATGTGGAACACACAAGTTTTACTAGGGGGAGGAAAATATGATTTGTTTTGATGGTCGTTTGAAAGATAGTGGCCAATAAAGAAGCTATAACCAGCTGTAAACAAAACGTCAGACAACTGAAGGAAAGCGGGAGAGAACCAAATCGTATGAAGTACCACAAGCATGAACGTGAGTAAAAGAATTGGTGTATGAGCACAAGCAGCTTGCCATCTGCGTAGAAACGTCTAGATTAAAGCATGAGTAGTTGAATCATACTAAAGTGCTCACATTTTTCTTTTCAATCTTGATAGAAATTCTGCAGTTTCTCGCATTACCTCAGAACACTTAGCACTCTCACGCGGTGCAGTCTACATTCTGAATCTCAATATCCATTGCGTTTCTCACATTTATAGATTATCTTTCTTTGGGATGTTAAGATGGTCTTTGCCTTCCACCCCCTCAACCCCCATACTACCTTTAGTTGAGATGAATACTGTAAGTGATCTGCCCCAGGTGACATAACCACCAGGCAGGAAACCTGGAAATCGACCCCAGGTCTTAAGACGTCAGTTCTGATGCCTTGTCAAGCACATGGTCTGCTTGCTCTTCCTACCACGTGCCAGAGGCAAGAAAGGACACCTGTGAGATCCCCTGTGCTCCATCTGGGTCTGACCTGCCTAGAGGAATTTCCCATCGTGACCTGAACTTTCCTCCTTTCCCTCTCTCCAACTAGACTATCTTGGAGGACATTTCTCCATGTCCCTTAATTCAGAGGAGTGATATGGATAGGTCAGATCAGCAAGAGAGAGATTTGGAGTCCGAGGTCTGTCAGGGCTCCCAAAAGGCTGCCTAGTCCACCTGGGGGCAGAGTGATCTCTGCTGGTGGTGCCAGGGAACACGAGGCCACCCTGGCTTTTCCAAAATCAGAGCAACTTCTGCCCCAGGGTGAAGCTGCCAGTACTTGGACCAAGGGTTGGGCTTATGGTATTGGAATAAGACCACACTTCCCAGCCAATTACCTGGTTTGAGTCCCAGTTCTGCCACCTCCTAGATGTATGATCTAGGCAAGTCCCTTAACTTTCCCAGACCTCAGTTTTCTCATCCACAAATAGGGATGATGATGATGATGATGATGATGATGATGATGATGATATCTGTACTAGAGGATCATTGTAAGGCACAAATGAGCTCATCTATGCAAATACATTTCGCCAACTGTATGTGTAAATGCTTGCTCTTATTACCCCTCCATTATTGTTGACAAGTGGAGGTCGGGGAGGAGGGTGTGGTTGTCCCCAGAGATCCCACTAGGAACTTTCAGAAATTCCCTAGGATAGACATAGCAGGAAAGATTTATGCAAAGTAAAATCATAAAGGATCCCACAACCAGGGACAGCAAAAAATTTGGGTCTTTGGGCTTGCGTTTTTTTTTTTTTTTTTCAATCCCAGAAAAAAACTGTAAAATAGTTGTAGAGGGAAGAGTAGATAAAATGGAGGAATAAATGGGACATTTTCCCAGCTGGGCAGGAGGATGCTGATTGAGTACAATCAATGCCACCAGCCCGCTAACGAGACCCAATCAGGCGGGGCGATTAGAGATATTCTTCAGGGAAAGAAGCCTGACAGCTGCAGGAAAGTTTCTGCTTTTCTAGAAAAGAGAGCGGGAGAGACAGGCAGAGTGGTGTGGCAGAAGGAAGAGGGAGGGGTGGGGGGAGAGGGAACCAACAAAGCAGTAGCACCCACCCAGTCCTTTCTTGAAGAACTCAAAGAAGAGTGAAGAATTCAAAGGAGAGAGAGGTGGGTAAAGGCTCTGGGGAGAATCTGCTGCTGCTTCCATAATGATTTCCATAATCATTCCACTAACTCCCCCCCTCCTGCTGGAGCGAGGAGTCATGGGCTCCACTATAGTGTGCCTTGAGACAGGCACAGCTCGAGCCCCTAACAAGGACCGCACCGTCTGCTAAGTCCGGTACAGGTTACAAAGCTCCCTCGGGTATAAAATCACATTTTTGGTGCCACAGAAACATTTTAGGTAGGTAGTTTTCATATCATGCCCATTTTCAGGGTGACGTTAGTACAGTTTATTTCAATATACATTTATTGAGCACCTACTGTGCATACAGCATTGGTGTTTGAGCTAAATACATAGTGCCTGCTCTCAGGAAGCTCATAGTCTAGTAAGAGAGACTTATATCACTTCAGTATTGTCTGGTAGCTATTCCTTTTGGTTGAAATGGCAACTAACAGATACAGGAGGATTTATTCAGTTAAAAATCATTGTCTTGCAAATATCAAAATGATAATTGATTCAGGCGCGAATCATCAATGGATGTTAAAACTATGGAGTGAATATTGGTGAGGACTAGTATATTTACTATCTCAACGTACCTCCCCATAGATTACTTATTAATCGCAAAGAGGGAAATGATAAACTTACAAGTAGAGAAGCTTGGAGAGCAACACTTAACAAGGTGATCAACATAAACAAGGGCAAGAGTGGGACAAAGCCATACAGTGCGCCTCCCAATGTGATGCACCGAAAAGGACACAAAATAATGTACAAAGCACTCCTGCCAAAAATATTTAATCTGAAATTAGCCATGAAGAAACCATCATACATATCCAAACTAAGGGACATTCTACATAACAACTGGCCTGCACTCTTCAAAACTGTCAAGGTCACGAAAGATAAAGGCGGAAGAACTGTGCCAGATTAAAGACACTGAAGAGATCTCACAACTGAATGTAATACGTGATTCTGAATTGGGTCTTGTGTCAGAAGAAGAATTGCTCTAAAGGACATTCTGGGGATGATTTTGTGAAATCTGATTGTGGACTGTGGACGAGCAGAAGCCTATTTGGAATGAGGACGTGAGTGAGGGGCAAAATTCAACTGCCTACCTGACATCACCCACTGATGTCCACAAGATTTCTTACCATTAATTATTGATTGGTTATTATTAGTTATGGATTCCTCCCACCCCCAAACCTGTAACTATCATATTTCCCATGGGGGTTAATGCCACCACCCAGTTGCCCAAGCTAAACACCTAGAACATATCTTGGTTTCTTTCTGTTAGCCCCACAGACTATCTATCAGCACTTCGTGTTGCCTTTACCTTCAAAGTATATTCCACACTGACCCACTGATTTTTATATCTACTGCTTACAACTGTAGTCCAAGCCACTGTCATCTTTTGGGAGTACTACAATAATCTCTTCATTTCCCCCTTCAAGTCCTCTTTAACACAGGGGCTAAAGAGAGTTTCTTTACTTATAAATCGATACATGTTACTACCCTGCCTAAGCCTCTCCAAAGTTCCCATTGAGCTTAGAATAAAATCCTGAAATATTCTATCTCTTCCTGGAAAGAAACTCTTATCTCGTGGCCTCAGTGCTGAGATTTCTGAAAATCAAACACAGAGTGGTACCCAGTGAGATACCTGAACGACTGAATTACTACACAAATTGTATTCCCAACCTTGTAGGGTGTCTTCTGGTAATTAAGGCCTGGACTGAGAAGAAATGGGACACCCAAAATTGGAAGAAGACATGAGAAGATCCTAATGAAGTTGAAAATCCCTAAATTCTGCTAAGCCTTCTTTGCAGAAGCAGCAAGTCTATCCCTGCCTAAGGAGGCTTGCCCATTTTTGCCCGATGCCTTGGTAATATGGGGTAATATGGTAATATGGGAGGAAGGTATCCAAAGACTTAGGGAGATTATAATATTAAGGTGAATTTATCATGAAAATCCTATTCACCTACCCCAGGAGGGTCTAGAGGACACACGTTTCCCCACCACTATGAAAAATAAATTTATGGGTATTGAAGGAGGTTGTCATGAAAAAAATGAACACTGGATGGCCCATGAGCTAGACCCAGGCAATCAGAGGTTCCACATCCCCTCCCCTACTTTGGAATGTAGGTTCCACTTGTCTTCCCTGCTCCTAGAGGTTGCTGTAAGGACACAACCTTGAGACAGTGATGTAGTGTTGAATGGTATACATGAATAAACTCAGTTGAGGCCTCTATATAAACTTTTAAGATGCGGTGAACAAGTGTGGAGATATACTCATCTTTGGCCTCCCAAGACAAGCTACATATGTAACTGCCTTTGCTTATGAAACCTGCCACCTACCAATCTGGAGTAGCCTCTTCCTTCAGTTTCTCTCTGCTCTCTGCATATGAGGGCCAGTTTGGGATTATACCGAAACTCGCAAGGAGTTCCGGAGCTCCCAAGGAGGTTGCAAACCAACAATGAGAGAAGTGCCAGCATCATTAAAGAGTTCATTAGTCGCTCTTCTCCGTAGGTAGGAAATTACAGTGGGAAACTGCTACCATTGAACTGAGAGCTATTAATGCAGTGGGTATAATGGGATACTGGGTGGCAGGGCCCAAATGGTGGCACTTAATTGCCAAAGGCAAGGGGGCACAGTTACCATAAGGGACAGCACAATCAAAGCAGTAATCAGTAGAGTCTGACTCTCACAGACTTATGGCATTGGCTAGTTGATCATGGTGTCCCTAGAAAAGAAACAGATGTTCAGTCTACTAAATTCTTAATATATAAGCAGGAGAATTCTAGGTCTCATGAACAGAAGTCTAATATAAAAGATGAAAACACCTAGCCCCTCAATAAATTCCCAGACTTGAGCCCCTTTACAGACTCAGAACCCTTTGAATGAAAGGGAGCCTAGATCCACTTGAGGAAGGATCTTGCTACATGGCCAAAACTCATACACTGTTAAGCCTTCTCCTGCCCTTCTCCAAGGGATATACTGATTGGTGTGGTTGGTGTGAGAAGAGAAATATAATTGCATCTTTCAGGGATTTGTAGACATTGGCTTGGCTCTGAATTGATAGTATTTCCTAGAGACCCAAAATGTCACTACGATCCAGCGATCAGAGTAGGATCTTATGGAGGGCAGATAATCAATGGAGTTTTAGTCCAGATCCTTCTCACATTGGGACTGGCGGACCCTTAACCACCCATCCTGTGTTATTTCCCCATCTCTGTAATGCATATGCTAATGTAAAGCATATTTCAGTTGCTGAAATACATACTCAGCAACTAGCAGAAGCCCTACGTTGGTTCCTGTCTTACGTAGAAAGGGCTATTATGGTGGGAAAGGCTAAATAGGAGCCACTAGTACTGCCTCTATCTACAGAAATAGTAAGCCAAAAGCAATACAGCATTCCTGGAGGAAATGCAGAGATTAATGCTCCCACTAAGAACTTGAAAAATGTAGATGTGGTGATTCCCACCACATCCCCATTTAACTCATCTATGCAGAAAACAGATGGATCTTTGAGAATGACAGTGGATTATCATAAACTTAGTCAGGTGGTGACTCCAATTGCAACGCTGTTCCATATGTGGTTTTGTTGCTTGGGCAAATTAATGCATCCCCTGGTACCTAGTAAACAGCTATTGAGATGCCAATGGCTTTTTTCTGTATACCTGTTAGTAAGGACCACCAGAAGCAGTTTTCTTTCAGCTGGAAAGGTCAGCAACACCCTTTCAACTGTCCCACCTCAGGGGTATAGCAATTCTCCAGGTATATGTCATAATTTAGTCCACAGGGAATTTGCTCACCTTTTCCTTCCACAGGGCATTCTACTGGTCAATTATATTGATGATTGTATGCTGCCTGGACTTGGTGGGCAGGAAGTAGCAGCTACTCTAGACATATTGTTAAGGCATTTGCATGTCAGAAGGGGTTCAGTGATACGGGGCATGTCTATACATGTTCTCTAAAGTGAAGGAGAAGTTGTTGCATCTGACTCCTCCTACCATTAAAAATAGGCACAACACCTAGGAGGCCTCTTGTGATTTTGGAAACAATGTATTCCTCCTTTGGGTGTGTTACTCCAATTCATGCACCAAGTCACCCCAAAATCTGCTAGTTTTTAGTAAGAGCCAGAACAAGAGAAGGCTCTGCAACAGGTCCAGCCTGTCATTCAAGCTGCTCTTCCAATTGGGCCATATAATCCAGTAGATCCAATGGTGCTTGATGTGTCAGTAGAAAACAGAGATATGTTTGGAAACTTTCATGAGCCCCTGTAGGAAACTTAGGGTTATAGAGCAAAGCCTTGCCATATTCTGGGAATAACTAATGTCCTTTTGAGAAATAGTGTTTGGCTTGCTACTGGGCCTCAGTAGAGACCTAACACCTAACCATGGGCCACTAGGTTACTATGCATGCAACCTGAGCTGGCCATCATGAACTGGGTATTGTCTGACTCCTCAAACCATGATGTTGGGCATGCAAACCAGCATCCCATTATCAAATAGAAATGGTATATATGAAATAAGGCTCAAGCAGGTCCTAGAGGCACAAGTAAGTTTCATGAGGATGCAGCTCAAGTGCCTATGGTCCCTACTTCTTCTACATTACGTTCCTTTTCTAGACCTGCACCTATGGCCTCATGGGGAGTTCTATATGCCTAGCTAACTGAACAAGAGGAACTCAACTTAGTTTATAAATGGTTTTGCATGATGTCCAGGCATCACCTGAAAATGAACAGGTACAGTACTTATATACACTTTCTGGAACATCCCAGAAGGACAGTGGTGAGAAATCCTCTCACAGTGGGCAAAACTTTGAGCTATGTACCTTACTGTTCATATTACCTGGAAGTAGAAATGGTCTGACATAAAGTCCATACCAATTCATAGTCTATGGCCAATTGTTTGGCTGCATTATCAGGGACCTGGAAGGAACACAATTGGAAAATTGATGACAAAGAAATCTGGGAAAGATGTATGCGAATACAGCTCTCTAACTGGGGAAGAATGTGAAGATAATTGTGTCCCATATGAGTGCTCATCAAAAGGTGACGTCAGCAGAGGATGGTTTTAATAATCTGCCAGATAGGATGACCACTCTGAAAATACCAATCAGCTTCTTTCTCTGTCATTGTCAAATGGGCTAATGAACAAAGTGGTCATTATTCAAAGGTAGAGGATGTTCCAGAGCTTAGAAACATGGACTTCCACTCACTAAGGTTAACCTGACTATAGCCACTATTGAATGTCCAATCTGCCAACAGCAGAGACCAACACTGAGTCCTTGATATGGTACCCATTCAGCAAAATAATCAGCTACCTACCCAGTGGCAGGTTGATTACATTGAACCACTTTCATTGTGGAAGGGGTATGCTTTGTTCCTACCAGAACAGACACTTACTCAGATAAAGATTTACCTTCCCTGCCCCCAATGCTTCTGACGAAACCATCATTCATGAATTCATAAAATGTCTTATCTATCATCATGGTATTCTATACAGCGTTGTTTCTTATCAAGGAATTCACAGCAAATTAAGTGCTCTAAGGAGCTCGCTCATGGAATTCACTGGTCTTACCAAGTTCTCCATCATCCTGGAGCATCTGACTTGATAGAATAGTGGAACAGCCTTTTGAAGACTCAATTAAGCTGCCTGCTGGATGGTGATACCTTGTGGGACTGAAGCACAGTTCTCCAGAAGGCAATATATGATCTAAATCATCATCCAATATATGGTGCTGTTTCTCCCATAGGCAAGATTCATGGGTCTAGGAATCAAACATTAAAAATGGGAGTGGCTCCATTAACTATTATTAACTAAGAACTACTAGGTCTTCCCCTCCCTGTGACCTTAGGCTTTGCTTATCTAGAGACCTTAGTTCCAAACAGAAGAATTTTTCCAGGAAGAGACACAACAATAATTCCATGGAAGTGCACAGCTGCCACATGAGATGGCTCCTCATGTCTCTGAGGAGATGTCTATAGGTGAGGAAGGGGGTTACTACACTAGCTGGGATGACTGATTCTGACTACAAAGGGAAATTTGGGTTGTCACTACACAGTGGAGATAAGAAAAAGTATGTCTGGAAAGCAAGAGGTCTCTTAGGGTCTCTCTTAGTAAGACCATGTGCTGTGATTAAAGTCAATGGAAAACTATAACAACTTAATTCAAGCAGGACTTCTAATGGTCCAGACCCTTTAGGAATGAAGTTTGGGGCCTTTACCACACAAAGAACTAAGGCCAGCTAAAGTACTTGTTGAGAACAAAAGGAATGTTGAATGGGAACAAGATGGTAGTTATACCTATCAGCTTTGACCATGTGACCACTTTTAGAAATGAGGGTTATAATAGTTATGAGTATTTCTTATTTTTTATAAAAAATATCAATATATTTATTTATACAATATTTCATATTAATATATAATATATAAATATATCATGTATTTATAATAAATATATTTACAGGGGTGCCTGGGTGGCTCAGTCGGTTGAGCGTCTGACTTTGGCTCAGGTGATGATCTTGTGGTTAGTGAGTTCAAGCCCCACGTCAGGCTCACTGCTGTTAGCACAGAGCCCACTTCAGATCCTCTGTCCCCTCTTTCCCTGCCCACCCCCTGGCTTGCACTCTCTCAAAAATAAATAAAACATTAAAAATAATAATAATAATAATAAATAAATAAATAAATAAATTTATACTTACGACTTGTAATATAGAAGTGAATATTTATATTTATTATATAAATGTGTTAATATACATATATATAATATTTTCCTTCTCTTATTCTTTTATCATCTAACATCAGGTATATTAATAATAGCTAACTTTATATCTCAGTATTCAAGATACAAGGCCAAGAACAGTGAACACCATCCAAGGACTTTGCAATCTCTTCTGGTGAAAGCGTTAGTGGCTTTTTGGCTGTTCTCAGGATACTTATAGCACGTTAAGAAGAAGCATGACTTTGTTATTGTCTTTTTTTCGATATTATGTATATTTTAAGGAGATGTGTGTGGGTGCCAAGTTGGCAAGGGGTGGTCCGTGACAGTCTTTCTGATGTGTCACCTTGGCTAGGCTACCATACCCAGTTATTCAACAGAACACTAACCTAGATGGTGGTGGAAAGAAACTTTGTGGATATGATTAAAGTCTAGAATCAGTTGACCTTAAGTAAGAAAGGTTATCCTAGACAATCTGAGCAGGGCTGGCTCAGTTGAAAGGCCTTAAAAGCAGTGCTGAGGGTTCCCTAAGCAAAGAAATTCTGCCTGTGGACAACAGCCTCAGCCTATGCCTGAGTTGCAGTCTGTCCTTCCTGATGTCTCCTCTATGTATTCCAGACTTGCCTAGCCAGCCCCCATATTCATCTATGCCAATTCCTTATAATAAATCTCTCAGTATCTATCTCCTACCTATTCAGCTTCTCTGACTAAACTTCAGCTGACAGAATTGGAGGTCATGGGTTTTTAAATGACATAGGACAGTAGCAGCACTTAACCATCAGCAGCAAGATGGATGTAATTACCAAAATGGTTTGCAAAGCCTGAGCTTTGCAATCAAAGGGGATTGAACTACAGGGTCTGCAGTATTGGCTAATTGATACGGAGAAATAGAAGGCTACCTGTGGCATCATGCTGCTTGTATAATTAAAAAAAAAAAAAAAAAAAAAAAAAAGAGCTGGCAAGCAGAAGCCTGTCATCAGCTGCCACAAAGAAAATGTGTAGGCCTTCACCCAACTTTCAGACTGGGCAGACCCAGAGCCCATAGATGAAGTGGTATCTGTCATATTGTGGAAAGATCATACAATGTCACTATAAGTACATGCAGCATGTACTACCCCAATCCTTCCCCGAAGTGACATGAGGATATTTGTCAGAATGATCATGTCCTAGAGAAAAGGAAATACTTTGACTTTTCAAGGACCATTAAATACAGGATTTGAGCTGACTCTGATACCAGAAAACACAAAATGGCATCATGAGCCTCTGATTAGAGGTTTATGAAGGACAAATAATAAATGGAGTTTGGTCCCAAGCCCATCACCATCTATGGAGCCTATCAAGTCATTCTGTGGTTATTTTTTGGCAGCTGGAAGAATCCTTATATTCATTCCCTGGCCTGTGGGGTACAGGTCACAAAGGTGGGTAAAAAGAGTCAAGTGGAAGCTCCTGAAACTCCCCATTCTCACCTCTGGCCAGGACAGTATATCAGAAATGATGCTGCAACAGAGGTAGTGCAGAAGTTACCATCACCATCAAAGAATTATATGTGGGAGTGATACTCCACATCACATCCCTTTTCAATTACCTATCTTATCCCTGTGAAAAGCTGGTTGATTGTAACAGATGATGACATAGGACTGTAAACTTAACCAGGTGGTAGCCCCAATTGCAGCTGATGTGGCAGGTATGGTATCTATACAAGATTAGATCAACCCAGTTGGGAATATAGCTAATGATCTGGCAAATGTCTTCTTTCCCATAAGTAGGAAAGATTTAAAAATAGTTTGCATTTACATGGTTAGGGCATCAGTACACAGGCACTGTATTTCCCAAGGGCTACACTAACTCTGCCATAGTGTAGTGCCCAAGGACCTTGTTCATCTTGACATTCTGAAGACTTCAGAGTGGCCTACTCTATTGATGATCTATAGATGATTATACTCCATGAGTTAAAGTACCAAATATACTATATTCAAAAAATCTGTGAAGGGCCAGTTTTTTTTTTCCAACTCATCACAGACTAACAATTGTAGAAACCTCAGTAAAAATGAATTACTATAAAAATGAAATAAAAAATAGAAACATACAAAATAATACATAAATTGTTAGATTCAATAGATATAAAATTACATTTTGATAAATATAATCCAAAAAATATATAACATAGGGAAGAGGTTAACAAAAACTGTATACGTGTTCACTGAAAGTGTACATTAGATTATTAATATAAAATCACTATTACACTAAAAAAATTTTATCATTTTCAACTAAACAGAGGTTATGATGACATATTGATTCCCCTACATTAAATGCCTTTAAGCATACTTGCTTCTTGCTTGTAAAATTACATAAATTGGGTTGGATTTATGATAACCAGGCTTGCAAGACATAAGTACATCTAACCCATTTCTATGACTTATTTAATTATATAACACTTACAATAAAGAAACCAGTTGTATAGAAAGACGTGGCCAGGAACCCAAGAAGAGATTTTAAAATCATTTCAAGCAAGCTTGAGGTATTTAACTTTTCTCTAAAATGAAACAAGTGTGCTATATTTTCAAAATCATTCTTCAGTTCTTTGTTTATCCCACAAAATTATACTTAAATTTGGATTATCTTTTAATAAAAGAAATATGTTCATGGTTTTACACACAGGGATTACATCGTACAAACTAGCCTTTAACTATCATTATAAATGGCTTGTATGAGTTCAGTAACACCCATATTGACTAACCTGGTTGCATAAGATAAATCCACTAGTCACGAAGTTAGATGTCATAGCAATGTCAGATTGCTATAATATCTTCTAAAAGCTTACCTCTCAACCTTGGCATTTATCTCACGGCAGAACAAACAGTTCACAAATCACACTTTCAGTAGCACTACTATAGATAGCCTAGTAAGAAAAATGGGTGCAACAAATAAGAAATGCCATTAAGATTCAGGGATCCTGCCATATAATGGAACTTTTAAGATTCTGGTGGTCTGGGGCAGGTTGAGACATTCTCTCTAAAGCAAGTTTTTATATCTCATACCTCCTATACGTGATATACAAGCTGCACTTGAGAATACTATTTTGATCCATTATCAGGTGACTGTGAAGGCCTTCAACAAGACCGTCCTCTAGAGCATATGTATGCTGCAGGTCCAAGCTGCCTTGCCAGTCAGGGCATAGGAACCAGAGGCAGAGAGAGGTATCCATAGTGTATAAGGGTGTTTCACGGAATCCTTTGCAAGCACCAACTGGACAGACAACTGACACAATACTGGACCCTCATAGAAACTGAGCCATGTAAAATCCAGGAACTATGTAACCATTAGGAACTGTCCGTTACGGTGTGGGTGTTATTAGATCCCCTCAAGATGTAAGGTTGAGGGGCCGTAACAGTAATCCGTCACACGATGCAAGTGGCACAGTGGAGGCAGAGCAGGTTCTGAAGATACAAGTAAATTACACTAATGGGTGAGCCAGACTCCCCCGTATCTTACGTCTATTCACTGATGCCTCTACTCACATTTATTACCTCATGGAGTAGAGGAGTTCCTATGACCAACCAAAAAAAAAAAAGACCTCAGGCAGGTTTGTAAAAAGTGCAATATGCTAGTACTAGCCAAAAATTGCAGTTGCATTAAGGCCCTACTCAAGAGGGACTAAAGGAAATTTTTTCACTGGTAAATATTCCCAGTGGGCAGATCAGGAACACTATGCTTCATCATTTACTATAGGTGGAGAAAACGAAATCTGAGCTGTATATACACAGAATAACTGGGTAGCAGATGGCTTGGCTGGAAGGAGCCTGGAAGAAACACAATTGGAAGATCAGGGGTGAGGAGGTCTGGTGAAGAGATACATCAACAGACCTACAGGGGTGGGCACAAAGCACAAAGCAGATCTTTGTATCTCCTCATAGTCAGCAGAGGTCACCCACTGTAGAAGCAGCCCTCAACAAACTGGTAGGCTTGTCTCGTGAAATCAGCCAAGCCACCTCCCAGCCAGCCGGTGCTGATGCAATGATCTCATGAACGGAGTGACAGTGTGGCAAGGATGGATACTACACATGGACCCAAAAGCATAGCCTCCCTCTCATCATGACTGATGGAGCTATTTCCACTGATAACTGCCTGACATGTCAGCAGCAGGAGCCTACTTGGAACCCTTGATACGGCAGTTTTTCAAGGAGACCCTCTTTTGCATCAGAAGATGCACCTTGCACCTTGAGGGAGACATCAACTTGTCCTTACAAGAACTGATACTCTTGATACGAATTTTCTTTCTCTGCCTACAATACCCCCATTGCCTCCACTGGCACCACCATCCAAGGGCTTAGGGGATGCTAACCTACCAACACGGTCTCCCATGCAACACTATTTTGGATAAAAACTCCTATTTTATGCCAAAGAAGATGCACCAATGGACACATGAAAATGATCATTGGCTACACTGATCTAACCAGGTAATGCATCACCCCAAAAAGCCAGTTTAATCAAGTGATGAGCTGATCTTTAATGTTCCAGCTAAAATTCTCCCCCCCCCCTCTCTCTCTCTCTCTCTCTCTGAAAATAAACTTTTTTTTTAAGGAGGAATTACAGTAGCTGCTATACAATAAGGGCAGGGAAGGGCTACATTTGGTCCCAGGGTGTTTGGAGGTATGTCACTTGGTGCTTTCATGCTAGAGATAATAGTTGATATGCAGTGCGAGAAACCACAGCCCAGCAAGGGCTATTGAGGACTTAGACACCTCGTGGATAAAAGGTTAGGTGTCCCTATCAAGACCAGTGAGAATGCTTGGAAAATCTAGAACGGTTGATAAGAGAGAAAAATGATGAATGTCAGTTACAACTTTGGGACCAACTAAAGGACACTTGCTTGCCTTACTAACCATTTGCTTTGAGTCTCTTCAGAGATTGTGACTAGCCTTAACTTTGAAGGGAACCTATAACTTACTGGACTTGTATCGCCCCTCAGGTAAGAAAGAAGGCATATTCTTTCATTAAAATGGGGAGGGTTCTACACAAGCAAATCATGGAAGCAATAAACACCAAGCAGTAGCATGTTGTTTGGGCAGAAAATGTGATGCTGATCATAGGGAGGGTGCTAAGACTCTCATAAGGGTGACACAGAGAAGAAGCAGAAGAGGAGGCCTCAAGCCTAAACTTATCTTCTTAAAAAGCAAACTTTCCCCTGCATCTTGCTACTTACTGAGTAAGGGCCACAGAGTGAGCCTCTGGTGATATAAAGATGTATACACCGTGGCTGCTACCCTCAAGGACTAATATAAACTTGCCGTTAAGCATATATTTTCAAGTAAAGAATAACACGAGGCAACCAGAGCTAAGTGCCAAAGACATAGTCACACAGTGCTACAAAAAGCTCCCGAGGGACAAAAATACTTCCCCAAGGAAGGCCAGGTGGACAGAAGGAAGGCCTGTTGAGCTTGAACGTGGCTTTACCAATACTCGTTATCTTAGAAGCAGAGGTTGGGGGAGGGCTTCCCTTGCCAATGCAGTGACCTTTCATTTGGGGTGGCCCTTGTGCCAACCATGAAACTAGTGAACCTACAAGGATATTGGTGTGCCGTATAGCTGCTCACACTCTTCGGATGCCAGTCTCTTTCCCAGCCCTGCTAGTGCTTGCTCAGTGGACCTAGGAACAAAGTGGTCATGGTAGTATGGATGGAACCTACTCAGGGAACTGACAACATGCACTTCCTCTCACCAAAGCTGACTTGCTCACCACTCCTGCTGAGCGCCTAACCTGGCAGAAACAGAGACCAACACTGAAACGCCTATATGGCACCATTTCCCAGGGGGACCAGCGGCAGCTGGATTACACTGGACCCCTTTCAACATGAAGGGGGCAGAGAGTTGTCCTTCACTGAGACAGACACGTATTCTGGGTTTGGATGTGCTGCCCTTGCTTGTAATGCTTCTGCTACCACCGCCATCTAAGGGCTTATAAAACACCTTATTCACCATCACGGTATTGCTCACAACATTGCCTCTGATCAAGGAATTCATTTCTCAGCAGAAGAGGTGTGGCGTCGGGCTCAGGCCCCATAGAATTCCTCTTGTTACCTACCTCATCACCCAGAAACGAGTGACCTAAAAGCTGGGACGAGCCACTGGAGTCTCAGCTGTGGTCCCAGGGCCTGTCTTAACAGACTGCAATATATCCTTTGACTCAGTGATCAATAACTGGTGCTATTTCTTTCTTAACTGGGAGGCAGAGATTTCAGAACCAAGCGCTGGAAGCCAGAGTGGCTCTTCTCACCAGGACACCTAACACCTCACAGAATTTTTGCTTCCTGCCACTGCAACTTTGAGCTCTGCTAATCCAGAGGTCTTGGTTTCCAAGGGAGAAAATCTTCCACGAGGATAAACACCAGTGGTTCCAATGTTTTACAAGTTGAGACTTCCCCTGGCTGTTCTGGTCCTTGTGTCACTGAAGCAATAAGCAAAAAAAAAAAATAAAATAAAATAAAAGGCGGGGGGGGAGGAATTACTCTACTAGTTGGGGTGATTAAAACCAAGAGGATATTTAATTGCAGGGATGACAATGTTTGGAGCCTAGGGGATTCTCAGGGGGAATCCCTTACTATTTTTGAGTCCAATAGTAAATGTTAATGGAAATTCACAGAAATAAAAAAAAAATACGCAGAATCTCTAAGGATTCAGACTCTTCAGGAATGAAGGTTTGGGTTACTCTACTACTCCACCATGTAAAAAACACCAAGAAGAGGATATCCTGGATGAGGATAATGAGAACACAAAAATATGGAACAGATAGTATACAAAGGAAGATTCTATGTGTATATATAAACTTACATATAGATGTATTTTATGAGCAGTAATATGAACAAGGACTATAGTAGTTATGCATTTTTTTCTTCTTTTTTTATATGTGTGTATATTATTGCCTTTTCTGTCCTACTTCCCTAATTATGTTATACAGGTTGTTGGAAGATTAACTTTGCAATTTACTCTTTAAGGAAGAAAATACTCATATGAAGAAACTGTCTGAGGAGAGTAGCCAACACAACCTGTCTCCCAGAGAGGGATACGATGACTGTTGAAACTTGGCTTCTCTTCATCTTGAAGAGAGGGCAAGAACGTCTCCCTTTGTGCAAAAGATGTTTGCATCTTGTTAGGTGAAAGGACAATTTTTTATGGTTGTAGGAAGTTCTTATCTGTGTAGAAAGGAGCGTATGGATACTGAGGACCCAAAAGAGTAACCTGCAACAGTGTAGACTAGCCTTTGTGAATGACTCACAAGCAATTGTCTTTCCAATTTGTGATAGTAGGGTTTCTGCTGTGCCACTGGCTCCCTGTCCCAGTGTTACTGGAGGAAGACTGTAGGGATAAAGGGAGGGATAAAAAAAAGGGCTTGGTGCCCAGTCGACTTCCTATTTCTGTCAGACTCATTGACCCAGCCATGGCAATTTGTTTCAAGGAAGCAGTTGAATGTGGTTTGAAGTTTTTCCAATACAGCCTCACTGTGACCCCTCAGAGACACTGATTCCAGCCAGCTGGACCCCCGTCTTAGAAGGATTGAGTCCTAACCCCACAGGGCCCCTCCTCCAAACTCAGTGACCAGTCCCAGACGAATAGCTTCCTTTTTCAGAAAGGATGTTCCCCTCTTTCAAGATTCTAGCTTTCATTATTTTTTTTTTAAATGTTCATGTTTGTTTACTTATTTATTTTTTAGACAGAGACAGAGCATGAGTTGAGGAGGAGCAGAGGGGAGACACAGAATTGGAAACAGGCTCCGGACTCCGAGCTGTCAGCACAGAGCCCACCATGGGACTCAAACTCACAAGCTGTGAGATCATGACCTGAACCAAAGTCAGACACAACTGACTGAGCCACCCCGACACCCTTTAAGATTCCCGCTTTTAATAGTTCTAACCTCTTCCCTTTGTTCCCCCAGTTTCTAGGGGAAACTAGAAACTGCTTCCTGCAAAAGCTACTTCCATGATGATTCTCTAGTGTCCCCTTTTGCCCTCTCAGCTGGCAATTCTTCCGAGCTAGTTAACAGTTCTTTATGTTGATTTTCATGTTTAAAATTTTCAAAATACCTGGTATGGCTTCTGTCTTCTGACTAGACCCTGACTAACGTTTCTCAAGGGGCATCTCTACAATAACATGGCCAAATGGAAGCCCACCTTTGAATCTGGCCTCCTCTACGTGTTATGCTCCAGCAACATCACAACTGCCTGGAGCTCCCCATTCGTAATATGGTTTCCACTTCTGTGTTATCTACCTGTTTTCAGAATCATGACAAGACCATTTCTTTGGACCGAAGGTGAGTAGTGAGACATGGAGCTAGAAGCATGGGTTGGGCCAGGCTTTGTGAATGAGCCACAAAGAACTCTACTCACGCTATCGAGAAACAGACTTGGAAAGATTTTGCGATGAGTTCTATAGAAATAGCTATTCCAGAGATACATCTGGAAGCTATATCGGAATGTTCTTCCAGCCCCAAATTTCCCCTCCCCATCTTAACATTCTTGCTGTGGAAAGGCTATCCTCAAATCCTTAGAAGCTCCTCCTTCCTCTCCCTGCCCCACCAGCTCTCCTCTGAGGGCAAAGCTTGCATTTTTTGGCTACCCAGACAAGGTATCCTTCACCCTCGTGATCACTACCAGTACCACCACCATTATATTCTGCAGGTTAAGAGGATAGTGGAAGGTTGACAAAAGAGGTGGCCGTTTGGGAAAGGGGAAGGTAGAGCCTGATGGGAGAGGAGGTTGGAAGAGAGAAATTGGTAGAAAAGAGAGATGTTCATAAAAGGAGAAATGAGAGATGACCCTTAGTGAGCAGAGGGTATGGTCATCAATAAGTAAACATAATGAATCCTTTCAGTAACTGCAGAGCCAAATGAAGAGGGCAGAGACTACTCAAGACCTCGTTTCAGCAGAAAGCTATGCTCCATTTGAGAATAACTTGATTGGCAATTTGGTGCTGAGAATCTAATGGGAATGAGAAGTCACATAGGACAACCTCTAGGGACTGAATGTCTGTGTCTCCCACCAAATTCATACGTTAAAACCCTGTCCCTCAAGATGATGGTATTAGGAGGTCGGTGGGGTCTGTGGGAAGTGATTAGGTCATGAAGGTGGAGGCTTCAGGAATGGAATCAGTGCCCTTACAAAAGACACAAGAGAGAAGTTGGCACTGTGCAACCCAGAAGAGGTCCCTCACCGGTACCCATCCATGCCAGCACCCTGATCTTGGACTTCCAGCCTCCAGATGTGTAAGAAGTAAACTATTATTGTTTATAAGCCACTCTGTCTGTGGTGTTCTATCTAACAGCCCAAATGAACCAAGGCAAAAATCTTGTCCTTAATCTATTTACCATTTTATTGCAAAACAGTGACTGGTGGGATGGGACTGAAGAAAGGCTAGTTATGGAGAAAACGCAGGTAGAGCTTAGGGCTCTCTTACATAAGGACCACAAAGAACAGAAGGAAGAGATTTTAAAAAAGCCTCCTACCTAACCTCTGTGGTCCCAAACTTCTCATTCGACAAGTATTTAAATGAGTCTATGCTGTGCTAGATGCTGGGCTCATGGTATTAAACAAGACAGATGGTGTGCGTGTCTTCATGGGGTTTACAGTCCCGAAACTAAGAGGTGTACATAACACAAAGTGCTAAGTGCCCTAAGAGATAAAGCAGTGTGGGAACATAAAAGACTGAGAAATTCCAATTAGCCAGAGACCAGGAAATGCTTTATGAAAAATATGGCATTGGATCTGGGTTTGAAAACGTAGGTAGAATTTGAGCAGGTGGGGGAGAAAGAAGGAAGGCCTTATAGGCAGCAAGTATGGCCTAAGCAAAGGCCCAGAAATGGGAAACCATGGGGTGCGGCTGGAGGAGAGTAAATACGATTATTTGGGTAGATTATTTGGGCACCTGGGTGGCTCAGTCGGATAAACTTCCGACTTTGGCTCAGGTCATGATCTCCAGTTCCTAAGTTTGAACCCCATATGGGGCTCTGCACTGACAGGGCAGGGCCTGCTTCTAATTTTCTGCCGGTCTCTTCCCCTCCCCCACGTGCGCATGTGTGTTCTCTCTCTTTCTTTCTCAAAAATAAATATTTAAAACATGTACAGCAAGGACATAAGTACTGGCGCCTCTTACGCCCAACAGGGGTGGTGTGCCAGGCACACCTAGCCTTTCCATCTTTTGCTACTTCTACCTCTCCATCTCTGCCCCCAGGGAACCCCCAATCAGAATGAAAGGATTTACAACCAGGAACACTCCCTCCTCAGATCAATGGCCAAAGATCAATAGCTATAATGCAGAAAATTAATCCATATTCATTAGAATTGAATTGAGCAAATGATATTATTAAAACTCTCCTGGAAATCTATAGAAGGGAATTAAAGAGAAAGTTGTTCTAATGTCACTACTCTCTGCCAGGCCATAGGTTTAAGAAACCAGGCAAGGGGAGCTCCCGTTAACCTTCAAAGGAAGCTTGAAAGGTCATTAGGGACATAGCTATAGTGACCACACATGCAGAGGGTATGGAGATGGGAGAGACGTCGTCTTCCGCATGGATCTGGAGGTCTGGGAGCCACAGCGGGATAAATGAACTCATGAGTCACCTCAGGTACTAGACTCCTGTACCTCCCGGATTTGTCCTTGGCATCACGAGGAGTCACGGACATGCTTTAAGAATGTCAGGTACAATCATTAACCAGAAAATAGCCTTGGCTCCTAAAGACCAGTGTCCCTCCTAGTGTCCTCCCCTGTCCCAGGGAGTTCCTGGCCATTGTCAGAGCTAGACCCTCAAGTCTCTGCCTGTCATACATCTCACAAAACCAGAAGAGTCACAAGATTCACAAGGAAGCCTTAGGCTAGCACAGCCTTGAAGAGTTGAGGAAGCTCAAAGAAAGGGGCAAGCCCCTGGGGACAGTTTGCAGGAGCACTGTATTCCAGTTTTGACTTCACCTTCTACTAGCTGTGGGAAAGTGACATGAGCCCTGTGAGGTCTGGTTGCTTTATCTGTGGAATAAGGACAATATAATAACTCTTACCTCAATGAGTTACCATGAAGATTAATTAACACAGCCCACGGTCAAAGTGCTTTGCAAATTGCAAAATGCTATTCAAAATCATTATTATATTGTCCTAAAAGCTCAGAGGTGTTCTTCTCTAGCAGGCATCTTATTAATGGGACCCGTTGATAGGTTCCATGATGTCCATAAATGCTCTGAAATTTTCATACCGAATAGTCTGTCTGGGTATGTGCATTTTGAAGGGGAAGAAGACCCATGGCTTTTGACAGATTCTCCAAGAAGTCTGTGACAAACAGAGATAAAGAATTGAGAACCATGGATATAAGGATACTGAGTGGTAGTTCTTCATCTCTGTGCAGATGGGACCAGTGTCTTTTATGTACTACAGCAAGGGAGACCTTTCTAAAGCGGGAGTCCCTGTAAAATGAAGCGTCAACGCCAACGAGAAACATTGGAAAGTCTTGGTGGTCAGCCACACGCAGGGTCTGGGTGCTGACTCGCCCTGAAGGAGGTGAGATGAATGGCTTTGTGACAGGTGTTCCAACCTTCCATGTTGCCCAACCCCGGGAAGCTCTGCTCAGCTCTGCGTGAGTGGAACCCTTTGCAGCACAATGGCAGGGCTTGCTCTTCACATGGCATAGGTGGTGCTCCCTGGAGTTGGGCAAAGAGGAGGTCTTGCTTCCATCTCACTGCCTCTCCCTGCCCTCCTTTCAGTCTTAACCCTATGAGATTAGAGGATTCAATCTAGAGGATCCGAGATCCTATAGTAGCCTGTTGTTCTCCTATGTCATTTCTGAAACTCCTTGCTTCCTTCTCCTCTGGGCATGCTTTGACATTGATGGCCTGCAGGGCAGAGCTCCATCCTTAAAAGCTGGGTTACCGGAGGGACTCACCCAGCCAGAGACCATTTTCATGTGCCTTGCATAGTTCCCAGAACATGCTAGATGCCAAGGGGAGGGAGAGGGACACCTAAATTGCATTTTACTTTATATCATTCTGTGTTTGGAACCCAGACTCAGGTGCAATGTAGTACCCCACTCCTTTCTTCTAACCCAGGCCTCTCTGACATCTCCCTGGGGTCTCTGGAATCCTCCAAGGGAAAAACATTAATCAAGGCCCCAGCTCAATGAAGATGTGGTTAGCCAATTGTTGGGTTTTTCTGTGTCTATTGTTCATGTCATTTTGCTCTCCACTGATGCCACATGAAAATCCTGGAGGCCCCTGACCAATGTCGTTTTCAGTGCCCTTATGAGAACGTTAGAGGGTGACCCCACAATGGGAGGAAATAAAGAGGTCACTTGTCCTTGCCCTTGCCTCTGAGAATCCCATAGCTCTCCTTTCCTGAAAGGGTCCTGGGGTGGACCCTTCACCAACCCCTCTCATTGGAAGACCAGGAACTTCCCCTAGCGTCTTCTCCAAGTCTCATTGATGGTGCTATATAAAGTAGAGCAAATGACTCCGCATCTAGACTCCGTGCCTCCTGCTCCAACATCCTGCAATTCCCAGGGCGCTGTTAACTACTTTGGGTCTCTTTTCTTCCTCTGGGTTGTGTTTATTTTTTTCTTAGAAACTGCCAAGCATTTGGGGGAGGTAGTGTAGGCAGAAATGACCACAGAGCTAGAGGGGATGTTTAAGGAATCCAACAACCATTCAACACAGATTTATTGAGCATCTGTCATGTTCTGGGAACTATGGAAGGCACACAAAGATGGACTCTGGCTGGGTCAGCCCCTCCCGTAAGCCAGCTTCGAAGGACAGAGCAGTCACCCTGCAGGTCAGTTCCAGTGACTGCCTATCTTTAGGGAATTTATTCCAGTCTGTCTAATGGGTAGCATGGAGATCCAGGTAAAGGGCCTATGCCCTTACTGAACAGCAAATGCCTTAAAAGCAAGTGGAGTCCAGACAAGTGTTCTGCATTTGCTTGTTGAGTTAAATTGAACTAAAACAGAGTTCATGTCCTGTTCTTTATTATCTCTTTGGGTGGTGGAGAGCAAAGGTAAAATGGAATTGAAGAGTGAGCATGGACAATGTTACTGGAGAATTCTCTATTAAGTGCAAACACTCACATGCAAACACATACATACGCGCAGATGCATGCTTGCACACACATACACAGAGGAGACTCTTGGCTCCCTGCCGCTTGCTTGAAAACCTGGGCTTCAAGAGACAATTAAATATTGATATCTTTGCATCTCAGTATTTTCTTCTCAAATCCAAACAGCCCCAACAGGAGCCATCACTGTCACTTATTTAACTCCTTGAAAACATCCACGAGGGGTTTTATTTAAAAATCAAGTTGTTAGGAACAGAGATAATGCAACAGCCTATGGGGTGGGAATGAGCTAACTCCCCTGAAACTGGAGCTGCGGGAAGCACCGGTTCCCTCTCCTAGACTCAACCTGGGGTCCAGCTCTCCTGGAGCCAGGGCCCAGCATCCCGGACGGCACCTGCCTCACAGTCTGAAAAGGACAAAGGGATACTCTCTTGCCAGCTTTCCCCAACAGGCCCTCATATGCCCTGCAATCAGAGGTTTGGCAGAGTTATGCAAATTGCCTTTGCATAATGATGTCCTCGCTGAATAGATTAACCCAGCGGGGGCACTGGACAGGAGCAAGCAGGTGCTGGCTGCCAGGCCCTTAGCTCTCTGCCCCAGCACCAAGCGGTGACATTGCTTCTAGACCAGGCTGCTAATGGCCTTCTCACTGCACCACCTTCCACACCTGCCGCCAGCCCTCTATCATGTGCACACTCCTGTCTCTTCTCTAGCAATCTGTCCCCAGCAGCCTATCTTGTAGGATCTCCAGGGTCAGGGTTGAGAGGGAAGGGAACAAAGTCCTTCCCAGGAATTGTCTCAGGCACATGTACTGTCTGCCTGAGTAGGTGAGGGAGCTTTCAGATGGGCCAAATTGTGCTCCCTGGAGTCACTGACATAGGTGTTCATGTCTAATTCCCCATCTGCGAGCAGGACTTAAGTCCTTGCTTTCTCCACAAAACCCAGTCTAGGGCCTTCAACAGAGTAAGTGCTCACCAAATGAATACTTCTTGGATAGAATGGAATTCTAGAATTATAGGGCTGGAAAAGTATCTTTGAAATGATTCAAGCAGTCAACCTCATATTCTGATTATAACTCATGTGCCAGGCACTGTGTAAACACCCACATGGGGATTCTAGCCTAGCTTCTAGGAGTTCCTAGAAATTATAGGCAAATTATGTTCACATGCTTTTCTTTTTTTATGTTTATTTATTTTGAGAGAGAAGAGACAGAGAGAGAGAGAGAGAGAGAGAGAGGGTAAGGGGCAGAGAGAAAGGAGAGAAAGAATCCCAAGCAGGCTCCGTGCCGTCAGCGCAGAACCCTACACAGAGATTGATCTCACAAACTGTGAGATCGTGACCTGAGCCCAAATCAAGAGCTGGACGCTTAACCGACTGAGCCACCCAGGCGCCCCTTCAAGGGGAGAGGGCCCCCATGGCTTTTACCGCATCTTCATGGGGTCATGACACCTTCCTTAAAAAATTGTTAACGACTGCTAGTCTATGGGAAGGACGGACACAAAACCCAACAATCACAACAGTGTGATAAACCCTGTGACCAGGAAGAGCACAAAACACTTTGATGGCACAGAAGGGGGGCCAGCATGCAGAGGATAGAGCCCCGCAGTCAGGATCAAACCCTTCAGAGCTAGATGTGACTAGTCCTATTTCACTAATGAGGGAAAGGAGGCTCCAAGAGGTTAGACTACTTGATCAAGGTCACACATCAGTAGAGCCAAAATTGAAGTCTAAGTCTCTCTGATCCCAAGCTCAATGCTGTCTTGCCCCCTCACCTCCCTGCAGCTGCCTTGGCATTTGAGAGCCCAGCCTCCAGACTCCTCGTGTTCTCCCAGGCACTGGGGGACAGAGGAACGGAACCCCTACAATGGCTGTCTAAATTCTGAACAAACTTGGAGCGGGCTCGGAGGCTAGGCCTCCAGGTCCCTGGTGTGCACATCTTTGCATGCTTCAGCGGACTTTGTGGAGTCTATTTACCACATCTAAGACCAATTTCCTTCCCTTCAGTTGCTTTGAAGATAATTGAAGGTACTTGCATTGTCTGCCTGGGAATGTAAAAAGCTAGCTAATGCTGCAATCGATGCTTCCTGCTTAATGCTGCACCCGCCTGCCTGCCCTGAGCAGCCGCTAAGGCAGCCTTCAATGACGGCTTCTGCAGATCTTCCCGGCCGGCTACTTTGTTAATCAGAAAGGGGCTGGGGGCTGCGGGGGCCTTCAGGATAATGGCAGACAGATTGAGTTGTTAAGCCTGAATGAAATATTTAGTAGCACCATTCGCAGGACATTCGCTGGTCGTTAACAGTACTCTCAGCCCTGCTTGGGGATGGGGGTGGGGGAGGGTGCCCAACTTGAGCTCCCCAAGCTAGGGGCACTGATTAGCCTGCTCCAGCCTGCCGTGAGGGAGGGGCGACGGCTCGGCTCAGGCGGAGAAAATGCCGCAGAGAGGAGGAAGGAGAAGTCCAGCCAGGACGTGACCTCCTAGCTGGCACCACTCCCAGGGCAGACGGGGACTGCCTCAGGAGGCAGGACAGCAAGCTCTGTGAAACCTGCACCTGCGGCCCCCAGGAGGGCATGAAACAGGGGAGCTGCCACAGACAAAGCTCCCTTCGTCTCCCTCCATCCACAGTTCTTCCAGGTCCTGATGCTGCACACTGGAGCTCAGCTTACCGTGGGAAGTTTAACAAGAACTTATGGGTCTAGCCGAAGCTTGAAGGTGTAAGAGGGGAAAACAGAAACGCTGGCATTCTCCCTGTTTTCCTTCTCGCACTACTCTGGGAACAGAGCGTTTCAGTCCTGTGTACTTTGTACCACACCGTCCTGACTTCCTCCCTTCTGAAATCCTGGGATCTCAGCGTTGGCTCGGGTTTTGTAGGTCACGTGTTCATTCAACATTTACTGAGTTCATCACCTACGGTGATCAGGTGTAACTACAGTGGGCCATCTAGCCCACCCCACATCCAGTACTTTAAGCCTTCTACAGTACCCTATCCCACTTTGGCCAATGTTTTAAAGACTTCATGGATGGGGAAGGTGTTAGTCCCTCGCGATCCTCATTCCAACCAATCTTTGTTGGAAATAATTCCTCTTAAGCAAGCCAAAAATCTGTCTGTTCTGCTTCCAGTTGTATCCTTGGCCCTCGTTCCCCTGATCCACTCCCTACTGCCGCCCCTAGCCACTGCCAAGGCCACAGCACAGTCCTTCAGGTAGCCGAAAACAGCCTCCAGGTTCCTTCCAACCCAGCAACATGACCAACATCTAATTACTACTCTGAGGAACAAGGTGGATGGACTGTGGCAGCACTAAGCCTTTTGGATGTCAAGTAACTTAATCCGTTTGTAACTCTTCTCCCTCACATTTATTTGAATCCTTTTCTACTTAATCTCCAGTCTAGCACAAAGTAGCAGTCACCAAAGTCCTTCATAAAAGCAGGTTATAAGATTTCTGTCCTTGTCTGCGACAGAGTGGCTTGTATCGGACAAATTCTGCTATTAAAGACTTTTAAAAACAAAAAGAGAAACCAACCCTTTAAAAATCACCAGAGAGCCACCAAGGCAGCCAGGACTTACGAGCCAAAATCCCAAAAAGAAGGGAAATGAACTGGGAGGCACTCTGCCTTCATGACTGCTTTTCCCTGGAGGCATTCACTGGCTCATACACAGTAGCTCCGAGGCTGAGAAGACAAGCAGAGACTAAGAGGACAAGTGTAAACTAGTAGCTAAGACACCATGAAGCTAACAGAGCCTTTGACAGTCTCACGAGTCTGAGGAGATATAAATTGCAGTTCAGAGCCACCAGAGCATCCAGGATACAAAGGGCGAGATCCTAGAAAGAAGGGCAGATCAAAGAAGTGAGCCTGATATTTAATGCCAATTTCCCACAAGGCATTTGTGATCAATAAGCAACAGCCCAGGGGCTAAGAAGCTGAACCAAAACGTGGCCATGAAGCTGAGAAATTAGAAAGAGCTTTTAGCTCTCAGGTCTTCACTCCCAAGATGCCTGAAAGGGGCTGAGGCTGAATGTATCGCACACCCTTCCCGACAGGATCTTCATCCTGATGTGGACCAAGAAAAGAAGTGACAATGGTGGTTCCAAAGAGCCACGGCCATGTGCAGCCTATACTCTGCACTAATGGTACCCTCTGTGCGCCCAAGGACCAGGCCATTAAGAAGTTCATCACTCAAAACAGTATAGGCACAGCCATCAAGAAGTTCCCAAGCAATACTCTTTGACACCCACATGCTTCCCAAGCCGTGTATGAAACTACGTTACTGTGGAAAACTACATTGCTATGTGTGAATTGTGCCATCCACAGCGAGGTGGTCGCAGATCATTCTCACGAAGCCTGGGAGGCCTGAACACTCCCACCGAATTTAAACCTAACGGCGTTGCCCCATGGCCTTCGCCAAAGCACACGCAAGAAAGCTGGGTTCTTAAGGACTGAAGAAAAGCTGTGCTCTGGAAAAATAAAAATAAGGGGAAATTATACTTTTAAATAGGCTTTTCAGCACTGTAGTCTTAAAGTGCTGGGGAGTAAAAATGAAAGATCACCAAGGAAGAGAAGGCTTGGTACACATTCCAGGATTCCATCTGGGACCCATGAAGTGCTAAACCCAAAGAGTAAAAGTGAGTAGGGAATATAGCAACCTTCACAGAGACTGGAACTCAGCTTCAAATACAGATGATCTTCCCCTACTCTAATTGACTAAGCAAATCTTAACTGGAAGAAAGTATCATCTAGAAACAACAATTTTCATAACCATGTCTGGCATCCAATAAAAATAAATGACTAAGCATTCTAGGACACAGAAAACGCCTAAAAATCAAAAGTTCAGATCATAGGACAGATTCACATCTGAACAAAATATTGTTCTCAGATATAGACCTTAAAATACCCATGATGAATATCTTCAAGGAAATGGATCAAAAGGAAATCTTTTCAACAAGAGAGAAAGAAAGAAAGAAAAGAAAAGAAAGAAACAAAAAGAAAGAAATCTGAAATCTTTAACAAGAACCAAAATAAAATTCAAGAAGTAAAAATATATACTACCTAAAATCAATAATTTGGGTTTAACAGGAGATTAGACACTGTTAAAAGGAGGAATATGTTGGAATGATAGGTTGGAAGACAATAATCAGACTGATAACAAAAGAGACTATTTTTTAAAACTAAAAATGTAGAAAAGAGTATGAGACATATGGGACATGGTGAAAAGATCTAACATATGTGAAACTGGAGTCCAAGAAAAAAAAAGCAGCATTAACAATATTTGAAGAATAGTGGCTGTGAATTTTCTAAAACTGAAGAAAGACATTAAGCCACAGATTTTCAGAGAAACTCAAGCAGGATAAATGTGTATCTAGGCATATCGTAGCAAAACTGTTGAAAACGCAAAACCAAGAGAAACATTTAAAGCAGCCAGGAAAAAAAAAACACTTTCAAATGAGTAACAATAAAACATGGATAACTTCTTAATAGAAATGATAAAAGTAGCAAAAATAATGATTTTTCCATTTATTGTAATAAATCAAAGATGCATGTTGTAATATCAGGAGTAACCACTAAAAGAGTAACAAAAGTACACAACAAACACAATAATAGAAATAGTAAACATACTTAATTAGCTCAAAAGAAGAAAATAAAGGAGGACAAAGGGAAAATTTCAAATAAGATACAAATAGAAAACATTGTGTATTTAAGCCCAAACATATCAGTAATTACGAAAGGGTAAATATAATAAATTCTCCTATTGAAAACAAAAATTGTCAGGCAAATTTTTAACTGGTCAGATACGTTTTTGATGACTATTATTTATTTATATTGTTCTGAAAACAAATACAGGGTTTCTGGATTGTGGAAGACTATTATTATAGCAGTAACTGCATTGGTTCCCTATACCTAATTCTTCGCCTTAAGGGTGGTGTAATGAGAGCCAGATAGTCAGGCTAGTACATGCAAAGAAGGTTCTGGTGCAACAGGAATCCCAAAATTATGAATCTGAGTGTTTATATAGGAACAGTCATACAGCTGTCTTCCTTCCCTCCTGAGAGAAGGAGAGGAGCTTTATCTTTCTAGTGCAAACAAATTTTCTCAGGGAAGAGAAATGGCAAAGTTTCTACTCTAGAATCCAAGTATTTGACTCTGGGGTAGGTAACTTTATTTACCCTTTGAATGGGAGCAGATGACTCCATTTTAAAGGATAAAAGCAGCTCCAGGCTTATCACCCTTAGAATATGAAAAGCAAATGTGTCTGGGGAAAAGAGACATTTTCCATTATTACAGCATGTCAACTTTCTTTGCTTCGAAAGACTTAGAAAACTTGAACCATGCAGAAACATGAAAATATTTATATTGCTCTCTAATAACCATGATAAAAGAAGATAGCTATATGTTGCTTACAAGTGATGCATCTTATATATATGACCAAAGAAAGAGTAAATGTAAAAGAATAGAAAAATATATTCTATGAAAACACTAACCAAAAGAAAGTTAGTATGGCTATACTTACATCAAACAAAGTAGACTTTAAGGCAAGAAGAATTACTAGAGATGAGGACAGACAGTTCCTAATGACAAAAAGATCAACTGCCAGAAAGATATAAAAATTCTAAATTTGTATGCAGCTCATAACATGACCTCAAAATGTAAAAAGCAAAATTTGGAGCAAGCAGAAATAAAGGATTTCTTACATTTTTCCCAGTAACTGTTAGAGTGAGCACAAAAATACCATAAAAGATACAGAAGATTTGAAATATACCCTTAACAAGCCCAAACTAATTAAAACTATGTTAAACTAATTAAAGTATATAGAAACAATACACTCAATATTAACTTGAAGTAACAGATACCAGCTATATCCTCTCACAGAAAACAACCAAACAATTGAGAATTTATATGGGGAAATAAATAAATTTTGATCCCTATCTCAAACATACACAAAAATCAGTTCTAGATGTATTCTAAACAAAAAAGTCAAAGATAAAACAATAAAGCTTCTAGAACATGAAAGAATATATCAATGACTTTAAAGTAGGCAAATATTTCTTAAATAGGGCACAAAATGTGCTAATCATAAAGGAAAATATTGATAATAGGATTACATTAAGTTTAAAATTTCCATTTATCAAACAGTGCCTTAAAATATTGAAAAGGCAACACACATGGTAGGAGAATATACTAGCAAAATATGTTTGACCAAAAAATTAATATCTAGAATATATAAAAGACTCCTATAATCAATAAGAAAACCACAGAAAATCAAATAGAAAAATGGGGTAAAGATGAACAGGTATTTCACAAAAGAAGATATCCATGTGTCCGATAAGCATATGAAAAGGCACTCCATTTCATTAGTCATTAGGGAAATGTAAATTAAAAACACAATGAGTTACTACTACATTGATAATAACCAAGTGTTAGCAAGGTGTGGAGCAAATGGGACTCTCACAGACTGTCGGTACAAGTATAATTTGGTACATCCCCAGGTCTGTTCCTAAGTAATTACCTAATAGAAGGGGATACATATGTAATACTAGAAAATATTCTTAACAGTAGTACAATGGGGTTGGGGGAGGGAGGAGTATACATCAATAGTAAAAGGTGTAAATAAACTGTGAAATATTCACACAGTGGAATACTACACAGCAAAGAAAATGGATGAACTATTGCTATATACAGCAGCTTGAATGCATCTTGAAAATTCAACGTGAAATGAAGCCACACATAAGAGAGCAAATACCATATAATTCTATTTGTATAAAACTCAAAACCAGGGAGCACCTGGGTGGCTCAGTCAGTTAAGAGTCTTAACTCTTGATTTCGGATCAGGTCATGATCTCATGGTTTGTGAGATTGAGCCCTGCGTCAGGGTCTACACTGACAGTGTGGAGCCTGTTTGGGATTCTCTCTCTCTCTCCCTCTCTCTCTCCCTCTCTCTCTTTCTCTGCCCCTCCCCTGGCTTGTGCACACGTGAGTGAGCTCTCTCAAAAAAAATAAACTTAAAAACAAAAAACTCAAAAGCAGACAAAACTCCTCTATAGTGATGGAAGTCAGAATGGTAGTTACGTTCGGTGTGGTCAGTGACTAAGAGAGTTACAAAAGGTTTTGGGATGCAGGTAATAGTCTGTTTCTTGATCCGGATGGCAGTTGATTACATGACAGTGAAAATTCATTGAACTATATACTTACAACTTGTGCATTTCTCTGCATGTGTTTTTGGCTTCAATTTTTTTTAATGCTTACCAAAAAAAAAATAATAATAAAACAAGATTGCAAACATCATTTGTAGCTTGATTTTATATATGTAAACCTATATAAAGAATATGTGCTTAACATGTATAACTCTATATGCCAAAATGCTAACAGTAATTATGTCTGGATGTTAGCTTATAAGTAATTTTCATTTTCTTCTTTATACCCTCTTGTATTGTCTGAATATTTTCAGTGAGAATGTATTACTTTCATAAAAACTAAAAATAATACAGCTTTAAATAAAGTTCTAATTTTCAGATGGTAAAATGGTATTGTAGTTATGTTTAAAGAAGAAAAGAGTCCTAATCTCCTACAAATACATAACTGAAGCATTTACATATGAAATAATATGATGTCTAGCAGGGGGCAGGGAGAAGTGGGGAGTATAGATTTTTTTAACGGCTGTATGTTGGTAATTGTTGAAGCTGAATTATGGTCCACAGGGGTTCATTACACTCTTCTTTCCACCTATGTTTGAATAATAAAAAGTTGAAAAACAAACAAACATTATTCCATAAACACAGAACTTATGCATGACAGATATTACCCACAGCAAAAGCTATGCATAATCTGTATACAGCCAGAGAGAGGCTAAATTATTAAAGAAGGTTTTCTCAATCCTTGGATGGAGGGCGGCTGGACTCCCTATATAGTCTAGCATGGAGACTGCATTCATACCCCATTGAAAGTCCACCGGGATCCACACCTTGTTCACGAGTCCAGCTCATAGAACCACTGCTTCAAAGGAAAGAGACCATTCATAGGACCCCAACCTCCTACCAACCGGGAGAGGATCCATGCCTGACGCAGCTCACAGCGACTTAGAAGAGGGAGCGCCAAAACTGACCTTAACTCTAAGCCTTCTCTGAAAAAGAGACGAGGAAGTGACTTTTTTTCATGGGAGATCATGACCTACCTTAGAAATTTCTTGTCTTTTCAGCCTAGAAGGAAGGTATCAGGGAATCAGGAATTGGTGAGGAGGTGGGGAAGAGGAAAGAGGAGTCCTAAATTGTGTTAGATGGAAAGGCAGCAGCTGTTGTGAATTCCAACCAGAGCCAGAGGCCCTTGGGTGCTATCTCAGATCCTGCATTAGACATTGTCTGGTAGGCTCTTGCCCTGACTTTCCTTTCGTTTCTGCTCTTCACCTAAGCCTGATCAGCCTTGATGTGGACACGACTATGCCTCAATCTGTCTTCTTGACCAATCTGGCCTTGACATTCTGGGACGCTACGGTTTTCCTATAACCTCTTTTGTTAATGGATAAAATTCCCACCAGCTGAACTTTCAACAAATTTCAAGTACAGGCTGAAGACCTTAATTTCTTTTGGAGAGGGATACCAGGTGGGTAGAGTCAGTAAGGCAGCTGAGAGATCTTCTAAATGGGGGAAACACTGCCATGCTTCTTTACAAAAATTAGAAGAATTAGGCTATTAATTAAAAATTTATGTTTCACTTTTGATTTTCATCTGAGAGCAACCTAGAAGATTAAAGAACTTGGGGTGCCTGGGTGGCTCAGTCGGTTAAGTGTCCGACTTTAGCTCAGGTCATGATCTTACAGTTTGTGGGTTCAATCCCCATGTCGGGCTCTGTGCTGACAGCTCAGAGTCTGGAGTCTGCTTCGGATTCTGTGTCTCCCTCTCTCTCTCTGCCCCTCCCCTGCTCATGCTCTGTCTCTCTCTCTCTAAAATAAATAAACATTAAAAAAAATTTTAAAGACAATTAAAGACTTGAAGCCTTATCAAAGACAAAAACTAAGGCATTCTCTAAAACAGTGCTGCCCAATAGAAATATAGTGCAAGGCAAAAATGTGAACCACATCTATATTTGAATTTTCTCATAGCCAACTTTAAAAACAAATAAAAGAAACAGGTGAAGTTAACAATGTGTTTTATTAAATCTAATATTTCCAAAATATTATAACATAAAACATAAAAAGTATTAATAAGATAGTTTCACATTTTTTGGTGCTACACCTTTGAAATCCAGTATATATTTTATACCTAGGGCACACCAATTCAGACTAGCCATATTTCAAACACTCAATAACCACATGTGGCTAGTGTCTACCATTGGACAAGCACAGCTCTAGAAGTAAGCAAGGAATAGTACCCCTTGTGACCACTAAAGACTATTACAGCTGAGGAGCTGGGCTCTCAGTCATAATCTTTCCTATTGCCCCCAAAGCACCAGCCATTCCCAAGCCCTGGAGAATCCAGTTTTCTATTCAAGCTCTAGATAAAATTGGAGCTATGAGAAGCAATAACTTACAATAATTATGGAATTGGTAAAAAGTGTTATCAAACTCTTCCTCGTCTACTTATTCTTTTTGAATGATGATACTTGGCTCTTCCAATAAAGTTCAATAATTTACATATTTAAAGTATAATTAAAATGTAAAGGTATTCTAATATTTCTTAAAGGTCATTGGAAGCCTACTGATTCCAACCACATGACCCTCTGTCAGTGGCTACCAAAGTACCAGAAGAAACTATAATCACATTCCTATAGGCACAACTTGCAGAACTAAGCCTTCAAAATGGGAAGAGCTAAGTGAAATTCTAAAAAGATACATACAGAGTAAAATATATAACATGATTCGAATTAATTACAGTTTCAGAGTAAGGGGCAGGATGGTGTGATGAAGAAGTTCGGGCTTTGGAGCCACGGTGACCTGGAGGTGTCTCAAGCCTTGATTCCCTCACCTGTAAACTGGGATAATGGTATCTGCTTCTCAGCTGTCGTTAGGATTAAATGAGGCAAAACATGGTGCCTAGCAAGTACCTCCCCCATTGCAGATGAAAAAATAAATGAAATAAAATGCATTATGTCATTTTTGTAATCCATAAATATTTGTTCAACAGCCTATACATAGCGGATGCTAAAAAATAAAACATACAAAGGGGTATTAGTAAATGTAGGGCAGTGACTACCACTCAGAGAGCCTGCCCTTTCTGAGAAAGGGTTCTACTCAGCTCCACAGCTCAAGACTCTGCATTCGTTGCTTGTGTCCTGCTCACTTATGAAATCTCCAGAGCAATACACTGGGCTCAGGAGTTGAGCCTTGTCCAAATTATTCGATGTTATTCTGTCTTCTGACGCTGCACTCAAGGAAAGGATGGGAAAATTTCTTGGGGGCAAAGAGAGCAGATGTGGGCATATGTCCTGACCACCTAAAGGTGTAGAATCCAGGAAAGCTCAACATTACAGGACTGAAATAACGGCTACAGAGACGGTCACCAAAAATCCTCTTTGCGACTTTCTGGGTCACCTCTATTTGCTTCATCTCCCTGCTGCCACTGTTTTGGAGCACCTGTCTCCTTTTGAGCTGCCAGTGTAGAGCAGGGGCACAGAGCCATGATGAGCCAGTGATTTCTGGAGAGCTGCAGCTAAACAGCCTATCACCTGCTGCATCAGCAGGAGCAGGGGTCTAGAGCAGGGGAACATGTTGTCAGGCTACAGGTGTGTGTGCATTAGTGCCATGGGAACTTCAGGATGTCTAGTAATTGTGGTTGCTGATGTGCACAGCCTTTTGGTTTTGTTCTTATCCCCCCCGCCCAACTTGGCTTCTCGAGTGAGAGCCTCCATCTACCCCCACTTCCTTCCCTCTCTCAGCATCTAGTCTCCCCCTCCACTGATCACCACAGGGTGATCCTTTGCAACGCATCTACAGAAGGCAGGCCATGGCCTTGAGCTTCTCCAGGACTGCTGCCCATCTCCAACAAGCCATAAGTCAGAAATAGCTCTCAGGGCTCTGCATCTCTGTGTGGGCACAGGCGGGTACCTGCTGCTCAAACCATCACCAAGGATTTAGCACATAGAAGGCCCCGCACTAGGCATCAGGAACATCACTGTAAACGAGACCTGGGAGGGGAGAGCCAAAAGGGCTGATGAGAAAGCCCAGATCCTGGGGGAGATGGAACTACCATTTATTGAATCTTACTAGGTCTAAACACTATGCCTCACATGTATTACCTAATTTAGACTCCAGCACAGTTCTGTGAGATAGAAATGATTAGCCCCATTTCACAGATGAGAGCCACTCAGAGTACAAGGGATTTGTCCACAGCCATCCCTGCAGGATTTGGCAGAGTCCGTATCAGAAATAAAATCTCTTCATTAATTTTTTCACTATAAATAGTCTCTAAACTTTACATGAACATGTACTTGCCTCATAGACCCCAGCAAGTGAATGTACCTGAATAATTCAGTAGAAGGTATACTGAGGAGGCCGTTCTGGCATGATTCCCCTGTTCCCTGTGGACAACCTCTCTCCGTTAAACCCCTCAACCATCGTGATTCTACCCCCAGTGCTCTGTCTCACACATAAGAAACATTCGTCCCCCTGAGACTCACCCTGCATCTATCTGGGAGCTTTTGGGAATCTGCTACCTCCCTCACACTATGGAGCACAGCCAGAGCAGCTGGGATGAGTCCCAGCTCAGCCTGGAAGCTAAACAATCTGTGACCTAATCTTCTTGCAACTGAGGAGCTTCTGGTTGGAAGGAGACTTCAAAGTCATCTTTCCAACTCCCCAATTCAAGTTGGAATGGTCTCTTCAGGGAATCCAAACATAGCTCTCTCTCTCCCTCCAGTCTTAGACACTTCCCAGCCTCTGGTTGATGGCCTTCCTCCAATGACCAGAAACTCACCACCTTCCCAGGGAGCCAATACCTCCCTTGGTCAGCTCCAGCTGGAGAAAAACCTTCCTTGCATTGGGCTCAAGGCCATCTTCCTGGGGCTTCTACACATCTCCTATCTCTACCCTTAGGAGTGTGGAGAACAACTGTGTCCTCTTGCCCACAACAGCCCCTGGGAGACAGTTATAATGCTCCTATAGGTCTTTTGGCCTATAGAGCACACATCTTCATTTCTTTCAACCATTCCTTACGAGATACGGCTTTTACTTTCCACCCATATCCATCACTCTCCAATGAATGCACTCCAGCCGCAGGTCTCTCTGAGAGTGTACTGTAAAGGGGGGCCAGTCCTCACTGAAATCCTCTCCTCTTTCCTCCCTGTCTCTCTCCATCTCTGTTTTTCTCCCAGGTTCATCACAGAGAAAAAGTTAGATCAGATCCTGGGGCCTCCTCCCCGGGCATTCCCATGGGCCCCTTGCAGCCACTTTATTAGCACCTCTCTCAGGAGCACACCTGGGGGCTATCCCTCCAAACCTCCACCACTACCTCACGGAGGCATCTGCTACCAACAGATGCTAGAGGAGATGGGCACACGCACATAGGAACGTTAATTTGCCGGGACTTGGCACAGGCTCAGAAAACCTCCACCACTCTTTGGGTACCAGTTGTGGGACAACCTCCCTCTTCAACTCTGCTCTATTACCTTTATCCAAATACAGTGGGACAATCCAGGGCAGATAAGAACTTCCCGGGCAACTGCCCCTAGATCTGAGAAGGATTGCTATTTTCAAAGACACTTCTTGTCTTTCTTGAGACAGCATGACACAGGGACCATGAGTGAAGCACAGGAGACTTGGGTCAGAGGATGAGAAAGTGCCCTGCACTGAATACAACCGGGGATGCTGAGGCTCATGACAGTCAGCTGAGGACACCCGGAGAAGCTGTCCCTTGCTCAAAGTCAAGGGGGTAGCAGGACATTCCATCACCTTACACATGTGGGGAAGTTCCCTCAGATACAGAGAGCACATGCACATCTTGAAATCCAACCTGAACCCACACGTGTAGGTCACTCCTGCTCTCCACAGTTACACAACTAGCCGACGCGATTGCATGGGAGTCTGGAGAAGGATAAAAAAGAGCAGCAACTTCACACATCCCCTAGCCCTGCCTGTGACATCGCCTCAGTCTGGCAAACTCTGCAGAAGCATGCAGGAGGACACCGGGACCATCTCAACAGGCGGGAGAGTCCCTGCAACCACTGCCTGTCCTCCTTGTTTTACATGCCATCTAAAACCTGTCCCTGTCCCTGAGACCTTCTAGCACGTTGGGAGACACATCACACCCTGGTGGCAGAAAGTTCAACCACATGACAGGCAGCAGAGCAGGGCATGGGCTGTCTGGGGAGTTAATCACACGGTAAAAGCTGGAGGGAGTCTTGTAGAGAAAGTGGTGTCTTCGGGGAGAACACACATGGGAAGTCTAATCTATCACTGGAGCCAATACGTTTACTCTAGTAACTCCGACTATGGTGGCCCTGATAGGGCTGTCAGGGGAAATTCCCCCTTGGACGATACCCTCGGATCCATGCACTCCCCTCCCTCCCGCCTCCAGCCCCACCAGCACAGCCAGCTCTAGGCCAGTGACCCAGGGAACATTGTAAAGTGAGGACCCTCACTTTTCACTTGCTATCTCCCTTCACTTGTCTTTCTGCTGTCCCAGGTGTCCCTCTTACTCCACCAATTCCAAGCACCTTCTACTCATTCTCCAGTGAAACACACTCAGTTAGTGATCTGATAAGCTCATTCACACCTATATGTTGCCTTGTTAAAAAAAAAAAAAAAAAAAAAAAAAAAAAAAAAAAAAGCACATTGGGGCACCTGGGTGGCTCAGTTGGTTAAGCGTCCAACTTCAGTTCAGGTCACGATCTCATGGTTCCTGAGTTCGAGCCCCGAGTCAGGCTCTGTGCTGACAGCTCAAATCCTGGAGCCTGCTTCGGATTCCGTGACCCTTTCTCTCTGCCCCTCTCCTGCTCAGGCTCTGTCTTTCTCTCAAAAATAAATACACATTAAAAAAAAAGGAAGACGAAGAAGAACAAACACATTAAACTAAAAGAGTAACATTCAAATGATGGAATCTTGTCTGTCAGGACATGGGTGGGTAGGGGGAGTATTTCTAACTCAGAAAGTAAGAGAGGGTGCTTCCAAGATCCCCGGGTCCCACGGTTAGGTAATGGCTTCCTCAGAGCCCCAGGAGGCCATACTTCTTCCTGGAGCTGGGAATCTCACCAAATGACAGCAAAAGGAGATGCCCATGTTCCTTTTTTCCCTACTTCCAAGGTGATTGGGGGGCAGTGCCCACACTCAAGCATAGTATCTCCAAAAGATCCCATTGCTGCAGAACCACGGGTTCACTGTGTGACCCTGGGAAGGCCTCTTCCCCTCCTTGGCTTGTTTGCTTATCTGTTAGCCAAGGGGCTTCTAAGCCCACTTCCTAGCTGACACTCTGGTTACACGGATCTCTGGGCCTCAGTGGACACTTGCTTCTTGAGAGGAAAGGTGGACCTCCTCCCCTCCCACATCTCTCTCTGGTGACCTGTGCCCCCAACCTCACCAGCAAAAGAGGATTCAGAAGATATATGCCCTAAAGACTCTCTTCACAGGTACTCAGGAGATGTCTGGAGGGACAAGACACTGGGTGGTAGGAAAAGAATCTCTCTAATAGGTCGAGTAGGTATTTTTCTCCTGGTCTAGGATGGAGAGAAGGGAAAGGAAGAGCCAGAGGTTGAACCTGATACCCAAACCCAATCAGATCCTAACCTGAACCAGCATCCAGTCCTGAGTCTACTCCAGGCAAGATAACGAAGACAAAGAGAGGCCAGGATCACACTTTCCTTTCTCTCTAGACTGGGCTCCACGTAGCTATTTCTGTTGGAAACTGGAGATGGGCTTGGCAGGAGAGCTGGCAAAGAGATTCAAGCTTCAGACAGGGGCTAGATTTGCTAACTGCTAAAGCCCCTTCCGGTCCTGGCACTATGAGAAGCAGCCCCTGGACGGGGCCATCGGGGTTGCTGAAATAGCTGTGGTGGCCATTTTGCCTGTCGCCGTGCAGAGCCCCTGCCGTCTGAGGGCCCAGTTTCCAAGGCAGGATGCCCATATGGGTCACGGTCAGCCTCACCACCACCCCCACCACCACTCACCCTCCCTATGCATGCACTTCCAGATCCCTGTTTATGGAGGAGGGAGAGGCAGGCAGGCTGGGGAAACAGCCATTTCTATGCTAACTGCCCACATGTGGCCTGAGGGTTGGAAAATGAAACTGCAAAAATGCTCAGAAATCAGTGAAGCTGGAGTCCCTGAGCCCTGAAGGCTGAGAAGAACCCCGGCCACCTGGGTCTGACCTGGATCGAAGCCCTGGCCCTGGACACTGAGGGCCCATCAGGCTGCGGGAAGGGCTGCTGGCCCTGGAAACCAGTGACCAGCGTGACTCCACTTAGAACACCGCTGTGTTCAAAAAGCGGGGAAAGCGCATGACCCCTCCGCACAGCCGGGACCGCACACGGCCAGCTTGCCCCCTCCTTTTCCAAACCCACCCTCGGACAGGAGGCCGGGATGCCCAGTGGAAGAAGTACAAGTGGGACTCGGGAGATGGGCTCTGCCAGGATATCTGCAAGATATCCCCACTCTGGGCCTCAGTTTCTCCATAAGGGGTTAGCCTATGTGACCCCATGGGCTCTTCCCACACAGCATCCCCCTGGCAGGAGATCTGGCAGACTCGTTCACAGTGAGGTGCATGCAAATGGTAAGGCTGAAGTATGTCCTTTCCCAACTTAGGAGAAAAATGTCTATCACAAGGAACAAAGAGACGATGACAGAACTTCAGGTAAGAGAATAAGCCGGTCTGTTCACCCTCCTGAGGAAATTGGCCAAAGATGTCCTCTGACAAAAATGAAAGGTGTGACCTAGCATAGAAACTTGAACCTCACTATTTGGCCGAAGTCACTCCCAAAAATAGGAAGGAGGAAGGAGTTGGCCATTGGCCCAGGCCCCCACCCTCTCGAGGACAACCCCGAAGCAAGTGTCCCCAGATACCTTCGTGCCTCTCACCCACTGTCAGTCTTGTGGTCTCAGGGTCTAGTGAGGGCAAGGGGGCTGGCTGCTTCCTGCCAATGCCATGGCCTTTAGCAGGGCTTGGGCAGGGGGTCCTGCACACCACACCTGGTATGCAAGGGATACTAGGTTAAATAAACACTAAGCGCCAAATTGCAGGATGGATGTTTAAAAAACAAGGGAGAAGGAGTGGCGTAACCAGGGGGGAACACCTACCCACTGGCTTCAGGGGTTAAGAAGAAAGAAGCACAGGCTGATTGCACATGGCAGGGGAGGGATGGGCTTTTTAATGCTTCTGGCCGAACCACCTAGTGGCCATGCCCCACCCCCCCCCCACCCCCCCGCCACTGCAAGTAGTTCACGGACCCTCCCCCTCTCCATCTCCTCCTCTAGTACAACACCCAGCCGCAGTGCATTCTTTTATAACACTGTTATAGACCTCATATTTCATCCACACCCATCATCTCATTTAAATGTCATTGCATTTTACAACCAAGAAAATTGAAGCTCAAAAAGTTAAGAGCCAGCCAAGACCAGACATTCAATCAGCGGACTTGAACCCAGATCTCCGGAGTCTATATCTAGAACTGCTTCCTCTGTGTTGGAACCCCCAGGCTGGGTAGGGTGGAGTGAGGCGAGCTTGAGAGCAGGCTGCCGTCAACTCCTGTGCGGCAGGAGGGCAGGAGGGCCAGCGCCGGTGGAGGCCCAGGGGCCCACAGCATGGCGGGAGAGTTTTCCCGCAAAATGGGGCAGGCCGCCAGTACCCTCATTACCCAGCCTTATTCCATTTCATAATAAATGGAGCCCCTGGAGGGCCAGGCATGATGGGGTGGGGTGAGATGGGGAGTGAAGACTATTACAGGATTTTAACCTTCGTCTTCTCTTTCCGGGCCTCTGGAACAGCTGTTCGACAAAATGGATCTGTGCAGACAATCATTTTTGCTGCATTACTTAATATACAGTTGCTCTCGGCAAGAGATATAATTGACTTGCTTAACTAATCAATCTTTCTATAAGCATAGCTGCTTTTCCTCTCCCACTGGGGGAGGGAGGCAGGGGAAGGGGGAGGAAAAGAGAAATTGCAAGGAGCAACCTTTGGCATGAATTACCGAGCTCTAACACCCAGCTGAGGTTTCAGGGCCGGGAGCAGAAGCGCTACCAAGCGGTCCCATCCAGTTTCCTTCTCGGCCCAGATGTGGCCGGCGGTGGCCTGGGGTAACGGTAGCCCCATGTGATATGGAGGCGCGAGTGCCGAAAGAAGTCAAAGGAGAGGTGGCTCCAGCGATCCGAAAATCCTCTTTGTTGTTTTTGGAATGACTTGCCGTGTGTTTAGAAAGAAGAGTGTGCCTGACAACCCGGGACTTCACAATATTCAAATCAGATAACGAAGCCGTGGATAAAAGCTCGGTTGGGCTGAGCACGAAAATATCCCGCCTCTCCTATGCTCCACCCTGCTCCCTGGTTTCTCCAGCTCAGTTTCCCCATTCCCCTTCTTCTGGGGTACAGCAGCATCTCTCAGCTCCTCCAAACTCCTCCAAAGTGCAAGCCCTCTCCCCAACATGCTCTGCATCTGACGCCCCCGTTGTCTCCAGACCAAAGAGGAACCATCACCCTTCCTTCCTTTCCTTCTCTTCCCTCCACTAGGATCTCCAGCTCTCTCCACACCTACATGCATGCACTCCCCTTGCCGCAGATGAAGATGGGGCTATCATGCTAAATTTAGGGGAAACAGTCAGAGAAGGAGTCACACCGTGACGGGCGTGCCTAAGTTACAATGACGATGGCACCAGAGCAGCGAGATAATGCTGTTTCGTGTCATCCACCTCCAGCCCCTCCCAGCACGCCAAGCCTGACGTGTCCATCTTTAAGTCCTAACTCAAGGATCACTGAACTGAGTGAGGTGTACCCGTTGTCTGGCCTCTCACCCCCATGCACCCAGACAGACTACCTACGTGTTATTATTATTGGTCTATGTGCCCATTTCCCCAACTCCACAGGGGCTTTGTGAAAGCAGATTGTGACCTGAACATCCGTATTTCTTCAGGGCCTAGTACTTCACCTGAAGTGTAGTAGGCATTCCATGTAGGATTGATACGGAATCGCAAAATCAAATATCACAGTGTCTCTCTTCCAAGATAATGGGTTCCTGAGTAGGAGATCTGTCTCTAGGGAAGACGCACAGACCCACCTTTTTTATTTTTATCAACGGCAAGAACGGAGTTTGAGGAAGGGTGATTACCTAATTTGTATATGACAAAATTTGAAGAAATTAATGGCACGGCAGACAGAGAATCTGACTATGTGAGTAGGCTAGAACACAAGCCAAAACCACACAGATGAAATCCAGGAGCGTTAAGTGTGAGGATAGGCATTTAGGTTCAAAGAATCAATTGGACAAGTATAAGATAAAGGAGCGCTTGGCTTGGCAAGGACCCATGAGAAAAAGATCTTGGGGTTTGAGCAGACCACAAGCCCAATAAGGTGGTGCAGCTGCTAGGAAGGGAAAGAAATCTTAAAGGTGCACAGTCAGAAGGGAGAAAGGGTAGCCCTTCTGTAAGTCTACCCTGGTGGAGCCCATCTGGACCACGGGGCTCCACTTTTACTAGCTCGTTTTAAAAGGAATAGACAGGGGCGCCTGGATGGCTCAGTCAGTTGAGCGTCCGACTTTGGCTCAGGTCATGATCTCACCGTCCGTGAGTTCAAGCCCCGCGTCAGGCTCTGGGCTGACAGCTCAGAGCCTGGAGCCTGCTTCGGATTCTGTGTCTCCCTCTCTCTCTGCCCCACCCCCCCACTCATGCTCTGTCTCTCTCTCTGTCAAAAATAAAAACATTAAAAAATAAATAAATAAATAAATAAATAAATAAATAAATAAATAAATGGAATAGAAAATGGGGCACCTGGGTGGTTCAACTGGTTACGCATCTGACTTCAGCTCAGACCAGGATCTCATGGTTCATGAGCTTGAGTCCTTCACGGAACTCTCCACCGACAGTGCAGAGCCCGATTTGGATCCTCTGTCTCCTTCTCTCCCTGCCCCTCCCCTGCTCTCTTTCACAAATAAATATATATTTAAATATATAAAATATACAATAAATATAATATAATAAATATATATGAAGAGAGAGAGACCAAAGAGCCTAGGAGCAGTGGTAAGGCCCCCGGGAGTGTTTCATCCAGAACAAATCACAGCTAGTTTCAAACATGAGACAGGCTGTTTCTTGGAGGAGACAGAAATCAAGATTTACCTACTAGTGTAAGGGGTTTAAAAAGGCAGGCTCTTGGGGCAGCTGGGTGGCTCAGGCGGTTAAGCGTCTGACTTCGGCTCAGGTCCTGATCTCACTATTTGTGGGTTTGAGCCCCACGTCAGGCTCTGTGCTGACAGCCCAGAGCCTGGGGCCTGCTTCAGATTCTGTGTCTCCCTCTCTCTCTCTGCCCCTCCCCTGCTCGTGCTCTGTCTCTCTTTCCCTCAAAAATAATAAACATTTAAAAAAAATTTTTTTAATAAATAAATAAAATTAAAAAGGCAGGCTCTGGAGCCAGACCAGCCCGAGTTTAAAACTCAGCTCTGCCATTTGCCAGGTGGGCAACTCAGGGCAGGTTTCTGGACTTTGCCCTGCAGTCTCTTCATCTATAACATAGGAGTGATGGTTCTTCACTTGTGGGTTAAATGAATTAACACACGCAAAGCTCTTCCAAGAGGCACAACGTAAACTCTTGGTGAATGATGCTATGACTGTGCTGTGAATCCACAAGACAGACCAGGACAATTGAGCAGAATTTACTAGAGGGCTTACTTCCATGGGGTGAGCACTTCTGACAACCGACTGCTGCTAATGTGGGGTGGGAGACCTGTGAGGAGCACCTGTCCTACAGGCTGGACACTGTGGATGGGACCTCTGTGCCAGGCGAAAGGCTGCTCACAACTCCACGTGAAGTCCCCTCGACTCTAAGATCCTGGGAGATGCCAGGAAGTGCCCCCTCCCTTACCCTTCAAGGGAACTGAGAAGTTTTATTTTTTTCCTTTCATACAGAAAGGGCAAGAAACAAAGCATCAATGTGATTTCACACTCAATAGAGAGGGGCTTCAAACACTCCTTGGCCCACCGCAGAGCCCTACGGCCCCCACCCCCCACTGGGACACACAGACTACGCCTCACCTCAGCAGAGTCCCCAGAAGGCAGGCCTGAGCTCTGGGTGTCTCCAAGGAGGGAGGGGGTGCCTTCCTGGTGAAGCACCTGAGCCCCACAGAGAAGGCTCAGGACTTGCCCCCCACGTCGTGAGTGAGCACCAGAAAAGGCCAGGTGCCTGGGGCACTCAGAGGGGGAAGAGAATGAGATTTAATTACAGGAGCCACCAAGCTCCCCTGGGAACAGAGGCTCCACAGCCAGGTCCAAGGGTGACATTTCAGGAGGTCTCCTCACGCCTCAGCCTTGCAGACAGCTGTCAGCATTATTGGAGCAGAAAGGCCTTGTTGGCCTGGCCTGGGCCCCGGGTGTGACTGAATTACTGACCCACAACCAGGAAGCAGGTGGGAGGGGTCAGACATCCAGGTGGCTGTGCTGCAGGTCTCCTGGGAAACGCTGCCTCCTATCCCACTCTGCTTTGGGCCTGGCTTCGGCTTGGAATTCATTATAATGACTTTACCACTTTCTCCCAGGGTGACCTTGAGCCAAGGTGCTTCAACTCTTTGAGCCTCTGTTCCTGTATCTACAAAACAAGGGTCTGCACGTGTTGACCACAAATGCCCCTTCCTGTTCGAACACAGTCTGCCAGGAAACTTCAGAGTCTGGGGCTATTTCACTCCCCCAGCAACCCACTGAGGTAGGTGGGCCAGATCCTATAGTATACAGAACAGGAAGCCTTAAGAGGGGTGAGCAACTTACCCAAAGTCACAGAGCTAGGAGGCAGAGAAAGACCTACGTCACAGTCTTTTGGCCCTCAAAACGCGGTGCATTTTTCTTCTCCACCCATCATCCTTCTCACATCACAGTGGGCACCCCGTCCACATGTTCCTACCCCAAACCCCACAGGGCCTCCTCTCTGGCAAGGGAGCCGGCGGCGGGGGGGGGGGGGGGGGGGGGGGGGGAGGCATTGCACAGTGAGCTCGGTGGGGGGCAATAAAGGGGACAGAGACTGCTGGGGGTTAGGGCCAGCTCCCCCCAGACAGCAGCTAGGAATTGATCCTCCCCGAGGACGCAGCTTCCTGGCCGCGCGAGAAGATTGATCAGGGGTTCATGCCGTAAGCGCACATCATTGTTTTGGCACATTAGCGCTGAGCCTCCATCTGCAAATGGATGTGATTTTTATGGCATTGTTTATGGAACTGAATATTCAGATTGATTCTCTTTTCCCTTTCTGAGGGCTCTTCTGGGAAGGAACAAACACCACCACCCCCACCAGGGTGGGAACTGGCTCCCCTGCTCCCCCAAGCAGACTGTGGCCGGGGCTCCCTGCCCCCTGCAAGCCCCTCCTCAGGTCCCCAGTAATCAGGGGCTGAGTCCCAGAGCCTGGAGCCTCAGATGCCTCCCAATCCTCACCGTTTACTCCCCTGAAACCTAGAAGCTTATGATTAGGAAAACAAAACAAAACAAAACAAAACAAATAAAACAAAACAAACTGAAGAAAAGGCAGTCCCTGAGCCATTTCTGTTGGCTGGGTCATCTGGGGCTTCTGCTTCTCCAACCCTCCACAGAGCAGCTTATCTCCTGGTAATCTCTGAGCAGGTGTCTTCCCATTAAACCAACAGGCCCAGCTCCTTCTTTTCTCACTAACAGAGTCGAGACAAGCTTCTTCCTTCCCCAGGGCTGCAAGCCCTCCTCCAGGATGTGTTTAAAAAGGGGCACCATTCACACTCCTTGGGACCTGGCCTTTCCTCAGTAGGAAACAGCATGACACAACAGAACCCCATTCCCATCCCAAACCACCGTTCTCCCTCCCTTCTGGGGCTCCGAGAGACCCTGGGAGATCACTCAGTCCAACTGCTGCCACTAACTGGCTGGACTAGACTAGTCATCCTCTCCCAAACCTTGGTCCATGCCACGTCAGTACCCACTTACACACAATGAAGGTTCTGGAGCCAAATATATTTTCCTCCTCTTAGAGATTCCCAAAGCTTATTAACATCTGAAAGACTCCACCCACCCCCACCACCCACCCCAAAATCCTGCAGTGACATGAGTTCTTTTACTGTGTTTAACCCAAGGTTCAAACGTTTTCAACTATGGACTTCTTTTTCCAGAGGATGATTATTGACATTTTGGGACTAGGATCCCACAGAACACAACTCCGGAAACTATGGATTAACTGACTTTCTGGGTGCCTTGTAAGCCCTGACAGGTTATGATTCTATAATCGAAACTTCTACAGTAATCATTTCATGTGGCCAAAGATGTGCAGCCCCTCTCTGGGTCTCTAGAATGTGTCTCTGTGGTCTACCATGCCCCATCTGGGGGTAACTGAAGGGTTCTTTGCAGTTACCAGCTGAAAGAGGGAAGAGTTCAAGATCTACACTCCTGAATCCTAACACTTGTACCCCCCATTCCTACAGTAGCATGGTTGCCATGGGTTCTTATCAGCGGGGTTCAGTTCTGGCTCCTCTGCCTCTAGCCAGGGGGCCTTACACAAGTCCCGGGAGTCCTCTGAGCCATGGTGTGGCATGACGAATTCTGAAACAGCTCCCGAGGGTCCCATGCCTGAAGTATACACCCTGTAGTTCCCCTCCTGTCAAGTGTGGGACTTCACTCATGCCATTAGATTACTGATCATTGACTCTGAATTAACCAAAAGAGAGTTTATCTTGGGTGGGCCTGACATGGAGGCTGCCTTACAGAATAAGGAAGCCAGAGCCTCACTCCTACCCTCCTGCTTGTCTTTTCTCACTTCCTTCCAGGACTGACTGTCTCTGGGTGTAACTTGGGATTGAGGTGGGCTGAGTGGGACCAAACTGTAACTGATCATGTAAAGGAAAGAAAGCTCTCAAGAATAGATTAATGGATCAACTGCCTGACAGTCAAAAGGTCCGGCAAGTTTCCAACCTCCACTCACCAGGTCCAGAGTAAGTTCACTGAGTCAGTCAAGCATGCATTCATGCAATAATAAGTACTTACTGTGTACCAATTGTATGTGGGCCTGTGCTAGGTGCTTGGGATAAGGCAGCACCTGTGACCGTAAGGAATTCCCAGTGTGTTAGGGGTGCAAACAGGTGGTGACAATAAGATTTCCATCAGGGACCCAGCCTTCCATTGGAGTTCCATAGACCTGTTCAGCTGTGAGCAAAGCAGAGGCAATGACTATTTCATCTGGATGGACATCAGATGTCTAGTTATAAGATGTTTTCGATTGCCAAAGTTACCCCCTAATTTGGAGGCAGTGAAACTCAGTTAAGGGAGGAATGCATCCTGAATGGAGACAAAAAACTTGAATCAGGTGTATCTGCTGATCCATAGAGGAGGATGATCCCTGGGAAGAAAAATATTGGGAGTAGCACTATGTGTGAGCACCCACTATCTCCAATCACTCCTACCCCTGGCAAATCAGTAAGTTTATTAATGAGTTAAAAAATAATAAAAATAAAAAGGAAAGACTTGTATGGAAGACTCAGAGAATCATCCTGGCAAATGTATTCAACAAGTACAAAGTAATTACTATGTTCCTGGACATTGTTTAGATACTGGGCATACATCAGAGGAGAGACCATGATTCTCCTTTTATAGGGCTTTCAGCCTGGCAGAGAGAGGCAAACAATAAACAGCAGACATGATTTTTTTTTTTTAGTAAATAAATCAATACGGTAGAATAAATCAATACGGGGATTGCAGATGCAGGGAGATTTTACCGTCTTAAGTAAGTCATCTGTGTGCTCTCATTAATAGGGCAGATTTGAAAAAAAAACTTGAAGGAAATGAGAGAGGCAGTCGAGCAGACACTTGGAAAAGGAGTGTTTCAGACAGGAGAGAGCTAGAGCAAAGACCCCACGGCAGGACTTTGGGAGCAGCAGAGAGGTCTGTGTTGCTAGATCAGTGTAAGGCACAGTGAGAGTAATAGAATATAAGGTAAGGGGCTCGGGGTGGGGTCAGGGTAGGGACTTTGGTTTCAATTCTTACAGAAGTAGGGAGCCACTGCAAGGTTTTGAGCAGGGGAGTGTCACAGTCTTTCTCAGCTTTGGGAAAGGATCATTCTGGTTTCTATAAGGGGAACAGGGGGAGGGGGGAAGAGCAGAATCAGGGAACCTGTCAGATGTGACATGAGGGTCACCTCATGAGGGTCGCCTCCAACCAGGGCGAGGTCAGTGGTGGGATGAAAGTGGTCAGATTCCATATCTCTTTTTAAGTGGAGCCCGAAGGGGAGCATTTCCTGGCAGATGTGTTGTCCTAAGCCCCCAGAAGTTTGGAGCTGTCATCAGCTGAAATAGAGAAGGGGCTGCTCATGGAGCAGATGCGGAATAGCAAGGAGGGGAGGTCCGTTCTATGTGGGGTTGTCGAGTCTGAGAAGTCTGTCAGCATCCAAGGAAATGAGGGGAAGATTCTGATGTCTAAATCAGTCAGAGTAGGCTCATTGAGGCCATGGGTTTGCAGGTCTCAAGTTTAGGAAGAGGGGTAACCATTGGAGTTGTCAATATCTAGCCAATATTTCAAGTCACAAGAGGAGGTGAGCTCACCAAGGGGATGAGTGTATTGAGGAGTACTCCCTGGGCTCACAGTGAGCCCAACATCAGGGCGCCTTGGAGAAGAGATGAGAAAGCAAAGGGGACAAGAAAAGAAGCATCAGAGAGAGAGGCAGAAGAACCAAGACATCGTCCCATGTAGGGACTCGGTGGGGGGGAGGGGAGCGCACAGCCACTGGAAGCAAAGTGCTGCTGATGGGTCAGGCAAAAGGAAGGCCAGACGCTGTCCACTGGACGCAGCCACAAGGAGGTCCTTGCTGGCCTTCCAAAGAGCACTTGCCATGCACTGGTGCCTAACTGGGTGGAGCCAACTGTTTAGAGGAGCTTCGCTGCAGGAAAAGCCAAGATAGGAACACTCTTAAAAGAGAACAGCGTGTGCACATGCAGATGGCAATGGCTCCACGCAGAGATGGAAAACTGGCAACGGATAAGATAGGTAAGAAGTGCTGGAGGAGAAAGGGAAAGGGATTCTAGCACCATCCACGGTAGAATGTGGGAAAGGCCGAGGGGGCAGAGGCTGGTGTGGGGGGAGTTGCAGCGGGAGAAGTACGTGGAACTCTTCCGATGGCTTCAGTTTTCTCAGTGAAGGAGGGAGCAGTCATCAGCTGAGAGAGAGGACAGGCAAGGGGGACTCACGGAAAATCTCCGCATACGCCCTCGTCACGATATGGGGCTATGGCGTATGGTATTTATTGAGCTTTTGCTTCACACCACGTACTAAGCTTCTGACATGCATCATCTTCACATAACCCTCAGAGGTTAGTTATTATATACCCTGCAAAGATGGAGAAATGCAGCTCAAGATGATGACAGCAAGTGCCCAAGCCTCAGCCTGACTCATTGCAAAGACTTTGCTCTTAACCCAAGGAGGGAGTGGAAGGTGGGAGCTGGGGTGGTATGAGAGGGGAGAAGGACACTTTCTCTACCTCGTGGTGGTGATGGGCCCAGAAGAGAGTGCTGGCCTAGTTGCCTCCAAGGCCCATGAATGAATGCATTCATCAGTGAGTTGTTCAGATGTTCCCCACCCCTGCCAGGCACCCCCTTCTGGGCCCTGCCTATATTTTGCACATATATTTATTTTTAAAAAGCACTTTTCGTGGTCGATTAGGACCAATTATAATGCACCTCATGCTTCCCTCCATTATGCCAGCCGGATTCAGGACACCTAGAAGCATTTCCGTATCCATCTCCTATTAACTGCCGCAGCAAATCACTACAGACTCAGTAGCTTGAGACAACTCAGACTTACTATCTTACAGTTCTGGATTTCAGAAGTCCAAAACACATCTTACTGGCTAGGATTGATGTGTTGCCAGAGTCTAGGGAAGAACCAGTTCGGATTTTGCCTTTTCCAGCTGCCAGAGGCCTCCTGCATCTCTTGGCTTGTGGCCCCTTCCTCCATTGTCCCAGCCAGCAAGGCAGGCTGAGTGCTTCTCACATGGCATCACACTCACTTCTTCTTCTCCCTCCCTCTTCCACTTTGGAGGCCCCTGTGATTGCACCGGGCCCATATGGATAATTCAGTCTACTCTCTGAATCCTAAAGTCAAGTTGATTAATTCCATAGTCACAGGTTACAGGGACTAGAACTTGGCAGAGGGGTGGGGGTGTGGTGGTATTGTGTCTACCACAGTGGATCTAATTTCTAGGTCATAGTCTGCACAAGCCACATCTCTGGACCATTAGTCTACAGGTCCTTATTGTCTTCATTCATTCATTCAGTCAGTCAGTCAGTCATGCATGTATTCATTCCGGAATCTGGGCCTTAGGAACCAGCCCTCATCTGGCAGTCATCTCCTGCCTCTCCTGCAATGTTATTTTCTTAGTGGATATATTCTTTTGCCCGGAAATCCCGCAGAAGTCTGAAACGAAAAATTATTTTGCGTCTAATCCAATACCACTTCTGTGCTTTGGGAGGGTGTTGGGGGGAGGTTCTCAGGAGGAAGCAAGAAGAGCGGGGGTGAGGGGGGAGAGATACCCACCATTTTCCAAGCATCTCTTGTCCACCCCTTCCTTGTTCAGCATGGAATAGATATAAGGTATGAGTCCTGGTGGGTTGTGAGGTTTTTCCTGACAAACTTTGTTACCAGGGTATTTAAATCATTCCAATTATTCCAGAAACAGCCCATTAAGTTTCCCGGTGAGGGCTGCTGAGGAAAAGGAAAAAGGAGAAATAGAGGAGGGGCTGAGAAAGAGACATTGCGGTGGGCCTGCCCTTTGGCTCCTGCAGCCTCCGCGGCCATTTGCTTCAAGCAAGGAGGCCGGGGAGGGAGCCAAGGGCAAGAGACAAAATAAACAGGTAGTGTCGGGTCCTGCCATTAGAAATGCAAAATTCATTAGAAAAACATTGATTGCAAAGAATTGATTTAGTAGTGATTTGATTGTCAGGCATACAGTACATCCAAGGAAAATTTTCATTATGATTCAGAATTCGTTAAAAAGAAGACAAGACAGGAAGGCGGCGGAGCAAGGATGTGCTGCTGCAGTTTCCCGTTACTGGAGACCGAAGCCTGGCCTGGGAGCTGCCCCCCCCCCCCACCCAAGAGGGCCATATCTATTGCATTAACAAGGAACTAGAAGGTGGCCTATTGCCTCCTGGGACCTACAGTCTGTGTACTCTACAGAGGGGCACAGACCTGTGGAAGAGGATCCCATCTCATGGGCTCCATGGAGTTTCCTACTGCAGCCACATTCCCAGTTAAGGGGGGCCACACTCCAGCCCATGAACCCCTCTGCTCCCCACCTCTGACCTTGCTCTCTCATCCTCTGTGGTGAGGTCCTACAGCTGACTCCAAGACCAGATAAGAAGAGGGCTGCAGGGTACCATGGATGCCCAACTGTATGCCACACTGGTCCAGCTTCCCACCCTTCAGCGAGCTTTGTTGTGTTTCCCTCCCCTGGACCCTGCTCTCACCCCAAGCCCTGCCTGTGGTTCTGAGGCTCCTCTTCTCTTCTGACTCACTCTGCAGCCAACTTCTCCCTCCGTTAGGTCCCTGGAAAAGCCACGTCTTTTCTGCTTAGGATTCTGGTATATTCCTTTTGGCTTCTAGTCTTGATTTCATCTTCCTCACCAACATAGATTCTCTGGGAAAACCTTGACTTCTCCTCGGTCCCACCTTTCCAGTCTCTGATAGAAGCTGGTCTCCTCAGCTGATTCTAAAGATGGCTTTCCATCTGCTAAAACCACTTGGATATTCTGTATTTCCTTTACTGAGCTAATTATTCTAATAGGCTCTGCCTCCATGCCTGCATATCAGTCCTGCTATCTTCCATTGCTGCCAACCTCTACCCCCAGCCCCCCTGGCCATCTCTGTTCTTCCCTGTTTATACCTGGTACTCTTGGCTTCTTCTCTCCCCTCTTTTACCAAACACCCACCACTAGCTTCTCTAGGGCCAAGTGGCCAAGTATAGGATCTTCTCCATCACTCAGCTTGAATATCATCTCCCTTTACGAGGTTCCTTGACCTCCTATCCTAGATTCTCTTCTGTGAAATGAGCATAATAATAGCGACATGCTTACCTACCTCAGAAAAGCAAATATAATCACGTGCTGTGGAAATGCTTTGCACACCGAAGGGCTACTTATATGTAAATTATTTTATTTCTCCAATTCGGGGATTCACAATATAATTTGCATTTTGAAGTCAGTCCTCCACGATTAGCATTAAATATTTAAGAAATACTTTAGGCCAGTGATTCTCAACCCTAGGTTGGGAATAATAGCGGTTTCATTAGTCTGGGTTAAGACTCAAGCAACGTATTCTCGAAAAGCTCCCAGGGAATGGACCTTTGCAGCTGGTTGAGAGCCAGTGATTTGAACTTGACATTTTTACAGAGCCATCACCTACCTACCCCCTGGCACTAACTCTCCCCTCCATCTACTTTCCTGCTGCATCTTCCCATTCAAAGTAGGCCTGTGGACAGAGATTTGTATGGAAGATAAGGAGTCCTTGCATTTGGGGGACTGACAAGAGATGGAGGGGGGTTCACCTCTGGAGGGAGTAGGGCAGTGCTCACAGCCACAGGGAGGCCCACCTCCACCTTCTAAAAGAAACACAGCTGCACTAAGATGCTAGATGACACCTCTGGTTCCCATTTCCTCTTTTAGATGCCTCACTCGCCTCACCATCACCCTGGCTCTGCCTCTTCCTGAAGTCCAAATCTGACTCCAGCGTTGACTTTCTTCAGTATCCATGTCTTAGCCCTGACCTCTGCTAACAGGTAACTTAACCTGTTCTATCAAGACTAAGACATCAATTCTAAAATGTGCCATCACATTATGTATCACTGAGAAAAAAAAGCATACTGTCAAACTATGATATGCTATCCATACTGTCCATGGTAAAAATCCATTCTGATTTCAGAGATGCTAAAACGTGAACAAATGTAGAAGTGATGAAATACAAAAGTTCATCCACTAACTCTAGCTCTTCCCGCACCCCCACCCCACCACGGATTTGATGTTCCTTCCCTGCTTCTCTGGGGCTACGTGACTTCAGGACTGACTCCTCTGCAATTCCTGACTCCCCTAAAAAGAGGAAGGACAACAGTCCTGCTCTCAATCCATCAGTCATCTCGCATGCTAAAGAGCCGGTCCAAACAGAGCCCTGGGACCAGAGGCAACAAGGGAGACCTTCAAACAAGCCCACATTGGAGTAGCCTTTGCCCCACCAACATGAGCAAATAGGACTCACACCATTCTGGAACAAAATGCTAAATGCCAAGCACTGAGCTCAATGCTGGGGGTGTGGGGATAACTAAGACATGCTCCCCAGCCTCAAGCATCTTATCTCAGTCTAGACAGATGTTGAGTATAAAACATGGAAAACTACTCTATCATGGCATATGATCTAGGTGGGAGGGTGTTCCTAACTATGTTGGAGGTTGGGTTGAAAGTCAGAGAGGGCTTCATGGAGGAAGTGACCATGAGCCAGGTCTAGAAGAATGAAAAGGAAATTAATAAGCCAAGAACAGAGGAAAGGTATTCGAGGCAGAGGGGAAAAAAGAATAAGAACCCAGGTATAAAAGGTCAAAGCATATTGAGGAGCTGCTGTGGTCCCAGGCAAACTGCTGTGAGGGTATGCGTGATGGGGCGGGGGGGGGGGGGGGGTGGGGTGGAGATGACAAGGGACAAAATGGAACCTGGTTATGAAAATCCTGAATGGGAAGCTAAAGACTTAAGGCTTAACTTACCAATAGAAGGTGTGTGAGCAGAAGTGTGGCATGCCTTCTGTGCATGCTTGTGGCACACTTGTTGGCTAAGGACTTCTGAGTGAGCAGGGCTCAGTGACCTTCTGACTCCTGGTCTTCTCATACTACTACGTCATTTCCTAGACTCTGCCCCTGCTGCTGACTCTGGCAGGGCTGAAATTCCAAGGATGACATATATGGCCAACTCAGAGGGCTTGGCTTGGAGGAAATCCTCAGAATCATTTACTGAGATCATTAGCACTGACCCAGGTTATAGTAACAAAACCTACTCCCTGCAGCTCACGGGGCTGACATAGAGAAGGATCTCATCAGGACCATTTGGGAAGAGCCAGGGGTTCTGAGCTAGGAGAGAGTTTGCAGAGGGAAAATCAACCATATGCTATTGATCACCAAATGTCACGTTGATCAGTCCTCTAAGGGGCAAAGGCATTGGCTGAAAGGGCTGAGGTGTGTGAGTAGAGCTTAAATGATGATTCTGGGGCATCATAAGAAAAGCCAGTGATCCTTCTGAAGGGCGAAATTTGCTGAAAGGACAGCCAGAAGTGCTATAATGAGTGCAACCATTAATTTTATCATATACTGCAGGAACAGTCACCATGGTGACTCAGGTTTCGCCACAGGGCCAGGCTGCTCCGGGTGACCGAAAAACGGACCCCAATCTATGCTATCCTGTAATTTAAAATTTTTTTTTAATGTTTATTTTTGAGAGAGCGAGAGACAGAGCATGAGTGGGGGAGGGACAGAGAGAGAGAGAGAGAAAGGGAAACACAGAATCTGAAGCAGACTCCAGGCTCCAGGCTCCAGGCTCCAGAGCCTGACGTGGGGCACGAACCCACGGACCGCAAGACTGTGACCTGAGCCGAAGTTGGATGCCCAACCAACTGAGCCACTCAGGCGCCCCCTATGCTATCCTGTCATTTAGAGACAATGTCAGTGAGACAGGATTTCAGAGTCTTAAGGATACTGGTAACAATTTTGCCACCATCAATGTGGTGGGCCCTCACTTCTAGCCAGCAAATGGGGAAGATTAGGAGAATATATGTCTGGGAGGGTATTATGAATAAGATTTGGAACTGGCATATAACAGTCACTTCCACTCATATTGCACGTTCGGAATTCAGTCACGTGGCCCATGTAGATGCAAGGGGTGATGGGAATGTGGTCCCTGTCTGCATAGGGACTAACCCATGACGACTCTACACTGTGGAAGGGGAAACATGAATCTTCAGTGGGCTGCTAGCCATCTGCCCCAGGAAGCCTGATGCAAACAAGGAAAAGAGCACTGGACCGGAGTCCCAAGAGTAAATGTATGACCTAAAGTAAGTTTCTTTTCCTCCTCGGGCATCAGTGTCTTATCCCTAAGATGGGAGGCTTGGACTTCAAAGCTTCCAGCAGGCTTTGACTATAAGGCTGAAGTTGAGGCTGTACTATTAGTTAGGAAGGGGTTAGTGACCTGAGCCCATGCAAAGTTCTACCCAGTGAGACACCCTCCTGGGCATGGAGTCACATGGCTTTGGGAAGATTGTACCAGGCCACAGTCTCTCTCTCAACCTGACATCACACAAATGGGACCCCAGAGAGGCTAAAAATTGAACGGTCCCCACAGGAGAGGAAACATTAAAGGTTACATGATTTGAGCCTACACGGGGGTCCAAGCAACATTTTCTTGAGTGGAAAGACGCAGGCTGCTAGTCCAGTGACCAAGAAGGCAGACTGCGCCAGAAGCTGGCCTGTCCCCAGGGACCACAAGGATTGAGCAGAAGGGCTCATGCTGCCTGAGTCACAAAAGTGAGCACAATGCATGCAGGCTGGAAATGTCAGAGCTATACAGAAACACACACATACAACAACAACCACATAGAGCATTTACATGGATGGACACCAAGGTCATGTACACACCAGAAATGCACACGTTTGGATATACACATAAATGGATACACACAGCTGGTGCATACCTGCCCAGGGCAAACAGGAGTAGACTTTTACACACGCAGCTATCCATGGATGGGTATACACACTTAGACACACACAGAGGTGCATTTGGATATTACATCAAAAGCCATGGTGGATACATAATTAGGTACATGTAGATGGAGATGGAAGCTCATTGGCACACAGAATTTACACTGATACATGCACAGCATTCTCATGGATATCCCTACAGTTTTCCACAGATGGAAACACACCCAGGAACACAAAATGCCACCACATAGGGGACTAGCACCACAGGTATATACACAGACATACACAGAGTCCACACAGAGAAACATCTCAGGCTTAACCATCTACCTTGCACACACACAGGAGGCTAGGAGCTTGTCTTAAACCCTGGTTATGTGTGTTGACTCTAGGCAACTCATTGCCTCTCTTTAGGCTTTAGAAACCTCATCAGTTAGATAGGGGGGTCAGACTAGGAGATCTCTAAACGCCTGTTCTAAACTGGCTGACAAACATTTATAATTAAATGAGAAGGCACGACCCCCATGCATGGAGTGCCTCCAGTCTAATGAGAAGTGGGCAAGCACAGCCTGGAAATGACTGGGAGGCACAGAGATCTCCCAATCTGTGAATGACTGAGGAGGGCAGCTATCCAGACAGTCAGGGTTTGAGGAGATAAAGGTGGCACCAGAGCTTCCTTTAAAGAAGACCGGGCTTCCTCAAGTGACGATGCAGAGGTGGACCCAATGGCGTCCAGCCCTTCGGCGGGGGGGGGGGCATGTTAGCACAGCCTGCAGAGTGGGGGACTCAGGAAGGAGAGGGCATGGTAACAGGGCTTTCTCCCAGGCCTTGGGACAACTAGGAACGGGCACACCTGTCCAAGAGTCCTCTGGAAAGCTGAGAGCCAACACCAGGAGACCCAGACCTACAGTGAGCTAGAAGAAATGACCGTAGTGACAGGCTGGAGGCCAGTCACTCTACCAACGCTCAGCCCACAGCAGCCCTCTGGCTTAAGGAACTCCATAAAGTGGCCTCTGAGCAGATCTGTACACTCTGTCTTCCACTGTCAGATGACTCATGGCTCCTTGCAGGACAATGCTGGCCAAGATCCAGGAGGAGGGTGCTACAAAGTATGAGTACCTGCATCCAAGTGGGCCCACACACCGTGCGTCCCCATGTGAGCGTGTGTGTTTATTGGGTCTCTGCGCAGGCGCCTGATGCTGAAAACCTCACAGGTGTAACTGTTCACAAGTGTGTCCTCAGCCAATGAACCTGCTAGTGTAATGCACACTTGAATATGTACATCAGCTGTGTGTAAATGTGTTTGTTGGTTTTTACCCATTCACCCCATTCACTGGTACCCAGATATATCCATCCGAGAGGGAAAACTGTGTCTTCTGTTCCTGCTCTGACTCATACAATGGGAAGTTCTGCCTTACAGGAAATAGTGGGAAAAATTTCTATTCTCCTCTCTACCTGCCTCCCTTCTCTGACCCACTCCTCCCCTTACTTAATTGGCAAGACAAGGAAAAGACTGGGGCATGGTGTCTACATGGACCAGGTCAGCGTAGAATGGGCACACCCGTCCTCCTCGGAGGCTCCGCTCCGAAGCATGGTGGCCTGCAGGTGTCTGGGTTATTGGTTTGTGACAGCAACCTCAATGCCGGAGGGAAGGGTAGGAAGCCCAAGTGGGCCTCCTATCTTTAAATCAACTCTGCTAGCAATAAAGCTAGTATTTCGACAAACTGATGCAGTTGATTACACGCACACCCCAATTTCAAAAATGTGAAAATATGTGTCTTTAAAAAGGGATGAAATACAGGAATATTTTGGTACTGTCTGCCTTTTGTGGCTACTTTTCACTTGATTCAGAAACTGATGGGAAGAGGGGTGCAATTAATTCTCGCCCTCACATCTCCAGACATTTGCTCATATCTGCACACGAGGGTATGGAGGTGTTTGCCATCATTACAGCTGGACTGTGGAGCCTGCCCAGCTGTAGTTATTGGTTGTGTCCCCTGATCGCCGAGGACCTGCATTTATTCATGTGAATCACTGGGTATGGAACACCAGCATGTAGAGGTATTTTCACGTGGGGGTGAATGATTTCATGGGTGCCTATATCTGTTAGTGTCATCCTTGAAAGGGCCACTAGCTGTAAACCAGGAGAGACACAAGGAGGGGGTCTGTCTACCTCGCTTCCTCCTCTCCTTGTACTGGTGTCTCCCTTACCAGGAGGAGGTGACCGAGAGGCCCCCCCAGAGAGACAGGCCCCGCCTTGCCTGTCTGGGAACAACAGGCACAAAGCAATCTAGCAATTAGTAACAATCGTGTCTCTCTGACAAGCCATTATTTCACCAGGACAAAGAAGGAGCTCAGGGGGTTACAAGGGCCAGGAACAGGAAGGGTGGAGGAATTATTCCTTCACTTCTACGGATCCAGAGGGAGTTTGGGACTCTCTCAGGGCCCCGGTCTCCTCCTCCACGCCCCCCCTACACACACACACATCTACCTCCCACCCTCTCCTGTCCCCTTTCTCTCCCTTGCCTCTGAGTGCCCAGGCAGGCCTCGCTTCCAGCCTTGCAACAGGAATGAAATGGATCAGGCACAAAGGAACTCAGACCAGCCCATGGTTCGGGGCACGACTACAGGAATGGCTGACAGGAAAGACCCGAATTTGCCAATCCTCTGCCCTTGGACTCAGCAGGACACCTGTTCTACAGAACCGAGCAGGTATGGAGCTGTCTTCTGGAGGACATGCCTCAGCATCCAGCCCAGCACTGGGTCTCACTGACACTTTCTGAAGACAGATGATTCTTAACCCCTCCAGTATTCATGGAGGCTTCTTAGGCACAAAGAATGTTGACAAGAGGACACAGAGGCCCAAAAGATATGGCCCCCTCTCTGGAGGAGCCTAAAGCAAACAGGAAGGAAAGGAAATCTACGCAAATGCCCGTGATACGCAGCGCAGTGGAGAAGCACCATGGAGAGGGAAGCCAACAGATGCCACAGACGATGAGAGACCACGCACCCAGGAAAAACGGGAAATGCTTCAGGGAGAGAGAACACACAAGCTGAATCATTCAGAATGAGAAATAAAGGAATCCAAAAGCAGAAGAGGGGTATGAAGGTGCTTGGGGTCCAGGACATTATGAAGATGAAGGAGGAGAAGGAGAGGATGGCAGTCTTCAATGTCATCAATAAAAATGTTCCTGTCCCTTTCTAGCATCTTCTACTGGGCCCAGGCACTCTGCTCATTACTGCCTGACCAAGCCCATGCCTCTTTACCTCTCCAGCCTCTAGCCTTCCTGGAATCGCTAAAACATAGAGGTGATCCAATCTTCCCTCCACAACACACAGCCGTTGTGATATGGAAGGAGACAGGTCTTTGGTCCTGGCCCAGTTACAGGGCAGGCTGAGGATAGATGAGAAGTTAATAAAAGGAAAGGAAAAAAAAATAGTACTTCGCATTTGTATAATGCAGCTTTCAAAGCACTGTTATACACATTATGTCATGTTGGCAAAAAAAGGTAGCATCAGCCACACTGCAAAGATGATAACCAGACTCAGAGAGGTAGGGGGTCAGCCAAGACTCCACAGCTGGCCCACGCTTTACCTGCTGCCTGGCCACAGTGCCTGAAGGGCACATGTGCACCCACTTTGAGCCCATTGGAGAAGAAGCAGGCGAATGTTCTGAGGACTAATCTCTCTGTGGTGGGCCTTTCTATCAGTTATCCAGAAGAACAGGAGGGGTTGGATGTCCAGCAAAGCCCACGGCCAGGCTTCTTTGTCTGCGAACCTTCAGGAACTGCCAAAAATGTGACCCTAGCACAGCATCGAGCTGTGTGCCCACCCAGAACACAGTAACCCCAGATGCTCCTCAAATACTGACAGATGAGCCCAGGTGCCCACAGAACAACATTATGCTTCCCATGGTCTGGCCCAACCCAATCTCCCAGGACCCATCCCTGACCATGACTTTTCTTCTGCAGCAGTAGGCTGGCCACCATCCATCCACCAAACTCACCTGCACTCCCTGCCTCTGAGCCTCCTTTCTTTCACCCCTCCACTGAACACCCCTCCCTAGCCTCTCTGTTGACCTTCACCATGCTCTCCTCCTCCTCCCGTTCAGATCAGAATCCTTCTCCCTCTTCACCGGCACTTGCTACCTCAATGGTGCACTTAGCCCACCCACCAGGTGGCAGGGTGATTAGGGCTTGCCTTCCTCTCCCTACAGTGGGCTATGGGCCTCAGGGAACCACAGGGCAGCCCTCCTTTATTTCTGCATCTCCCCCAATACACTCACATGCGTGCATATGCACACACACACACACACACGTGCGCGCACACACACACACACGCACACACACACACACACACACACACACACACACAATACGCACTTGGTTCCTATTTATTGCATGCTGTTTCATCAGAAGGTTACAGCGACTTTCATCAGTGCTGCTGCCGAGCCCTACTTAGTGGTCCATGGGGAGAGCCAGAATGCTGGAGCATTTTCCTGAGCTGGAGGACACACACCTACCTGTCTGGGACAGTGGATCATGGATGGAGTTGTGTATCCAGGTCTGTTAGGCATGGAAAGCCGTGCAGGAAATGACCCACTTGGGAAACCTCCATTAGCACCTCCTCTCTGAATCAGGCCTGCCCCAAAGGACCATTCAGATCCCCCAGAAATGTCAACCCTCCCTGACAGAGGTCTTGACTGCCCGGAAATCTCCAGGCTGCTTGTACCTGTGATAAGCACAATAAATAAAACAATGAGACCCATTTGAAGGCACTTGTGAGACAGTAGAGCTTTGAGAACTTGACTTTGATGAGTTTGAAAGGCAGAGGAAAGAAAAAATGAGTTTCCTCTTGGGCCCAGGTTTGTTTACCCAGCTTCTCAGAAGCCCAAACCTACCAGCTTGGAGGTTTCAAATGCCCCTGCATGTTTCTTCCAGGCTACTATATGCCTGAAGGCACCTGTCTGCCCTGGGCCAAATCCCATGTCAGCACAGAAAAAGCACAGCCACACTGGCTCCCTGGAGGGTCTCTGCTGGGACAGTGAAGGGGGAAGAGGAGAGCCCAGGCTTGAGTCCTGCCTTCTAGGGTACACAGAGGAGGTGGGAGAACTCCATGTAAAGGGAGAATCATAATGTACAGGTGGCTGTGAGATGCAGCCACTGGACCCCCTATGGGCATCCCTTCTGTGGGGGTTAAGAACAGAATCCTGGACCAGGGGGCTGGAATCCAGGACTTGGGCCTGGGTCTGCCTCTCACTTGCCTGGTGCTAAGCTTCTTCCTCTTACAGGGGAGGACAATTTTTTTTTCTCTACCCTTCTATATTCTTTTAGTCTATTAACTAAATTGACATAACACAGATTAACAGGAGAAAGACAAATTTAACTTCATACATAGAGGAGCCCCACACAGACATGAGAGGCTCAAAGATAGGCAGTTGAGGCTGATTCGCCATCCTGAGCTGAGGAGAAGGGTGTAGGGGTCTGGGCTTCAAAGGGGAGGAAGAACTTACAGGAAGACGAGAAGGGCAAGTGTTTGGTAAACAAAAGTTTGTCATGCCATGCCGAGATGATGGGACCCAGACAGGACTCTGCACACACAGGGCCGGTACACCCCCATGTCACCACCCCTGGCCCAGTCTTTGTAGTTATTTGTGCTCACGGCTCTCTTTCTGCATCAGGGCTTCTGTCTAAACTCTTAGACGCAGTGAAGGGGAAGGTAAAAAGCTCTTCCTGAGTCTTTTGGGCCTTGATTGTCTTCAGCTCAAAATAATCCACCTGCCAAAGTGGCACGTTTTGGAGAGGCTAGTTCTGAACCACTTCACTTTCACCGAGTCTCATCTTCAAAAGAGGTCATCTCTGCGCTGCCTCTAGACCCTGCTTCAATTGACCCCATCGCTCTGTAAGCAGGTGGCTCCACAGTGGGCTCCTTCCTGACCCATGTCCTCCCCAGTCCACCCCAAGCCAGGGTCATCTGGACCCCATGCTGCAAGGGCCTTGCTTCCTCTCATCTGTCAGCACAGCCTGGCCCAAGAACACCCAAGCAGCTGGAAACCTGTAATCCCCTGTGGCATTTCCCCCTCACTGTGGTAACTCAGAACTTGTTGCTTGGGGGCCAGAGCCTACGTACTGCCAGAGTTAACAATAACAGACACCACTACCTCTTTAGTCCTTACTACATGTCAGGCACACACTCTCCTCCTGGACTCAACCCCTTCACCAGATGAGAGAGAACTGGAGTTTAAGAAGATTAAGTAATCTGCCCTCCTGTTGCCTTCACAAAGGGTCTTGGCCCTTGCTTCACCCTGACAACAGGACCTCCAGGTAGGCAGCCAGGTGTTCTGGTTTTAGCAAAAAGGAAATGGAGGCTGGGAAAGGTGAAGTGACTTGCCCAGATCACAGCTGATAAGGAGCAGAGCTGGGGTTTGGGTCTAGCTCCCCAACCGCCCTGCCTTCTGATGCCTTCCCCCACCCTGCAGGCCCAGTGGTCTTCTGTAGAGTTGTCCCCTGGAGTCCCACTCATCCTGGGGGGGGGGGGGGGGGGGGAAACAACCTACGAGGGCTGGGGGAGGGGAGAGGGGCGTGGCCTAACCATAGGCGAGCCACCCTATTAATGCAGCAAAGCGCTGCATCCCTCCCTCCCCCACTGCCGCACACCATCTTTGTCACAGCGAGACAGCCCACGCTGCCTCCCCTGGGCCATTCCACACAGCGCGGCTAGACACTAATTGGCTCCGAGAAGTGATTACTTCAAAGAAGTTCCCATGGGACCAAGATTTCTCAGGAAAAACAAACAAACAAACAAACAGCAAGCCCTCAGGCTTCCCTCTGCCCGGAAAGCTATATGCCCGGAGATGGATCTTCTGCCTGCCTCTAGGTGGGGCTGCTGAGACGGACCTGGGACAGTGGGAGCCACAGCCTGCCCCAGCCCAACTCTGGCTTCTTCCTCTCCCACCTTGGCCCCCTCCAGTCCAATTTCCTCTGCTCTGACCCTGTCTGCAAGCAGAGGCGTTTGAGCTGAAAGGCACCGAGTAATATGAGGCTAACCCCCACACAGAAGCACAGCCTGAGAGGAGACAAGACAGCATGGCTAGTTATCAGCAGAGCTGAGCCCCTAGACTCCACGCACAGCCCCATGCCCCCCCGGGGCCACACCCCACTCTCTAAGCAGAATGCCACCTGCCCAAGAACTCAGGAGATTCTGGTTCCCACATCTGGGACATCATTCCTTTGGCACATATTCGCCAATTACCTACTGTGTGCTAGGCCCTGGGTAAGGCCTGGGGTTCCAGGGTAAATGGGAGGCTTCTCTGCCTCTCCAAGCTCATAGCTGTGCCAGAACGTCCAGACTTCCTCCCCACCTGCCCACCTTCTAAAACATAAGGAGCCCCTGGTATTGCCCTTCGGACTGTTGAAATCAAGTAAAATGTAGAGAGGGAATTCAAGGAGCCTAACAAGCTGAAGTCAAAGGTCAGTGATTGCCAGCACAGGAGCCTGGACCACAGTGAATTTTTAAAACACTGTGAAATTGTATCTGACAGCTAAAACTCAGATTTCTCATTAAGATTCAGATTCCTGGCTCCTCTTGATAAACTCAGGAGATCTGGTAACACAGGGCCCACATTCCTTCCTTTCATTCATTCCTCCTTCAGTGGTGGGGCTGGTCCCCCTCCCAAGTGCTGGGGACACTGAGCAGACCAGAGCAATCGGAGTCACTGCTCTTGAGAAGAACCACTTCATGGGGCCACGCAGGGCAGGGAGTGTTGGCTCAGATTCCTTCAGGCTCCACTACACCCTAGACCACTTCTTGGGTACGACCTTTGCCTGGCCGCTGAGTTTGTGATCTCCTCCACTAGCTGGGCCGATCTGAAAGGGCAGAGGCAGCAAGCACAGGTGACAGAGTCTGATCTCTCTCCAACCTGTGGTGTGGGTACGCCAGGGGTCGTGTGGATATTTGTGCATTGTCCTTTGTTAACTGAGAAATGAGACTGAAAGTGAAGAAAGTTACTTGTGAGTGGAACTCTAGAAAGGTGAGGGTGGGGGTAAAAGAAATAAAAGCAAGCAAGGGCTGTGCTCGGCGTCGCTCGGGGAACATGCGGAGGGAGGGCAAAGGGAACGCTGTGATGCTGGGGCCCTGTGTGGGGTCCTGAGAGACAGAGAGAGAGAAGAGAGGGGTTTTTAAAGTTCTGCTGTGTGTTAGGAATAAATGTCCCTTTGGCATTTTTCAAACAGCTTCATAAAAGATTAAAATTATTTTTCAATGCTTTTTGGATGTCCATCTTCTGCTTTCTTTGAATGTAATACGCGGGCTGGATGTGGGGACAGAGTATCAGGGAAACAGTCAGTGCCATGATAGGGAGGGGCAGGGCTCTGTAGAGCCCCCTGAGAGGAGCGAGGAGTGCCTCTCCTATTCCCAAAGTCAAGAAAGACCCCCAGGGTGGTTCGGTCAGTTAAGGTCCAACTTCAGCTCAGGTCCTGATCTCACAGTTCATGAGTTCGAGCCCCATGTCAGGGTCTGTGTTGACAGCTCAGAGCCTGGAGACTGCTTCTGATTCTGTGTCTCCCTCTCACTCTGCCCCTCCCCTGCTCACGCTTTGTCTCTCTCGCTCTCAAAAATAAACATTAAAAATTTTTAATTAAAAAAAAAAAAAAAAGAAATGCCCCCAGGGAGAAATTCTTTAACCTAAGACATGGATGAATACATGCTAGGCCAACACAAGAAAGTGGGGAGAGAAGGAAACGCAAGGAACATTCCAGGCAGGAGGAATAGCTTCAGGAAGGCTTAGAGGGAAGACCCTATAGGATGTGCATTTAGTTCTAGGTGACAGGACAGTCTGCGTGGGGTAGGGACATAAGCAGAGATGAGGCTGAAGAGGTAGCCAGGACCCTGCCAGGCTTTCTGAGCTACGTGACAGCTCATGGACCACGTCCAATGGGCAATCAGGAGCCACTGAAGCTTTAATCAGGGCGGTCATGTGGCCCTTTTGTATTTTAAAATATTTCTCTGTTCCAGAGGAAATGGGCTGGCACGAGGCGAGGCAGAGGTAGGCAGACTAGGAGGCTATGGGAACACATCAGGCAAGAGACAATTGTGGCTTGCACTGGGTTACCGGTGAGGGGAACAAGAAGTAAAGTTGGATTCCAATGACCAGTAGGAGAGGTCAGGACAGTGTGATCACCTATGACACATCCCTAGAGCCTGGCACACTTGGTGACACGCAGCACAAACGTAATGACTATGTACTGAATGAGTGAGGAAATGAACGGAAGACCGAGCAATGAAGCAAACACCGGTACATAAGCATTAGCTTACTTAAACCTCATCCTTCTTTGCATTGCACAATGTTCAAAAACAGTGGCTACCAATTTCTGAAGGCTTACTGTGCGCCCGGCAACAGTATGAGGCGCTTCTTATACACCACCCCTGCGCGATCTCTAAGACTCACAAAACTCCTACATGTAGATGCTTTTATTTCCATTTTGAGGGTCAGGAGACAGACTAGAAAGTGATGCAGCTTGCTCACGTTCACCTGGGAAATAAGAAGCAGAGCTAAATTCTCACCCAGATATATTCTTTACATGCTACACAGACCCTTCCTCATTGAGCTGCCCCAGGGCTCAGCTTCCCCCTCTTGCCCACCCCCCCAACTTTGTACCGTGGGTAAAAAGGAACAGCTACCAGCAAAACAAACGGTTGGAAAACATGAACCCAAAGTTCCTGAACATTTGGTTCTGAAATTCCATCAGTCATCTTCGTCATCACCAACACTTCATGAGCACCTACTGTATACCAGCTACAGTGCCAGACAGTAGGGATACAAAGGAGAAGCAGATATATTCTCTGTGGTCTAGTGGGGAGCAGGAGTGATTGAAAAGTGCCCTAGGGTTTTGCAGGAGAGCGTGCGAAAGTTCAGAGCACTGCCCATGCTGGGCACATCTAGGGAGCCCAGGATGTGGGGTCTATGAGGGACAGTGGCAGAGGAGAATGGAAGGATGGATGGCTGAGCCCCTGGATTAGGGCCATAGCAGTGGGGTCAGAGAGAAGGAGACAGAACTTAAAGATGTTTCAGTGACAGGCCAGATGGGATGGTGACCCCTTGGTTATGATAATGAATGGACCACTGCCCACCTGGAGGTACTGGAGAATCTGGGCATTTCAGCCAGAGCAGCTGCCCAGCAAAACTGTGCCCTCCACCCTGCCCCAGTGTGGCTGCTGAGACATGTCATTGTTCCCAGGGCCAATCCCTCAGGAGCAGGCCAGGAGGACAAAGAAGGGACTCAATCTCCACCCCAACTCCCTCGACATACACAGCTTCTGTTCCTTTTCCTGCTCTCCTTACCTGTCGAAATTCACAAATCTGATCAACTCACTTGCCCTGAAACCAAATAACTCCATCTTTGGCTAAATAGAGAAGAGGAGATTGAGGATTTGAAGAGACACTTATTTATCTCTTTACCAGACAGTCTAATGAATAATTTCATGTTTGCAAAAGCTCATTTTGAAATTTGAAGACAAGAGATATATTGCCAAGGCGGCTCTAATACTGCGACATTAATTTTGCACTGAAAGATTTACTCAAAAATTAGATTTTACAATTTTAATGCCTCCATTCTTTTCTTTAAATAAGCTGTGAAATACAGTTAATTAGACTTAAACCCTGGAAGCTTAGACGTTTGAGCTTTGGTGTAAGCTACAAAAGAAAGCAAGCTTTTTCACTTGCAAATTAAATCTAAATTCATTACACGCCTAAACCTATACCACTTGCAGAAATCCTAGTGGGCTGAGGAAGGGTCTTCTTAAGGCTCCACATGTCTCCCTACAGAATCCTGGCTGCAGAAAATGAAAGCAGAGACAGACAGGAGGCAGAAAAGACAGGGTATCTGACAAAGCTGTCTTGGGCAATGTTAGTGTATTCTTTGGAACATCAGCCTCGAGAATTGCTCCCTGGGGAAAAGAAGGTGCCGTGCTCAAAAAAAATTAGGGAGATGCCACACATCGTGTTCCCTTCTTGGAAAATCAGAAGGTTCAAAGAAATAAAACAAACAAGCTAACAAACAAAAACTGCCTAACTTTGTTCCATCCAGAATTTCCCAAACATATCTGACAGCGAAGCCATTGTTGTCAAAACGCTTCATACTCAAGTCTATCCACTGCTGCACAGAACACAGTCTGCTCTGGGCTCCAGCCCCTTCTTAGACATGGCCTTGGAGACCCAGCCCCAACCTTCTGCTCTCTTCCACATTGATCTCTTCTGTGAGAGCTGGGAAAGGATCACATACACAGCCGGCTAAGAAGTACACCATTGAATTCACAACAGGCTGAGGAGTTTGGGGCCCAAGGTAGATACAATACAAGTACTCAGCAAAGTGGTCATGTCTTCTGGACACTGCTTAACACATTTATCAGAGAAACAAACGGTTGAAAGGTGTCAGGAAGTGCAGGGACCTTTTAGCCCAACCTCCCACCTAATGCCAGAATTCCTTCTACAAAACCTGCGCTGGGTTCGTCAGCGCTTGAGCCCTTCTCAGGACAGGGGACTCAGCCGCTTCCGGGGAGTCTCTCTCGTCCCTGGACAGATCTGACGTCACACGTGGATACAAGGCTGCCTCCCAGTGAGAACCACCCCTGGCAAACTTATCCAGGACCCTCCCAGGTTGGCTCCAAAGTAGCTGGATTAGAGGCTCCATTCCCAGTAACTCGCGGGATTTCCCCATCCCTAACTACCATTTCTGAACCAAAGACCCTCTTCCCAGCTACTAGCTTGTGCCTGATTCCAGGGCCACTACTTCCTCTTCCCTCTGGGGACCATTGAGAATCTAATGAATCTAGCCAGTCTTCTTCCCAGAAGGATCTAATGTTAGAAACTTCACAGATGCCTCGAAGCCTGTCCGTCAGCCCTGTCTAGGACTCCCTGGGAGAGACATCTTGGTCTGATTGTTGGGGTTGGCTAAGCCTAACCAATACCAATAGACTACGGGCAGTTTTCCAAGTGTCCACGCTCATCTTGTGTCCTTTACAACTCAGGACTCCACCCTTTCTGTCCACCGCTTATTATTCTGTTCAGGACAGAATTCATCTTTGGAGAGCAACAATAAAAATGAGCACAATAATAATAAGTCCACGTTATTTTTGCAGTTTACAGAGTGGTGGCATAACTTTATTTAATTTACCCTTCACCAAAGCCCAGATCATAGGAGTTCTCTTCTGCTTTTAACAAAGGAAGCAATCAGCTCAGACAGACTGAGTGATGTGCCCAGGAACGGAGCCAAGAGACAGGTTCCCGGAGTCGTACTTCAGTATCCTTATAAAATACCACATCGCCTCCAAATTAGAAACCCTAAATCCCACATTTTCATACAGTACCCATCGTCTTTGGTGTCACAGAGGGGAGGAGAGGCTATTTATTCTTTGCAGAACAAGAGAAAAGACCAACAGATTATTTTGTATATGACAGGACTAAAAAGAATGTTTTGGATTTTAAAGTGCTCGGTTCAATACCGTTATTGAACATATAGCGGTGAACTCTGAGCAAGAGACCACCTCTGGAACCAACAGCAGAGCCAGGGACAGGGCACTACTTGTAGGATGGCCTGGAGTCACCCACACAGAGCGCTTGGCACCTGGTACACACTGAGCAGATGTTAGACCAACGTGGAATGTGGACCACGAAAGCTAAACAGGTCTTCCTGGAACAGGTAAGATAATTGGGCTCAGGAAGCAGTTGTAGGTGTGGGTGTATGGAAGACAGAATGAGGCCCATTCTGACAGAATGTGAAAAGGTGTTCAGGCAGGAAACTACAAAGTGCACCATGGGGAGCAGGGGGGTGGCAGAGAAGCTCCAGTCTTGAGCAGTAGATGTTGCGTGGGTCGGGGGAGCAGAGGGCGGGAGATAAGGCAGACTGGTGCTTTGGAGCTTGGATTCCTCTCTGAGGCCAGAGGGAATCACTGAAGGCTTTGGACTAGACTGATAAAGGGTGATGGTTAATCAGTTGACTAAGACTAGAAGCAGAGAGAGACCAAGGAGTGGTCAACACGGAGGTTTGCGACAGGGGCCAGTAAACTAATCTTAGTCTTATGTGAGTATGTCAAACAGCCCCACCTTACTCCCCATCTCCAGGCTCACCTCCCGGCCTCACCTACAGTGCATAGGGAGATGACTGGGCCTCCATGCTGGGCCCCCTTCTAAGATTCCCATTGTAATGGACTGACTTGTGACACAGTCCTAATCTGACTCTGGGGTGCTTCTTAACCCCAGGATAGCCTTCCTGGGAACTGGTGCCCCCTGTCCCCGGGACCCGCCCTTGGTTGGACCAAGATGCCAACCCTGCTATATCTAACTCATCGTGTTGAAAACAGCAGTATAACAGCGACTTTCCCGTGACCTCAGATTCACTCACAGGAGTGTTCAGCCTCTTGCCGACCACAGGCGAGGTGCTGTGCTAAGTGCTAGGGAGAGTGCAGAAGCAGGTACACTGAGTTCACAGCCTTCAGGAAACTTGCAGTCCATACAGAAGATAAGCAATATATAAGAATGACATTGGTAGGGGCGCCTGGGTGGCTCAGTCTTTTAAGCATCTGGCTTTGGCTCAGGTCATGATCTCAATGTTCATGAGTTCAAGACCTGCACTGGACTCTGTGCTGACAGCTCAGAGACTGGAGCCTGTTTCAGATTGTATGTCTCCCTCTCTCTCTCTCTGCCCCTCTCCCACTTGTAGTGTCTCTCTCTCTCTCTCTCTCTCTCTCTCTCTCTCAAAAATAAATAAATAAGCATTAAAAAAAAGAAAGACAACATAAGGTCAAGAATGATTCAAAGAAAGGGAGAGGAGCCAAGATGGCGGAACAGCATGGAAGTTTTTTGCGTGTCTTGCGTCCCCAAAATACAGCCAGACCAACCCTAAACCATCCTGCACACCTAGAAAACTGATCTGAGGATTAATACAACAATCTGTACAACCTGAACCACAGGGTTCAGCAGGTATGCGGCACAGAGAGGTGAACTGGGGGAGACAGAAGCCACGGAGGGCAGGGAGCTGTTTTTGTGTATGGAGAGAGGACGGAGACAGGGGAGAGAATGTAGGAAAAGCACCCTCCCCAAAGGCAGCTGGAGAGAAAGCGGGAAAGTGGAAGCAGCCGCAGGGACTGAGCCAAAAAGGGAGAAAGGAGAGGGTTTAAATTCCATTAGGACTAAAAACAGGGAGTGCAGAGGCTGAAACGGCGCGGCTCCATACCTGGTGGTGCTCTGGTGGGAAGGGCGAATCCCCAGGAGCAGAGCGGAGTCCAGGGTTCTTCGGGCCACACGGAGAGAGGCAGTTCCCCCGCTGGGAGGACATCGGGTAGAGGCTGTGTGGGTCCCCCAAAGGCAAGGCCCCAGTGGATCCGGCAGAACAACCACGTTCGCTGGCGCTGAAACGAGGTCGTTAAGGGTGAAGCCTGGTGCAGGTGTGTGTTGTGGTTTTCCGTAATCCTGGAAATGCTGCTGCTACACGATCTCGGGAACTTTCTCTGGGGGGGGGGGGGCTGGCACCCGGCCGCAGTCTCTGAGCAGCAGCAGCAGCAGCAGGTCCCGCGAATGTTCCTGGGTGCGGCCGGCACCCGACCATTGCTCGGTGAGACCCTCCAGCAGAGGGGCAGAACGGGTCAAAGCGGCAGTCCCTCAGAAGTGAGGGGTCGGAAACACAGCCGCATCTGAGACAAAACTCAGGAGGGAGGTACTGCCTGGGGCTTGGTCACGGACTGTGTAAAAGTGGAGAGTAGATGGAAGCCGAAGACAAAGGACGGGTGTGCGATTGCTGATCTTGGAGAACAAAGTTCCAATACTCGACACTGGGTGGCTGGGTGACACCATTTTCACCAGTCCCACGCATGCGCATATGCACCTACAAGTGCTGCAGCGATCCACCCCCAGTAAGCTAAGCAGCGCCATCAAGAGGAGAACGGAGCCATTACACTAAGCCAAGCTCAACTGGGCCAACCTCGCTCTTGAGGAACACAAGTCTCTCCGCCTGCTTAGTTTGTGGACTATAAAGTGATTCATAGTTTGACTTATAGGGGAAAATGAAGTAATTTCAGTTGTATTTCAGTCTGTTCACCGGTCCATCTATTCAATTTTCTCTTTTTTTCTTTTTCTTTTTTCTCTTTTTCGTTGCTTTTCTTCTTCTTGAATTCAGAAAGAGAAAAAATTCACTTTTATTTTCAATCTTATTAAAAATATTTTTCTTTAATTTTTTTCTACTATATTTTTTACTTTTGTGTAAAATTTGTCAATTTCTATTTAATTTCCATCATTTCATTTTAGTCTACTTCAGTGTATTCATTTTTTCAAATTTTCAAATTATTTCTTTTTTCTCTCCCCTTTTTTTCTCTAATCTATCAACCCCCTTCAACACCCAGACCAAAACAGACCTACAATCTAGCATCATTTATTCGATTCCTTTTGTGTGTGTGTGTGTTTTCAATTTTTTAATTTTAATATTTTTTTAATTTTAATTTTTTTCCTCATTAATTCTTTTTCTCCCTTCAAAATGACAAAATGAAGGAATTCACCCCAAAAGAAAAGGCGGGAAGAAACGACAGCCAGGGACTTAAACAACACAGATACAAGTAAGATGTCTCAACCAGAATTTAGAATCATGATAATAAGAATACTAGCTGGAGTCAAAAATAGATTAGCATACCTTTCTACAGAGATAAAAGAAGTAAAAGCTAGACTAGTCATGATGAAATAAAAAATGCTATAACTGAGCTGTAATTTCAAATGAAGGCCATGGCGGCAAGGATGGATGAGGCAGAACAGAGAATCAGCAATATAGAGGACAAACTTATGGAGAATAATGAAGCATAAAAAAAGAGGGAGATTAAGGCAAAGGGCACAATTTAAGAATTACAGAAATCATTGATTCATTAAAAAGGAGCAACATCAGAATCAAAGAGGTCCCAGAAGAGGAAGAGAGAGAAACAGGGGTAGAAGGGTTATGTGAACAAATCATAGCAGAAAACTTTCCTAACCTGGGGAAAGACACAGACATCAAAATCCAGGAAGCACAGAGGACTCCCATTAGATTCAATAAAAACTGGCCATCAACAAGGCATATCATAGTCAAATTCACAAAATATTCGGGCAAGGAGAGAATCATGAAAACAGCAAGGAAAAAAAATCCTTTACCTACAAGGCCAGGTTTGCAGCAGACCTATATCCGCAGAAACCTGGCAGGCCAGAAAGGAGTGGCAGGATATATTCAATGTGCTGAATCAGAAAATATGCAGCCAAGAATTCTTTATCCAGCAAGGCTGATATTCAAAATAGAAGGAAAGATAAAAAGTTTCCAAAAATGAAAGGAGTTTGTGACCACTAAACCAGCCCTGCAAGAAATTTTAAGGGGGACTCTCTGAGGGGAGAAAAGATGAAAAAACAAAAAACAAATAAATAAAGACCAAAAGCAACAAAGACTAAAAAGGACCAGAGAACACCACCAGAAACTCCAACTCTACAAGCAACATAATGGCAATAAATTCATACCTTTCAGTACTCATGCTAAATGTCAATGGACTAAATGCTCCAATCAAAAGACATAGGGTAACGTAATGAATAAGAAAAAAAGACCCATCTATATGCTGTTTACAAGAGACCCACTTTAGACCTAAAGACACCATCAGATTGAAAGTAAGGGGATAGAGAACCCCCTATCATGCTAATGGTCAACAAAAGAAAGCCGGAATAGCCATACTTATATCAGACAATCTAGACTTTAAAATAAAGACTGTATCAAGAGATGAAGAAGGGCATTATATCATAATTAAAGGGTCTATCCACTGAGAAGACCTAAAAATTTTGAACATTTATGTACCAAATGTGGAGGCACCCAAATATATAAATCAATTAATCACAAACATAAATAAACTCATTGATAGTAATACAATAGTAGAGGACTTCAACACCCCACTTACAACAATGAACAGATTATCTAATCAAAAAATCAACAAGGAAACAATGTTCTGAATGACATACCGGACCAGATGGACTTAACAGATATATTCAGAACATTTCATCCTAAAGCAGTAGAACATACATTCTTCTCCAGTGCACATGGCACGTTCTCCAGAATAGACCACATACTGGGACACAAATCATCCCTCAACAAGTACAAAAAGATCAAGATCATACCGTGCATATTTTCAGACCACAATCAAAATCAACCACAAGAAAAAATTTGGAAAGGTAACAAATAGTTGGAGATTAAAGAACATCCTACTAAAGAATGAACGGACTAACCAAGCAGTTAAAGAGGAAAATTAAAAAGTTCATGGAAGCCAATTAAAATGATAACACCACAACCCAAAACCTCTGGAATGCAGGAATGTCAGTCATTAAGAGGAAAGTATATAGCAATCCAGGCCTTCCTAAAGAAGGAAGAAAGATCTCAGATACAGAACCTAACCTTACGCTTTTAAAGAGCTGGAAAAAGAACAGCAAATAAAACCCAAAAACAGCAGAAGATGGTAAATAATAAAGATTAGAGCAGAAATCAATGCTATTGAAACCAAAAACACAGTAGAACAGATCAATGAAACCAGAAGCTGATTCTTTGAAAGAATTAACAAAATTGATAAACCACTAGCCAGTTGGATCAAAAAGAAAAAGGAAAGGACCCAAATAAATAAAATCAAGAATGAAAGAGGAGAGATCACAACCAAAACAGCAGAAATAAAAACAATAATAAGAGAATATTTTGAACAATTATATGCCAACAAAATGGACAATCTGGAAGAAATGGACAAATTCCTAGAAACGTATACCCTACCAAAAGTGAAACAGGAAAAAATAGAAAATGTGAACAGACCCATAACCAGTAAATAAATTGAATTAGTAATCAAAACTCTCCCAAAAAACAAGAGTCCAGGGCCAGATGGCTTTCCAGGGGAATTCTACCAAACATTTAAGGAAGAGTTAACACCGATTCTCTTGAAGCTGTTCCAAAAGATAGAAATGGAAGGAAAAATCCCAAGCTCTTTCTATGAAGCCAGCATTACCTGGATTCCAAAACCAGACAGAGACCCTACTAAAAAGGAGAACTATAGACAAATTTCTCTGATGAACATGGATGCAAAAATCCTCAACAAGATATTAGCCAACCGGAGCCAACAATACATTAAAAAAATTATTCACCAAGTTGGATTTATACCTGGGATGCAGGGCTGGTTCAATATCTGCAAAAACAATTAACGTGAGTCATCATATCAATAAAAGAAAGGACAAGAACCATATGATCCTCTCAATAGATGCAGAGAAAGCATTTGACAAAATACAGCATCCTTTCTTGATAAAAACCCTCAAGAAAGGATCATACCTCAAGATCATAAAAGCCATATTCGAAAGACTCAATGCTAATATCATCCTCAGTGAGGAAAAACTGAGAGCTTTCCCCCTATGGTCAGGAACAAGACAGGGAAGCCCACTTTTGCCACTATTATTCAACATAGTATTGGAAGTCTTAGCCTCTGCAATCAGACAACACAAAGAAATGAAAGGCATCCAAATCAGCCAGGAGGAGGTCAAACTTTCACTCTTCGCAGATGACATGATACTCTATATGGAAAACCCAAAATATTCCACCAAAAAACTACTAGAACTGATTCATGAATTCAGCAAAGTTGCAGGATATAAAATCAATGCACAAAAATCGGTTGCATTCCTATACACCAACAATGAAGCAACAGAAAGAGAACTCAAGGAATCGATCCCATTTACAATTGCACCAAAAACCATAAAACACCTAGGAATAAATTTAACCAAAGAGGTGAAAAATCTATACACTGAAAACTATAGAAATCTTATGAAAGAAATTGAAGAAGACACAAAAAAATGGAAAAAGATTCCATGCTCCTGAATAGGGAGAACAAATATTGTTAAAATGTCAATACTACCCAAAGCAATCTACATATTCAATGCAATCCCTATGAAAATACACCAGCATTCTTCACAGAGCTAGAACAAATAATCCTAAAATTTGTATGGAACCAGAAAAGACCCCAAATAGCCAAAGCGATCTTGAAAAAGAAAACAAAAGCAGGAGGCATCACAATCCTGGACTTCAAGCTATACTACAAAGCTGTAAGCATCAAGACAGTATGGTACTGGCACAAGAACAGATACTCAGATCAATGGAACAGAATAGAGAACCCAGAAATGGACCCACAAGCATATGGCCAACTAATCTTTGACAAAGCAGGAAAGAATACCCAATGGAATAAAGATAGTGTCTTCAGCAAGTGGTGCTGGGAAACTGGACAGCGACATGCAGAAGAATGAACCTGGACCACTTTCTTACCCCATACACAAAAATAAACTCAAAATTGATGAAAGATGTAAATATAAGACAGGAAGCCATCAAAAGCCTCAAGGAGAAAGCAGGCAAAAACCTCTTTGATCTTGGCCACAGCAACTTCTGACTCAGCACATCTCCAGAGGCAAGGGAAACAAAAGCAAAAATGAACTACTGGGACCTCATCAAAATAAAAAGCTTCTGCACAGTGAAGGAAACAATCAGCAAAACTAAAAGGCAACTGACAGAATGGGAGAAGATATTTGCAAATGACATATCAGATAAAGGGTTAGTATCCAACATCTATAAAGAACTTATCAAACTCAACACCCAAAAAAACAAATAATCCAGTTAAGAAATGGGCAAAAGACATGAATAGACACTTCTCCAATGAAGACATCCAGATGGCCAACCGACACATGAAAAAATGCTCTGCATCACTCATCATCAGGGAAATACAAATCAAAACCACAATGAGATACCACCTCACATCTGTCAGAATGGCTAACATGAACAACTCAGGCAACAACAGATATTGGTGAGGATGTGGAGAGAGAGGATCTCTTTTGCATTGCTGGTGGGAATGCAAGCTGGTGCAGCCACACTGGAAAACAGTATGGAGGTTCCTCAAAAAATTAAAAACAGAACTACTCTACTACCCAGCTATTGCACTACTAGGTATTTATCCAAGGGATATAGGTATGCTGTTTCGAAGGGACACATGCACCCCCATGTTTATAGCAGCACCATCAACAATAGCCAAAGTATGGAAAGAGCCCAAATGTCCACCGATGGATGAATGGATAAAGAAGATGTGGTATATGTATAGAATGGAGTATTACTCGGCAATCAAAAAGAATGAAATCTTGCCATTTGCAACTATGTGGATGGAACTGGAGGGTATTATGCTAAGCGAAATTAGTCAGTCAGAGAAAGACAAATATCATATGATTTCACTCATGTGAGAACTTTAAGACACAGAACAGGTGAACATAAGGGAAGGGAAACAAAAATAATATAAAAACAGGGAGAGGGACAAAACATAAGAGACTCTTAAATATGGAGAACAAACAGAGGGTTGCTGGAGGGGTTGTGGGAGGCGGGATGAGCTAAATGGGTAAGGGACATTAAGGAATCTACTCCTGAAATCATTGTTGCACCATGTGCTAATTTGGATTTAAATTTTAATAAATAAATAAATAAATAAATAGATAAATAAATAAATAAATATTCAAAGAGCTTCTTGGAACAGTTCTGGCTAAACAGCTATGGCTCTTTCCAAAAAAAGAAAAAAAAAAAAAAAAGACCTGGAAAGCCATCATAGGTCTCCATTTATTTGGCCAATTTGACCATTCCCTTGAGAGCTTTCTGCCACCCATCTGTGAAGGAACAGCTGCCATGACCGTGTTCAAAGTCCCTTCCTGGCCTGGCTCCATGCTTCCTGCTTCCATCTCTCTGCATGCTCCAGATTCCTGATTTGGCTCTTCTTGACTGTGAGGTCATGGTCGATACCCCACCTGGCCATTGAAGCATATCTCCCCCTCTTAGGTCTGCAAACACACCCACAGTGGGACCGGGGTGAGGAGAACCTTTCAAGGAAAACAAAAGAAAAATACCAAGGACTATAAAAAGAAACATGTTTGCAGAGTTCTTGTTTCTGATTGCAAATTGAACATTTAGCAAAATATTGACTCAGTGGGTACAGCCTGGGAGGTCCCCCAGGCCCCTGCTTCTTCTTGTCATTTCACCTTTTCCTCCCTGAATGTTTAAGAGATGCTCAGATTTCTCTCCAAGCCGGTTAGGACTGGCCCTGCTCCCAGGTGTTATCTCTGAACCAGGGGGGGCCTAGTGACCTTCACTGGGCCAGAGCTGCCACTCTAACATGCAAGTTGTGTTCTATACAGCCCATTTTTATTGAGATGCTGCCTCTGCCCTAGCCCCAGCCTGGGTCTCCCTATACTGAGCCAGTAGATCAAGACCCTCTTGTCTTAGCCTGAAATGGCCCTCTTACCCTCCCTCCCCCTTGACTGATCACCAAGGACCAGTTAAAACCCATTCTGTCCCCAAGGAAGCTCAGCTTTGGCACCCTTGCTCACCCACGTCTCACACTCATCAGCTTCCAGGGGCAGCCAACAGAACTGACACCATCTTGCCCTGGCTGCTTCATGCTGTCACTTTCCATGGATCAGAAACAGACACCATGTCCTTTTTTGCCTGGAAACTTCACCCTTCCTTTTGTGCCCCTTCTCCAGTCTCCTTGTGTGGGCAGCCTTGAGCAACAGGTTACAACTGCAACAACACTGTAAGTGTCATCCCTGCCTCCAGACTTCGTCTCTCTAGCCTGTGTTCCAAGGTGCAGTTGGGGAAAGAGCATTCTACAGTGCGCGTCGGTGCCACTTCCCAGCTTCAGACTCACAGTGACTCCCAGTGTCCTCACGTAAAACCCGCTTTCGTGGCATAGCTGACAGAGCCCTGCATGATGCATTCCTCACCTGCCTTCCCAGCCTTATCTCTAGCACTCGTCATAACACACATTTCCTCCAGCATTTGGGGTTGGAAATTACTAAATGTAACCTGCACTTCGCTCATCACTCTGCCTCGCACCGAACCCATCCGATACACCTAGAGAATGCCTATTCAACCTCCAGTTCAAACGTTACCTCCACCAGGAACCCTCCTTGGCCTCCCTAGACATCTAGAGGCAGCCACATTTTTTCTCTGTGGCTCCTACAGTGCTGTATTTGGACCTGTGTTATAAGATGATGCCATTTCTATAATTCTATGTATGTTCTGTCTCCCCAAGACATATATTATGGCCAAGAGCCCAGATTCAGAGTCTAACAGGGCAGAGCTCAAATTCTAGCTCCATCATTTACTAGCTGGGTGGCCTTATGCAAGAACAGACCTTAGTCTCAGTTTCCTCCCATACAAAATGGTGGCAATGATAATGAGACCTACCTTAGAAGGGTTGTGGTGAGGATTTAATGAGTTAATGCTGTAAATCACATTGCCTGGTATACAGTAGGCAGCGATTCAATGTTGATTTGGTCTATTTTATACCCTAAGACTCTAAGGTCTTACTACAGAGGAACAATAGCTACATTTCTTTAGCATTTGCTAGCTGAAGTTGTACCAACCCACTTAATGTCCTAACAAATACATGAAGGTGTTGTTTTTGTTACCCCCATTTTGCAGATGAAGAAACGGAGGCAAAGAGGCCAACAAACTTGCCTCAGTCAACACAACCAATCAGTGCCAGAATCACATCCAGGAAGGCTGGCCCCAGAACCTTCACCTCTAAAGACTACACCCCACTGGCCCTGTAGATATTCACTGAACATTTATTTTAAAAAATGAACCAATCTGTTCAGCTTTATATCCTTAGTGTGTAGCATGGACCTAACACCTACTGAGTTGCCACAAATGGCTGGTAACTGATAAGGAGCAGAAATTGCAAGTGCACAGAATAAAGCTTCTGCCTGGGACCAGTTCTCCCCACTTCTCCATGTGCTCTGATGAGTGTCAACTCAGGAGCCCCAGTGGGAGGGGTTTTACTCTCCACAATAAACAAGTACAGTAAATAGAGCAGACCGGCCCTTCACTAAGAAAGGGGAGGAAAGCCCCCCTCATGGGTTCAGGCAGTCACAACCTCTGCTGTAACCACTACAACCCCCTGACACGGGCCATTGTCTGCAGAAAGAAGAGGGAAAGAGCAGGCCCCAGACATGGAAAGATAGAGAGAGCATTTGACTCATTAGCTGCATATTCAATTCTGACGTTTGAACCTGACGGAATCCGAGTAGGGCTAGAGTAATGAATTAATCCCAGGGAAGGAGACAGGTCTGCAGCTCCTCAACTATTAGCAACCCGCTGTGAAGGGGAGCCCTGCTGAGCCAACATGTACCACAGAGTTTGCTCCCCACCACCTGGCTCCTTTTGGAACCTCCCTGGTCTGGCCCGGCCAATCTCAGAAAGACCAGCACATGATAGGTGTTCAATACGACTTTGTCAATCAAGGGACTGACCCAAGAGTGAGACATTCCCTCTAGGCTCAGTGGGGCCAGGACCAAGCATCCTATGACTTTATGCCCCAGTTAGCAATCCCTGTATCTCCTAGGGGTCATCCTGTCTAGACCCCTGCCTTAGGCAGCCTGCTTTTCTTTTTCGGGGTCACAGATCAGGGTATCTCCCACTGACAATCACAAAGGAAAAGTGGTCATCAGCTACCCTAGATTTATTTTCTTTCATTCATTCACTTATTCCTGATTCCCCTTTGCAGAGAGGCAGCTGAAACCCAAAACAGACACCAGTAACAAAGTCCAGTGAACACAATGCAGCCATTGTGTGAAATCTTCCCTGAAATTCCAAGATGGGGCATTACCGTGTGTGGGCTTACCAGGCATTGGGACTCTGATTAGACCCAGGATTCAACAATCAACTTGATCCACTCAAAACTGAGCTACAGAGTTCAACTCTGTCCCTCCCTTCCTTCCTCCCTTCCATCCTCCCTTCCTTCCTTCCTTCCCTCCCTCTTTCCCTCGTCTCTCTTATTCTCATACACACACACACACACACACACACACACACACACACACACCCTCCCCAAATCCACCGTGCTCCCATCCAACCTCTCTGGCTTCCCACACTCTCAGTGGCACCAGATCCAGAGGGTCACAGGATGAAGCTGGCATAAATCTTCAAAAGAGAAAGACAAAACAAAGGGAGCGACAGACAGGAAGACGGGCGTCCCTGCATCCCCCTGGCTCTCTTCTCCTGACTGGGCTGTCTCTAACCCCAGGCCACAGAATTCATCGCTCACTCTGATTCAGTGGGACAGTTATTTTATATTATTAAAATAAGAGATTATCATCACCACCGATCTCCATCTTCTTTCCAATCTCATCTGAAAAGCAGGCATTGCCTGCTGCTCCAGGACCCCTAATTCTTTCTGCCTCGGCTGTTAAATCATTTAACCTGGCAAAGTGTCGGGATATGCATTTTACATGAGAGACACGAGGCAGGATAAATCTAGGCTGACTGCAGAGGCTGAAAAGAAATATCTGAGGTGTGGCCAAGGGTCAAAGGAGCACTGGATGGGATGCAGAGTCAGGAAGGGCGGGGTTTCCTCCCTCTCTCCACCTGCTTAGGGGACAAGAGAGCCAAAGCCTGACACCCCTTTGCAAAGAGGCAACGGAAACCCAAAACAGATATCAGTAACAAAGTCCAGTAGACACCCAGCAGCCAGGCCTTCCCTGGACTTCTAAGATGGGGCATTGCCATGCATGGCCTTACCAGGCACTGGGACTCAGGTTAGAGCCAGGATTCAACATCTATCAGATCCACTCAAAACTGTGCTGCAAACCCCAGCAACAGTGGAGCTGTCTCAGAATGCCTGGGCTGTATGGACCCCTATACATGACAGCCTTGATTTATAGATGAGAAAACCAGAACCAGGGGTGGGTGGGCAGCACTTAGCCAAGGCACAAAATATTAGCAAAAACTAGGACCTGCATTTAGAGTATGAACCTAGTGATCCTAGCCCCTGGTCCAATGCCTGGCTCTGACCCTGGCCATTTCTGTACACTTAACCCTTTGTAATATATAAATGTCAGCTCTAGTTACTCAGGAGCCTGGGTGAGAACACAGGGAAGGTTCATTTGCTCATGATTTCATTTTATCAACTTATATTAAGGGTCTGCCAAGTGTTAGCCCTGGGCCAAGTGCTGGGGATGCAAGTGTGGACTAGACTCATCTGTGCCATCAAAGAGCCCATGGTTAGATAACCCAACAGGGCTAAAAGCTAAAAACAATGTCAGGCCTGTGCTCTTGGTCAAGAGTATAATTTTCCATATGCTTTATCAGTCAAATGGAGATTTTGCAAACCACTGTGTGAGAGTCCCATAAATGCTTCAGTGCCCCAGAGGTCAAGGTTGCTTATTTCTTGCTTGACCTAGAAAGGTAAGCAATGTGCCCCCAGGTCATTTGGCATGTAGATAGTAGCGCAGAGCTCAAACCCAGGAGTCCCGCTTCAGCTATGATGTCAGCCTACTAAAACAGGATAAGAGGAACATGGTTGTCAGATTCAAAAAAGAAAAATATATAAGGCCCGATTAAATTTGAATTTCAGATAAACAATGAGTAACATAATGCTGTAATATAAGTGTGTCCCAAATACTGCATAAGACATACTTAGACTAAAAAAAAATTTTTTTTCTCATTGCCTGAAATTCAACTTTAACTCCTGTATTTTATCTGGCAACCTGTGGGGATGGGAGAGAGATGCACTTGGAAATTGGATGCACAGTGAGAGAACCCAGGCTCAGAAACCAAAAGTCCCAGGAGCCCAAGGAGTGGCCCATCAGCTCGTGGGGGGTGCTGAGCCCTTCTTCTAAGGCGGCCTCTCCCAACCCCACAGCAGCTTGAATGGCCTCTTGCAACTGTGCTAACGAGAACACTCTTCTCCAAACAACAGATTAATTGATTTAAAACTTTTAATGCCAGATGCTTGGTGGAGGCATTTTAATAATCCTCGAGTCAGAATTAATCATGTCTCCTGATCTTTAAGGAGGGCAGTTATTAAATCCTGCAGAGGGCGGGGATGGGGACGAGGGGAAGCTATTTTTCCTGGGTCCTCTTCCTGCTGTGCTCTAATGATGAGCCCTGGGGCTGGCCAGTGGGGTGCAAGTGGGGAGCAGAGGCAGGATGAGGTCTAGAACAACCCCTGTGGGGCAGGAAGTTGGTTAGCTTAGCTTGGCTTTCTCACTGCCCAAGGCCAGGGTGGGGTACCTATTCCAGTGGTCTCTGAAATAGTGGTCCCAGGACACCATTAACTACAGAACCAGACACATTTGCTCAGCCCCAGGACACCCCTGATGGTGAGATGACTGCTGGTGAATCCCTCTCACTCACCATCTTTTTACTTCTGAGGAACTTTAGAAGAATCCATTTCTTTGAATTTGGGGCTAAGGACAAGGACACAGGTCTCCTCTAGTGAAGCCAGGGCTCCTGTGCCCCTCGACGCTGCATATCAGCCTCCTCCCGGCATGCCCTCCCCAACCGTTCTCCTTGCCTCTCTCCTCTCCTCTGCTCAGGGGCGATTCATCCTCTCCCTTCCTCGATCCAGAAGCCCCTTAATCCCTCCCAGGTGTCTCCAAACTTGCATCCTCCACCCTGTCTCCTTCTTATCCAGTCCCGGGTTCTCTGTACCATTTCCTCCCAATCCAGACTCCTACACACACAATGTACCAAGCATGTCACCAACACAAGCTCCAATCTTTATAACCTTTCTATTCAGTAGATGGTTATTAGACCTTGCTTACACAAGGGCAAACTGAGGTTCAGTTATTTTTATGGCTTGTCCACAGCTACACAACCTCACTGTGCCAGCCTTGAGACCCCTTCCACCCAGAAGGTTTCCCTGGCCCCGTGTATGCTCTTGGTTTCAGAGTTCCTAAAGGAATAGTGATCAAAGGAAGCTGATTTTGCATTAATGATACCAAGTGTTTGCCCTATTCAAAGCTCCTAAACGTCCAGGTCCACATTATGTACTCATATGCAGGGGAGTATACCAGAGCAACTGGAAATATTGGTTAAGTGACACCAGGAAGGAAGCTCATGGCTGGGGTGACCCTATCAGGGCACCTGAGCCTCCCACTAGCAGAGCTGGGCAACTCTGCTTCTCTTGAGAGCCATTCTATTGAGGATGGCATCACTCGTGCTTCACCCCAGATACCCTCACATGCCCCTCTGCACTATCACGGAGACAGTAAGCTCTGAGCAGGCAGGGGCTTGCCACTGATCTCCACCATGTATGAAGTCCAGCTCCGAAGCAACACAATCCCAGGTCGGCCTCAAGGGTGCCACATTCTGCCCCTATTAATGCTGAACACCCTTGGGCTCCCCTGGTCCCCTGATGCCCCACTGTCAAAGCTAAATCGATACTCCCTTTTTTCTCTGCAAGAACATCTCAGTAATCCTAATTGGTCACTATGGCAACCCCAGCTGCAGCTCCTCGTGGCCTCAATGAAGAGACAGAAGGATGAGAGGGGGCGAGATGGAGGTTAAGCCTACTTATTGTATAATGCTCTGCCTTTGATATCACCTAGATCCACATGCTAAGTACCTGGAAAGAAACAAAATCCCGTGTAAATTAGAATGATACCATCCAATCCCCTGCTTATACCCTCACTAGTAGCAGCCGATAAGGCCATTGTCTGCAGCCACTGGGCCTGACCTCCTCTGCCTGGCAGCTGATGGGGTTTCAGTGGTGGGTCACATTCATCACAGAGGATGGGCTGGGGTTGTGAATCCCGCAGGGCAAGATGGCTGCAGAGGGGCCACTGTCTGCAACACCCCCTGCCCTCCACCAGCCAGGAGGGGGTCCAAGGGAAGAAGAGAAGCAGGAAAACCACTGCACAGAGCCTCGCTACATGCTCTCTTCCTTGGCAGAATTATGGGGCTGCTACTCCTTGGAAGATAGATCACTCCCCACTTGGTTGGGTGCTCTCAAAGGCCCAATCCTGCAGTGAGCTCAGTGGTGAGCCCATGTCTCTATCTCTTGCCCTCTCTCTCTCTCTCTCTCTCTCTCTCTCACACACACACACACACACACACACACAAACACACACACACAAACACCCTGCCTGCAAATGTATCTTGCCATCCAGCCACCCTCAGAAAAGACCTCTGCTCTTTTCATTCTTTAAGGCTTTTTACTCTTGTTGCCCTCAGTGCTGCTGCCTGCATGGGCTGGGCCCTCCTGCCGTGGAGTCCGTGATTCCTCCAGCACTATGTGGAGGTGGCCTCTACAGCTGCCACCCACATTCACCAATGGCCTCGTGGTCCTTCAGCTCTGCCCCCTTTGGTTGTATTCTCAGACCCAGACTTCTTCCCCATCCCAGGAGAAGTGGGTTTGGGCTTTCTCTCCCAACACATTGCCCTGTCTATGCTCCACCTGCCCCATGTGGAACTTCTATCCTGTTTCCCACACTCCAACAGAAGACTCCTGGATTCTGTTACTCCACGAGTAACAGATATACAGTAATACTCCAGGAGTATTCTGATACTCCACCCCAGCTCAGCCAGAGTCTGATTAGCCCTTCTAAAAAGAGCAGGGTTCAGGGCAGCCTCTTTTCTCATCCCTGCTGTCCCAAGTCTATTTGAGCAGAGTTTCTGATCCTACCCTGTGGCCCTAAGAGAGACCCCTTTGTTCAGAATGCCTCCAAATTTCTCCTTTTTGGGGTTCTCTGTCCCTGGGGAAAGGAGGGCCCAAGGACACTGGATTTTTCTCAATACTAAACAGAATGTAAGAAAGCCGCGTCCATTTTGGCTCTTTTTTGTCTGCCCCTTTCATAACTTCCCCTCCTTCAACACACCAGTAGTCAACCATCCATTTCTGAACTCTGGTCAACACCTAAGGCTTTCTCTGCCTCCTGCCAGGTCATTCTCTCTACCGTTCATCTTATAACGATGTAGAAGCACTTTACCACATAGCAGGCACTGTTAGGGATATAGAAATCCAGAGAAGTGTTCCCATTTTCTAATCCAAAAAGGATTAGCAAACACGCATCTGTCCGTTTCTAGTCTGTAGAAGACAAAGCTTTTCTCTTGGTTGTGTCTGGGAACAGAAAGGCAGAACAGCTGTGGTGTGGTAGGAGGAGGTTCAACTTGGAACCAGACAGATTTCTGGCCAAATTACTCAGCGTTTCTGAGGTTCAGCTTCATGGAGGTCATAATGCCTGGCTTGGAAGGTGCCCATGGGCCGTGAGTGGGACCTAGGCTCAAAGAGGCCTTTGTAAATGTCATAACATGGTACAAACATAAGAAATGGTCATTACCATAACAGTGATATGGGCCCTGAGAGCTCCTGGCGATGGGTAGGTGATCTTCCCAATTCTCCCATCATGGAGCCTGTTCTGGGAGAGGGAAGCACGGCTCCCTATCAGGCCATGACCCTATGCATTCTTGCCTTCTCCCCGATGTGGGTCCAGGATTGGTGACTGTAGCTGGAGAATTTAGACATGGAGACATTCCTGCCACCACTTGCCCATAGACAGGGGGAGGCCTCTTAAGGTATACCCTCTTACCCTAAGATGTGCTAATCGTCTTTTCACCTCTGAATCCCAATTCCACCTGCCTGGGAACATAGGAACATGCTCCCATTAGGTAACTTTTTATCAGGAATGTAGGTATAGACACAATTTCAGATACATCTTTTGAGCCCCAACACCTCCTGTGACATAGATAAACCAAGCATCATGCCTATCCTCATTACACCAATGAGAAAACTGAGGCAAGAGAGGCAAAGTGACTTTTCTGAGGCCACCCGAGCTAGTGTGCTGCAGATCTGACACGTCTAATCCCCAAACGCAAAAACCTGTGCTCTCTTCCTCTGCGTTGCAGCTGCCTGCCTCCTGAAAGCTGCTCCCCGTGGCCCACTCATCTGCTATTCTGGCAGGGTAAACACTTGAAGAAGGCCCTTGGCTCAGAGGGCATGTTGAGTGGAATATCAGGTCAGGGTTCATCTGCATTTCTGGCGACAGAAGGCTGCTGAGATAATAGGAGCCCCTTTGTGTTCCGTGAGGCTGGGTGGGAGCGAGCGGATGTCTGAAGGAGATTACAAGCAGTTATGGATATTGCTTGTCATGCTACCATCAGCAGACGCCTTTTTCAATTGACTAGTTGCTTGTATTTCCAGAATAGGGAATGCCAGATGTATTTACTGCACTGAAAGAGAGTGCTGAAGGCCCTTGGAAAGGTACCCAGCTGTAGAGTAGCAGCGGAGGCCAGGGTAGGTTAACCCCTGGTGGCCTAGTAATCAGAATTCCTGGGGAGCCAAGGACAAACAGACAAGGCAGCCCACATCTAACAAATGTATAGAGACTTGGAAGTGCTTTCTAAGTTGCTTGTTTGGAATTTAAAATTCATTTTCCTGTGTAAACAATGTTATTAGAATGAACATTTATTAAGTCCTGCTATGTGCTAGATGGGATTGAGGCGTTCTACCTGCATTTTTTTTTTCCATTACATCCTCACTTCATTATAATCTTACAAGATAGGAGTGGCAGACACTAGCTTGCTGTTCACCAAATCAGTAACCCTTTCCTGTTAGGCTCACAGTTAGTCAATCCTCGGCTTTCCTTACATTAGATGCAGCCATGGGACAATGGAATGTAGATGGATATCATGTGTACCATCTCCTAATCTGGCCCATAAAAAATGCCTCCTGTTCTATCCTTCATGCTGTCTCCTCCTTCATCTGTCTGCTTGATGCAGAGGATCCAGTGAAAGGCTCCCAGGCTCTATGGAAGTATATCCACTGAATGGAAGGATCCAGAGTCCCTGAATGACAGCATGGAGCCAAACCTCACTACTGACCTATGTTGGATTGTGACATGAGCGAGAGAGAAAACTTTATTGTGTCAGACCACTGAGATTTCATGAGTTTTGCTTCTGTGAAGCTTATCTACCTTAACTAATTCAGTAAGTGCCAGGATATCAACAGCCCTCATCTACAAAGGAAAAAATGGAGGCTCAGACAGGTAGCATGACATGCCCAAATGACATAGGAAGAACACTGTGAAGCTAAGAGTCAAACTCAGGTATGTCACACTCCAAAGCCAATAATTTTCTAAATTACCTACCACTACTGGTGGCCAGGTTCCTAGCTGAGTCACAAAAATCTATTTTACCAACAAAATTGCCAGTGCACTTTTTGACTACCACTAGCCACTGCCCATAGTAGTTTCCATGGGACAACAATTAAAATTCAACACCTGACTCTGAGAACATATCCCATGTATACCACCTCACCTCCAAGTATTGGAACACACATCCAGGCCTGAGTAAAGGAGATGCTTCTCCATCAGTTGCTACCTAAAGACTCTGAATCAAGATAAAAGATTCCCATTGTCCCCATGGGAATAGAGAAGGGACCAGCATTCAAGCTTCCACTGTGTACCCCATATTGCCCTTGCTAGGTCAAATTGCTGGTAAGTTGGGAGTTTTCTTGTGACATAGGACAAGAAGGTCGTTTCTGGTTCTTAGTACAATCCTGTATGGATCCTAGCAGCATGGATTCTAGAACCATATTTTCTAAGCCTAAAATCGAACTGCATGGTCCAACCAGCTGAGGTACACTTGTGGTGACAAAGAGAAGGAATATTTAAAATTATAAGTGTCCTGGAAACACTGAGAACTCTGATTGCTGTAGACAGAGGAAAACTCATGCTTCTTTTCTGAACAGGTCTTATCCAGAGGACACAAATCAATTCTTCAGCATATCCTGAGTGTGTGCTGTGTGCCCACCAATGTACCATCCATAGGAGGGGGGGGCAAAGGAGGCACCTTGCCTGCCCTCCAAAGGACAATAAGCTGATCAGAGAGACCAAGCTGAAGCACAGAAGACAAAACCCTAGAAACTCTCCACTACCACAGCCAAGAAAAAACTCTCCAGCCAGTAATGTTAATTTGCAGGTGTTCATATGTGGAACACTGACCTCACTGTCCCTTTCACCACCTCTTCAAGCTCTCAAATAAATCCAGCTGCATGTAATCAATGGTGTGGGACTTAACTGAACACTTGGTAGGAAAGATGATGATTTACTTCACACACCCCTTTGAAAATTGTTTTAACATTCCCCTAGTTCTCTCTCTTTACCCCAACACTCTCTCTTCCTTGCCCCCACTTGGGACCCCCCTCCTTTCTGACTACCCACATACTTTTTCACTCCTTAATCCAATTTATCTTACAAATCCCTCACTGCTGCTTTATTATGCAAAAGAATGTGATCCTTTCCCAGATCTTTTATCAAACTGTAACATTTCAAAGTGCCCCCCCCCCACCCAACACATACACACTATGAGGTCTTTAGCAAAAAGGTGTCCCTTGGCTACTAGAACCCATTCTAGGGGGAGGGGTGGGTACGTTACTAGTAACCCACTCAAAACCATTTCTGGTACTGGACTTGTGCAATTTCACCCTGCAGAATCTTAGCCAGGGCTTTGCCTGCCAATAAGTCTGCTATCCATGGTGCTGACCTGGGGGGCTAGACAGCTGGTCTTCCACTCCCCCCATTCAGGCAGGGAATTGGATCACCTTGCTGTCTGCTCTGAACTTCATTCCTGTCACCTCTAAAATGGGGTTATTAACAGTAATTACCACATGCAAAGCATTTAGCATAAAACCTGGCACAAAGAGTTCAATAAACAGTAATATGTATTATTATTATAATGCTATTATTCTGCAGCCCCCAGGAACTGTCCCACATCTCCTTTTTATTCACTGCCACTTCCCAGACATATTCTTCCCTCTAAAATCTGTAGCTAAATGGTATTTGCATAAATGATGCCACTCTCATCTCTCTCCCAACACTGCTTTAGAGTGAATGCAAGTTTTCGAAGGTTTTTTGCTTTAACAGTGAAAGAGAAATAGGAGTTAACAAAACAACTAACTGGTTTCACTGGTTGAAATATGAGTGGAGCTAACTCTAGACTTTTTTTAGCTTTGGTTCAGTTCATTCATTGATTCATCTCTTTGTCTCTTGGCTCCTCATTGGGGAATAAAACCCATTCAAGTGTCCTCAAATGTTGTTTTGGTTTTGTCTTTGGGTTTTGTTTTGGTTTTGTTTTTCAAAAGCCTATCTTCCCAAGATTCTCTGTGTTTGCTCCTCTCATAGTACATCTCATGCTCTACTGAAACTGTCTCTTTATAAAAACTGTATCATCCACCTTTGTATATTCAACGACTTGCAGAATGTACATTGTTTGGGCTTGAATGAATAAATACACTAATAAACAAATGAACAAACGACAAACAGAATGTGGTAGGTTGCATTTTTTGCCTCAAACTTTGATCCTTCCCAATATCCACATAGACTTTTCCATGTGTCTTTGCAATTATTCTCACTGAAGGAGTGAAGTATATTTTCCCTCCCTTTGACTTTGGGTTTACATATGTGAGTTTCTTTGGGAATATAATGAGACAGATGTAACAGGGGCCTGTTCTAAGCCTAAGCCTTAAGAGGCTTTGCACCCCTGACTTCATGATAAAAAGAACATGCCCTGGATAGCCATGGTACCAGGAGGAGGATAAAAGCCATGTGTATCAGAGCTACCAGAGCTGCCACAAACTGCATCAGAGCTGCCCCAGCTACCCATAAATCTGAAGATCTGAAGTGAAGCCATCTAGCCAAGCCCATTCTAGATGAGCCACATCTCAGCTGGCCTGCAGAATTATGACTGATAACGAATTATTACTGTTTTAAGCTACTAAGTCTGGGGGTTAATTTGTTACACAGCATTATTTGGGCAAGAGCTAACTAATACATGGACGAAAACACAATTTTTTTTTTAATCTGAAGATCTTGGTTTATGAAGTTCAGCATCTCACCCTCTCTGAGACTTGACTCCTCTTCTATAAAGTTTGGATAATAATTTCTGACTAACCTAGTTCACAAAGATCAGGGTTAGTTTCAAATTATATAAGGGTAGGAGAACACAGCAGTGAATTAGCCAGCAGCACAGAGATAAAAGAGTATTATAATTAGGGGCTGGTATTCATAAGTTTCTCCAACATCTTGGTACACTCATAATCTCCATCCTGGATCCTGTATACTTAACTGAAATGGGACACCAGACAGCTAAGGATGAGTATTTGGGTCCACAAAAGTATTGATAAGATTAATTATCCTCCAAGAGGGAACTTGTTCCTGCCTCTTTCACGTTCAACAACAAAAAAATTCAACTAACTGGGACACCTGGGTGGCTCGGTAGGTTTAGGGTCCGACTTCAGCTCAGGTCATGATCTCGCAGTTCATGAGTTCAAGCCCCATATCAGGCTCTGTGATGACAGATCAGAGCCTGGAGCTCCTTCAGATTCTGTGTCTACCTCTCTCTCTGCCCCTCCCCCACTCGTGCTCTGCCTCTCTCTCTCAAAAATAAATAACAGTTAAATAACATTTAAAAATTTTTTTTAAAAATTCAACTGACTGGGGCACCTGGGTGGATCAGTAGGTTGAACGTCTAACTTTGGCTCAGGTCATGATCTCACAGTTTGTGAGTTCAAGCCCCGCGTTGGGCTCTGTGCTGACATCTCGCAGCCTGGAGCCTGCTTCGGAGTCTGTGTCTCCCTCTCTTTCTGCCCCTCCCCCAATCATACTCTGTCTCTCTCTGTCTCTCTCTGTCTCTGTCTCTCTCTCTCTCTCAAAAATAAACATTAAAAAATTTTTTTCAAAGTGTGCCTGGGTGGCTCAGTTGGTTAAGCCTCCGACTTTGGCTTAGGTCATGATCTCACGGTTCATGAGTTCAAGCCCCACATCAGGCTCTGTGCTGACAGCTCAGAGCCTGGAGCCTGCTTCAGATTCTCTCTCTCTCTCTCTCTCTCTCTCATTGCCTCTACCCCGCTCATGTTCTGTCTCTGTCAAAAATAAGCAAACATTAAAAAAATTTTTTCTTGAATTTTTTAAAAATATTCAACTGACTTCCTAGATTTGGGGAATAAGAATTTTTCACCCTGCCACACCCAGTGCTTAATGCACTTTACAATACCCCCATCCAGAGTCTTCCAGCCTTCACTTAAATCCTCAGTCAAAGGAAAGTCAATTGCAAAGCAGCCTATTTCAACTTTGGACAGTTCTGATTATAAGAAAGCTCTTCCTTATCTTCCCTAACTCCCAGACAAGGTCAATTTCCCTATTTATAAGCTTTTCATAGCACTCTATTCCTTCAGAGTATATATTACAGATTATAATTTCAAAGTTATTTGTGTCATAATTTGTTCCATGTCTGTCTCCCACACTTCACTATAAACTTCATAAAAGCAGAGACTGTATCTTTTTTGTTCACTGCTATATCTTCAATACCTACCATGATAGCAGCAAATTAATAGGCATTAAATAAATATTCACTAGATAGTTGAACAAGCTATCTAGGTTTTTTATTTTATTTGAGAATCTGTATGTAGTACTTACTTAACAAAGATGAACTCAATAACAAAAGAACAAGTAAATGAACAAATGAACGGGGGATAGTATCTGTCATCTGAACTTCCTCCCTACCAAATGGTATCATTTCTATCTTTTGGGGGATCCAAGAGCACAAGTCTCCTCCCTGTATCATTCCCTCACATTGCATAGTCATAGAGGGCTGACCTAGGAGATTTCTGAATAGAAGAGGTAAGGGATTGAGAGTAAAGAATGTATAACTCATGTAACAAATGTCTCCTGAGCAAATATTATGTTCTTAAAAAATATTTTTTAATGTTTTTATTTATTTTTGAGACAGAGAGAGACAGAGCATGAGCAGGGGAGGGGCAGAGAGAGGGGGAGACACAGAATCCGAAGCAAGCTCCAGGCTCTGAGCTGTCAGCACAGAGCCTGACGTGGGGCTTGAACTCACGGATTATGAAATCATGACCTGACCTGAAGTCGGACCCCCAAATGACTGAGCCACCCAGGTGCCCCATGCTGAGCATATATTATGTTCTAAACATATTTATGGGTATTGGAGATACAGCATTAAGTAGAACAGACAAAAAAAAAAAAAAAAAAAAAACAACCCTTTCCCTCATACAGTTTATGCTCTAACGGGAAGAGAGAGATAACAAACAAAAAAATAAAACATACAGTGTACCAGATGGTGATAAGTGCAACTGAGAAAAATGAAGCAGGGAAGGAGAATAAGGAACACGAGGGAAGATTGCTATTTTAAATTAGCTGGTCAGGGAAGGCCTTTTTGAGAAGCTATTTGCACAAAGATGTGAAGGTGGTGAGGGAGTGAACATGCAGATACTTGCAGTAAGAAGGCTCCAGGCAGAAAAGAACGGAAAATGGGGAAGGTTGTGTATTGGGAGTATGCCTGGCAGCATTTGAGAAAGGTATAGAGGCCAATGGACCGAAATCAGAGTGAGCAAGGGAGAGAACAGTGAGAGATGAAGTCAGAGGGGTCACAGGGAGACTTGCAGCCATTGTAAGGGCCGCGGTTCACACTCTGGGTAAAAGTTAGAAAAAACAAAATAACTATTGAATGATTCTAAGTTCTAAGTAGAGTGTTGAGACATGACCTGATCTTCCTGGCTGGTAGGGTGGGTCTAAATTGTAGACCAGCAAGGGCAGAAGGAGATCAGCTAGAAAGATATGACAATAATCTGGTCAAATGATGACAGTTTGGACCAAGGCAGGGTTTATTTTCCTCTGTATCCCAGCACCTAGCCCCCTGAATAAATGTTGAATGGATAATAAACAGAACACGCTCAGGTTTTAGAGTCAAAACAACTGGATTTTGAGTGAGAATTCCACAGGTAAGTCTTGCCTACATCCCTTGAATTTGTTTTCCCTAAAAATCCCACGTTCTGTCTAAGGAGGAGAATTAAAGCTGTTAATACATGTGTAAGAGTGGCCAGCTCAGCCAGACACAAGAGGCCACATCCTGTAAGATTCCATTTACCTGAAATGTCCAGAACAGGCAAAGCCATAGAGACAGAAGATAGATTAGTGGTTGCCAGGGGCTGAGGGGAAGGGGATCCTTCCTTAAAAAAGGATGTTAGGTAAAAACGAAGGAAATCTGAAAAAAGTATGGATTTTGGTTAAGAACAATGTATGGGTATTGGTCCATCAACAGTGACAAGTGTACTTGGTTAATAATTGGTTAAACAACATGTAGAGCATATGAGCCCTCTACTATTTTCATAATTTTTACAAAACTAAAGCTAGCTAAAATAAAAAGCGTATTAAAAAAAAAGTAGTGGCCATTCAAGCTTGAGCAATGGAAGAAAGCATCTCAGTGGTTTATCAGCCAGAAAGCACAGGGTGTCCCCTACCACCTGCAGAGCTGGCCCACCCTGCAGGCTCCAGGCTTCGGGGAGGTGATCTACTTTGGCTATTCTTCCACAATCCATTCTTAGAGCTGCTCCTTTCTGTGTGCACCCTGGGCAATAAACCGGTTGTTTAAAATAATAATAAGGTAAGAAAACCTTGATACAAAATATATTTCTCAATGACTTTAACTAATGTCCTCTGGGCTTCTGGGTGGGAAATCTGGACCCCTTCTGTGTACAGGCAAATGTGATTACAGAGGGGCCTGTATTGGCCTGTCTCTGGGCCCCAGCCCCCCAGGCTGCAGCCTGCCCTAACCACATTAGCAGCACTAGAATCATCCATCAGACTAATAGGGGCCTGGGATCAGGCCTGGCCCTCCTGCAAGTAGCTGGGCCCTGTCGTCAGGGGACATCTGGCTCCGACTCCTCACAGCCACAAGATCAAGGATGTGGCTAAGCAACTGACCTGCCTGTCTTGCCCCTTTCTCCTGATGGCCTCAGTCACCACACTGCATCCTCAGAACTGCTTGGTGGGGGCTGGGGAGGCTCCTTGCTTCCTGTGGATGGACCAAATCTGGCTGGGGTGAGAGGCCATGCTTCTAGCTGCCATCTGCCTCTCGCCCCAGTTCAGCAGGTACCCTCTCTTCTGCCCCTGCCTGCGAACCCTCCCAGCCTCCCTGGCCCAAGCCTGTCAAAAATAGAACTCGCTGGCAGCAGGAGCAGGAGCATGGAAGGGGCAGGGGGTCTTGTTTACCTAACACCGTGCTAGTTGCTACAAAGGTCAAGGCCCATCTGCCAGGCAGTGGGTGCCAGGAAACCAGCTGCCTTTATGGCACAGGCACCAAACATTAGTGAGGGGCAGGTGGACAGACCAAGTAACTGCCCCCTGGTGCCCTGGCCTGCCACACACACACACACACACACACACACACACACACACACACCACATTTAGGCCTGGAATCGACTGAGTAGGCCATGGGTAACTAACTCATTTGCTGCATGACCCATAGCAAACATTGAGTCCTGTGTTGGCTTCTCCCTGTCATTTACCAGGCCCACAAAACCACCATCCCTGCTCCCTGAGCAAGTGCAGAGAACGCATTTTGATATTAGATGAAATTCAACATAATTAAGAAGCTTAATCAGCTATTGTTTGGGGGGGGGGGAATAACCAACAATTCTATGACTAATTTTAAATCCGAACAGAAACAATTTGGGAGCACTTTGGCTTTGGAGATTAACTTCAGTCACTTGAGAGTTGTTTTCCAGAAACCCATTATTTCCCATTTTCCAATTCTGCCCCCCTTCCCTCTGCTGTCCTGCTTCAGTCCCGGTGGAGACTGCTGAGAGAGCCATGTGAGGTAAGAGTGAGGCCGGGAAACCTGGAGCATCATGAGGACAGATGAGGACCTCCCCCAGCCTCAGAGCCTCCATCAGAGAAATGGGGAGGACCCCAGCTTGAGCCCAAGATGAAGAACTGGCTTTGGCAAACTGAGAAATGAATTGCTAATGCATGTCCCCTGTGAGCCCCCACTTCCCAGGACCTCATGTGTGGGCTCAGGGAAGCCAGGAAGCAGAGTGATGTCCCGGCAGGAACAGTCCCCTTCTTCAGGGGGCTTTCCACATACAAGTAGGTATGGCTGAAGAACACTTGGTCCAGAATACAGGTCCCGTGTTGACAGCAAAGGCAGGTACTACCTGATAGGAAGTACAGGTGTGGCTTGCTGCCCTGAAGGTCCATTAGAGGTGGACCAAGGGCTCACAGGGGTGTACACACATGTGAGAGTGCATTCTAGGAGCCGCTGAGCCCCTACATGTGCGTGGAAACAATGACAACTTCAGGGAAGGGAACCAGGGGCTCTGAAGCAGGCTCGTATCAGCCGTGGGACCCCAACAAGCCACTTTCCTTCTCTGAACCCGTTTCTAATCTGTAAATTGCCAGGCTAGTTCCCTGAGCTTCAACCTTCATTTTGCATCAAAATCACTTGGAAAGCATTTAAAAAATACATTTGCCCAAACAAGCCCAGAGATCTGGAGTTCATTTGTGGCAGGAGTGTCACTAGGAGGTTTTTAAACTCACCAGGTCATTCTAAAGTTTAGCCAGGCCTGAAGAGATAAATACAGGTGCCCACTTAGTGACACCAACCAGAGGACTTATTAAAATACGCATTCCTGGGCCTTGCCCTGATAATTTATTACTCAGTAGGTCTGTGGGGGCAGGGCCTGAGAATCTGCATTTCTAGCAAGTTGGCAGGAGATGCTGATTCTACCATTATGGGGCCTACGCTTTGAGAACCACAATCCTGGACCACGACTACTCAAAGCACAGTCCCTAGAGCGGCAGCAGTAGCATCAGCTTGCTGGCTGGAAATGCAAATCAAGATGGCTTATTGTTTAGATTTTTATTTTATCTTATTTTTAGCAGGCTTCATGCCCAACATGGGGCTTGAACTCAGGACCCCAAGATCAACAGTCTGTGCTCTACTGGCTGAGCCAGTGAGGGGCCCTGGAAACGCAAACCAAAGTGCCTAATGACACAGTGAGATAATATGCCCTCATGTAATGGAGAAAAGGGTGGTGGTGACGATGTCGATGATGTGGAGTTGTGGAGCGTCGAGGAGGGAGTTGAGGGAGACAGGGGACATATAGCTGGAGCCAGTGCTGCCTCGGTGCCAGGTGCAGAGGGACGAGGAGGAGGCTGTGAAGCCCAACTACTGTTGCTCCTCTCAGAGAGTTCTTCTCCCCACACCTTGCCTTTCTACACTGTCAGAAAGGTTTTCGCGAAAGACACCCCCCCACCCCGCCCCAGCCCATTTTCCTCAGGTGGTAGATTTGTATAAATCACTGGCTCAGCACCCATGTAAGCCATCATGTCTGAGTTCCCCAGGTGGAAAAGAACGTGTGGTTTGAAGGGTTGCCTGGAACCTCCAGGGCAGGGCCTGAATTCACCTCTGACCCTTGGATGGGTGGTCTGTACTGGTGCTGTCCCCATCAGCAGGGGCAGGCTGGCAGGTGTGTTTCCTCGGCCTGCTGCCTAGTTTCTAGCCACAGCACCTCTTCAAACCCTGAGCTGCACAAATGCTATGAAACATTAAGAAGAGAGGAGGTAGCAGGCTGGGTGGGAGTGCCCCAGCCGGGAAGGCAAGAGCCCTTGTGCTGTCTTGGGCTCAACTTCAATTTACCATCACCTTGGCCCAGCCACCTACTCTCTCTCTGGGCCTTAATCTCTCTCTGCAAAACAGAAAAAGAAATCCTTGCTGGTTTCCCGAGGATGGTGTTGCAAGCTACCTCACATCCACTAGATTGCCCTTTATTGGGGGTTTTCCCCGCCAGTCACTATTGGGCATCCTGTATTTGAGGAAGAACCAGTGAACGTGGGGCATGCAACATTAGGGGTGACCTCAAGTACCATCCGTACTGTCTTCACTCTAGGGAACACATTTTGGCCATGTGACTGATCTTGACATAATATACTGTAAACATCGAAGTGAGATCAGGGGCTTGTTCCACACGTGATTCCATTACTTACCCCATTACTGAGGCCCCATCCTAGAAACCACCAGAAGAACACATTACATGTTACTTTAAATAACCTCACTGGTGGCAAATCTTTATCCTAGGAAGGTGGATGTGCTCATTGGAAACAGCCCAAAGCCATCCAGAGCCAAGAATGGTGAACAGAGTGAGAGATTAAAGCTGGGAAATACCATTTTTAGTCTAAAACAAGGTGTAACTATAATTAAATTGATCCAAGGGTTGGTCAGGATAGCCTCTAATGTCTCAGTCAGCTCCAACACACTATGGTTTTCTTGTATAAATAGAAAATGGATTCTGAAGGCAAAGGAAAAACATTCCACAGGTGTTTTGAATGAAGTAACTTCAAAGGAATCGTATAAAATCACTCCTTCCAAGACGACTTCTTTAAAACGTAGTCCTTCCTTTAGATACACACCTTATTCCATGAATTCAGAGACACGCTTTTATTTTCACATTTTATCTCTGAAATCAGGACACGGATGACAATTGGAGGGTCAAAGTTTAAGTGGCAGCCCTTTCTCTTTCTCAGTGGTACGTAAAATAATGGTGCATCTTTCTGTCAACGGCTTCTTAGATTCTATGAAATTTGGTAAGTCCCAAACTGTTTTGACTTTACCTTTCAATACCAGTTACTTTAGAATTTCACTTCTTACACTTCTTTTTTTTTTCACTTCTAAGATTAGTCTTGATTCTCAACTTTGGCAGCACACCCCAGACCAATTAAATCCGAATCTCTGGGAATAGGATTCAGGCATCATTAGTTTCTAAAGCTCTCCTGGCACAAGGCCTATGACACCTTCAGATAACTACAGCCGTCTTGGACCCTATAGGAATCTTGGCTTGTGGGGAAGCCAACGCCATGGCTGGTGGATCAGAGAAATGGAAAATTTCAGAAATAAATCATGATCACCTAGATTGAGCCATGCCTGAAGTCCCCCATCAACATCTGGACTTCACAGTTCTCCACGCAATAAATGTTCTATATTGTTTAAGCTGTTCTATTACTTGCAAGACACATAAAATGAGATACCAGCAGTGGTGTGTTGTATGCAACTGACTGAGCAGAGGAGGAAAAGGGGAGGGTGGGGAAGGCCCCCCTACCCTGGGCCAGCAGGTTGGTAATTCTTGCTCTCAGGTAGCAAAACCACTGATAAAGCTACGAAGTTTTCAATCTGAAGACTTACACCATGTATTTGCAAAGATTTTTGTATCCCAGAATTTGTTAGTAGAAATTTAAGACACTCGAGGGCGAAGACTACTTTTTTGAAGACTTCAGGATGACTTAAAACTGCCCGACCTGAAAATAGCTTCAAAAGAAAATATAGATATGCTAAGAGAGGCCCTTTTTAGCTTTTAGCCTGCAATACACATCCCCCAGGGGTCTGGCAATTAATAATTTTCCTTGTGGAGTCCAAAAAGCCACATTCTCTACCTCAAGCTCCATTTCCTGCAGGTGGAGGTAGGAAGTAAGAAACTCAGCAAAAGACAGATTAGGACCCAGGAGAAGCCTAATCCTCCAGGTGTCTCTCAGGTACACCTGTTAAGTATTGTCTAAGAAAAGTATGTATCATTCCCCTGGCTAAAACTTATCTGTAAGCCAGAACATTTAGAGGGTCTTTCTCACCACAGTCTGAGGTTTCCAACTGCCCCAAAGTGGAGTCAACTGAGGACAGGAAAAGTATAGCATTGAGGTCAGGGCTGTTTGCTTGGGGATAGAAGTTTGCAGACCCTGTTCTGGCCTCAAAGGCAAATTCTCTAGCCTTGCTTAGTAGTCCATGGCCTGAAGCAAATATATGCATGGGTCACAGGGCCTCTTAGGATTGAATTTAGTTGCCTCTACGGAAGACTGACTATACTGGCTTCACCAAAATATTTTTTTTTTTTCCTTTGGGCCATCCCTCAATCACAGTACATTTAGAGTAGGTTCAAATTTCTTTTCTTTTTTAATGTTTATTCATATTTGAGAGAGAGAGTGCACAAGCAGGGGAGGGGCAGAGAAAGAGAGACTGAGACAGAATAAGAAGCAGGCTCCAGGCTCTGAGCTGTCAGCACAGAGCCCGACGTGGGGCTCCAACCCACAAGCCTGAGCTGAAGCTGGACGCTTAACCGACTGAGCCACCCAGGCACCCCAAAATATCTTTTCCTTATTAAAGGTGCATTCCAAGCATTGAGCAAACATCTCGATATGATGATTCATCGGGTGAATGAATCCAGCCCAAGCACTACTGACGGCATATAGAATTTATAGGTCAAAATATAGCAAGGGGATTGATGGTGAGAGTAGAGTCTCTCCATTTGGGTTGGGAAAGAGGAAACCAGAATGAGGGATTTGAGCCTTAACCTCTTAGGCCTGAGATGCCTCTTCCTCATCTCTCAGATGGAGCTAGACTTTGCCAGGCAACAAACACTACTGCTGGAGCTCTGCAGGCTCTTCTCTGGAGATTTACACTGACTACCAGAACACAGTCCCATCCCCTGGGAACCTTTAATGTGTTGGGTGAGGGACAAGATGGATACATCCAAAAGTGTTCTCTCTGGGTGACAGACACAGGAACCAGGGAGACGATGTATCAGATTTATATGGAAATCCAAAGGACCCAGAGTAGCCAAATCAATCTTGAAAAGAAGAACAAAGTTGGAGGAGTCACACTTACCAATTTTAAAACTCACTACGTGGCTAATAAGAAAGACAGTGTGGAATAGGCATAAAGATAGGCATATAGATGTGGGATAGAACTGAGAGTCCAGAAATAAACTCCATACTTATGGTCAATTGATCTTGGCAATGGTGCTAAGATAATTCAGTGGGGGAAAGAACAGTCTCTTTGACAAATGGTGCTAGGACAAATAGATATATCCAGGTGTAAAAGAATGAACCTGTACCCCTAAATTACACCACACCAAAAAAATTAAGTCAAAATCAATCAGAGATTAAATGTAAGAAATAAAACTGTAAGACTCTTAGAAGAAATCATAGACGTAAATCTTTGTGACCTTGAGTTAGGCTGTGATTTCTCAGATAGGACACCAAAAGCACAAATGATAAAAGAAAATTGATAAACTGGACTTCATCAAAATTTAAAGACTCTTCAAAAGACACCAAGAAAATAAAAAGATTAGCCATTCGTTGGAGAAAATATGTAAATATATTATTAACAAATCATAAAACTGACAAGGAACCTATGTCCACATCTGCCAGGCAGAATTATGACCACTCCCCCGCAAAGATGTCCGTGCCCACATTCCTAGAACCTGTGTATGTATTACCTTACATGGCAGAGGAACTTTGCAGATGTGATTAAGGGCCTTGAGGTGGGGAGATTATCCTGAATTATGCAGGTGACCTCAGTCTAATCACACGAGTGTATTTCTAGGTTGTGGTCAGAAAAAGATGTGACAATGGCAAAGGGGTCAAAGACATGACACATTTCTGGCTCTGAAGACAGAGGAAGGGGACCACAAGCCAAGAAATGCAGATAACCTCTAGAAGCTAGAAAAGGTAAGGAAATAGATTCTCCCCTGGAGTCTGCCAGCCCTCTGCTTTTAGCTCAATGAATCCAGTGTCAAACTTGTGACCTACAGAGGTATAAAATGATACATTTGTGGTAATTTGTTACAGCAGCAATATAAAACAAATACACCAAAATATACAAAGAAATCTTCAAACTCAATAATAAGACAAATAATCCAAAATAAAAATGGGCAAAAGTTTTCGGGGCAATGTGAGTGGCTCAATCAGTTGAGCGTCTGACTCTTGATTCCAGCTCAGGCCATGATCTCATGGCTCATGGGAGGGAGTCCTACATCAGGTTGTGAGCTGACAGCACAAAACCTGCCTGGACTTTTCTCTCTCTCCCTCTCTCTCTGCCTCTCTCTGTCTCTCTCAAAAATAAACTTTTTTTTAATGGGCAAAATTTTGAATTAACATTTTACCAAAGAAGATACATGCATACTCAATAAGTACAAGAAAGGATGCTCAACACCTTTAGCAATTAGGAAAACATAAATCAATACTACAATGATATTTACACCCACTAAGATGACTATAATCGAAAAGAGATACAGTAACAAGCTTTGGTGAGGGTATGGAGAAACTGGAAAGCCCACACATGCTGATGGGAATGTATAATAATGCAGCCACTTTGGAAATAGCTTGGCACTTTCATAAATGTTTAACATAGAGTATATAATAAATATAAACATAGAACATATAAATATATGACCCAGTAATTCCAGTTCTAGGTATCTGCCCATGAGAAATGAAACCACATGCCCACACAAAGGCTCGTTTGTATGTGAATATTTATAGCAGCATTATTCTTTTTTTTTTAAGTTTACATCCAAGTTAGTTAGCATATAGTGCAATAATGTTTTCAGGAGTAGATTCCAGTGATTCATTCCCTATGTAGAACACCCAGTGCTCATCCCAACAAGTGTCTTCCTTAATGCCCCTTACCCATTTAGCCCATCCCCCCTCCCACAACCCCTCCAGCAACCCTCTGTTTGTTTTCTGTATTTAAGAGTCTCTTATGTTTTGTCTCCCTCCCTGTTTTTGTATTATTTTTGCTTCCCTTTCCTTATGTTCATCTGTTTTTTATCTTGAATTCCACATACCAGTGAAGTCATATATTTGTCTTTCTCTAATTTCACTTAGCATAATACCCTCTAGTTCCATCCACGTAGTTGCAAATGGCAAGATTTCATTCTTCTTGATTGCCGCGTAGTACTCCATTGTATATATATACCACATCTTCTTTAACCATTCATCCATTGATGCCAACTTGGAATCTTTCCATACTTTGGCTATTGTTGATAGTGCTGGTATAAACAATGGGGTGCGTGTGCCCCTTCGAAACAGCATACCTGTAATCCCTTGGATAAATACCTACTAGTGCAATTGCTGGGTCATAGGGTAGTTCTATTCTTAAGTTTTTGAGGAAGTAGCATTATTCTTAATAGCCAGAAAGTAGAAATAACTCAAACATTCATCAACTGGTATATGGGTAAACAAATAAATAAAGATAATAACAATAAATAACATGGAACAAAGTACTAATACACGCTACAAATGGATGAAGCTCAAAAATATTATGCTGAGTCAAAGATGCCAGTCACAAAGGACGACCTATTGTATGATTCTGTTTAAACAAAATTTCCAGAAGAGGCAAATCTGTAACAGCAGAAAGCAGATTAATGATTACATGGAGCCAGGAGCAGGGTGGTGGGAAGGTGAGGGCTACAAGGACAGGGTTTCTTTTATGGGGTAACATAAATGTTCTAAAATTAGATTGCAATGTGGCAGCGCCTCTCTGTAAATATACTAAAAATCATTGAATTGTACACTCAAAACGAGTGAATTTTATAGTATGCAAATTATACCCAATAAAGCTAAGGAGGAGGGGAAGAAAGAACAGGACTCTATCATACCCCACTGAGAGGGCTGGATCGTCAACATCAGGAAACTGTGCCTTGGGAATTCACATCCATGGAGAACTAGCTGGGCTCCTCATTGTACAGATTAAATGTGGAATTTGATCTTATTTCAGTAGCCTACAGCATTGGACAGGATTGGTCAGAACTGCCCCGAGAAAGGGATCTCTTCTGGAGAATGCCTCACTGAGCAGGGGGAGGGGGTGGGGGGGGGGCGGTGGGGATGAGACTGGGAAGTGAATATGGCAAGAGGAAAGATTAGCTATAGTGCCCACGATTTCCAGCCAGAAAACAAGGCAAATGTAAATGTATCTGAAGGACAATGGGACAAATTATACAAAAGCCATGCCCACCTAGAAGACCCCCCAGGCCCCCTTAAAGGCACATTAATCTCAGCCTTGCAGCCTGTCTGTGTGGGTGCAAGGAGGAGAATCCAGGGCTTGTGGCTGTCCTGGTTCTTCAAGGGCTAGGCCCTCCAGTCAGCACGTGGGGTTGCGGTCACTGTGGAAAGAATGGCATCATCCAAAAAGGCATGGAACCCATGCAGGGAATGGTCCAATGGAATACTGCTTGGCAATGAGAAAGAATGAAATCCTGCCATTTGCAACAGCATGGATGGAACTGGAGGGTATTATGCTAAGTGAAATATGTCAGTCAGAGAAAGACAGATATCGTATGTTCTCATTCATATGTGGATCTTGAGAAACTTAACAGAGGACCATGGGAGAAGGGAAGAAGAAAAAATGTTTCCAAATAGAGAGGGACGCAAACCGTAAGACACTCTTGAATGTGGAGAACAAACAGGGTTGATGGGCGGGGGCAATGGGGAGGGGGGTAATGGGTGATGGGCATTGAGGAGGGCACTTGTTGGGATGAGCACTGGGTGTTGTATGTAAGCGATAATCACGGGAATCTACCCCCAAACCAAGAATACACTGTATATACTGTATGTTAGCTAACTTGATAATAAATTATATATATTAAAAAAAAAAAGAAAAGAAAAGTAAGGACCTGGGCCCCCTACCTTCTGAATACATGAAGCTCATCCTCATCTATCTATCTTCACACCTGAGAGAGAGAAGGTAACTTGTAACAAGCATCTTGATATATATGCGTCTACAATCTGGTTATGAGGTTATCAAGCAAGAAAGACGCCCCCAGGGAATGCATATGCTTTTTTTCATGGAGAAAACTGTGAGTAAATAGCTAGAATTTATCTTGAGGGAGATAATAGAAGCACTTTTTTAAAATGTGGAAAAAACAATATTTTTCCCCAGAGCATTCAAGCCCTTCCCGGTTTAGATCATGTTTCTCATTAATGGGCCTCCCGGCTAAATTCATCTTAGGTCCATGGGACAAGAAAGGAAGTGGATAGGCCTGACCAGTGGTTTTAGTACAAGCCAAGTTGAGGAGGGAGGGAAGAGGGACACCAGGCATTCCAAATTGGGCCTTCCTGTTGCCCAACCTCAAAGCTTCTTGGAGGGTGGCACAGAGCCTAACGTGGGGCTCGAACTCACAGACTGCAAGATCATGACCTGAGCCAGAGTCAGATGCTTAACCGACTGAGCCATCCAGGGGCCCCAAATATATTTTCTCTTATGACCCGGTTCACATGTAAATATTATCTTTTCACAAAACACAGCTTATCCATACTATATGTGATATACTTTACCATTTTTCTATCTTATTCTATTTTTTTAATGCAGGTCACAGCCCATTAATTAATTTGATTTCACTCCCTTAAAGGGTCACAACCCCCCAAGGGTCACAACTCCCTTAAAGGGTCACAACCCCCCAAGGGTCACAAGAGAAGAGCCCACTCTGCATTCTAACAACTATCCCAGCTGCGACACTTGATGAATGTTTACCTAGCCCCCTCTGCCTCCAGAGGGGTTCCTTCTGGGCTGATAAGCTCTAACCTGCCGTTGCCTCTCTGTCCCCAAGAATGGTTCTCCTGCCAACCGGTTTCACATGTGTGCATGTCTCCTTCATGAACCCCCCAATGCAAAATGACTTGCTCAAGGTCACATCACTAGTAGCTGGAGCAAGGACTTTAACCCAAACAACCTGACCACATGTCCAGGGCCTTCCATGCCACCATCCGCCTCCTGAGAAAGGGACCCTGTGGTCAGGCGGTGCCCAGGCCTCCCAGGAAAAAGTCCTCCACCCCACTTGCCTCCAAGCTGTGGCTTCCTCAAAAAAGCAGAGCCGTTCTTGCTCTTCTGCACCCAGCACTCCTCACCTTTATGTCGCCTCTCAACATGTGCTCCCAAGCCTGTCTCTGATGTCTATTTGAGTACATGTGGGCCATGCATGTGCTTGGGGATGAGGGACAGGTAAGTTAGAACATTTTGATCTGTCTTCTCCATTGGCATGGTTCTGAATTCTTAGTCCCATGGGAGCAGACATTCTACCTCATGCAGACTTTAACTGGTCAAACTGAATGTGTGTCATTAAAGTTTGGTCTCTATTCTAGTCCCATAAATGAACCTTTGACTCCTCCAGTCAAAGACCCCCCTGAAACTGTGATGGGATAGTCAGGAGTCTGATGGGTGCACAAGCTAGGAATGTTAGGCAGAAAAGAAAGGGTCTATAGCCTCCTCGTTGTGAATACATAGGATCCACTATGGATACTGCCACTCAAAACTTATACAGTGGACAAGAGGCTCTCACCCCAGAGGAACATCTATAAGCAAAGTTCTGGGTTGAGATTTCTAATGGATATTAATTACTGTGATGAACTTAGGTAGAAAGGACAGATGGAGAATGATAGCTGGATGATAGCTGATGGATGTTAAATAATAGATAGTGGCTGGATGGTAGGTAACTATAGATAGTAGAGAATAAAAAGTAGCTGATAGATTGTAGCACACAGCAGGTAATAGATAGTAGCTGATAGTAGATCACAGATAACAAATGGAAGATACTGGATAATGGTTGAAGATAATAGAAGCTGATAGTGGATAATAGTGGATAGTTGATAAGAGTATATAATAATGGATAATAGGAGCTAGGTGATAATAGTAGCTAATGGTGGCTAATAGCTGGTAAGTGATAATAGTTGCTAATAGAGGGCAGTGCTAATAGCAGATAATAGTGGCTGGCTGTAGATCAAGGCTGATAGCTCATAGGTAGTGGCCTGACAGACCCACTAAATACCGAACATCATCTAGCTCCATCTATTATTCTAAATGGCTTTAGGACTCATTGGGACACCCTCAGGTCAGCCCGCCCTGAAGTCCCTGTAACTGCCCCCAGGGTGGGGGCAGGTGGAATGGGGGATTCTCAGCCCAGTAATCACAAAACCTGGTTTCCAGATGACATTCCTTCATTAACTAGCTTTGAGATCTTGGAGCCCTATGATTCCTCATCTCTAAGGTCAGAGATGGGTCATATTCTCTGCTCTATCCACTGCAGAAGGCAAAATGAGGATAAATGGTAGAGGTAAGCACACTTTGACATTTCAGTGCAATACAGAAGTCAGCTGGTTAGCAAAGCTGGCAAAGGCCAGCCATAGGAGGCCGACCATCGGTTCCCAGTTTGAGGACACAAGGATAACTGTGTTTTCCACCCTCATAGTCAGCAGGGTCCATGCCCAGGGGCAGGAACAGCACATAGCTCCTGCGGGCTAGCTCAGCTGCAAGAGCGCCTTTTCCTGGCCTTGCACGAATGCTCACAATCTCAACATTCTCCCAACACCATCCAATGATTCCTGCTGCTTTGCTGATGGCTTCCTCCATTGTGCTTTGAGTAGTATCCAAACAAGCCAAGCTCATTCCCACAGGGACTTTTACTTGATTCTCCCTCTTCTTAGAACATTCTTCCTTCACATGCACACCCCTGAGCTGTGTGCACAGCTCCTTCTCAACCATCACCCCCGAGAGAAGCCTCCCCCACTTCAAGTCACTCTCCCTCACATTGCCCTGTTTTATCTCCTTGGTAGCATTTAATCCCTATCTCAACTGAAACCCACCGTCTTCTTCTTTTACTCAAGTTGTTCGATGTCTTATCCTACTCTAAGGTAACTAACATTCGTGAAGTTAGTTCTTGCTGTCTTGCTATCTCTTCAGTGAATGTTTCCCAGCACCCAGAACAGTTCCTGGTGCATAGCAGTGTATCATTATTTGTTGAGTAAGTCCATGAATCAAGAAAAGGCCCTTGAAACTGAAACAAGATGGTAGCTTTGGAGCCAGACAAGCTGGGGTTCTGAGGCATTTCCACTTCAAACTGGTAGTGAGGTGTTGGACAAGGGACCTAACCTCTCCTAATATTTTTAGTTTAAGACCCACCTCCATCCTTCCTCATGACTCTCATAATAGTCACTTCTGCTTCCCTTGTTTACCCACCTCTATAAAATTATACACCCCCTTCCTTTTCTTTGAGACAATCCTCATTAATGAGCATTCTTCCCATTGCAAATCGTCGTAATAAAATCATCTCCTTATAGCCCAGTGCATTCTGACTTCCACAATATTTTTCCCCTTGCAGAGTTAATATGAGGATTCAATGAAATAACATGTGTGAAAGTTGTATTGGACAGTGCTTTCAATGTAATTTTTCCCCAGTGGGATATGAATGATCTCCAATGATTCTCTGGATCGACTCACAGGTCGGAGAAAACTTAACCACAAAATATATTCACCGCTACCCAGGACTCCAACGCCCATTACCTCTGCTCCTATGAAAACAAGAACAAAATGTGTACCCTGTTATATGTGTGTATATATATGCGTATATGTATCTCCATGCATATATATAACATACATATATATATATAACATATATATATATATACACACACACACACACACATATGTATACATACATACACATTTCCAAGTAGGTATTTTTAATATACATATACGATATGCATTAATATGCAAATATAATACAAAATACATACTATAATATTAGAAACCATTTTGGTATCAACTATGTATTGTGTGACAAGCAATATGTACTAGCTATTATTATTCCCATTTTTAGATCTTAGAGAAGGTAAGGGATTTGTCCAGGGTCCCACAACTAATTAGGGACAAAGCTTGGATTTGAACCCAGGTCTAGCTGACCCCAGAGTTCATGCATTTTTTCCTCTGTACTCCTGTCTTGCTAAATATTATTCATTTAACATGTATCCTAAGTGCCTGCTCTGGCCTTGTCATAAAGAGAATATAAAAGATGGTGTATACAAATGTTGCCCTTAGAACACTCCCAATCTGCTTTTATGGCAAGACTGAGACCCCGGCAACAAGAAGAAGAATACATAAAGCTGGCTTAGTAAGTAAACACTCTAAGGAGAAGTTCCAAAAATAGTGCAAAATAACGTGCACTACGGAGGCTGGAAGTGCACCACTTTATGTGTGTGGTCAATAAGCAGACTAAATGAATGAATGATTTAATTAATGTTGAAGGGGTGCAGAGCGTTTTAATTTGGTCTTTAATTATGACTTGCCCCAACATCTCTGGTCCTTCCATTGCCATAAAGATGAAAGTGAGGAGAGTCATTCTAACCTCAGTGGGCTTCTCCTCTCTGTATTCGCCACATGCTACCGCTCCTAGGAAGGCTGGATTTGCCTTCCTGGGGAAAAGACCCTCAGCCAAGAGCCCCAATCCTTTTGCAGGTGACACCATCCCTTCCAGCTCCCCCACATGACTGTCTTCTAAGCCTCCTCCATTCTGCTGAAGATTTTTAAGTTATGGAAATTAAGGAGCAGGCATATTCCTCAATTCCCTGCATGGCATGACGGCCATTAACCAATTAATGGCTGGGCAGGTGCCAGCCAGTAGGGTAATTATTAGATGGTAATTGCCATATCATTACAAGGTAAATACAGGGTCGGACTGTCATCTACCCCGAAGAGGGCAACTGGGAATTCATTTTATTCCTATTAAGCATAATTATTCCCCAGTCTCTGGGAACCTGTGATTTCCAATATAATTATATAGTGTTTGCCAACTCCATCCACAAGGGATGGGGCTCAAAAGCAGACAATGAGGGGCAGCCTGGGGGAGGTATGGGGCTGGAGCTTGAAATTCACAGCACTGGCAGGGTTTAGAAGCTAAATCAGGCATATCTGAAGACACAGGGGCCAAGTAAAAGAAAGAAAGAGAGGAGAGGGTTTCACTGATATTTAATAGAACACTCTTCTCTGAATGTCTAAAAAACAAATTATAGAGGTCTTCATTTACCCCAAATCTCCCATAGACAGCATCATTCACTCATTCACCAAGTGTCAGGTACTATGCATAGCACTGGAGATAGAAGGGGAAAAGAACAGGGAACCTGTTTTAAAGGGCCAAGTAGTGACAGGAAGCACACTATCCTCCTTCCTCATTTTACAGGTATGGAAACGGTGGTTCCCTGACTGGCTACATTTGCTCAGCTCGCTCCAAGAAAGAGAATTAACAACCCCAAAAGCAGAAGGTCATCTACAATGCCAAAAGGTGCAAACCGAGAACTTTTGATACTTGACAGGAGCTGTACAGGTGTGACAATTGAGACATAAAGTTGACAAAGCACTGCTGGGTGGGATGATGGAGAGCAGTGTTCCCAGCTACGGAAGACGTGAGGTTCTGACCTGATGCAATCTGCGAGATCCAGAGACACCACTTTTCATGCTAATGTGCAATAATGCCATATATCACCTTTAAAGAGAACTTGACTGTAATAAACATTTACACCAAAACTATTTCCTATAAATCAAGCAACAAAATCCCAGGCCTATCTGAGACACATTTTGTGTCTAGGAGTCTTGCTATTAAATCAAGCATTGTAATTTGCTTCAGAAATGTTTTGCCAAAAGGTTAAAATATACATATTTGGAGCTCGTCAATCTCATGGGCTGGCGGGAAAGCCCTTTTGGTTTTTCTTTATAATTCAAGCCTTCTTTCGATTTCCCAACTGGAGTTCTCAACTGGATTTAGAAAGATGGGTTACTGGTTGAGGAAGAAGAGGAAGCAGGGGATTAACTACATCAAAGACTTTTGATTACCTACCAGTGATCTAAAATAAAAGAAATTCTAACAACAACAAAAATATTACAATGATAGGTACATTCATAAACCTCTTACAAGCTAGGCATAGAGGTAGCATGGGGGATAAAGGGAACAAGACAGACAGGGTCCTGTCTTTGTGGGATTTAGAGTTGAGCAATTACAAGACGCTTTACATTTAACCTTTGCAACCTGGTAGAATTATCCTCATTTGATTGATGAGGTTACGTGAACTGCTCTACTTCCCACAGTTAGAAGTGGGCAGAGCTGGGACTTCAGTACAGATCTGTCTGGTTATAGCGCTCTTTCTACCATCTTCACGCCACATCACTCTCTGCATACAAGGAAGCATACAGGTTGCACCTGAGTGGCTGTTGATTAAATGTCCAACTCTTGGTTTTGGCTCAGGTCATGATCTCACTGTTCATAAGTTCGAGCCCCATGGCACAGAAACTGCTTGGGATTCTCTTTCTCTCTCTCCCTCAGCACCCCCCCCCCTCAAAAATAAATAAACATTTAAAGGAAGCAATACAGTAGTCCCCCTTTATCTGCCACTTAGCTTTCCGAGTTGTTGCCTGTGATCAAACACAGTCCTGAAGCAGATGATTCTCCTTCTGACGTATTTCATCAGAAGAGCAACAGAAAACTAAGGCTGCGTCACAACACCTATGTCATTCACCTCACTTCATCTTATCACATAGGCATTTTATCACCTCACGTCAGCACATGAATAGGAAGGCTGAGCACAGTACAATAAGATATTTTGAGAGGAGAGAGAGACCACATTCGCATAATTTTTGCGACAGTATACTGTTGTAGTTGTTCTACTATATTATTAGTTATCGTTGTTAATGTCTTACTGTGCCTAATTCACAAAGTAAACCTTATCATAGGTGTGTATATGTAAAGAAAATCATAGCCTATGTAGGGTTCGGTACAATCCATGGTTTCAGGCATCCACTGGGGCTCCTGGAACATATCCCCCATGGATAAGGGGAAACTACTGTACCTAGTTCTCAGAACACTAAAAAAAGTTCCACCTCAGTTCCTAGCTGGCCCTGCATGTGTGATGTGTTGTCTACTGTCTACTGGGCCTGCCAATAATTGCTCTTCAATTGTGTTTATTATCTTTGTGGCACAGAGTTACCGTAGCAGTAAAATTTATACTCAACAAAAAAACAGTACTCCTATGATTTTTGACTAAATGGAATTACTATTTTTGTTTGTTTTAAAGCCATAGCAATAAAATAGGCTCCCAACAATACTCTTGAAGTTTTTTACATCTTTAAAATTTACTGGAAGTGATAACTATAATAACAGAATGCTTGTAAACAGACAAATGGCCTTCTCGGAAAAGCGGGGGCTGGGGGGAGGGCTTTGGTTTCTATCATGGTGGGGCCCACAGAGTGATGGATAAGAGCATAGAAAGAAAAGCTTGAGAACCACTGTAACCTTGAAGTCCAGAGGGGTCTAAGGCATATGAATCCAATCCTAGATGTTTGATGACCTAAAGAATAAAGAGCCATCCCTTCTCCCTGTCAGGAATATCCAAGAAGGTGACTGGTGAAGAGAAAGGAAAGTAAAGAACAACTAGATGTGCCCAGAGTTCAGGCTACTCCTCACCACCTGCCTCCTATGGGAAGGTGGGTATGAAAGATGTAGGCCATGCCTCTTGCTCCTGTATGCCACACCTTAGCTTCTAGTCCAAAGTGTAAAGGCAAAGTGAAGGGCAAAGGCAGACAAAAGAAGAAAGAGAGAGTGATTAAGATGGTAGGCCAAATCTGGAATCCTCTCTGAGATGAAGACCCCCTAAAATATAAGGAGTTTCAGAAGATGTCCTCCCCAAGAACCTCAATCTATGGCTTTAAGTAAAATTCTGCCTGGATTCCTCACCATTTCATTGGGTTAACACAATTTCAGAAGGGCCATGCCAAATTACAAGTATGTTACTGCTGGTATAACATATTCATCTTACGGTAGGGGTGAGTTTCTCAATGTAGCAATCTCCAAGAGGAGCACTCTTCTGGAAGAAGACTCCAGATAAAGAAAACTGGGTGGGGGGGGGGGGGGGTTAGAGAGTAAGATAGCCCTAGAAAACATTTCAGAGTCTAGAGGAAGAGGAAAGGCTTGGCTGAGCCACCAAAAGGAAGAAGGAGAAAGGCTAAATAAGAGGAGAAGAAAAGAAAGGGGCATAGGTTTAAGAAGGTGGTGGAGGGAGGGGAAAGAGGGAACATTCCCTCACCCAAGACAGAGACACTAAATACAAAAGTGGGAGAGGAAGTGGGGGCAGTAATACTACAGTATGGGGGCCACAGTGGGCCTGGGCACTTGCCTGGAGAGCCTGGAATGGAAAACAGGACCATCAAAAGCCAGATTTCAGGGAGATGCCCAAAGAAAAGAGAGTGCTTTGAAGGGGTATTTATTCAAGAGCCTAGAAGGGCATGGGGACCAAGTAGTCCAAAGTTCAAGGCATAAGGAATCAATCAGCCAGCCTAAAAATGTGGTCATCTGAGTCAAACAAAAGTAAGTGACCACATGCCAACCACTACATATTCTACACCCAGAATTTCCTTACACACAGCTGATGGACCTAGCTTGGGATGCACGGATTCCCTGCTAGGAGATAAGACTGAGTATTCATGTGAGTAGGTAGAAGTTGCCCGGAGGGATCCTTGGCCCAACACAGACATGGGAGCAAAGGAAAGAGCGGAGGGACTGAGGACCTACTCTCTGACCTCCTGGTCTTCTCCAGCACGCACCCATCCCCATTCCACTCTTAGCTACCCACAGTTTGCCCATATTATCTTCACCTTCAACCCCATCCTGGTCCTGAAATTATCCAAATCCATTCTATTTCACCAGCAAAATCCAAGCCTGACTCTGCTCATCCCCACCATCGGGCTTCAGATGGCAGGGAAGAGGCCAGGCCCTATGCCCACTCTGAGAACCCTCAGGACCCCAGCTTCACTGGGCCAGGACCCAGCAGCATACAGCCACCTCCTGTGACCCCATTGTTGGGGGACATCAAGTTTGATCAAGCTGAGCTTAACATCTGAAGAATGAGAGGGCCAGGTTGGGAGCCATTGGATAGGTTGCTTCAGAGGGAAGAAGCAGACAGGGTAGGAAGCCAGTTAGTGCCTGCTCTGTTGCAGGCATCCAAAGAAAAGAAGGGGCTCTAGGAGCCCATGCCTAAGTACACCCTGTGGTACATATTTGCATCTGCTACTGAATTGATTCATGCAAGTAATAGCCAACTCTCTGCAGATCCACATGGAAAATAATCCATGGCCCTCCCCCACATTTCTAGGGCTCTCTCCAGATGGCCCAAGTCCCCACCAGATTTGCCCACCCACATTCTCTGCCTCTTCAAACCCCACTCATTCTCTTAAAGGCTGCCCCAAGTCTCCCACCCTTCATAGAGCCTTTCTCAAGACTCTAGCCCAGGAGAAGCAGCCATCTCCTGACCTTAAGAACTCATGTTGCCCCTCTCCATACACGGCTTTCGTCATGGGCTCCCCTCTCTAAGGCTGGCTCACTTTTCATGTCCTATTGCCACAAAGGGAATATAAGTGCCTTGACACTGTGTACCCTAGAGCCCCCTCATAAGTAAATGCTCAGTAAAAAAATTTCTTCATAAATCTGTATTGGTAAGAACAGTGATCTCTTACGGGTTCTCACAGAGAAGGAGGTGATAACAGTTCAGGTTCCAGCTCTTTTATGCTATGTGACCTCAACATAGCTTCTCTGCATCTCTATTTCCTCATGGGTGCAATGAAAAAATTGACAAATAAATAAACAAAACAAAACAGACTCATAAATACAGAAAACAAATTGGTGGTTGGCAGAGGGGAGGGAGTGGGGGGGTCAGATGAAATATGTGAAGGGGATTAAGAGGCACAAACCTCCAGTTATAAAAGAAATAAGTCACAGGGATGAAAAGTACAGCATAGGGAATACAGTCAATAACATTGTAATCGTTTTGTACGCAACAGAGAGTAACCACACTTATCATGGTGAGCACTTCATAATGCATATAATTGTCAGATCACTGTTACACACCTGAAACTAATATAATATTATATGTCAACTATACTTCTATCAAAAATACAATAAATAAATAATTAAGCCTTACCTCATATTTTGAATTCAATGAAATTGTATGTGTTCAGGGTTTAAAACCATAAGAGGCATGTAATAGATCTTCAGATCTTCAGATCTCCCAAAAATTTGTTCAGTGCTTTTCGTTTAACAACACTCTTTCCTACTTTACACACCTTACATAAGCCTCACAACAACCCCATGAGGTACGTTCTATTAGTATACCTGTTTTATAGGTAGAGAAACTGAGATTTGGGGAGTTGATATAACCCTAACCCAAGATGACATCACTAGTGAATACTAGAAATAGCCTTCCCATGGGGTCCAGCTGACTTCAAAGTCCAGGCTGCCTGGCTAGAACCCCATGGCAAGGCAATGCCTATTATGGTGTACTCCTGGGTCAGTATGTAGTCGCAGAATGAATATAGAAAGGCAGACAGAGGTTCAGGGGCTGCGGTGGTCCTTCAGCTAGGGGGTAGCAGCTTTCTCACACTGAGCCCCCACCCATGGCAGGAAGGATACAGGGCCAGCAGCACCCAGGTGTGGCAGCACCCTGCATGGGTGGTTTTGCCTCAGCCAGGATACTAAGGGATTCAGGCTGCAACCAGTCGCCATGGCGATAGTGATGGAGAAGCATCAACCAATGAGCTCTTCCCAGCCCAGCCCTGCCCTTCTGCTAGAGACAGAGAAATAAGATTCTCCAGACACTTCTCGATTCCCCAGCTTCAAACCACCCCTCCCCTCCAGAGACCAAGCCCTCCTTATAGTGGCACCATCACAAGACTATGGGGAGGGGGACAAAATAAGTGAGGGAAACTCAGGGGAGCCAAGAGAGTCGCCACTGCCCCCCAATGTCTCTCCCACCGTTATAAATGCCACCAGAGGATATTCATTGTAAGGCTTTGAGGAGGTGAGAGAGGGGGCAGGGCATGGGTTGATGGACACCAGCCTGTGTCAAGCATTGTGCTACATCTTGGAAGTCCATGGTCTCCTTTGATCTCACAATACTCCCAATGAGGAAGGTGTTGGTATCTCCATTTTACAGATAAAGAAACTGAGACTCAGAGGTTGAGCACACCCCAGTGCTTAGCTCAGCCTGACCGAGCCCAGACCCACTGGACTCAAAATCTGTGTGACTTTGAAGGGGTAACACAGCCACGTTTTACCATCTAACCCTCTGAGAAATGGAGTTTTGGCTGCTGGTGGGGAAGAAGGCTGAGGATATGGGGCACGTGTTGGGGGAGGGCAGGTTCACGGGTGGAAGCTGGGTATTGCTAGGGGCAAAGCACCCAAGCCAAAGTTCAACTAAAAGAGCCATGATCTAGCCTGGCCTTCTCCTCCCCTCTGGCCCCTAGTCCTCCCCGATGCCTCCCTCTCACACCCCTTCTCTTAGAAACATGACAGGATGAAGGAATGTGAGGTAGGTATATACCCTGGCACCCACTTGGAGAGGGCGGCTGGTTGGGTGGGCATAGGATGAGGAAGCCAAGAAGAGACCACCACCCCCATCCACCCACAGACTTGTATTTAAAAAATCAGGGAAATAATTCAGGGATGGAGAGGATTTATTAAATTGGATAAGTCCTGGCTACAGCCTTCCTTTTAGGCTTTGAGTGGTGTGTGTATTTTTTTCATTAAGGCTGCATAATAAAATAATTGCATAATTAGCGAGGAATTTGTTATCTTTCAGGGAAAGTCTTTAATTCCCCTGAAGAACACCTCCCCTCCCCCAAGCTCTGTCTCTATGAGGGCTGAGAAGGAAATCAGAGGGGCGGGGGGTGGGAAAGAAGGCTTCCTTTCCCATGGACAACTCCCAGAGGTGAGAAATGAAGGTAACTCCTCATCCCTACCCTACCTCCAAACCTGCTTAACTGTCTCAGCTGAATCACCTATGGCTTGAGCCAGCAGTGCCTCCTGGGGGTCATTCTAGACTCCTTCTAGACTCCTGTCATGGCCCCTACCAATATTTCCCAAATGTCTGCTTCTCATGCTTATCAGAATCTTCATCGAAATCTTGATAGATGCCTGGGCTCCATGCCTATACAATCCAGGGGAGAAACAGATTGCAGCCTTCTGCATTTAGCATTACCTAGAGACTGTTACTCATACTGAAATTTGATCACCACTGTCCATTCCTAACCCTGTACAGTGGAGCAGGGTTTCCGGAAGACGAAAATTTGGTGCTGATGGGGAAGAGCCCAGGAAGGATGGTAGGGTCCCCTCATTCTCTCCAGAACACCAACAGGTAGGGAGACCCTTATTTATTAGCAAGGCTAGCTACTGTCCCTTCTCCCACTTGAATTTCCCATCTGTATAATGGGGGATTGTGCCAGATTGTCTAAGGTCCTTTCCCACTGACAGTCTCTGAGTCAATGGCCTGTTATCAACCAACTGCTTATCATCTGTCATCTTCCACCCTGATCCATTATCCCTCCCAGGTCCAGGCAGAAGTGACCCTGTGATTTTGATGAAAGAAAAGAGAAATCCAGACAGGTTAATCCTGGAAAGGACTCCCCTCTTCAGATTCCAAAACTAAAAGTCCCCAGCCTTAGTCAGACACAAACATCCCTGGGAGGGGTTACAGTTTAAGCAGCCACTGGCTTCTTCATTCTATACCACAGGTTTAATAGGAGGAGGATGGAACAAACAAATTAATGCTACTCAGAGATGAAAGAGATGAGAGAACAGAGAAAAATGGGGTGATATTGGTGGAGTGGAAATTCCGAGTCCTGAATGCCAGCTCCTACCTCTGCAGATTTAACTGTATGAAGACAGCATTGGACTTTGCCTGAGCCTGTGAGCCTAGAGATCTACAAAGGTTAAGCTGTCTCCCATCTTTGTGACTCCATAAAACAACTTCCTGCAAAAAACCCCGCTTCCCCATGTGACTTAGGAGAGACTCACAGAGGCCCCCCTTGTTTCCCTATGACAAGTCCAGACACAGACCCTCAAAATTCCCTTTCTTGGCCTCATCAATGAGGAGCCAGACTGCTTGTTCCCACCGATCAACTGGGACAAAATGCTTGCTAACCAAACTTTGGTTTTGTTTCTCCTCCTTCCAGACCTCTGAACTTCAGCCCACCTTCATCCTGAGCCAGCAGACAGCCCTCCTGAGGACAGGCCAACCTCAGGGTAAACCATTCTCTGGTCTACTGCCCAATCACACCACCTTTTCCCCCATATCCCCACCCCTGCCTCTTCCTAGCTTGTTTACTCCTCTCTAGAAAAAAAAAACCCCTGTTTGTCCCACTCACTGGCTACTTGCAGCTTTTAGGGTCAGATCATCCTCCTGAATGCAATACATGTAGCCCCCACCATCTAAGAGTGAAGCATTCCTATGAAACCTTTTCTAAGCTGAAATAATGCAAAATGAAGAAACAATTACCACTAATTTTCATTGAAAATTTTTTGAGCATTCCCAGACCCCAAAAATAACCTCTCTTGGGCTTTTCTGGTACTTTAGGACACATCATTCAAAGCTCTGGCGGTTGGATGCTGAGGGTAGTTCCTGGGGAGGCACAGGGTGTGCCAAGTCTACAGTGGCTCCCTGCAAAACAAATGCTGAACGATATTTTGGCTTCTTCTGCCTTTTCTTGTTAAAGCAAAAATCCTCTTTAGATATCTTTCGGTTCGTGAAAACAGGTACTAAAGTACATCTTTCATAAAAGCTAAGTGGCCTAACGAACTTCCGGAAAGCAAGGGTACCTGTAGTCCCTCTTCCCCTGCCTGCAAAGGATCCTTTTGAATACAATCTCTCCTTCCTACCCTTGGATTTGTTTTTTATTTGATAATGACCACGGGCAAGTCATTTTACTAGAGTTTCCACATCTGTCAAGTAAGAAAAATATACCACAAAGTTGTAAAATCAAAAACATAGCGGATATAAAAGCACTTTATATGCATAAGAGAATCAAAGCCAGTTCTACAGGGTGCTCAAGTCCTCCAGCCTCGGTTTCCCTCTGTAGACACAGGCTGGCACCCACCCCACCCCCCACCTTTGCACTTCACCCCTGCTCGGTGTCACCCAAGCTTCTAGGGGCAGTTTGGCTGTACAGTCTCAATCCACAAAGCCACCACTCCCTTCCCCAGGCGTATCCATCCCTCATTCATCACTGTCAGATCCCACAGAGGGCTTTTATTTAACAACCAATTTATTTCCAATTTAACTAATCTGGGGATGGGCATCTCTCTCACAGGCAAACCCACAACGCCTGGGTTGTAAATAGACTTACCAACGAGGGTGCTGGATAATATAAACTCTCATCACAGCAGCATCAGGAGAGAGGGGAGGGGAGGGGAGAGGGGTCAGGAGATTGCACAGTGATAAAATATGCAAGCCCCCAAGGTAAACAACCCCTTGCCGCTCTCCCCCCTGGCCCCTGCACTACATGCTGCTTAGAATTATTTATTTAATTGTCTCACTGATTCCTGGTTCACCTTGAGCCCAGACAAAGGCTTCATAAACAATGTATGAGCTACTAATGTGGGGGCTGGGTGGGAGCACACAGGTGGTTGAGGAGGTGGCCATCAGTCTGGCCCCAGGCCAGGCTCCACTAACCCACCCCACCTGTGGCCAAGCTGCTTGCACTTGGGTGCGACAATGGCCCTAGATGAGAGAAATCTTGCTCTTGGAGAGGAACAGCTCATCAGTAGTCTACACGGCCCAGGCTGCTCAAAGAATACGTATTGATCACTGGAGATATCTGAGAGAAGGACTTGGTTTGCAAGGCTGACAGGGCTGGGGTGAGGCTCCAGGCTTCCCCCAGCCTAGGATGGGCTGAGTTGGATCACCAACAGGCCTAGAGGCTGCCTCGGCATCTCTGCTCTCCAGCCCTCCTCCTTTCTCCAGATTTCTCAGGCTGTGTACAGACCCTCCCCCCCACCACCCCCCATCCCCCACCCACAGTCCCATCCAGGGCAGGGGGCCCTAGATAGGGGAAGAGGCATCGCATCAGGAAATTGGGTTTTAGAAAGAGTGGCCACTCACAGACTGGGTGATTTGGGCTGAGTCACCTGACCTCCCAGCTCAGTGCCCTTCCCTGAAATGAAGACCTTGAACTAGATCAGATGATTTCTGACGCGTCTCCCCGCTCGACCACTTACAGGTGGAGCCACGGAGAAGGCCACCGGGCTGCCCAGAGAGATTTATCCTCACCCCAGCCGCACACGGAGTCCTGCCAGCACGACTTTAAATTACACCTCCTAAACTCTGCTTAACTCGGCACTTTCTCGGGTTACCTCAGAGGGCAGAGCAAGTTTATGTTAAACAAACAGCACTTGGTTATTAAGAACATATTTATGGTGGTTGTGAGACTTCCGGAATAGGGATGAATTCTCTGCCAGACCAGGCCTCGAGGGAAGACCATCCCCACTGAGCAGCCCTCTCTGCGCCCAGGACAGAGGGTACCCCACCCCAGACCAATGGCTCCCTAATTTCTTCTCTCTGCAACTGCCATAATTCCATGCCTATATCATGCTCCTGGCGTCTGGGGAAAACCAACTCACAGGCCTACAGATTCCATTTAAAAGGATGATGTATGTGGGAACGATTTTTAGTTGGATATCCAATTCAATCCTAAACCAATTACAAGAGGGTGTGTTTATTGAGAGAGCCTGGGGCCTCTCTTTCAGAGGTGAATCAGGATGCTGGTTGAATGTTAGAGATATGCGTTGTAGGTGGGAACCCTATATCTCAAGAGCAGGGAAAGAGCCCAGGAACAGCAGGGCCCTCCTGGCAGAGGTGCAATTCTCTGAGGAGGAAGCTGAGGACAGAAAGAAGAAAGAAGCAATAAGGCCTCCTTGCCCCTCCCCTTCCCCGCATCCCAACGTTACATGGCTGGATTCCTCTAGTGGCCAGAAACATTTAATCGAATACTTTTGTTTGGATCTTGCCTCCCTGGTAACCTGAAGATGTTACCATGGCAATCCCTGAGTAATACATCTCGATTATTTATGGTCTTGAAAATAGGGTGGGGAACCACTCCAGGCCCCACAGAAACAGAAGGTAGAGGCCTCATTTCCTCCCGTCACTTGTTCCCACCAACCCCGGAGGGAAGGGAGAAAGAAGATGTCAGTTCGGTTGGCTGGGAATAGCTCAAAGTCGTTTGGCATGGAAAATCTCTCCTCCCCATTCCCCTTTTATGCCCCTTAGAGCTTTCCTCACCTGGAGGTCCCCATAGTTCTCCCAGATCATGCCCCACTCCTCAGGGAATAGGGCAGGGATAGATGGGGGCAGTCAGGAGTATCTAGTGACTTGGGCCCCCAGTTCTAACATGAGCTGGAGTGGAATCCCATTCACACCAGTGTTACTACCTCTGTGACCTCAGACACATGACCTGGCCTTCCAAAGCCTCCATTTCCTCAAGTGTCAAATGAGGATAGGAACAGGTCTTATTTCAGAGTTATTATGAGCGTTTTCTGAAATAATGCATATAAAGCTGTTTGTATGTTACCTGGCACATAGCGAGGGCTCAGTAAATCATAATTGTTCGATATCAACTATCCTAACACATCCTTGTTTGTGGATGGAAGTCAGGACTGTCGAGAAGGCAGCAAAGGACAGGACAGAGCTGGGGAGGAGTGAGATGTTGGAGGTGAGGGAGGGCAACTTTCTTCTCTCTTCCAGTCCTCTTGAGGCAGAGGAGCAGGAACCCTCGTAGCCAAATCAAGCCTCGACCCCCTCAGTCCACTTCAATGCCATGCCATCACCCTGCTCCTAATTGGCCAAATCCCCCTTCCCACAAGGCCAGCCCTAATAAGCCCTACACTGGGTTAGTGTCCTCCCACAACGCGTACCCACTTCATGAATACAGCCTTACTTGCAAATGTGGTCTTGGCCGATTACGAGTCACACTGGGTGAGATAGAGTAGACCTGCCCAAAGACCGTCACTTGTGTCTTTATTGTAGGAGGGAAATTTAGACACAGACACACAAGAAAAAGGCCACTTGCCCATGGAAGCAGAGATCAGAGGGATGAGGCCACAGGCCCAGGAACAAGGACTGCCAGCACCTTCCAGAAGCTGGAACACAGGCATCCTACGGATTCTCCCTCAGAGCCTCTAGACGGAGCCAACCTTCTAAAACCTAGAGGTTGGACTTGTGGCCTCCAGAACTATGAGTGAATAAATGTCTGTTGGTTGAAGCCACCCAGCTTGTGGTCATCTGTTCCAGCAGCTCTCAGACTCTGGCTAATCTCCTGGGTGACGTGTGTCCCCTCAGCCATCAGGAACAGCTCTGTCTCACATTAACTGACATAACTGGGGGCGCTGGAAAGAGAACAGGGCTAGATCCATTTCCTCTTCACACTCATTAGCTGTGTATCCTTAAGTGAACTGCTTACCTTCTCTGAGCCACATCTGTGAGACGGGAACATTGATGCCTGTCCAATCTGCTTTACAGGCTTGTTGAGAGGTTTGCGTTAGAACCAGTCTATGAGATATCTTATCACCTCTAAAGAGGGCCATGCATGCAGCCAATAGTGTCTATTTTCATCGTGAAGACACAGAAGGAGAACTTGTTTTTTCCACATCCTTCATGCCTTCACACATCAGGGCGCCTATCCACAGTTAAGATCAGATCGAGGGGCACCTGGATGGCTCAGTCGGTTAAGCATCCGACTTTGGCTCAGGTCATGATCTCACGGTCCGTGAGTTCAAGCCCCACATCAGGCTCTGTGCCGACAGCTCAGAGCCTGGAGCCTGCTTCAGATTCTGTGTCTCCCTCTTTCTCTCTCTTCCCCTGCTCATGCTCTGTCTCTCTCTTCTCAAAAATAAATAAACGTTAAGAGCAGATCGAGAACCTTTCCCATCCAAACTGGGATGGCTCACAGAGTGTGGCCCCTACTGCACTCTTAGCATTCCTGACATGGCCCTTCCACCAATGGCCCAAGACAACCATGCCCTGGTACACAGACCGGCCAAGTGTAATCCCCAGGTGAGAACTACCACCAATGAGACCACTGGAGCTCTGGTTACCTGGGGGTGCTCAGGGGACAATAAAGGGGAAGAAGCCAGGGAACAGCTCACAGGTGTTTCTACAAGGTTCTTCTCCCCTGCATCTCCTAATGCTGACACTTTCCCAGAGCCCCAGTGGTTCTTCCTTCATTCTGGGGTGGTCCCAGACTCTCCTGCCTTACCACAGGCTCTGGGACTCAGCTTGGCTTCTGGTCTGTCAGGGGGCATCCTTTTTGCCAGTGCTGGCCTGGCCTTCATTTATGATAAATCTGTAGTACCTAGCAGTGCCTGGCACATACAAGTATTCAATACATTTCAAATGAATGAATACACTTAGGGCTCAATGGATTAAAATTAGAGACACAGAATTCAGACTATATAGTCAGGAAGGAAAGAATGTCCCAACTAACACTTCTGTACATTCGTGGTGATGTGAGACTGGAAAGTTGTATGTTTTAGTCTAAGACTGAATTACCCTCTACTGGAGAAGAAGATGATGGTACTCATGGGTGTGTGTGTGTGTGTGTGTGTGTGTGTGTGTGTGTGTGTGACAGCAGGGGGGGAGAGAGATAGGAAGAGCTGTGTCTGCTGGGGTGAGTAGGGAAAGATTTGGGGCAGGAGACTATTTAAGATGACCACATCCTGATGGTATAGTGAGTGTGTACATGAGTGTGTGCACATGTGTATGTGTGCGTGTGTGTGTGTGTGTGTGTGTGTGTGTGTGTGTGCGTGCACTGGGGAAGGACCAGAGCAGGCATCGCACTGTTCACTCTGTCCCTGGCAGGGGTGGTGGCCGGGGGCAAAGGGGTATTATGCAGCCGCCTCTGTGAAGGGAAGGTACCTGAACAGGTAGGTCACAGAGATGTGGAGGCCTGAGCAGAACAGATAAGAAGGGTCTGGAAGATCTAGACCGGTGGACCCAATCTGTGGTCCTCCAACTCCTACTGGTTCCCACAGGTAGTAATGGGGGCCCAGGAACTATTTTTAATATTGCTGTATGCCTAGCAGAAACGACACACTTACCAAAGATAAGGCTGCAGAGACTGCTAACTGAGACATCATTTCTTTGCTTGTGGCTGGAATTATATCAACTCAGTGTGATAACACTGCTAATCTCACGCTGATCTGAACCCCTGATTGGCAGTCATACATGCCTTTGATTAATAAAAAATGGGAAAACAAATTATTACTTGATAAATGCAGTTTGTTTGGTAGACAAAAATCTTTAAAAATACAGGGTGCTTGGTACAGGGGGAGGGAGAGATTACGTGACTGTTAAGGAGTCAGACTCTAGAGCCAGACACTCAGATTTGAATCCTGGCTCAACAACCTACAGTAAGTTGTACCAGTCTCTTAACTCTTGAAGCTTCAGTTTCTTTATCTACAAAATGGGAGTCAGAATAGTATCCATCTCCTAGTGTTCTTTTGAGAATTAAATAAGATCCTATAGAGACGGTACTTAGCTCATTGTCGGGCACATAGGAGGCACGCCTTAAATGCCAGCTCTTAATATCATAATCGCTACTATGAGAGGGAAGGTGAAAATCTGGGAAAGTCTAGGCCAGCTCAATCCTGAGATATACCCATCACCACTGCTCTCTAATGGGAACTAGCGGTAACTGACCCTCGGCCCACAGGTCAGAACTCCCCCAAGGGGTAGCAAGTCTCTGGGGCCTGAAGACTTGAAGAGCATGGGCTCCATGCTGACTTACCCCCCACTGATAGGGAACCAGATCTTACTGGTCACATTAGGCCAGAAATTAAGAAGGATGGATTCCAGGCCAAGCGACTGGATATAAGATGTAGTATGTTGTTTTCTACTGCTGCGTAGCAAATTGCCACAAATTTAGCGGCTTAAAGCAACACCCACTTACTAATCTCTTGGTCTGTGCATCAGAAGTTTGGGCAGACTCAATTGAGTTCTCTGGTCAGGTCTCACAAAGCCAAAATCAAGGTGTTGGCCAGCCTGGTCCCTTACCTGGAGGCTCTGGGGAACATTCCACATCCAAGATCCTTTGGGTTGTTGGCCAAATTCAGTTCCTGTGGCTGTAGGACTGAGGTCCCACTTCCCTTGCTGACTGTCAGCTGGGGGACACCCTCCCCTCACCCTCCCCTCCAGGCTGCCCACATTCCTTACCCTGTGGGCCACTCCAGCTTCAAGGGAGCATGACTCACACAATCCTCAGGCCTCTCTCTGAAAAAACTCTTGTTTCAAAGGGCACATTTGATTATATTAAGCCCACCCCAATAATCACCCTATCTCAAGGTCAACTGTGTAATCACAGGAGTGTGATCATGTGTAATCACAGGAGTGTGTAATCACAGGAGTGAGGTCATGTTCATGTTCCTAAGGAAGAGTGAGGGGTATTGGGGGTCATCCTTAGAATTCTGCCTACCACACGGAGGATGTTGGGGGGCAGTTGGCTTAGGATAAGGTAACGAGGATTCTCTGTAAGGCCCTATCTGCCCTCTGGGGAACTGTGCATTTCATTCAATTCAAGGGGGGATGGTCATCACAAGGGCATATTGCTAGCCCAATATGCACTGTCCCCAGCTTCCTCCGGAGACTGGGGAGTAGTGCTGATCCAGTGTATGTCACCCAGAACTGTGTGCCTTGGAAGGCAGATGTGCGTTTGCCCCCTGGCTGCATTCCCTTTCCCTGATTTTCCCATTCCTCCTTCCCAGCACAGGCTAAACCACCTTGTCAGTGCCTCTTCCCATCTGGAAGAGGGAAGCCTTTTGCTAATTAGCTACCTTCTTCCTCTCATCTGCTGGCTTCTGTTCAAAATCTCATGACTCCTCTGTGGCCACAGCCCAAGCTCTGACTTAGGTGCCTCTCCTCTGCTTCCTTGGCCATGGAGGAAGCCTCACAATAATGCTTCATGGATCCAAGACCCCCATCTCTTGACAGTGGATATTGTTCTAGGGCCTCTGTTCCCAACGCACACTCCCATCCCACCTGCATCCTGTGTCCCAAGCCACATCTTACATGGTCCTGGACCAGCCCCTCCAGGTCGGCCTTCCGCTTGGGAGCCTTCTGGATCACATTTCTGAGTCCCCACGGTCCCCCAGGCTGGGTGCCCTCTGTATTGTCAGCGTCCTGCTACATAGTTCTCGGTCTTCCCTCTCCTGCTTCCGCACCATAACATGGGGCCAGTGACAAAGCACGATCAGCAGTCCCCAGTTCTGGCTATGCACCAGAGTCACCTGTGGAATTAGTAGAAACACAGACTTCTGCGTCCCACTCATGGAGCAGAGATTTGAAGCTCGGCATTGGCTCTAGGCTCTGTATTACTAGGGAGCCCCACAGGCAATCCCGGGTGGCCAGCCAACTGGGGAGCCCCGGCCCTTCTAGATCCAACCTCCTATGCTCTGAAACCTGCAGGCCACAAACAAATCAGACGACTCACAGCCTCTCTCTATGTGGCCCTTCATTCAGCTGGACACAAACACCTCTTGAGGAAGAGGCAGGGGCATTCTGCCACCTTGCTCTCCAGAGTATTTTAAGTCATTTCCAGTGTCTGCTCTGTCTCGCAACAAGGCTGCCTGAGTGTAATGGCAGCCTCCTTGTTCTCTGGGATAAAGGGAAGTGTCCTTTCCATCACGCAGCCTCGATGGGGAGGGGCAGGGTCCACCAGGACCTGGCCCCTGCCCGCTCCTGTGGGGTGCTGGGAAGCGGCTTCCAGCCAAGGCGCTCTGCACCGCCGATTGTCTCGTTTGCCTCGTTGTTATGGAGAGATCCGACACACAGGCAATCAAACCCCTTAGCTCACCTGCCAGAGGAAGAGAGCGAGCGACAAGTGTAATAGTGGGGAGAGAACAGATATTCCATGTCACTCGGCTCACATTATCCCCCATAATGAGCTCTGCCCGACAGCTGCTCACACAGCTCACACAGGTACCGCGGTGCGGGGAGCCCACAGGAGGCATCTCCGCGGCTGCAGGTCTGGGGCCGCGCCAGCCTCCCTCCCGGCCCCAGCCTCCCTCTTGCTGAACAGGCCCTGGAAACCAAGCCAGTGTCAAGTGGGAGGCTTGGCTCCCCATGGAAATGGACAGTTACAAGAGCTGTGTGTCCTCACATCCCCTCCTCTCACACACCTGGAAACTGAGGCAACTTGGCTCGTCATACAGGAGCTCTAAAGGACTTGTCTGGACCCCTGTGTGTAAGGCACTGCTGTGTGTGTGTGTGTGTGTGTGTGTGTGTGTGTGTGTGTGTGAGAGAGAGAGAGAGAGAGAGAGAGAGAGACAGACAGACAGACAGAGAGGGAACAGCATCTCAGGAGGTGTACCTTGAAGGGCCAAATTGTCAGGGAGGGCCAGACCTGGGTGGCAGCTGCAGGGAGATGGGAGCTACAACAGGCTTCAGAGGAGAGGCAGGACACAGATACAGGCATTAGCTGGCGGCAGGAGCACGGCAGGGGAGTTGCTCTTGATGGTACCGATGCTGCCCGCTCTGGCTTGAGGAGGGCCAGCTGGGTCATTAACGTCCTCTCTCATGAGCTCCTGCCCTACTCAGGAGAGGCAAGGGGGACGGGGCAAGCCAGACTTGGAATCAGGTCTCTGAGTTCTTAGAAATGTGGTTTCCTAAAGCTTCGAGGGTAGGGTCAGGAGAGGTGGGTCCCTGTCCCAGCAGACTTCTGACCAGCGGCGTGCCTTTGGGCGAGCCACTCGTCCTCCAGGTGCCCCACTCTTGCCAACTGTCATTTCCAAGGCCCTGGGTGTTGGGTTGTTCTTTGAACTGTGGAGGTGGAAGAAGAACAAGGTGGCCCCATCTTCTCTGGGACTGAGCAAGGAGGCAGGGAGAGGCAGGGAAAGCTTCCTTCTTGCACTAATATAATGTTGATTTGCCCAGTGGCTCCTACAGTGCTTTGTGTCCCCTGGAAGAGAAGCTGTCTCCCCAGCTCCCATACGGGATTTCCCCAGGAGCCCGAGGGTGGCAAAATGAAACAAAACTATCAATTCTTTAATTGTATTCTTTTTCTTCCCCAGCACACAGTAAACCCATTCTCAGTTAACTCCTGGACCTGCTGCCCCCTTCCCACCCCTCCCACTCTCTCCCATGGGGCAGGCAGCATGACTCAGGCAGATAAAGGAAAGCTCTGGAGAGCCCAAGGCCTGGGAAGGGTCAGGGGGCTGGAGGGGAAGAGCCCCACCCCTCCCAGCGGAGGCTGCAGACCAGTAGGCCACCCACCTCCCCACTGGTTTCTCTCCTCCCACAGCCCCATGGGTGGGCTCTTCAGACCAGGCTGGGCCCAATGTAGCCGAGCCCCAGTTGGCTGGGCCTGTCCAGCTGGACACAGCAGGATGCGGGAAGGGGAGGGAGAGAAGAGAAACAACCTGGGGACAGCAAGAAGCAGGGGCTGGGAAGAAATCTCGGAGGTTTCTGAGCATTAAATGAGTCGGTGTTTAAATGAGATGCAAATGACATGCAAATGAGCCTCTAGTACTTTTGAAAAGAAGCACCAGCAGTTTGGCTAAGAGAATAGCTGTTAATCTCTCTGCAGCTAGAGACATCCAGAGTGACCTCTCCTCCAGGACTCTCTACTGCATTCAGGAGCTCCCTGAGCCACCCAGAGCCAGGTCCCTCCCTGCCCACCAGGGCTGCCCAGGAAACACCTGCCCATGTGCTCTGTGCTCCCCAGAGAGTATCTGCCAACAACTTCTCTTTCTTTGTTCCCCAACAACCCAAAGGGGTAAGGGGCGAAATTGCACCCCCAGTTCTGGGATTCACGGCACCATACAAGTCCAGTGAAGGCTCAGTCCTGGGCATCATCCTTTTCCCATTTCACATGTGAGAGACTCTAACCAAGACCCCACAGCAGTTCTGTGGCAGAGCTGGGCCTGGCACCCAGGGCTCCGAGACCCAACCGCTCCTGCTCCTGGTCACCATGTTACCCTGACCTCCCTGCTCTTCTGTCCTCTGATCAGAACTGCCCTTTGGAGGCCTGTGAAAGGGGCAACTACGCATAGGAAAGATGGCCTGATGGCATCCAAGAGAAATGTCACCTGCGTCTCACGTCTGGAACTTCAGCCAATTCCGGCCCGCACTCCGGGGCCCAGAAGTGGACGGACACAAGGGCAGCTCTCCCACCCAGACTCCACACAGTTCTGAAGTGTCCCAGATCTCCATGGACCCCCACCAACAATGCCTCCTGCTTTCCCCCACCATTTCCCAACCCAGATCCTGCACAGACATCCCTGGAGCTGGGTGTTCACACACCCCCTCCCAGGGACCCTCTGGGGTCTGCAGCTGGAGGCTGGGAAAGCCAAAAGAAGAAAGTGATCAAATGGCAAAGAAGAGAGAGAAAGGCAGAGAAGAATGTCACTTGGGGCAAACTGAATTTGCTCTGGGGCTTCCCAGAGTTTTTAGGGGCTTGAGATGCCAGAAGGGAGCTCCAGAGGGCAAAGAGTTTGCTGGCTGAGCCCCCAGAAGACTGGCAGTCTGGGAGAGAGGCGGGTGGAGGAAGGGGGCATGGCGCCATTTGGTAGAAGAGTCCAGCACAATCTGCAGCCTGTTCCTCTGGAGGGGCTCCCCAGACCACAAAATGCCAGGCATCCAGAGGAAGAGTTAATGCTTTATTCATGTCCCCCCACCCTTGGAAGGCTTTGGAGCCCACCTTCCCACCCTCACTCAGCTATCCTGCCCAGCCCCTCCTTATAGTCAGCCCTAACCCCAGAATGCAGGCCCCCCAAGTGAGCACAGGCCAGACATGAGGCTGGGGATAATGAGGCATCGAGCCCTGACACTCATGCACTCAGAAGAACTCTCAGACAGGGACCCTTTTAGTTCAGGGCTGGGCCCCTGGTGCACCAGATAAATGAATATGAGAATTGCCTGGCTAATTCATTATTGCTGAAGACCTTCCAGCCAGTGAATTCTTACCCCCTCCCCAGGCCATGTAGTCACCAAACAGAGTCATTCTTCCAACCCAGTCTGGCCACCCAGGGAGCCCCAAATTCTAGATCCATGGCTAGGGAGGAGGGGCACACGGCCTCTAATGATGGGCACATTTTCTGAACTCTACGGGGCCCTACTAAATGGCGAGCCTCAATCCTGACCTCCAGGAAGGTTCTGACAACACAGGCATCAGATGCTACCTTCCCGATGGTCCAGTCATCTGACTCTGTGGCCAGGGTCTCACCCACTCCTTTAGCCTCTCCCCTTGGGACAGAGGGAGTCATACTGAATACAAATGACAGGCTACAAACTCCACTCCTTTTATCTTCAGATTCAGATAGACAATCTGAACCCCAGATGACAAGGCCAATGGTGGGGTCTTCTAAGACACCAACCTTCCAGCAGGGGGAGGTGATTATCCCCACCCCAAAGAGGACCAGCCGGAGGGGAGAAAGTGGGGCTTTGGGGAAGAGGAAAGGGATAATCACTGGAATTATCCAATTTTCCATGTGCTCCTATTCCCCAAGCTCCACTTTGGTTCTGCTCTTTCTCAGCAGACTTCTGTCAGTGCTGGGAAGAGGAGAAGCCTCCTTGTGGGCAGTCACTGGCCCAGGGTCACCACAGATTGTTTTCATCCAAACTGGGGATCTCCCAAGGCTGAAAGGGAGTGCTATTAATAATTCACCAGGACAGCAGGTGCAAACCTGAACTGTCCTGAGCAAATGGGAACAGTGGTCATCCTGACCGTGGCTATTCCATGGCCTTGCTCTCTGGCAGATCATCTGTGAATTCCCTGAGCATCAACAATTGTGACCCCTGTGGCCTTATCTGGTGGCTTCATCCATAGGAATGTGACATGAGACTTGGAACCCTGCTTAGAAAAATAGATGGTGGACAGGGGCATAATAGAGAACTGGGCTGCCATTCACAACATAGTTTACATTTTCCATTCATTAATTTGGTAGATATTTACAAGTCTACAGTGTACCCAGCATAATCCTGGCTACCGGAGAAATGTTGGTGATCAACACAGTGATCCTGCCCTCACGGAGCTTTCAGAGCACTGTAAATATTGAACATCAGTTATAAGATCAAGTCACATTCTAAACAAGGAAAACGCTGGTAATGTCGGAACAATCAGGAAATGCCAAAGCCATGCCTTGTCTAAGGGAGTCCTGACTGGCTCCATTTTTATTTCAAATCCATTCAATATGGAAGATCAGCACTTAGTAGGTATGTGACTTTGAGCAATTTATTTCACCTCTCTGAGCTTCAATTTCTTCACTTCTAAAAGGAGAAGGTTACCTAGAGAGTTAATCAGAAAATAAATTGGACAATAAATGTATGAAATGCTTTGCGCGGTGCCTAGCACAAGGTAGGAACTCAACAGACATTAGTTTCCTTTTTTTTTTTTTAATTTCCAAACTGGCTTACAGCTTTATGCCTTCACCGCTGCCAAATAGTCTCTCCTTCCTGTTGTCTACCTGACAAACTCCTACTCAACCTTCAATGCCCAGCATAGCAGCATGAAAGCAAGAAGGACAAAGTAGTAAAGAGTACAAGCTTTTGACCTATTGTTCGTGAGTTTGAATTCTGATTCTGCCAATTACTGTGTGATATGAGGCAAAGCACTTAACCTCTCTGTACCTCAACCTCCTCCTCTGTTTCACAGGATTAGCATGAGGATAAAATGTGTTAATAAGCATGATGCACTTGGACCAGTATCTATTACATAGTAAGTCCTCTATGAATTTTTTTTTTTTTTTAATAAAACAACCAAGGTGCATCTGGGTGGCTCAGATGCTTTGATTAAGCAACCAAATCTTGATTCCAGGGTCCCTGTCGGGGACCCTGTCGGGCATGGAGCCTGCTTGGGATTCTCTTCCTCTCTCTATCTCCCCCTCTGAAAATAAATAAATAAACATTAAAATAATAATAATAAAACACCCAACTCAGATATCATCTCCTCCAACCTGAAAAATCTGAAATGTTACGGAATTAAGCTCTTAGCCGTAAATGATCCTTGCCATGGAGTCCCCTCCACATTGCCCAGGGGTGGCCTGTGCATCACAGGGTGGGGGGCAGCAGACAGACTGTAAACTAAGTAGAGGACCAGGGCAGGAGCTGACTTGGGGAGGGAGCCAGGATTCTGAATCCAGTCTCACCCCCAAGCCTAACTACCCTTCCCTCTACACTGTCTCGGGAGCTTGAAAACCAGACAGAGTCTGCTCTCAAATGGCTTAAGCACTGTCCTTTCCAAGATAGCTTCTCAAGGTCATTGCAAACATGGGATCTGACGGTTCCTCCCTGCAGCCTTGCTCTCCAGAAGATAGCCACGGAGGCCCGAGCTCTAGCTTCGAGAATTCAAGATGTGATCTGTTCACATGGCCGTCCCTCCTGCCACCCCCGCAGCCTTCTGTCCCCCAGAGCCGGAAAGCAGCCTCAGTGCAGCACGGGCAGGAAAGCCCATCTAGCCCCAGCTTGACATTTCAACAGCCAGAGACCCGGAGATAAAAGTTGTCACTGAACAAAGTTCATGTCCCCCTTCCCTCTCCTTTCTGGAGGCTTGATAGGCATCAGTGTGGGCACCAAGACGCTCCTCCCCACCTTGCTGCTGCTGCTGCCACAATTCCTGCTTTTTGGGGAGGGAACCTTCATGACTGATGATTACAAAGAAGCAGTTTATCACCTGTGCTTTTATGATTGCGGCAACTAAGGGGGAAAAGATGTCCTTTCAGATAAGCATTTGAAGGAGGGGGAGAAAGATTTTCAAAGCCTCCTTTGTTCTCCTGAAGAGCCATGCCATGGAGTTCTGGCACGCAGCCCGGGAGAAAGGAGAATTTTAAAAACACAATCTGAGCTGGCTTCCAACCCACTGTACCATCCCTGTCATCAATTAGGACTGTTACTTAACAAGGGGTATGGACCGTTAGTCTCATCCAGCCTGCTCTCCCTAATTGAATGTGGACTCGTGATGAATTCTCTGGAAAAGGGCTCCGTGCAATGGAGGCCGCCGCCTCGGCCCCCTGACACTCAGGGCCAGCTCCAACTGGGCTGGCATGGGCCTCTGGGGCGCGTCGCTGGCAGCAAGATAAGAGAAGGACCTTTCTGAGGCCCCTTGGCGCAGGCAGGGAGCACAGACCCAGAACTCAGAGAAGGGCAGACTGCCAGTCTGTGCTGGGAACTCAATTTGGGAGCCAGGGAGAAGATGGAAGGTGAAATCAGTGCCCCCTCCAAACTCAGCCCTGCCCAGCAACACCCCTTCCCCCAGGTTACGGTGATGAACCTCATCAGGGCATGGAGAGCTTTTTCAGGGCCTCAGTCCACAAAGGGGTGGGTTGAGTGGCTACAGACTCGATACATATTATGTTCGAGAAGCCTGGATACTGTCAGCCACAGCCTCACCACTACCAACCACCGAGAAATGGCCATGTTCCTTAGCAAACTAAAACTCTGATCCCCCAAGGTCTGCAATGGGGAAAACTCTTAGCGATAAAGGAAGCTGGATCTCATGGTGCCCTGGATCACCAAGACCTCGGTGTTGGTGACCAAGCCCGAGGGTTCAGGACGCTCCCTGCTTTACCTTGTGATCCCAGGTGGACACATGAACGTTTCATTTGCTCTCTACAGTATAGCTGAGATCAAGCTGGGATGGTTAAAGTCAAATTTTACCAAAGGCTCTGGAGAAACACAAGGGAAAAAACAGAAGAATACAAAACCCGATCATCTGGTTCAAGACGTCCATCTGGTTCTTGTTTGACCTGGAGCCTTCGTAAGGTTACTCACCACCAGGATGGACCCCTGGCTTGGCCCCTTGCCAGAGGCCATCTTTCCCCTGCTCATACCGGATCCTGGAGGTCTATATCTGAGTAAGTAGGATGGGATTTACCCTCCAACCTACCGAGGACCTGCTTTCTGAGTTCTGTCCCAAAACCCACATCTTGCTTGGATAATTAAGGCAGAGACTATCCAGGAAACAGCTCCAGGAGGGAGCAAATCTACACACCTGACCTTGCAGGCCTCGGCACCACAAGCATATAGGAATGCAGCCCCAGAGCCTCACACAGGGACAAGAAACACATACATTTAAAAGCAAAGGGTTATTTTGCCAGTCTAAGTGGGCCTAGCCCACTTGATGAACACTCAGTCCTCAGCATGGGTTTCCTGCCCGTCACTGTTGCAGTTCTCTACGGAGACAAAGCCCGCCCTGCTTGGCTGGAGTCCTAATGCACCTGGCTCCCTCTTGCCAAATCCCTGCCCTGTGCAGTGCTCCGGAGGCACTTCTCTAGAACTCATATTTCCTGGCAGAGTCCCTACACTAACCAGATGAACCATCCGTATCGGCTATCCCTACCTGATTCCCAGTACTAACATCTCCTACTGCCCCACCCCAGCTCAGCATAGCCATTGACACCAACCCCAATGAAGCCTAGGGTCATCCTACATCTTCCTAGAAACTATGAAAGGAGAATCTTAGTGGCCTTCACCAGCAGCCAGCCACACTGCTGAGTGAGTGATAATCAAGAGGCAACCAGACAGAAAACTCTTCATTCTCCAGAGTTCTCGTAAGAAAGAGCATCCTATAAATTTCTACAAAAGAACAGGAATCCCCCAAGAGATCCAGAAGCGAAAAGAACTGTTCTACATGAAGTGAGGGTTAGGATTTGCTTGATACTTCGAAGAGGGAAGAGACAAGAAAGGAGAAAGAGAAAGAGCTGGCAAGCTCACCAAAGGTTGTGTCCCACCAAGTGCCCTGAACCGTCCCTTCAATCCCTGGCTGCCTGAATCTTCAACAAGACCACAGAAACTCAGCAAATTCTGGAAGGTGACTAGAGGGAATATGGAAACCAGTAAAGGAAAAGATACAGACAAGCCTGACAATGGAGCATCACACACAGGGTAAAAATCAGTGAAAGATCTCAGGAAATCACAGGTTCACATCACAGGACACAGAACTGCTGATGTTCCAGTCAGGTTTAATAGCTCTTTAGATACCAAGAGGGCCCAGCTCATATCTGACAGTAGCATCATTATAGCCACCATTTTACTGAGCACCAAACATGTGGTAAATTTTGCACATTTTTTCAATCCTCATAATAACCCTGTTAGGTAATATCCCCAACTTAGTGATGAGGAAACCGAGGTTCAAAGGGATCAAGTAACTTCCCCCAAATCACACAACTATTGCATGGCTGAGCCGGGATTGCTAGCCTGGCCGATGGAATCCAAAAGCCATGCTCTCCTCTAGGATATGTTGGACTCCAGAAGTCTCCTGGTTGCCTTCCATGTTCATCTCAGTCTCCCGCCATTGTCTCTTTCCATCTGCTCCTGAAGGCCCAGTATGGAGCAATAGTGATATCGCTTGAGTTAGGCCACAGTCAGTCACTCAACAAACATTTCTCAGAATCTTACCATTTGCCAGGAATCGTGCAGGAGATTGAGGATTCAAACACAAGTACAACACAAACAATGGCCAAGTGCAGGGTGCCCTGGCAGACAAGCATCTACGGAGCTATGGGACAGCAACAAGGGGAGCCCAGGTTCTGTCTTGGGGCAAGCAGCAGAGAATGAGGCTTTGGAAATGCACCTTCTTTGGCCAGAATGGACCACACGCAGTCTCCTGATGTCAAAGAGCAGAGCCAAGAAGCCCCCTGGGGAATGACTTTTCCCGCCCCCCACTTTACCCCTCTGCCGGCAAGGAGAGAACAAAAAGTGTAGCCTCCACCCTACAGGAAAGGGAAGGAAAAATCAAGCTAACGTTTTCTGAGTATCTCCTATGTGCCAGGCACCCCTTCAGGCCTCACAGCTGCATTTTGCTGAAGGAGTCACAGACTGGTTCAGTCACTTGACCTGGGTCATTCCAATGGGAAATGCAGAGCTGGGATTCAACCCAGTCCCGCGCCTCCGCAGCCCATGAATGATCCTTCCACAACTAGACGCCTCACCGCCTCTGGGCAGAAGCTGCCAGAGGTCCACCTGAACCCACTGATTGATTAAACCGTGGCCCAGCAGGTAGTGAGCGCTGCAAGGGATGGTGCCAGACCCACCGGGACCCTGACCAAGTCAGAGGGTATGAAATAATGAAACGTGTGAGGGCTTGGGGTGCATGCCTGCTCAAGCTCTTTAGCCTCCTCTGCATCAGAAGACCGTCTGCCCAGGCTGCCTTGACTCCCATCATGCCCACCTCCCCTCCCCAGCCAGGAAGTCTGAGCACCAGCCTCAGGAAAATGTCAGCCAGGCCTAGCCAAGCATATGTCTGTGTCATTGGCACCCGCAGGGAGCTCCAACAGTCGGAAGGTGGAAGAACCCGGTGCCAGGGGCGGGGCAGATGGCATCTCGTCAGCCTCGTCACTGCTCTGAGAACCCTCAAACCCACTCTTGGCCAACTCTCTGAAACAAGGGCTGCCCACGAGCCCTCATCACCCATGCTCATGGCAACCCAGCCAGCCTGCAATGCCATGCCAACCCATGAGCTGGCAGAAACACCACCACAGCTCGATTCCCTCTGCCACCTGCCTGTTGTCACTCTTCACTGAGCATCGTTGGCCTTCCACAGGGCTGCGCTCCCAGGCTCCAGGCTTCCAATCTGCTCTCTGGGAGGCTGACAGAGGACGGGCAGGGCTGGGGGGAGGCCTCCCTTCCTCACTCCCACCAGCTCCTTGCCCAGGGCCTGGATGTTGGAACAAGTGCTAGGAACCCAGATGGTAATTGCTGCCATCTAATTATGCGTGCATACGATATTAGCCAAAAGCATTTGACTATCTCCTGCGGTCTCAGGCAGATCAAATGGAGAGGCGCGCGGGTTCGAGGATTACTCCGGCAGGGTAATGGCTGACAAGACTGCCTGCTGCCACTCAGGCAGCCACTGCCTGGCTGTCTTTCCCCATCAGAACCCTCACTCTTCACCTGAAGGAAGAGGGAGGGCTGGGAGCTCAGGCCTTCCGGGGCCAACACGGGCTAGAATCCTCCATGGCTCATGGCTCCTGGCTTTTCTCTAACCCTGTCCTACTAACCACCACATTGAAGACCTTGCACTTCACCAAGGTAGAAGCAGAGGATGGGTGTATTCCAAAAATGGCATCTATGTGCTCATGGTGAATCCCATCTTCTTCTAAGACTACCATCTCTGTCTTGCCATTTGATAACCTCTTATCCAGACTGAATCTTCAACTCATGTGGCACTCATTTGCAGTTAATGGGAAACTAGTGCCTTTGCCTGGCCCGGGTTCCTGAAGGTCAGATACCCTGTTTGGTTTTATTTTCTTTCTGGAACCAAACTACTTAGGTACATGCTTTGCACACAGTAGGGGCTCAAGACATGGTTATGGAGGTCAACTATTTTCTGGCTACCTTACCTACTGTATGACAGCTTCCATGCAGACGTTGGGACACAGACATGAACAAACCACCACCCCTGCCTCCACAGAATTCTACATCTAACCCACAAACATTTCACTGGGAATGACTGCAGGGAAGAGGAGCCCCCAAGAAAGAAAGAAAAGGACAGGTGGGAGGTGAAGGTAGAGAGTGGCATGAATCGTCACAACAGGACGAGTTTAGGTAAGACATCAGCAAGGACCTCCGAGGATTTCAGCATTTGTGCTGCTGGAACATGTTTGTTTTGTGCCCGCTGGGAATGAGGCAGGGAACTCACACACACAAGTGTCTCTGATCCCAAGTAACAATGTGAGGAAGTTGAGGGATGAGGACATCTATGTCAAGGATAACTTTGCTTCCTGTACTCATCACTTAAGAAGCAAAAGGATGCCATGGAGGAAGCCCTAGGGACAGCAGTCAGGCCTCAGCAGCTGTCAGGATTTGCAGAAAGTGTGAATCCCTGAGAGCAGGAGGGGGAAGGTAGGAAGGGACTGGAGGCCAGCACTTACCTGCCTCTGGGGTGGCCTAGGTGCTGTAGGAACTGACCCGGCTGAGGGCAATGACTTTTGAGGCTCAGTCTGATGAACAAGCAGGTACCAGGGGACACCACTCTCTCCAGTCTCAGTCTGGGGTGAGTTCCAAGAAGACTTAGAGAGAGTAATCCTTGGAAGGCTCACGTTTAAGGACTGGAATTTGACTGAATCCCAGAATGGAGATTGGTGGGCACACAGGACAGGGCTTTGAGCCCGCTGCCAGAACAGGAATTCAGGTGCACAGCCAAAGTCATCAGAACCAGCACATGGCATCGAGGTGGGGACAACAAAGAGGAGGCAGGGGTCCTCATCCAGATCCTTCTGGAACAATCCTCGCTCACTGATTCACTCTGGCTCCAGGTGCAGAACATGGCTCCCCTTTATATGAAGGACCAGCAGGCCAGCTGTGGGCAGGACCTGCTAGAGGCTGGGCCCGGGTAGGGTCTTCCCAGAACAGGTGGGACATCAGTTGAGTGCTAAAGGATGAAAATAGACGGGAGAACATCACTGAAGTGAGAAAAGATACAGAGGTGGGTTTTTTATGGCATGCTTCCCGTTCAGTCCGAAAAATGTGTTCTACCGGAGTTTAGAACAAAGACTAGTGCTTATCACATTTGGGAATATAGATTGGGGCTAGATCCTAAGGAGAGTTGAATATTGGGAATTCTTCTGGAGGTACTTTTGAACCAGTGAAAGGATATATATAGGGTGGAGGTGAAGGAATGCATATAGAGAAAGTGGCCTCTTGGGGTCTCACATCTTCCATGGAAAATCCAAGGAGAGAGTAGGAAACCCTCTCATTGCAGCTGCTGACCAGGTTGACAGTTCCAGGTAGGAAGGAAAGAGATTGACCCAGGCTATGATTATGGGGGGGGGGGGGGAGGGGCGAGGGGGCAGGGGGGAGTGTAGGACAAAGTGTGGAGAAGCAGAACCATGCTTACAGTGTGCTTTCTGGGGCCAACCCACACCTGGCTTTGGGTCTGGGGCTCAGCTTTGGGATTAGCCATGGGATAAAGACAAGGCAACATCAAATGCCCATTCCCACTTTCCCCTCCAACAGCCTTCTCCTCCTTTCCCTCCTCTTCCTTTTCTCTTGGTCTCCACGTAGGATGCGTTCCTGGCTTCTCCCTGCTCCCCCCTGCAGGGTGACTGCCTTCCAGCCACAGAGAAGTGGGTGTGTCAGACTGTAGATCACCACAGAAGGGTTGACATCTTGTGTGTAATGAAGAGAGAAATGCATCAGGGGTGTTTAGGGGAGATGACAGGTGATCACAGAGGCCTCCTCCTTGCCCAGATGTATTTTGTCAACTGATCACTCAGCAGACCAGAGAGGGAGCTCAGTCAAACCCCCTGGGTGTTCTGGAGGGATGGGGGCTCTTTTGATCCCAGACGTGCTTCACTCTGGCCTTAGCCACACTCCTGCTGCTCCCCTGGTGGGGTGGAGTGGGGAGGGGACAGGCTCCCTTTGAAGCTCATCCTGAGACTGGGCAGAGAGCTTCCTTTCCTTGTAGAAAAATGAGAGCAGCAGCTATGATGTGCTTGGAAATCAAATCCCCCGAGAGCAGAGATGATGCTCTGGCCAAGGGTACAGTGGCTTCCCGCACAGCACTAACTTTTCCAAGGCTCCCCCCACCTGCATAGACAACATAGCCATATGACCTTGAAAAGCCACCAACTCTGAACTTCAGCCTCATTATCTGTGAAACAGGGATAATTCCATATTTTATTAAATCTGGGATACCACTGATTAGAAGACCCACCATTCTGTTATTTACCACTAAGAAAGAATTTACTGCCAATTAAACTATGATATGCCATCCTGTAAGGCATATCCTGATGTCACAGATGTTGAGATGGGAGGAAATACCCATGTGAAAATTTGTGGAATATGATCATTCTGCACAGGGCTCTGAGGAGGATCAAGCTATGATGAGCAACAACACGCTTTGTAAACTATGAAACACAAAAACATGAGTTGTGCACAGTATCAGAAGGTTGATTGTGGGAAAGATCTTGATGGCGCTAGAAAGTGAGCTTCGCAAGGGAAGGCATCCTGGTCTGTCTCCTTCACCACAGTAGCCCTAGTGCCTGGGTTGCTGCTTGGCACATAATAGGCTCACGGTAAATACATCTGAATCCATAAATGATGAGTGATCTGTGAAATCCCAAAACATGACAGTCTTGCACGGTGACAGGTCTATCTGCACTGCCAGGGAGCAGTGTTGAGTCTGGGGTCTGTGGGGGGGGTGGGCCTGCTCTCCTTCTGACACCTTGGGTATATAGGATGGGAGAGTCCAAGCAGACTCATGGTCAGGGCTTCCAGAGACTCGCAGGGCACGGCCTCTCACAGCCTGGCTCAGTTTTCATCAAATGAGGCTGGCAGGCTATCCCACTGAGCAAGTGAGAATTATCCCCACTCCTGAACAACACAGACGTTGGGGGCAGTTCTTGAGCAACAACTACATGAACCACCAGGGGCTGAGTCCCCACCTGTGTCAAGGTGCCGTCAAAGTTAGTTTCTTCTGGGCTTCTCTTCCTTGGCTACTAAGTGGCCACCTGTTCCTCCCATCTTCACAGGGTCTTCCCTCTGTGCGTACCTGTGTCCCAATCTCCTCTTCTTGAAAGGACACCAGTCGTGTTGGACTAAGCCCTTTCCTAGTGACCTCATTTTGCCTTCATTTCCTCTTTAACAGTCCTATTTCCAAATATATTCACATTCTGAGGCATTGGGGGTTAGGGCTTCATCATAGGGATTTGTGCACACACAACTCAGCTCATAACAGTTCAATAAACCTTTAATAACTACCTACTTCAGAACAGGCACTGTGCCAAGTGATGAGAACACATAAATAAATAAGACTGGCCTCAAATGGATCACAATCCAGTGGGGGAAAATAGGTACAGGAACAGATAACCATTTGGTGGAAGTGCAATGAGAAATGTATCAACCCAGTAGGAGGGCCAAGAAGGGTCACCTGTCCTAGCCTAAGGAGGTGGTCAGGGAAGGCTTCCTGGAGGAGGTGATATCTTAGCTGACTGTTAAGGATGAACATAAGCCAAACTGAAGTTGGGGAGAGGGAGAAAAGAGGATGGGAGGTAGTCAGGGAAGGCTTCCTGGAGGAGGTGATATCTTAGCTGACTGTTAAGGATGAACATAAGCCAAATTGAAGTTGGGGAGTGGGAGAAAAGAGGATACTCCTGAGAGAAGAAACAATACCCAAAGTGTGCTGATACACAGCCACGTAGCAGGACATGCTTAGCACCCTACTTTTGCCCAGTGAGGCAATGGAGAGTGATGCCTCCTTAAATTTTGTGCCCTAGGGACTTCACTTGCCTCACCCTGGTTCCAGCCCTGAAGAACCACAAATGGTTCAGTGTTGCTGGAGCATGAGATTCAAATCAGTGGCTAGTGAGCAGCAAGGCAAGATTTAGAGGTAGGTCCTGAAGGCCTGTGTGCAGTGCAAGGAGATTGGCCTTCATCCTGTAAGTGATGGGGAGTGAAGGGTTCCAGGATGGACTTCACTTGTGTGCCCCCAGGAGCATTCTTAGCCCCTCAAACTAGGTGGCCACATGCTTCATGGGTAATTATGAGATACACAGGCACCCAGTGCCTGATTAGTAACTGTCATGTGGAGAGAGGACAGTAAAAGCACTGCCTAGGGTCATCACAAAAATTAAATGAGAAGAACCCATGTAATGTGTTCAGTATTGTGCTTGAAGCATAGTAGTTGTTCAAAAGCATTCGTTTCTTCTAAGTCCTTTTTGGTCCTTATCACATTCTGCCATTTAGTGTATTTACTTGCGTGCTAACCTCTCACGTTCTTTATGGAGCAAGGACTGTGATTTAGCAGAGGCTGGATGGACTTGTGGCAATAAAATGGGTTTTGGAGTCAGACAGAAAGACCTGGATTCCCATCCAGGCCCACCGCATACCCACCAGCCGTGTGACCTTGGACAGACTGTTTCGTTTTGTTAAACCTCCATTTCCTCATCTAAAAATACTCATCTCTAAAAATACTCAAGTGGAAGTGCCTGGCTCGTGAGACACAATTAGCAATATTTGTTGAGTGTGTGAATGAAGAGGGAAGAGAGAGGCTGCCTGCCTTGGCTTCCTGCCCTATCGTCCACACTAAGACCTGGTCACCCTTGACTTTTCTTCTCTCTTACCTATGCACCTAATTAATCACGAAGCTCAGGTCATGCCATCTCCTTCTTAGTTTAGAACCCATCCACTTCTCTTTCTCCCGGCTGCCTTGCTCTGAACCTCTTCATCCAGGCCACCATGTTTCTAGGCTGACTTCCCAGAAGGGCTGCCTTCTGTGGAGCCACCTTCCATAGACATGCTGTTGGCCACCTACCCAGGTGTCCACCTCTCTTCCACATGGTGCACAGGTAAGTGGATTCATCAAAGCCAATCATGACAAATTCATTCTCCTTGTCGGTGATTCATTTGGGAAGGGGCAGGGAACCCAAACCTGGCTGAAGAAGGGTAAGCAAATCTGCTGGAGGGCTTCAGGGAAAGTTTTTCATACTGATGTAGAGACATAGCTCCTCTTCCTCCAATGAAGGGTATCCTGTCTGCATGGGAAGCACCTTGCATGTGAGGAGTCATGGCCCACATGCTGAAGACCGCAGAGCAGAAATATGGGAAGACCCTGGGTTCTCATGGCATCACGCAGCTGCCCAATAAACCAATCCTAGACACTTGCTGCCGCCATGCATCTCGCCATTTGAGATAAGAGGTTCTCACTATCTAACTAGTTTCGTCTGGGTTCCCTAGGACTTGCAGCATCCTGACTGATACAGCTGCCCACTCCCGGTGTCAACTCTCAAATCCTTCTCCACGACCGCACACTATAGAGCTCTGGTGGCAAATCTGGCCATGGCAGCCTTTCCATGGCTTCTCCTTGGCATCAATTTCAAGTCCAGTTACTTAGCATGCCCTTCAATGCCCTTCCTGATCCAGCCCCTGCCTCCTCTACAACCCTGCATCCTTTTATTTCTCTCTCTCCTGGGCCCTCTTAACCCCACCATGCCTACAATCTATTCTCAACCCTCTGGGCAAGTCATTGAACCTTCCCGTCTTCAACTTCCTCATCTGCAAAGTATCTATACCATACGATTGCTGTGCAAACAAAAGGAGTTCATATATGTAAAGAACTGGGGCCCAGATTAATCTGTAAAGTGCCACATAAATATCGTTGTATCATTATTACTGACATTTCCCCAAATGTGCCTTTTTCAGGCCTCCTGTTTCTTTCCATTGGCCAGAGGCAGACGACAAGTCCCTAGAGGATGTCAGGGTCACAGGATAGGAGGAGCCTTGAGTCCCTCAACTACCACATAGGCATGTGGGGCTGTTATGTGTTCAGGCAATAAATCCTAGCATGAATTTGTTTGCTACAGCAGCCAGCACTCTACTAACTAAACCGGCTCCCCTACAACCTGCCCCCAGTGTCCCTGTGATAACCCCTGTTCTAGCAACTAGCAGGCTGTGTTGTCACTATCAGTTTACATTTCCTTTTCCCTTCCTAACTAGAAGCAGGAGTGAGTTGATTCACCTTTGAGTACTGTTATGGATTGAATTGTGTCCCCCCCCCCCCACCCCGTCCTGCTTCAAATATGTTTAAGTCCTAACCCCCAATACCTTAGAATGTGACCTTAGTTGGAAATGGCATCATTGCTGATGTGATTGGTTAAGATGAGGTCATATAGGAGGAAAGCAGTGGGTGCCTAATCCAATATGACTTCCATCCTTACAAGAAGAGAGAGGGGTGCCTGGGTGGCTCAGTCAGTTGAGTGTCTGACTTCAGCTCAGGCCATGATCTCTCAGTTGATGAGTATGAGCCCCACATTGGGCTCTGTGCTGACAGTTTGGAGCCTGGAGCCTGCTTCCAATTCTGTGTCTCCCTCTCTCGCTCTGCCTCTCCCCCGCTCATGCTCTGTCTCTCTCTGTCTCAAAAAAGAAGATAAACATTTAAAAAAATTTTTAGAACAAGAAGAGAGAAATTTGGACACAGGCACACACAGAGGGAAGACAATGTGAAGATACACATACACATAGGGAGACAGCCATGTGACGATGGAGGCAGAGACTGGAGAGATGCAGCAGCAGGCCAAGGTCACCAAGGTGGCCAGCCACCAGTGGAAGCTTTAAGAGGTAAGGGAGGATTCCCAGGGTCTCAGAGGGAGCATGGCTCCTTCCATGGAAAGAAGGAAGGAAGGAAGGAAGGAAGGAAGGAAGGAAGGAAGAGGGAAGGAAGGAAGACAGGAGGAAGGAAGACAGGAGGAAGGAAGGAAGGGAGGAAGGAAGGAAGGGAGGAAGGAAGGAAGGAGGGAGGGAGGGAGGAAGGAAGGAAGGAAGAGGGAAGGAAGGAAGACAGGAGGAAGGAAGACAGGAGGAAGGAAGGAAGGAAGGAGGGAGGGAGGGAGGGAGGGAGGGAGGAAGGAAGGAAGGAAGGAAGAGGGAAGGAAGGAAGACAGGAGGAAGGAAGACAGGAGGAAGGAAGGAAGGAAGGAGGGAGGGAGGGAGGGAGGGAGGGAGGAAGGAAGGAAGGAAGGAAGGAAGAGGGAAGGAAGGAAGACAGGAGGAAGGGAGGGAGGGAGAGAGGGAGGGAGGAAGGAAGGAAGGAAGGAAGGAAGACAGGAAGGAAGGAGAAAAAGAAAGAAGAAGGTGGAAGTGACTTTTGCTCCCCTTTGATCTCCTTCTAGACAGTTACCAGGGGTTTTTTTAGGCTTTGGACACAGGAAGAGAGGATTTCTTCCTGAGAATGCTATAAGTGTGTGCTTGGGGCACTCTCCTGGAAGAAGTGAGTGAGGCTGAAGAAACATCTCCTTCAGGCCACCAACTGACAAAATAATATGAGCTTATAAAGCGAGAGTCTCCCTATGGCCTCATAAGCTGGGAGAGAGAATAAAATACTTTAAAAAAAAAATGAGAGGCAGCATCACATAATTTCTCTTAAGTGTCTTCTGGGCACCAATAGCCTATAAATAGACAGTGCATCTGGTGTGGGAGCAGTCTTGGGGAGGGGGGAAGCAAAGACTAGGGTGCCATTCACAGGCTGCAGGCTCTGGACCTTTCCAGAGTTATCCCGACTGTGGGGTGGGGGTGGGCTGTGTCAAAGAGCTGAGGCTGCACCGAGGGCCCTGGGAGGGCAGCTGGGGGACAGGGGTAAAGCAGAGGCTGGGTGGTGGACCTGCCAACCTGCCGACCTGCAGGGCAAGAACAACCCTCCCATCCCAACATTGGTAATGTAGCAGTCGACTATCCGCTGGTGGGAGACACGGGGACTGCAGCTTCCGACTGCTGCTGTAGCAAATGGCCACAAATTACTGGCTTAAGACACAATTTATTATCTTTCAGTTCTGGAGGTCAGCTCAGAAAGGGTCTCATGAGGCTAAAATCAGGGTATCAGCAGGGCCGCATTCCCTTCTGGAAGTGCTAGGGGAGGATCCATTCCCTGGCCTTTTGAAGCTCCTAGAAGCTGTACCGTTTCCTCATCTCCCCTGTCTTCGAAGCAAGCAACACTGGGCTGAGTCCTCATCTGCCATCTCGCTGGGTCTCCTTCTTCTGCCTCCTTCCTCCACCTTTAAAGGCCTTTGTGATTACATTGGGTCCACTGGAACAACCCAAGGTGGCCTCCCTACTTTAAGGTCAGCTGATTAGCAGCCTTAATTCCAGGTGCAATCTTAATTCCCCTTTACTTTACATGTAAAGTAACATAATCACAGGGTCCAGGGGTTAGAACGTGGATATCTTTCGGGGTGGGTGGACATTATTCTCTTATGTCTCCAATCCCCAAAGATACAAGTCCATCCTACAAGCAAAATACAAATGCATTCACACTACTTCTGATACAAGCTATATTAGCCAGTGTTCAACCAGAGACGCAGAACCAGCAGGAGGTGTATATTGAGATGAATCGTAAGAAATTTGCTTACATCGTTGTGGGGGTCGGCTAGGCAAGTCTGGAACTTGCAGGGCAGGCTGTGACTCTAGGATATGGACTTGACGTGCTAAGCATGAGCAAAATTTCCTCTTCTCTCAGGGAGGGCTCAACCCTGCCTTCCAGATCTTTCAACAGGATCAAGCCTACCGGGATGATTTAGGATAACCTCCCCTATTTAAAGTCACCTGACTGGATTTTAATCACATCTACAAACTATCTTCACAGCAACAGCTAGATGAGTGTTCGACGGAATATGTGGGGACCGCAGCCTAAGCACATTGACGTGTCAAAGAGACCACCACACATGTAAGGTGGCTCACTAAGGACACAGTCCTCTTCCCTCCCCAGCCTGCTAACTGCAAGCTCCTGGACACCTCGGAATGGATGACAATTTTGAGGACGGTCCTCTCTGTGGACTTAAAGGGGTCTAAGGAGCCCACAAAGCTGCTGCTGCTGCTCTCGTCTACTGTTCTCTGAGATTAGTGGCTCCTTAAGAATAAAGGCTAGGATTTTATATTTATATTTGCATCTGGCACTGCCTAACCCAGTGATCCTTGTATAGGATGCTTCATCAGGGAACATTGCTTGGAAGATTTTTGTCTTTGTTGAGTAAATATTCTCTCCTGTTCCTAACCTGCCAACCCCCTTGGGCAGCTGCCAATCTGAGTGCATTTCCAGCTACTAATTGAAATATTGGTACAACTTGCATCCCATCACAGTGTCATATATGGCCAGGTGGCATCAGGGGGATAATGAGAAATCATACTAGGGGTGGGAGTGGGGTGAACACGCAAATAGATTAGAAGAAGAGGCCATGGCACCTGTTTGTAGAGACATTTGTAAACAAAAAAGAGCCCAGTCTGCCTAGATCAGGGTGAATGTTGACTTGTCTGGAGACCATCATCCTCAGCATGGCCCAACGGCCTGAGAGATCTCTTACTCCTGAGTGTTCCAGATCTTTGGGAGATCCAGGATGCCCGTGATACCAAGGACAAAGGGAAGAGTCTCACAAGCCAGGCCTTGGAGAACTTTTTGTCATAACCCCTTATTTTACAGAGACTCAGAGAGGGAGAGTGATTTGCTTAAAGTCACACAGCCAGCTAGGCTGACAGATCTGGTACTAGAAGCCAAGGCTCATGATTCTGATGCACTTTTTAAATTTGCACTATGCTCTTGTGTCAATCTCAGTGATGTCACATTCCAGGATACTCAGAACTCGATCTAAGCATCCAAAAGGGTTAGGCGTATCTATCTCTCCGAAGTTCCAGTGAAATGATACATTCGCTGATGGGAGTATCTTTAACATCTGCCCCTTAAATAAGCATGAATTCTAAATAAAACATTTGCAACTTAGGAAAGTTTCCCTGTCCATTCTCTTCAACCAAATTACTTCCGTGAAGCGCATTCAATACAGGAATTCTGGAACCCCCACTGTTTTCACAGGATCTTTGGATACTTGTGATTCACTGGCTTGAGCAATCTCTTGAAAACCAAGCCCAAATGAAAAGTGTTTCATTTGCACGTAACTGGATCACTACCCAAGAATAATTCACGGGATGTATCAGAACTTTTTTTTGCTTAATGCTTTATTCAACAGGGGAAGTTTTCCCTTTGTCCATGGTATAATCGTGGTGCTGGGCACGTTCCACAGATTGATGGCTACAATGGGCAGATTTCTAAAATGACCTCCCAGTGCCATCCCCTGGTGCAAACATCCTGTATCCCCTCCCATCAAGGATGGGCAGGACCTGTAAATATACTAGTATGATAGAGAAAGATGGGATAAAATAGGCAGAGATGGAAAGGTTAGGACCTGAGGTCCTGAGGTGGGGAAGAAACAAAGATTTTGAAACAATGCTGGGAGCACAGAGCAAACTCCCTCAGGCCTAAGGTTCCTCTTAAGAATGTAACAGACACGGGCCACCTGGGTGGCTCAGTCGGTTAAGCATATGACTTCAGCTCAGCTCATGATGTCGTGGTTCGTGAGTTTGAGCCCCGCGTCGGGCTCTGTGCTGATAGTTTGGAGGCTGCTTCTGAATCTGTGACTCCCTTTCTCTCTGCCCCTCCCTTACTCATGCTCTGTCTCTGTCTCTCAAAAAATAAACATTAAAAAAAATTTTTTTTAAAAAGAATGTAACAGCCACCACCTACTCCATCTCAGGTTCCCCTGAGGAATTTGACAATCAAAATACCTAAGTAACCCATAAAACTTATGTTATAGGAGGGATGGTATGACCATAGTCTGACTCCTCACACAGAGGAATCGAGCCAATCAGGAATGGACAACCCAGCACCTAGAGTTATCTGACCAATAATGGCAGGACCTGAGAAGGAACGAAGGAAAACGGAAGATGGGGATGGGGGAGCAACCAAAACCCTATAAGACAGAAGTCCCTTGCCTATAGTTGGCGATATTCACTTTGGAATGCCCCCTCTCTGTAAAGAGAGCTTCTATACTATTCTTCCTTTCTAATCTTATACTCTAATAAACTTTTGCCTGATGCTCATTTTGTGTCCGCCTCTTCATTCTTCAAAGCAGTGAGACAACAAACTCCAGGTATTGAGGTAAAAAATCCTGCAACACTAAGATAGTCACTCCCTTGAGGACGTTATACTACATAAGACTCCTTCATAGGAGGCTGGATGGAGATTCTCCTAGGAGTAGCTGAGGACCCCAGGCCAATGGCTAGTAATGAAATGGGGGCCTCAGTCCTACAACCTCAAGGAACTAAATTCTGTCAGTAGTTTGCAAGAGGTTCCCAAGCTTCAGATGAGAACACAGCCCAGCAGATACCTTAATTGTGATGCCTTGTGAGACACTGAGCAGAGAACCCAGTCAGCCCGTGCCAATTCCTAGCCTATGGGAACCATGAGATACTAAATGGTTATGGTTTTAAGCCGTGTTACACACCAGTAGGAAAATACAGCTGGCTCTTGAACAACATGGGTTTGCATTGCACAGGCCCACTTAAATGCAGATTTTTTTCTTCAATAAATGCAGTACAGTGTTGCAGATGTATTTTCTCTTTCTTATGATTTTCTTAGTAACATTTTCTTTTTCCTAGCTGACTTCATTGGGAGAATACACTATATAATATATATGTAACATACAAAACATGGGTTAATCGACTGTTTATGTCACTGGTGAGGCTTCCGGTCAAGAGTAGGCTATCAGTAATTATGTTTTAGGGATGTCAGAATTTTTATGTGGATTTTCAACTATGCAGGAAATTGGTGTCCCAACTGGCCCATACCCCCACCCCACCCCCACATGGTTCAAGGGTCAACTGCAGTAACACAGCTTCCGAGCATTCTTTCTATCCAAGCACAAAGAAAAAATAGTATTTATATAGCACAGTGAGATAAATGGTTGAAGCCACCGAGGCTGGGGGCTCTGACACCCACGCCCCAGTCTGCCACTCGGAGAGTTGAGGGCATCAAGTATCTAGCCCCACCTATCAGGAAGCTCTGTACACAGAAAGTCCTATCAGCTCTTGAAGCTGTAAACACAATCTCAATTCAGAAATCAGAATGTGTGGCAGCTCTCACAACTCTCCATTTGACTTGGGGTCAAGCGTCCTTCCCCTCAGGCAGGATGCTGCTGCCTCTGGAATGCAAGGTTTGTGCCAGGGGTCCGCTGGGGTGTCCCTTGTTGTGACAGACTCTGCACTCTTCTCATTGCACCCAGAGTCATTCCCCTGGGTCCCTGGGGCCCACAGGCACTGCAGACCCTTTGTGGGAGTACCTACCCCATGCTGGAGTATAAGGATTCTGAGAGGCGGGGCCCCTCCAGATCTACACAGCTTCAACCTCCCTTCCAGCACCGCTTAAGTGTGGTCCCAGGGACGTGAGGCTACACTCTGGGTGGCCAGGCAATCGCCCCCGTCCTTGAGGGAGCCCCTCAGTCTGGTCTGGGCTCTGGCCAACGCTGCAGCCTGGGCCCAGCAGGATGGAGTACAAGGCCCTTGCCAGGGACCCACAGGTTTAAACTTGATAAATCAAGTTCCTTCCAATTCTCCCTCCTCCACTCCACCTCAGCCGCTGGTGGAAATCTTATCTCTTTTTGGGCTGAGAAAGAGACTGTTATTCTCCACAGTCTGGTTCATGATATAAAATCTGTGCACTGAGCCCTCTGGCTTTGGCTTTTGATATTTAAAGCCAAGCTTTAGAAATTCAAAAATACCCTTTTTTCTCTCAAACACCTTGCCCTTAGAATTGAAATCCATGGCTCTCAATACCATTGCCTCTACAATAGATTTACAAAAGGCTACTTAAGAGCTCAAAAGCCAGGAAAGGGACTCTTTGTTCTCTCTGTATGGTCCCTACCCTCAGGGCCCTGCCGGAGAAAGCCCTGCCAGAAAGCACAGGGTAGAGTCAGGAGTGAAAGGGTTAAAGGAATGGGAAAGACTCCTAGTTTAACATCAAAATTTGACTGCGAGGCATTTATAAAATGCTGAGATGTGTCTCCCCAAGGCTTTGCTAGGTGTGGTTTTCCTGACTCATTCCAGTCAAAGTACTAATAAAAATGAACAATAAATGTTGACACCAATCGTTGACAGATAAGTTTATTAGGTTCATTTACAAGCATTTGTCACCTAAAACTTTTTGAAAACAATCTTGGAGTTTCTACAATGTGCAACTTTAAATACATACTTATTTTATACATGAAAGAGTGTATAAAAATATAAGAATCCACAAATATCTGGACAACTAATTTTTGACAAGGTACAGAGGCAAGCTAGCTAATAAAGGATGATCTTTTTAATAAGTGGGGCTGCGACAACTGGACATCCATATTTTAAAATATTAACTTTTAGCTATGTGTCCCACCATATACAAATATGAACTCAAAATGAATCATAATCCTAAACATAAAACCTGACACCATAAAACTTCCAGAAGAAAGCATAAGAGTAAATCTTTGTGACCTTAGATTAGGCAAAGGCTTTTTATCAAATAAGAAATCAAAAACAGTAGTATCAAAAATATGATCCCCCCCCCAAAAAAAAAGATATCTGTCAATTGAACTCATCACAATTAAATCTCTGCTCTTTGAAAGATGCTGTTGAATCGAAGACACCCACAGACAGAGAGCAAATCTTGGAATATATCTGACAAAAGCCTTGGATCCAATATAAGCAAAAAGGTTTTAAGATTCAATAAATAAAACAAACCACACAATTTCCTTATTTCTTTTTTTTTAAGTTTACTTATTTGAGACAGAGAGCACAGGTGGCGTAAGGGCAGAGAGGATCCCAAGCACTGTCGGTGTAAAGCCCGACGTGGAGCTCGAACTCACGAACCGTGAAATCACGATCTGAGCCACAGTCTGACACTTAACCCACTGAGCCACCAAGGCGCCCGCACGCAATTTTTTTTAACGAGCAAAAACTTTAAAGACATGAAAAGATGTGCAACATCCTTAGTCATTACGGGAGTGCAGATTAAAAGCACAAGGACATGACACTTCACACTTAGTGGATGGACCTACTTGAAAAAGGCTCATGAGGTGTGGATAGGGAGCTCTCGTCCCCTGCCAGCGGGAATGTGGAATGGTACAACCACTTTGGAAAAGAGCACAGTAGTTTCTTAAAAAGTTAAACACGCGCCTACCCCATGGCCTCGCCATTTCTCCCTTAGGTGTTTGCCCAAGAGAAACGAAAGCCTATACCTATACAAAGACTTTTATACAAATGTTCACAGCACTTTATTTGTAATAGCCCCAAAAGAGGAAACAATCCAGATGCTCATCCCGTGGGGAACTTCATAAACCGTGGTCCATCCACACAATGGAATTGTACTCAGTAATAAAAAGGAATGGACTATTGATCCCATTGACACCATGAATAAATCTCTTATGCTAGATAAAAGAGAATATACATGCTATGTGATTCCATGTACATAAAATTATCAAAATGCAAACTGATTTGTAGTAACAGAAAGCAGATGTGTGGTTGCCTGTGGGGAGAGCATGCAAGAAGGGAAGGGGGAGAGCCAGGGGCAGGAGAGATTATAAAGAGACAAGAAGAAATTCCGTGTGTGGGGGGGCGGGGCAGTGATGGATGTGTTTAGCATTTGAATTATGGTGATGATTTCACAGGTACAGGAGACACGTCAAAACTGAAACTGTACGTTTTAAATATGTACAGTATCTTACACGTCAATTATACCTCAATAAAGCTGTTAAAAAGATATGTTTATGAAAACAGCGTGTGTCTCTGGGTCAGTCACAGGGATAGGCTTCTAACACAATCCATACGTACCTTCCAAAACCTGAGCTAAGTTACATACAACTACACATAGATCTCTCAGATTCGCTGGTTGACCTCATTCAATGTTATGCATAAAATGAACATTTTTAAGTTGGTGCTCACAAGACCCTAACCCTAACTATTAAAGTCTGTGAATGTTGTGGCAAGTACATCAGCAGACACTTAGTCCCTCATACTATGTTTTCAACGATCTGCAGTCTGAGTAGGTGAGGGCAGGAGAGGAGGTTGGGCAAGAGGTGGGGAGGGATGGGGGTGCGCGTTGGGAAATGGCAGTCGATGAGGAAGAGTATCTTCACCTGAAACACAGAGCCCCAAGTCACTGGGCCAGAGGAGGGGAGAGCAAGGAAGACTGAGAAGGGGGCAGGATGGGGAGAAGAGGGGAAGGCAAGAACGGGGTGATGAGCCCCACAAAGCTAGCAGGAAGAATAATCCTACTGGCGACGATTTATTACATGCTGTCCATGAGCAGGTGCTGAACATGGGTTATCTCAGTTCATCCTTAAAACCCTATGAGGTGAACACTGCAATTAAACCCCTTAAAAGACAGAAGGCTGGTGCCTGATAGAAAATTTAAATAGCTTGCCTGAGGTTAGAAACCCCAAGAGAGGGAGGCGTTTCCAACTGTAAGTAGTTTGCTATTATTGCCATAGCTACCACGGATTTAGTGACTTAGAACACCACAGATTTATTCTTTCATAGTTCTGAGGTCAGAAAACTGATACGAGTCTTGCGGGGCTAAAATCAAGATGTTGGCAGGGCTGTGTTCCTTCTGCAGGCTTCAGGGGGAAATCTGTCCGTTGCTGCTTTAAGCTTCTGGAAACTGCTCACATTCCTTGGCTTGTGGCTGAATCCCTCCCCATCTCCTTTAGACTCTCCTGCCTCCCTCTTATGAAGACCCTTGTGATTATACTGAGCCCAGCTGCGTAATCCAGGGTAACCTCCCCATCTCAAATGCTTGATTTAATCACAGCTGTAAAATCCTTTCTACCACATATGGAACATTTATAGTTCCTGGGGACCGTCTTTGGGGGCCGTTGTTGTCTACGACACCGACCCTGGCTGATATGACTCATTCAGTCAAGATGAGAGGCCTTTGCTAATGAGTCCCCAGTCACCCTTCCCCATCCTTTTCCCATACTCCTCCCCACAATTAGCACGGCAGCCAGGACTCACAACCTGCAAGGCACCTGCAATGCTGAACATTTCTCACCTTCCTCCTGGTGACCGCCCTCGGCTACACCTCGCTCTTGTCCTCATCAAGACCTGATGAAATCCTAGCCCTCCTTTGAGTGCCAGCTCAAATGTCAGTTCCCTGTGAAGCCTTTCCAAGGTTTCCCTATGAAACCCTCTAAGTTGGGGGTACCCTCAGCTTCCCACTGCCTCTACTGCATTTGGGTACCACGTGTAGCTTTCTACTGGGGCAGTTTGTGTAAGCTCTTTAGGCAAGAATCATATCTCATTTATCTGTGTAGCCCCCACAGCCTACCAAACAGACCCCTGTACACGAGGGGGCTTACTGGGTGTTTATTCAGCACCTGAATAGATCAATGGATGGACACAAGCCAGGACCCAGGTAAAGCATCCTCTGCCCCAGAGTGCACTGGTCCTCTCCAGGGCCCCTCCAGCCCAGGGCCTGGTGCACCTCACTGCCAAGACAGCGGCACTGCCCCAGACCTAACACCTATGGCCAAGCTCAGCGAGTTTGCTCAGAGCTGTTTTAACTTAGAGCTTATGCTCTAATGAACAGATGGCATAAATAAGGGAAGGGATGGAGAATTTGAGGCAGAAAGCAGGTGGGGCATTCAAGGCTGATGGGCTCTAGTCCCTGCATCCACTTAGCTGGGAAAAGCAGGGCAAGGATGCTCAATTTGAGAATGTGTTGTCTCTGACTGATTCAGCCTCCTGGGTCAGCCCTTTCCTGCCATTTGGGGCCTGGTTAGGGCCTTTGCAGCTAGAACCACCAGCTCCCCAGGAATATGCCCCTGGCCCCTCACCCAAAATAGTTCTCAAAACCACTGGGGTCAGAGTAGGAAATAACGCCACAAAGCTACAGACTAAATGTTTGTGTCCCCTTCAAAATTCATATATTGAAATCCTAACCCTCAATGTGATGTGTTAGGTGGGGCCTTCGGGACGTGCTTAGGTCATGCAGATGGAGCCTCATGAATGGAATTAGTGTCCTGATGAAAGAAGCCCCAGAGAGCTCCCTCTCCCCTTCGGCCAAGTGAGGACACAGCAGGAAAATAGCCATCCATGAAGCAGGAAGTGTCTCTCACCAGACACCAAATCAGCCAGTACCTTGACCCTGGGCTTCCCAGCCTCCAGCACTGTGAGAAATAAATGTTTGTTGTCTAAGTCCCTCAGTCTATGATATCTTTGTTACAGTATCCCTAATAAATTAAGACTATATGGAGCTAACACCTTTATTCTACATTACCTATTGAACCCAAAGTTCAAGGACAGGAAAGCTCCATTCATTAGTGGTACCACCATCATTTTTGTCAACCACCAATTATGGACACAGTGGGCAAATGGCCCCGAGTCAGATACTGGCTCACCTACTCCCAATGACAGCATACACAGGTGCAGACAAGTGTGTGTGGGGGGGGTGTGGGGTGTGGGTGTGTGTGTGTGTTGAAGCCCCCATGGGGTTGGAAACAGAGGCCCTCTGTATTCTTCCTTGGTTTCCATCTCTTGTTGATTAAATCTTTGCTTATCTACCTCTTCTGTGGACAAAGGGGTTTGAGGCCAGAGATTTAACCATTAAGTTAAACAATAAGGCAATGGATCTTAAACAAAAATACTTCAGGAGTTCCTCCAAAGAATGTGTGAGTACTGAGAGCCAAGAAATTGGGAATTATTCTTGCCAAGTTTTTGGCATAGGCCTGAGCGGTGATGCTATCTGTCCACAGTGTGGAGTAGGAACAAGGAAGGGATAAGGAAGAAGGAAAAGAAAATTTGGCCCTCTTAGATAACCGTCTATCTCCTCATTAGTCAGATTCTCTCAAGTAGTTTGGAATCATGGAAATTTCCACCCTTAATCATCCTTCACTTAATAGAACTTTAGAAGTATATGCTAATAGCAAACAAAGGTGGATTTGGGCATCTCAGGTGTTTGGGACTGGACAGAGAGCAGCATCTTTCTCTTGGGGTATCAGACAGTAGCCAGTGCCCAGCAGATCCACAGAGCTGTATACAGTAAACACAGAGCTAGACCACATGGATAGGCAGGTGATGATGTACTGAACAAATCTAGGGGGCACCGTTCACGTTGCGCTCCTGCAGAGTTGCCTATTCGTTGTGACAGTTTTCCAGCAGATGGCAGTGATGTGTCTTAAGGAAGGAGCCCTTATTTATAATTTGCACCAAGCCCTGCATAAGCTAGGGGCCATGCTGCAATACCCAGAGTGTGCGGTTCACCTACCTGACCTTGACTTCTTTTCTTTAGAGAAATGGTACCGGGAATACAAAAACGGCCAGAAGGCCACGCCATCCCAACCTGCATCTATGTGACATGTCCACTGTCCTGGCTTCGATTTGAGATAGAAAAGTGGCCTGGACTGTTAGCAACTGAGTAGCCGAGAGTGTTCTAACCTCCATCCTGGTTCCTGACTACATCCTGGTGTGGAGGAAAGAGCGGGGGATAAATGTCTTTCTCACTGCTCTGTCCCCAGAACCCAGCATAGTGCCTGACACAGAAAGGGTGCACAATACAAGTTAGTCGAGGGAATGGATGAATGAACGAATGAATTCTTCAACAGATACCTGCGGAATGCATGGGTGAGTATGTGCTCTCCTATCATTTGGTGCATTTACTTCGCCAGTCCTCAGAGAGAGACAGCAAAAGCAATGCCCAGGGACTTCTCTGAAGGCAGGCAGAAGCTGCCAAAGTGAATTCACTTAAAAGATCTCTCACCAGGAAGCAGCCCCTAGAGAGTCCCCTTTCTGGGGGAGCAAATCTCTTCCTTAATCACCACGTGCTGCTCACTGTTACTGCTCACTCAGTCCAGCTGTCTGTCCCACCTCTCAGCAAAGCCTATTTACCAAACCCATTTGCAAGTCTAAAATGTAATCACTGGATTCCTCCTCAGAATGTTAATCTTCCAGCAGGCCTTCCCAGAGCCAGGCTGGAGCCCTGGGCTGGCTAGCTGGGTGTGGTCCTGCCTTCCTCTCTCCCCGCCCCCCCTCGCCCCCCACACACTGCTGCTGCTCAGCATTGGAAATCCACATGGACCGGGCAGAAATAGCGATCAGGCAAAAGTCTCGGCTGGGGCCGAAACACCTCCTCTGGGGATTGCCAAGGGCAGACTGGCCTTGGGCCAGGCAGCTGGCGGGGTTTAGGGAGAAAGGCTGGGGGACCCCGGGTCAGGCCTCCGGTGCAGAGGGCTCCATCCTGCTCTGCCTGACGTGATGCCTGCCCACACAGTGCGCGCAGGGCTGCAGGCAGATCTGCAGCCCAGGAGCAGCCCAGGCGCAGGGGACAGCCTGGCTCACAGAGGTACTCCGCAGACACTCAGTGAACCGAAAGGCTACAGGCAAAGTTGCTAGAGTGGAACCGAACTCATTCTTTTGTCCTGGACCAGCCAGCCTACTGTTCCTTCCAGTAGCAAGTGTTTATGGGGCACCTGCCATACATCAGGCACTGTGCTGGGTGTGGAACATACCAAAGAACAAACAGACATGGGCCCCCGTCTCGTGGCACTTGTGGTCACGTGGGAAATATAAACAAGAAGTTAAATGCACTGCCAGGTGCCAGATCAAGGGCACCCAACCTGATCCAAAAGATTCCTGCAGGAAGTAGCAATTAAGCCAGGACTTGAGGGACGGGGATAGGAGTTAGCAGGCAGGGGACACTGCCAGGAGACCAGAGCAGGCACCACACTTTCTAACAAGTCAAAATTCAGACTGGTTGGATTTGTGAAGGGGAGAACGGCCAGACAGGAGAGCGGGGGAGCCAGGTCCCCAAGAGCCTCCTTTGTCAGCCAGGCATGGAGCCTGCACTTCCAGGGGGGTGTGGTGTCAATAGGGAGCAACAGCAGGGTTGGGGGGAAGGGATATTGGATATTGGAGGCCAAGGCAAGTTAGGGATAAGTGATTCTGGAGGCCTATAAACCATTTCTGAGCATACATGGCAAATTGGATCCCATTCCTTCCTTATGTGATACATACATTTGGGTATAAAAGAAGGTTACACACAACCATCCCTTACACTTCATACTTCAGAAAGGATTTTCATGTCCATCTCCCCGTGTGACTCTTTTTTTTTTTTTTACCTTTTTTTAAGAAGTTTGTTTGTTTGTTTGTTTAGAGTGATCAAGTGAACAGGAGAGGGGTAGAGAGAGAGAATCCCAAGTAGGCTCCATGCTATCAGCACAGAGCCTGACACAGGGTTTAGTCTCACGAATGTGAGATCGTGACCTGAGTGGAAATCAAGAGTCAGACAGTTAACCGACTAAGCCACCCAGGCACCCCTCCTCAAGTGATTCCATAATAAGGTGGCAGGTAAGATCACCCTCTACACTACAGATGAGGAAACTGAAGTCCGTGAGGTAAAACGACTTGTCCAAAGCTGCATAATAAATACAGTTGTATGGAGAGCTTTCTATTTTCCTAATATTATGTTGTAACACAGATTATGGACGATCTAGGATTGGACCAGTTGCCCGGCACCCACCCCCAGCGAGTGACGGCAGAGACCCATGCATCTTTACACCCTATTTCCAACTCGGCACAGAAGGAGCAAATGGCCATGCCAGGAGAGGACCCCCAAGGCTCTCAGGGCTAGCCCAATGCCCTCGGCATGGCAGGCTGAGAAAAGAGACCTCAGAAACCACCCTGCTTGAGGTCTGGGGGAATCAAGCAGAACCCCAACAACATACTAAACACTGGGGCCTGACTTGGGTAGGTGTGGGCACATGCCATGCCAGGCCATTAGCACCACATGGAGATCGCTGGGAATTCCAAAATCTGTACTATTTTCCCATCCCTCCCCACTCCCTGCCTCCCAGATCTGAGTCCTATGGCAAACTATGGGAGTGTACTTATGGGGCCTCCCAGAGACCCAGCTTCTGGAAACTCGACCTGTCCTGCTGTCAGACACCCTGCCCCCCACCCCCACACACACCAAGGCCAGGAGCCAGCTCTCTTGGGCGTGCTGCTTAAGTAGGAGGATAGATAATCCCACTTGGAACAGCAGTGGCAAACAAAGCCTTCTGTCTGAGGACCCTTCTGCCATTCTTCCAGTTCCTGGGTATCCTCTCTACTAGAAATGTTCTTCTGGGCAGGGGGAAGAGACAGGGAGGGGAGGGTGAAGATGGCACTATTCTTAAGAGGGTCTTTGTTGCTGTAATTTCCACCTTTTTCCGAGGCCTGAGAGCCCCGCGGAGCCATGAGGGCTGCTAGTGCTAGGGAGACAATTGTGATATCAAAGGGAGAGGATTATGGCTCCACTGGGGAGAGAGGAGCTGGAGACAGCCAAGAGAAGATGACAAGTCACTTAGGCCCCAGGTTGAGAGCCTGTGTCAGACTGAAAGATGCAGAGACAGGTCTTGTCAATTCTGAAGGATTGTCAGTGTCACAGGAAACAATACTCTCTTTAAAAAGGAGCCGTCCCCCTGAAGATTTCCAGGGAACCCAGAAAGCAGCAGCTGGTGGTGGGGCTTGGGGCAGGAGCAGGATCATGCAAATGGCAGAAGGCTGTCCTGGTCACAGCAGGTTAGCTAAGGCAGAAAGAATGGGCCTTCAGAAATGCCCGGATGAGGCCCACAAGACCTGGGTGTTCCCAGGGCCAGATGATATGCATAGACCCGCATATACTAAGGGCTCCATAAGCAATTGCTATAGAGGACAGTCACCTCCAAGGTGACTCTCAGGGCCCGAGCAATTGACCAGATTGTACTGTGGGCTCACCTTATGCGTAACACCATGCAAGGCAACTTGTAGGGCACAGAAAAATGTTAGACATGGCCCTGCCTTCCAGATTAGCTGCAAATACATTTATAAATGTATTTCATGAGGAATGGGTGGGCAGGGAGTGGCCTGTTGGAAGGCACCCCTCGGGAGAGTTGGCAGCAGGAAAGAAGAGCAGGGAGCTAGGTGATTCCATGGAAACAATCTATTTGAATTCTCTGGGCCGCAGTTCCCTCACACATACAACAGGGCACCTTGTACCCCGGGCTCGCTCTCTAGGGTGCTGCACCAAAGGCCCTGGCCCCACCTTTCAACCAGTGTCTAGTTTCTCATCCTCCTAGAGTGGCAGGAAACAGTCCCTGGTACCCCTATCTCTCAGAATAGAAATAATGTGGGCCATGATTTATTACCAAGAAGAAGGAGAAAGCAAGCCATGTCAGTATCTTTGAGGCAGCTGGTGACATCTTCCAGAGCCCCCACCATCACCACCACTATCCCAGTCCACCACACCCAAAATAAATAGGGGAGACACATTTTCCCGGCTCTCCCCTGACACATCTAATGGATATCAGATGGGAGCATCCGCATAGCAAATAGGAATCTAATCTATCCCCTCGTTCAGCCAAATGGAAACAGCAGGATATCCATGGCTGAGCCTCTAGCTTCTGGCGGGGGACACGTAAAAGGAAAATGGAAACAGATTACAGTCAGTCTGATATCCAAATAACAAATAGGTATCCCGGAGAGAAATTTGTTTTATTGATGTTCGGGAAGAGATCCACTGATTTCCTTGTCTGCTCTGCCTTGCCACTTTAATTGAGGAAGGTGCTAGTTAAAAGCCAAAGGAAAAATAAAACGAAAGGAGGTGCTTAACGGCTGGCAGGCATCTGCTCCCATGCACACATAATCACATGCGCACATCTCCACACACTCTCTGCAATAAATGCTCCCAACAACCCAAAGTGTCAGTGGGAACTGGCCACTGATTGGGCACAGTTCATTTTCCCAGGGGTTGACAGGTGTTCCAGGCTTCAGGGCAGATGGATTGCACAGGAAGGAATCAGCCACTGGGCCCGGCACAGGGGGGCTGGGGGCTGGGGAATGTTCCTTTCGGCAGGGAGTTGCTGAGACTGACCGGGGATTCAGGCTGAGAAGGGGTGTGACCTCCCAGAGGCTAGGGAGCGCCAATGGAATCTTAACACCCACCCTCACAAAAATCTCCGCTCTGGACCTCCCAAACGGGAAGGGAAAACACAGCCGAACCGTGGACAGAAGACAATCAGCACAAGGGAAAAGAAAGAAGAAAAGGTAGAAAAAGAGCTCCAGCCCTGGATGCCTCATGATCATCAGAGTCACAGTCTACCTCTGAAGATGCCAGGTGGGAGGGGAGATTTCTGTGATACTATAAATATAGCTTATAGGCTTTGGTTTATCTTTATGACAGACCCAATAAATAATTTACTGGTCAGTAAAAGATCAAAGAGACTACTAGAACTGCAACCTGAAACACCAAAACCTCTAATGTTTATATCACAGTGATGCCAACCATGCAAATTTCCTATTTGATGAGATAAGTTTATGGTCCTGTGCCCTAGTCCCCAAAAGGTACAATTTTCAAGAAAACAGAATAAACAAACACTGGGGCCAACAGACCTAGGAACAGACATAAAAACAGAGCTGGAGTAACCAGGCAGCCGACCCCACGGGGTTAGCCATTGTAACCATGGGAAGCTGAAGTGACCCAGTCACGTCCTACCCCTCACCTGCCCCAAAGAATCTCAGAGGGGATGTGCATACTTGTAAAAGCCAACAAAATGCATGGAATTAAGCTTCTGAGAACTCACTGCAGAGAAACCAAGGATCTGAGTGAGTGAAGAGCGAATGGTCCCAAATCCACTTAAGGCAACACAAGCATTTTCCCAGGATTGGATGTGCTTATAGTTAGGCCTGGGAATCCCTGAGGGGAAAGGCTATAATAATTGCAGAAGGTGCCAGGGTTGGATCCTGGAAAAGGAGGCCAAAGTAGGCCCTGCCCAGCTCTATGCTTGTGCCCAGGTTACATGTCCAAGCTCTGTCTCCCTACCCCCTGGAAAACAGCCGCTCCTTGGCCATCCTCTCCCTCAGGATGCACATGCTGGCAATGGGCCTGGAGTAGAGGCCGTGGGAGCCAGCTTGGGGCTGTTTGGACAGGGAATTTCAAGGTCCCAGTTATGGGGAGGGCCAGAGGGAGGCTCTCTGAAGCACAAGCTCAGGGCAAGGGCTTTGTTACCTAGGTCTGCAATGATAGCAGCCTGCAGAACAAGTGTTTGTTGGGGTTTATGCAGCACTGGCTAAAAGGGAGAGACACGGACCCACCAACAGTGATGAGGGGTCATTAGTTCATTGGGCCTCACTGTTCACAGGCTTCCACAAGCCCTCAATCCATGTTCCTTTTGGGTGCTGGGTCATTTCCCTATTGTTCTAGTACAAGGAGAAGCTCCAAAAGCAGACAGAAGTCTCTGTCCACAGAAAGGAACAGCCCCTCTGTAAATCACCCCACTGTAATTCTCCTCTCTCAATCTCTTGTGCATTAGCAAGAATCAATTCCCCTGAGCCCAACTGCCTCTGAGCACCCTTGTCCTTGTTGCCCTACACCTTTCACAGGGCCACCACTGGCATTTGCGGTGGGATGAGGTTGTATGGGACTGTCCTGCTCACTGCAGGATATTTAGCATCCCTGGTGCCGAACGACTGACAGAGACCCAATAGCTGCCTTGGGCATGGACACAACCAAAGTCCCCCTTCCCCCCAGTTCTAAGCATTGCCTCTCCAGTGTGCAATACAGCCGCCTAGTTGGAACCACTGCTCAAACTACAAGTTGGGAAGAAACACATGGAGCCAGACATGAAGGGTCATCCAACTGGGAGACATGGACCTGGGAATAGACACCACAGATCAGACAGAAATGGGGACAGATAAACAGTCGGGGATGGGGGGGCAGCCCAGACAATTTACTATAAACCTCACATACTCTTGCAGATTGATACAATCAGCCAATTGGCATTTTATTTTCTTTAATGAGAGAGAGAAGTAAAGACACCTTTGAACCCAGCTGCCACCTTGAAAGAGACAATCAGCCATTGCCCTGTCTACCAAGGCTCCCCCTCGAATCCCTTTGGGATCTGGAAACCTGATGAGATTAAACAAATAGAGCTGTCTTTGCTCCCTTTACTCCCTCCCAGCCTGCCCTTCTCCCACCTTACGGGCTGTCCTATCCCTAATGGAAGCCAATTGCTGATGAATTGGTGGCAGGTTGCTTTGCTGTCTTCCTAAGTGGCTTCCTCCCACTTAGGGTAGGAGGCGGCTGCTGGCAGGGTCAGCAAGAATGTCAGACTGTAAATGAGCTGGCCAGCAGCTCCATTCATTAGAGCAACTCAATGCAGTGCTTTAGGCCCAGGCAGCAGGCCGGGCTGGGATGAGTCAAAATGGAGGGTCTCTGGGCCTACACTCACCCATTCTCTGCCTGGTAGCACTCTGACCATTTCCCCCACTTCATGGGAGTCCTATTCAAGAGGAGGGCTGAGGCAGGAGCACTTCAGGGTCCCAGGCAGGAGGACTCTCTCCTTCCACCGAAGAGAGGGGATATAGGATTGCAGAAGAAGGTCCAACTCTCTGTGCCCTGCTTTGCCAGCTTTGTTTTTCTGTAGCATAAACCCCCCATGGTACATGTATTACAAGCCCAATCTCTGCATCCCTGCACACATCTGATCCAGTTGGTCAAGGGGCCCAGGGCCCGGAATTCCCAAAGGATGCTCAGTGGAGGCCCCAGGTGGCATGTAGCATGTGACAAACACCCAAGCTACTCGGGGTCCTCTCCCTCATTGTCATCTAACATTAAGGGAGAAGGCCCTTTCTCCTGTGGGGTCCACGAGAAGCCAGTTCTGCTTCCACAGCCTCTGTTCTCCTGCTCTACTCTGAAACAAATCACTTGTGACATATTCTGTGCAGCCAAGTACATCACTGAGCCTCTGGAACCGTGGGGTATGGGCCAATAAAGTATACGGCACAGAGATTGACAATGACTATCCTCACCATTTACTGAGTGCCTACCAGCCAGTGTTAGCCTCTCTACCAAGCTCTTTAGATACATTATCTTACTCGATCCTAATAGCAATCCCACGAGTTAGGTATTATGATTATCCCACAGTTTTTAAAGCTAGGGCAACTGAGGCTCAGACAGGCTAAATAACTCGCCAAGGGCCACACGCGGGCAATGCTGTACTCCATGGAGCGCGGTACCTAGAACAGAGACATAATAAATACTTGCCAAATGAAACAGTGAATTCAATGCTCAACTTTGTCTTCAGTGATTCAACTTTCTAACCCCACCCTGCAGCCAAACCCGGCCAGCCAAACTATTTTGTTCACCCAATAAATACTTATTGAGCACTTACTCAATTTTGTTCACTGCTGTGAGGGGGTACAAAGAAGCAGCCACCGGAAAAGTTAATGGAAACATTCAACTAATAAAAAGTTAGCAACATTTAGCACTAACTTGAATTAATTTCAAGGTTATCTGTTTCCCCCTTCAGCTAATTAAACATTAGTGAAATGATGCATAACTAGTTGACTACAGAGTAATGTAGCAAAAAGAACACTGGATTTAAAGTCAGGGGTCCTGGGTTCCAAAACCTTCCCAGTTCCTCAGCACGTGAACACGGGCAAGAGCCCAGACCTTTCAGAGCCTCTGTCTCCATTGCTACCTGAGACGGTGTCTCTCAGCACCATCAGCACGGTCATAGCATTTAGAGAGAAAAGGCACAGGAACAAGACTTATAAATCTTAAAGCTCCAGAAACACATGAGATGGTGTTCTGGTTGTTTTTTGTTTGCTTTTTTTTTTTTTTTAAAGGTTGAAAATTAGTCCGTTGACAGTGTTTAAATTTTTTTTTTTTGAAAGCAATAATGGGCAATTTGTCCATAAGCTCATAAATTTGCTTGAAACTTTCCCTGAAAACAATTTGTTCTTTCCACATAATTTGCAGAGTGACAATATAACAATGTTGCTAGACGACCATGTCAAGAAGTTTTTAATTTGGTGACAGCAGAGAAGGGAAACTGTAATTAAAATAAGGCAGGACAGTGACATGGTTTAGTGCCAATAACCTGGTCGTTGGGTTTGCTTCTCGTTCTCAACAGCGTTCACACCTGGGGGTGTTTTATAGAAGTGGAGCACCTTTCTTTTATTATTTTTGTTCACTTGTTTAGATTTTATCTTTTTACAAGTAATCTCCACACCCAGTGTGGGGCTTGAGCTCACAACCCTGACATCAAGGGCCACAAGTTCTACTGACTGAACCAACAAGTTGCCCCAGAGATCTTTCTTTTAGTCCAACCAGACTACACGTCCCCTCAAGGCAAGAATGGTGTCTCTACTACCTTTTCACCAGAGTCTCAGCACAGCACCTCGCTGGAAAGAAATGGCATAGAACTGAAAATGTCACGTTTAGGTTTGAGTTTGGATTGAGGGATTCTTTGGGGAAAAGAAGCAAAGAAAGGAAGCTAATATCTTTGGGGTAAGGTGGTTACAGCAGGTGAGCTGGGCCTGCCACATCACCGCTGGCAGTTCTGATTCCCAAAAGTGACCCTCACTGAGTACACTTCCTTGTCCGATGCTATGCTAGGCTCATCAAATTCTCTCAACAACCAAGAAGTACAAGGATTAGTCTTGCTGTACAGATGAGGAAGCAAAGGCACAGCAAGGTCATGACATTTGACCACCCTCCACCACCACGTCCCCACAAGACAAAACCCGGAAACCTAAAGGGGCTGCTGAGCTTTGCGCTGATGTCGAAAGCCCCGTGTTCCTGACCACTGCGTAATCTGCCTCTGGATGCAGCAAGCAGAGCAAAAGTCATCTTGGTTTCTACTTCAAATGAGATCATTCTCCAACTTTCCAAAAAGGAAGAGAGCCAAAAAGAATGATAGGGTTTTGTTTTTTGTTTTTGTTTTGTTTTTTTTTTCCCCATTCAGGTAAGTCCAGAGAATGACAATGTGCAGAGAATGTGCAGAGAATGTGCAGAGAATGACAAAGCTGAGCCACACTTGGCTTTTGGCCAGTCCGTGTGGTTGTCTTTCCACTGACTGTGACTGATCCAAGTTGGGACATTGTTGACTTAATTTTGCAAACTTACAATTGTACTAGAGACAAGGTGGGTGCCAGGGCTGCTGACGTGCAGACTCACAAGAGGTTTTCCTTGGTTAGGAATGTCCATCCCTCCCAGTCATGAAGAGAGTGCAGTGTGGAAGTTGAAAGCAGGGGAAATTACTTGGCCTGTTACCAAGTATTTTTAATAGCAGCATCCTTCAATTTGTCTCCCATGGCTTGACCTAACCACAGGGGGAGACGGATGCCTGGCAAGCCATGAATCTTGCTCAGAAAGCCACTCTCTACAGCTGTAAATGGAACCATGCACATCAAGACCTTCGTCCGTTGACTGGCAATCGAAGGGACTCAGCAAACAGGACATGTGTGCACATGCAGACACATACCCCAGCAGTCCTAACAGCACTAAGGACCTATGGCATCTGTGGTTCCTAATTGATCCAATCTCAGTGGGGGACTTATACCCTCAAACTCTCAAACAAGGTTTTCAAAAGAAAAAAAACATTATTCCACACTGAGAAAGTTGAATTAATGAATGAATATTTATCATGTGTAAGCTCCCCAAGAAATCTAGTTCTCAAAACATTTCAAAAGTCTCTAGCACCCTTTTAAGCATCTTTAAGTCCTTTTAAATGGTTAAAATTTAAGTGTTGACCGTTACTTAGCTACAATGATGTCATAGATAAGACGTGAACCTTTTAGCTCACGAATTACTGGCTTATTCATACCCTCCCAGTTGTGAAATATTGCCTCTGCCCACAAGGAGGTTGGGCCTGGTAGGAAAGATGAGACACGTACATAAATAATCTCAATTCAAGGCATCATGTGATCAGTGCCACATGTACAGTATAAATAAGAAAGGGAGCATTTGCTTCTTGGTGGGCAATTAGAGGAGACATCCTGTAGGAGTCTCCCGGGAGAGGCAGTTGAAGAACGAGCAGGACTGTACTAGGTAGATTTGGAGGGAAAAGCGGGAAAAGGAGAAAGACTCCGAACTGGGTTAATGGAATGAAAAGTGGGCCAGTTTAACTTGAGCATGAGGTTTATGTGGGGTGATAAGTGGGAGATAGATTTGGGAATGTAAATTGGGACGAGATTATGCTGAGTTTTGAATGTCAAGGTAAGGCTTGTGGGTTTATTTGGGACACAATGGGGAGCCGTTGAAGGTTATTGAGCAGGGAAGACAAATGATCAAATTAGTTTGTTCCCAGTCCCTGTTTTCTGAGATCATATGATTCTTTCTGGCAGATACTATGTACAGCCTAGACTGAAGCCAAAACTACTCTCCCAGGCAGCGGCTACCCTGGCTGTGCTTCCCGCCTGCTCTCATGCCCAGAAAGCTCTTGAACAAGGCCCCTTTCTGGGCATGCAGCCTGGGTCAGCTTCCCTGAGCTTCCCTCTCTAACTCCTGCTTTACTGAACACACTCCACGGTTCTTAGATGAGGCTCCAGATTCCTCGGCAGCTATGATTCAGTAACCGCAAACCTTTCTCTATTCCCAGAAAAATAAGTTAATTGATGATTGCCTTAATTATAAATTTTTCAACTACAAATTTATTTTTAAATGTTGGCCTCTGCTACAGCTTGCCTTTAATAGAATCTTGTATGCGATGCTACTTGATTTAGTACAAAATTATATTTTTAATTAGCCCGGGCTTTGAAGTTGGGCCCATCTGGATCGGAATCCTTGGTCTACCACGTACTAACTCTGTGACCTTCAGCAAATCAATTGCCATTTCTGGGCCTCAGTACACTCATCTGCAAAATGTGGGCAATTATGCCTTTCCCACCCGGGTTTTATAAACACTAAATGAAATTAAATACACGCAGAGGGACTACCCAAGTGGCAGGCGCTTTGAAGTACTCAGCAAGTACCCTATCTCCTACTCCTTCACCCACCCTTTCCCCGTCCTCCTCCCCTGCCCTTGGGGGTTAGAAGTGTGCTTTATACCAAGGTTGGACGTATCAGCATTTGGCGACGTTCTACAAAGAGAGAGGCAGTGCTGGTGTGTGGAACCAGCCTGAAAGTTAGGTGCGGGACAGAACTGTGTTCAAAGTGTGGCAGTTCTCACCAGCAGTGTGACTTGGGTAAAGAATTTATCCTCTCCGGGCTTCAGTCGCTTCCTATGAGAAAACCTCCCGCCATGTGCAATTACCAGGACGTTCCCGCCAACTGGCACATTCAGTGCTCCTTAGCACCACGCCTCCCACTTAGTAGGGCTCAATACATGTTAGCATCAGAGGCCTCCAGTGGCCAGTCTCCACAAGTCTGAGGACCACTGGACTCAAACCTTTCCCCTCTCAAACCCACCGTTTGTAGTTCCCTCTTTCTTCTTCTTTTCTCAATATTTTCCATCCTCCTGCATTCACCCTTCCTCCTAGAATAGGTGAGCAGAGTAAATGAGAACAAGCAGGGAACACACTTACCTCTGGAGGGTGAGCCACACTAAGTGCCCGCGGTATGTCGTGTGTCTCTCTCCTGACTGCAGCCAGCTTCATCAGCTCTGCCGTCGTTGCCTCTCCCCAGGCATCTTGGGTCCCTCTCCAAATCCACACTCACAGAGCCCACGGCAGTACTGATCCTCTCATCTGCAACAACAACAAAACCCAGGGTCCTCGTAATGCACAACAGGGCAGGGGGACTCATTTCCTAGGGGACGCCAGAGGGGTCAGCAGTCAGGACAGACGAAAGCCAGGACAGTGGGCCCAGCAAAGAAAACACAATGGATGATTTGCTATCCCAGCTTTGTCCATTTTGCTGAAATCAAAGCTCATAGCCCTCTCTCTCCCTTAATCAAAGCAGTTGTTATTTCTGCTAACTCGCCCTGCAGACATTAATTAACTCTCTACCAACCATGGCCAGATCCCACAGAATTCGGTGCCCCAAGTAGCGCACCTCCATGCATTGGGAAGGAGTAGCTGTTTGTCCTCTGACCCTGCATTCCCTGCCAGCCTGGGAGAGCTGGGGACTTTGGCCTCAGAATCCCAGCCTCCAAGAAGGGAATTATCTTGTCTTCCTAAAAACCAGAGAAATGCCCTTGCTGAGGGAAGGATCTAAAGTATGAAAATAATCAACGTTCACAGCCATGCTGTACAAGGCTCCTCCGTGGTCCATGCAGGTCTTTGGACGCAAGAAGACGGCCATGACCGTGGTGCACAGCAAAGGGGGAACAGTCTCATCAAGGTGAATGGGTGGCCCCTGGAGACGATCGAGCCACACACACTGTAGCACAAGCTACGGCAACCTGTTCTGCTTCCGGATAAGGAGCGATTTGCCTGGGTGGACGTCCAAGTCCGTGTAGTGGTCATGTGGCCCAGATTTAGGCAATCTGCTAGTCCCTCTCCAAAGCCCCGGTGGCCTATTATCAGAAATACATGGATGAGGCTTCCAAGAAGGAGCTCAAAGACATCCTCATCCAGCACAACCTGACCTTGCTGGTAGCTGATCCCCTGCACTGCAAATCCAAAAAGTTTGGTGGTCCTGGTGCCTGTTCTCCTACTGTTAAGGAGCAGTGTTTGCCTTTATAATGAACAATTGCCATGGGGCAAGAAAGAGAAAAGAAAAGAAAAGAAAAGAAAAGAAAAGAAAAGAAAAGAAAAGAGAGAAAAGAAAAAGGAAAGAGGAAAGGAAAGGAAAGGAAAGGAAAGGAAAGGAAAGGAAAGGAAGGGAGGGAGGAAGGAAGGAAGGAAGGAAGGGGAAGGAAAGAAGGAGGGAAGAAAAAAACCCCTCCCAGTTTTATTCGCTTTGCTGTTTACCACTCATTGACCCCCCCCCCCCTCTTAAAATCAGAAAGACCTTAGAAAAAAACATCATCTGGTTTTTTCATTTCACTGTGAGGAAATGGGGTTGGAGAGGCTGAGAGATTTGCTCAAGGACATCAGAACTGCATTTAGCTGAGGCTTCCTTCCACAGCTCCCTGGGGTCACACACAGCCACTACTCTGGAAGCAAACACTGGTGCAGAAGTAGACCCTGAGTCGATCCATTACTCAGTGAGATTTATACTGAGCACCTATTGTGTGCCAGACACTGTGCTAGTCACTTTCATGTATTTTCTTTCATGGGATTGGCCTGTTCAGTTTTGGACTCCTGCCAGCATGAGCACATAGTAGTTGCTCAATAAGGTGGGCTTTCTTCTTTGTCTTGGGAGCTGGATTGTAGAATAGAGAGAAAATGGGTTTAGACTTAGTCTGGGTTTGAACCTCATCCCAGCCACTTGTCACCTTTTTGGTCTTTACCTCTCTAAGCCTCTGTTCTCATATCTCTAAAATAGAGGTGATAAGCAAATCAGAGTATGGTGATAAGTTTTAAAGTCATTGTACGTGAAGGACCTCTTACTCATAGTAGGTGCTCAGTCAATTATAGCAGATCCTGTCATTGAACATTCTTTTACTGACATCATTACCCGCCTTCAAGGAGCTGATAATCTCAGAAGTTAAGACATGCATATAGATAACCGCAAAGCAAAGCAGAGAAGAGACCAGAGGTGGGCCATGGAGATTCCAAGGGTGCCCTTAAGTCTGGGGATGATGGAAGGCTTCCTGGAAGAGGTGTCTTTGTAGTTGAAGGTGTTGGACAGTTTGAGGGGAAGCAGTAATGTTGAGATAAGAGCAAAGATAAGGATGAGGAAGCAAGAGAATGCCCCAAGTGTTCAGCTCCAAGAGCATAGGGATCTAGAATTTTGGGAACACTGAAAGCTTAGGAGAGTGAAGGTAAATCTGGAAAAGTAAGTAGGGGTCAATTTGTGGAGGCTAAAAATTGCAGATCTCATTCTGCTGACAGTGTGGAGTCAGAAAAACATTTCGAATAAGGTAATGGTAGGAAAAGAGCTAAGACTTAAAATGAACAACTGGGCCAAGTGTCCAGCATAATTTGGAGGGCAGACATTAGAGTAGAAGCTATTTTAGTGGACACAACTTGAGCAAATGAAGGTCTGGCATAGGCAGTCATGCGAAGAAGGAAAGATAAAAATGGCTCTAAGACAAAGATCAGAGGTAAAAGAGAGGACTGAGCCACAGACTGGATGCAGAAGTGAGGGAGAGGGAGGGTGGGAGGAAGTGAGAAGTGGAGATGCCATGAATCCAAGTGAAGAGTAGCAAAAGTTGGCAAGAGACATGGAGAAAGAAGGACCAGGAGGTTACCTTGAAAGGAGGGTTGGGGCAAGCTGGGAACGTAGAAGGAGCTGTGGAAAGAAAGACACCGAAGACACACGAGATAGAGCAAGGGGGGAGGAAGGTCCTGCATGAGGCGAGAAGGCCTCCAGAGACCCTTGGTCAGGATACATGGTGGGGAGTGGGAAGACAAAGGAAGACACAAAAGAACTTTAAGTTGGGGAGAAGGAAAGGCGAATCTATTCATGGATATTCTCTTTCATTCATAAACATCCACGGAGGGCCTACTACCTGCCAATGAGAAAGACGACCCTTCTGAGCCTGCATTAGGCTCCCCAGCAAGGTAGAGGCAAGGCCATCTGCTAAGGGGAAGGGTTCAGGGTCCTTGGGAACTTACTAAAAATGCTAATTCTTTGGCCCAACTCCCGAAGATTACCAGCTCAGCATCATTCTGCAGGTGGTTCTTTGGGAGACCACAGTGGGAGAGGCTGAATTAGAAAGTTTGTGGAAGTTTTGGGGTCTTGGCTGAGGACCCAGATGTGTAGAGGACCCAGGCAGCACTTTACGTTCAGCCTAGGAGTTTGGGGGAGGCAGTATGTGGGGCTCACTATCACTGGCATAAACGGGGAGGGAAGAGCTGGGGAAGGGAATCACTAAGGGAGCATTGCAAACAGTCCAGCTCTAATCCCCTGAGGCCTGGTGCACTCCTGTTTCTGATCTCACCTTCCAACTCTTCCCAATCCCTGAAACACCTTCCAGGAGCTCCAGGGAACTAGACACCCTAAGGCGATTCCTTCGGCTCTGATATTTAATTACAATTGTATTTAACACATCCAACAATCAGATCTGTTCAGAGGAGGAGACCGTCCTCATGATAATGCCTAATGTGTGGGGTGAATGTTACAGCTTTCAGAGCAATTTCATGCATATTACTGTACATTATATTATATCAGCTTTCCTCCAAGTATGATCCATAGACCACCAGCGTCAACATTACCTGGGAGCATGTGAGAAATGCAAATTTGTAGGTCTCTGCCCAGACCTATTGTTATCCATCACCTGGAGAGCCAGGACCCTGGAAGCTGAACTTTTAATATGCTCTGGGGTGATTCTGAATAAAACTATAACTTGACAACTGGAGATACAGCAAAACAAAATGTTTGATCTCTGTCCCTAGTTCCTGGCACAGAGCTTCAAAAACCCTTGGAATTTCCCAGATAGGAGCGTCTGTCGTTATTCATAACAAGCTCCTTCTATTCGTACCTGAGTTTGTGCTAACAGCAGGCCCTTAAATAGTTCCAAGGGAAGGGCTGGCCAAGCCAGAATGGCCAAGAACTGGACTTTCAGTCCCACCCCACAACCTCTGTGGAGGGCAGAGGGATTGGAGATTGAATTCCATCATATGGCCATTGATTTCATCAACCATGTCTACATAATGAAACTCCTCAAACCTCCAGATACTGAAGCTCAGTGGACCTTCCTGTTGGTGAGCACATTGACGTGCTAAGGGTGATCTGACCTGATTGCACAAGGAGAGAGAATGGAAAGTCTGTGCCGCTCCCCACCCTGAGGCCATTGGGCTATTTCTGAGGCGTAGCCTTTATAATAAAACTGTAATTATAAGTATAGCGTTTCCAGAGAGTTCAAACAAATCATCAAACCCAAAGGGAGGTGGTGGGAACCCCTGGATTTGTAGCCACATCAGACAGGAGTGCAGGTAGGACAGGGACCCCATTTGTGGCTGATATCTGAGGTTAGGGCAGTCTTGTTGGGGACCTTGGCCTTCACGTTGGGATCTGACCCTAATTCTGGGTAGTACCAAAATTAAGTTGAATTGCAGGAAACTCAGTTGGTGTCAGAGAATTGGTGTCAAAACAAAGGAACCATAGTCTCATGTAAGCCAAACCATAATCTTGCAAGTTACACATAAATATCCTCATGTTACATATGTGGAAATGGAGACACAGGGAGGGAAAGTGACTTACCCACAGGCAAACAGCCATTCTGGAGCAAAGTGGGAATATGCATATAGGTCCCTGGCCCCAGGATATGCTTCTTCTCTCCAGGGCACAGCTGGCTCTTGGGCTACCATGCCCCCAAGTTGGAGGTAGAGTCACAAAGCTTAGGGGCTGGAACCTGCCCTGTGATAGGGGAGGGGAAGGGTTACCTAATTCAACCCACCAGGGCCAACTGCCAGGGAGGTAATGAAAAAGAGCTGAGGCCCTCAGACCTCTGAAAGTTTAAATTATACCTTTCTGAACATGCGTGACTTGTGTAATCCTCAAAGATTTGTAATTGTGACAGCCTAGGAAAATTACAGGTGACTTGAAGCAATTTAATGATAATAAAAATAAAATAAAAACAGTAAACAGCACTGCTCTCCCTCTAATTTCCCAGCATCTTTATCATATAAATGCCTCCATTCTTCTCCCTGCGGACGATTAATGAATCTGCAATTGCCACAACGGGATGGCAGGCTCACTTCCCTAATTCCTTCTGCTGCTGCTCCTGCACCGGGGGAAGCCCCTCCCAGCTCCCCGTGCCAGGGCTCTCCCAGGCCCAGCCAGATTCCAGAGACAGCCCTGGGAGAGGCACCAGGACCTCCTCCCGATGCCAGGCTTTCCTCCCCTGCTCCTCACCCCAGCGGCCCAGAGCTGTCTTCTGCAGCCAAGTGTGTGTGCAGGGGCCCTGCTGATCTGAGCAAGCACAAATTGACCTTCTCTCCGGGCATCTCCTTGCCTCCCTCCTGGTGTTAATATGCGCCTTAAAGAGCTGCGCGCTCAACAAGTCTCAGTTATGCAGGTTAATTCAGAGCGCAGCCAGGCTGTGATCAAATGACCTTTCCCCACTTCCCTGCTAATTTTGATGGGCAGCTCCATTTTCCTTCTCCCTCCCAGTCCCCCCTTGCTCTAAATTGGAAATCTATCAATTTTCTAGGTAAATGGAAAATAAAGACACACAGGCACAAGCAACACACTCACCTGCATACACACTAACGCTAACACTCACACTAACATGCAGTTGTTGAGGCAGAGGCTAGACGGGACCTGCTTCTTCTTTTTTTTTTTTTTTTTTGTAAATTCTTAATTTCCAGGCCTCAGGAGAATGTGGGAGCTGGGTCCTGAGCTGATGCCAAAAGAACATAAAGGTGCTGAAAGAGGGGTGCCTGGGTGGCTCAGTTGGTTAAGCGTCCGACTCTTGATTTCGGCTCAGGTCATAATCTCATGGTTTTGAGTTCGAGCCCTGAGTCAGGCTCTGCACTGACAGCATGGAGCCTACTTGGGATTCTCTGTCTCTCTCCCTCTCTCTCTGCCCCTCCCCTGCTCACTCACTCTCTCAATAATTAATAAATATTTAAATAAATAAATAAATAAATAAGCGCTGAAAGAGAATCCCTTACCCACAATTTTTATTCTTTGCTTCATCAGGAGGTACAATAACAGTAACAAATGGGGGGAGCAAATAACAACAATAAAAACTAACATTTATCAAGTGCTTACTATGTACCAGTCACTTCCCTAGAATTAGCTCAATGAATTTTCTCAATACCTCTACGGAATGAGAATTATTACTCCCATTTTATTTAAAAAGAAATTGAGGCTTCAAGAGATGAATGCTTAAGGATGCACCTAAAGAGTCAGATCGAACATTTGAACCTGGATAGTCTGGTTCCAAGGTCAAGTTCTTGCTTTGTTGCCAGTAGCACAACCTGGGACCTGTCACATGATCACGGCAAGCCTCAGTTTCCTCATCTGCACCATGAGGATAATAAGATTTACCTCATCATGGAAGATGAATTAAGTGGTGACCATCCTTTGAAAGCTGCAAATCACCATCACTTCACCATTATTATAATTATTGTGAATTCAATTAGTTAATTCCTTGCACAAATATTTCCTGACCACCTACTATGCGCCAGCCTTGCTCTAGGTCCAGGAATACGGCAGTGATCAAAACAGATAAATATCCCTGTCTCCGAGGAGGCATTCAAGTGGGGAAAACTGACAAAACACAAGTAAAATACATAATAGGTGTGGCTTACTACTACAGAGAAAATAAAGTTGGAGAGGGGGTCTGAGGAGTGACGGTAGGAGGGCTGCAATTTTAGGTTGGTCAGGAAGACGTCACATAACAGGTGTCATTGGACAAAGGTCAAAGGGAATGTGGGGAGCAAAACAGGCAGTTATCAGAGAAAGAGCATTCCAAGCAGTGGAAACAGCAAGTGCAAAGACTCTGAGGCTGAAGGAGTAAGGAGGCCAGAGTTGAGGGCAGAGGGAGGGAGGAGGAAGAGTAAGAGATGAGTCCGGAGGTGATGGGCCATGTAAAGCTCTGCATGCTCTGATTCTACGTGCTAGGGAATGCACGGGTGTGTGGGAGGGTTTGAGCAGAGCAGTGAGATAATCTAACATTTTTAAAGGGTCAGTGTGGCTATCACAGGAGGGCAGGGACAGAAGCAGGGAGTCCAGTTAGGAGGCTGGTGCCACTAACCTACGTGACAAAAGATAGTGGCTTGAACCAGGAGGTAGCAGTGGAGGTGATGAGATGCATTTGGATTCTGAATATATTTGAAGGTAGAACCAACCAGACATGCTGATGGTCAGTATGTAAGAAAGCAAGAAGTCACCAATGACTCCAAGATTTCCCACCTGAGAAGATGGAAGAATGGAGTTGCCTCTTAGCAAAATGGGGTACAGCAGGAGGTGCAGGTGTTATAGTTTGCATTGTGTCCCTCACAAGAAATGTGTTCAAGCCCCAACCCTTAATACCTAAGAATATGGACTTATTTGGAAATAGGGTCTTTGCAGAGGCAGTCAAGTTCAGATAAGGTCATTAGACTAGGTTCTAATAAGACTGGCATCCTTATAAAAATGGAAAATTTGGACACGGATTCACAAACACAGGTTGGAGTTGGCATGAAGGTTGGAGCCACACTGCCAATAAGCCAAGGAACTGCTAACACCTAGGACAGAGACATGGACCAGATCCTTCCCTAATTCCTCAGAGGGACCGGGGCCCTGACAGCACATTGATTCAGACTTCCAGCCTCCAGGACTGCCAGACAAGAACTTTCTGCTACTCAAGCCACTCAGTTTGCCATACTTTGTTATGGCAGGTTTGGAGGGCAGGGCCAGCAGGCCAAGCGGAGATGTGGAATAAGCAGCTAGGTAGGAGTCTGGAGTTCAAGGGTGAGGGCTGAACTGGACACATACATTCGAGAGTCATCTTCCCTGCTAGGAACTTGCAGCTAGGGCACTGGTTGTGATTGCATAGGGCAGATAGAGAAGGGGTGCGAGGACTGAGTTCTGGGACACTCCACCAGTGAGAGGACAGGGACGTAAAAGGCAGTTGACAAGTAGAAGAGAATCAGGAGAGGTGATGTCCTGAAAGGCAAATGAAGGAAATATTTGGGGAAGGAAAAGTCAACAGCTCTGTCAAATGTCGGCAACGAGCCAAATTTGATGAATACAAAGAAGTGACCATTGGATATAGCCACTCGAAGCTCATTTGTGACCTTGACAAGGGCAGTTTCAGAGGTGTAGTGAAGCCTAATTGGAATGGGTTGAAGAGAAAACTGGAGGAGAGAAATTGGAGGCATAGGCATAGACAACTCTTTGAGGGGTTTGCTAAGGGGAGACATGGGGTCAAGACAGAAGTTTTTTCAAGGTAGGAGGAGAGGTAACAGTACTTCCCATGCTGACAGAAGTGATGCTGCAGAGAGGCAGGTATTGATAAGACAGAAGACAACAGGAAGAACTGCAGGGTAACGTCCCTGGAAATCTGGTGGGGGTGGGAGAAAGTATACACTTGACCAGGAGCATGGGGGATACACCCCAAACAGGAGAGAGGCAGGTTTATGGGCAGGTGCGTGGGTGGGTCAAAATGGTGGTGGCGACGTAGAAGCTAAAGTCAGTTGAGATCGAGGAGGGGGAAAGGATGAACAGCCATGGGGGACAGTGGAAGACCGAGAGGTGGGAAGATACAGTGAGGTTGTTGGCAGCAGGCAGGGCCACCTGAGGTCTGGTTGGTGACTAGGGAGTAACATCAGTCACATGAGGATAGGTTTCTTCTCCCGCCATGTTCAGCTGCCCACACATAAGCTGAAAATCAGCAGAGAGTTGGACTTCATCAGAGCTGGGAGTTTGCTCCTCAAATGCAAAAAGAGAAGGAGCAAAGGACCTGAGCAGTAAGTCAAAGAGGGACTGTAAAGATGGAGTCTGGAATTTAAGCTGGATAGGGATGAAAGGAAGGGCCTGAGAAGGGCAGGAATCCCAAAGGGTGTTTGGATCAAGGGATTGTATGTTCCAATAGGGGAAGGATTGTTAGAGTCAGAGTGCTAGAGCTTGTATGCTAGAATAGTGGGGGTCAGGGAATAAAAATGGGGGCTCCTCAACATGCATATCTTGGAGGCGTGGCCATGACTGGCATTGACAAGGTGTAGGGTAAGGCCAAGGGAGAAGGCGGCTAGCATAGGGTGGACAACAAGAACACTGGATGAGGAGGTCAAAAGACCAAGGTACTAGAAGGCTCATATATATTGAACCCACTAAGATTTTTCAGAGAGGTGGTATTGGGGAGTGACGGTGAGCCAGGAGCTAAAATCCAGAAGAAATTAGAGCAGGCCACCAAGAGTCATAAGGTAACCACAACTCCGGAGAACATGAGTCCCCACTCTGGGGGTTCTTAGAGAGGGGGTTGACAATAGCATGAAAGCAGCAGTGTGAAGCAAGGAAGGGTCCCAGGTCACCTTCAGGCCCAGCTCTCCAGAAAATGGTGTCCTTGGGGTAGAAGCAGGGAATTTCAAAGAGACTGAGAAAAGCAGGATTGCTGATGGCTGCCTGTGAGTCCCAGAGGGCAGTAGTGAGGCTGGGGAGGAAGAGGAAATTCAGGCAGAAGAGGAGGTGTGCAGAGCCCAATGGAGGGCAGAGCCAAAGGTGAGGAGGCTTCAGTGAGGTTGAAAGTGTCCAAAGCCATGAGGTCAGGACAGACGCCTAACCTCACTGTGGGTGGTCTCCTGGGAAACCACCCCTTCCCTTTGCCTCTATCTGATGCCAGAAGCCATCCTCAGACAAACAAACAACACATGAGCCTGTAAACCAATCCCCCTGTGCCAGGCCACCTGCCCCCACCAGCCATCGGCTCTCAAAGCGTGTGTCCATGGACGAGACTGATTGGCTCAAACTCAGCCATGAGCCGGGCCTCACCCAGAAGGAAAGCGGACAGTGCAAGTCTCGCGGCCTCTACCCTAGGAAGAATTGTCAAAATTTATGTGAAGTACCTAAATCTAAGGAGGGTGTTCAAAGATTCTGGCAACCAAAAATGTCAGGCATTTATTAGATAACAACGATAGTAGTAATTTTTATTATTATTTTGTCTAAGCTTTGCAGGAAAGAGATGGGGAGGATTCCATGAAGCCACTTCATCACCAGGACCTCAGATGAGGTTTCTAACCTTCCAGCAGCAGTTGAGAACACTATTTCTATTGATTAGTGCCAAGGACTCAATAAGGCACGTGCATGTTCTCAGGTAAGACTTTAGGCCTGAGCCTTCCCAGATAAGATCAGACCCATTTAGAGCTCACTCCACAGCAAAGCACACTCTTGACTCTGCAAAGACAAGATGATAGAGGTTCCTATTTACTCAGCAGCCCCTGTGTGCCAGACACTATAATCTTCACTCAGCATGCATGATCTCCTTTAATCCTCAAGGCGACTCTGTGAGGAAGGTAGTGGGATTACCATATTATAGATAAGGAAATAGAACTTGAAAGAAAATTAGTAAGTTGCTTATGCCACCTTCCATCCCCACTTCCCCCACTACCCCCAGCTGCTACAAGGTCACCACGCATAGTTGTGCAGGTCGTGCACTGCACATCTCCACAGAGCATAATTGCCTCCGATGCAGATGACACGACCTGGAGTTGTGCAGTGACCAACCTGTGCGTTCAAACGTAGCCACTGCTCATTTGGCTCCAAACTCCATCTCCTCACAACTATATTATAGAGTTCAGTCATCAGTCTTTTGAGTAAGAGCCCCCTTAAGGTCAGGGAAGATTTCTTCTGTGTCCCCACAGAGAGCAACACAGGGCCTGGCACATAGCAGGTGCACAATAAATAGCTGCAAGATTAAAGACTATCAAAGATGAGCATGAATGTGCTCATCAGCTCCCGAATCACGGCATCTACAGAGGCACCACTTGAAGCCGGAAATAGGTAGTTTAGAACAACCGAAAGGGAGGACAGCTACCTGGCATAGCTGGCTGTCAGCTTATAAAACTCATTAACCCCAGAGGTGGTACAGATGACAAATACTAACGGGCTCCAGGTGCGTGTAGGCACGTTCAAGGTTTCTACAACCAGAGTGGACTATTAAGGAGAGTGGCCCAGAAGGGGACCACTGACATTGTTTGAACACCCACTATATCCCTGGCACTGGGCTACATTGAACACCTTACCTTACAGACCTCTCCAGGTCTGCTTCCTTCTGTGTAAAGAACTAATATCATTACCTATGGCGGTGGGGGTCGTAGTCATTAAATAACATCAGTCCTTAGCACACGCCTGGGACAGTGTCAACGTCCCACATAAGTTAACTATTATTCCCGCAAGTAATAATAGCAAATGGAATTGTGTTGACAATTCACTAGTAGGAAAGAATTTCACAAAACTTCCATCTCTTACCAAGAAACTAGGTTCAATTATCCTCTTATATGGACACTTCACTGATCAAGACTTTTAAAAAAAACCTAACCTTCAGCCTTTGGGATTGCGCATAAATAGAAGAACAATTTGATTATTTTCCTCCCTTGTGATTTTCAGCCAGGGCGATCTTTAAATAAAGCAGCAATAGAATGATAATCTGCTCTGAGCATCCCCACCTCCTGTCATTTCTACCAAGAGCTTTCAGGGGACCAACACAGTGTCAGACACCAAATAAAATATTTGCATAAGACTTCTGCCTTCCAATATAGAAATTTTTTGCAGAGTCTGTGGCTATCATGGTATACAGCCAACATGAAAACAGATTACTATTACTAGAAGCCGGATCACAAAGAAAACCATCCCAAATTTTCCAGCTTAGTCACGCTTGGAACCAGCTTCCTTTCCTACAAAGTTGAACGTGGCCCCTTGGAGGTCTGTCTTGCTGTACTGTGCACCCCTTGAAGGCAATGATCATTTAGTTATGTGTCATTTTTTTTCCTCTGGATCCATAAGACCATCATGGTGCCTGGTCCACAGAGTGGATTTTGCCTGAGAGACGATGAGAGAGAGGGAGGGAGGGAATGTATGGATACATGATGGCAAGATGGCTGGATGAAGTGGCATAGCTTAATTGACCAGAGTGTCGGCTCTAAATTGATACTAGTTTCCAAAATCGGCTCTGCCATCATTTAGTTGCGCGGCCTTGAAAAACCTGCTTAATCTCTCTGGGCATCAGTGTCTTTAACTGTAACATAAGGATAACGATAGTACCTATCTTGTAAGTTTGTTGTAAGTCTTAAGAGAATACACATAAAGCACTTATCCATCCACACATGTTTCTTGAGCTCCTACCATGTGCCAGGCACTGGTGTAAGAACGGGGACTATTAAGCAAAACAGATAAAAATCTCTGCCTTCATAGAGTTTATATTCCGCAGGCAAAACACAATATATTAGACAATTATCTGGTATATTAGAAGGTGTTTTTATGGGGAACGTAGAGAGAGTAAGGTGGTGGGAAAAGGTTTGCAATTTAACCTCAAATGGTCAGGGCGGTCCTCACAGAGATGGGAACACTTGAGCAATGACTCAAACGAGTGAGGGATGGAGCCACGGGGACATCTAGGGCAGAGCATTCCAGGCACAGGAAACAGCCAACGTCAAGGCCCTGAGGCGGGAGTGTGCCTGGCATGTTCGCGGTACAGAGACATCCGGTGTGGCTGGAGCGGGAAGGAGAGAGGGGAAGAGTAACAAGAGATGAAGTCCAAGGCGGGGTCAGATCCCATAGGACCTTATGGGACACAGTATGGCTTTGGCATTTTTCTTTTCTTACATTTAGTGATACGGGACCCTTTTTGAGCATCAAAGGGACATGGTCTGATTTGCCCTTTGAGGGGGTCACTTTGACTATTGGGTGGAGGGCCTCCCCCCTAGCCTGGGCCCAGTGGTAGCTGTTACAATCTCGGCAAACACAGTTCCCTACTTGGGGGTCTTAGCAAAGCTGTTTGGCTTTCTAACTGCTTACACCATCTGTTTCCAGAGACGGCGGCAAAGGGCTCTGCAGCCTTGAATTGACAGAGCCGGAAGCTGGCAGCTCTGCCTGACTCACCGTCAAGGTGCTCCCCAGAGCGGAGGCGGGTGGGCGTGCGTGCGCACACGCGGTGACCCCCACGGGGGGAATACGGAAACTGCTCCTAGCCTTGCACATCCGCTAAGGGATGCTCGCCCCGTGGCTGTCAGGAAGCCTCTTCTGGGCCAGAGAGATGAGCATATTGTCCCCAGAGGGACATTCCCAGGGCTCCTCAAAACAGGCCTGACCTCTTTTCCTCCTCTTCCTCCTCCTCCCCCTCCTCTTCCTCCTCCTCCCCCTCCTCTCCTTCCTCCTCCCTCTCCTCTCCTTCCTCCTCCCCCTCCTCTCCTTCCTCCTCCTCCTCCCCCTCCTCTCCTTCCTCCTCCTCCTCCCCCTCCTCTCCTTCCTCCTCCTTCTCTTCCTCCTCCCCCTCTTCTTCCTCCTCCTCTCCCTCCTCTCCTTCCTCCTCTTCTTCCTCCTCCCCCTCCTCTCCTTCCTCCTCCTCCTTCTCCTCTTCTTCCTCCTCCTCCCCCTCCTCTCCTTCCTCCTCCTCCTTCTCCTCCTCTTCTTCCTCCTCCTCCCCCTCTTCTTCCTCCTCCTCTTCCTCCTCCACCTCTTCTCCTTCCTCCTCCTCCTTTTCCTCCTCTTCTTCCTCCTCCTCCCCCTCTTCTCCTTCCTCCTCCGCCTCCTCTCCCTCCTCCTCCTCCTTCTCCTCTTCTTCCTCCTCCCCCTCCTCTACTTCCTCTTCTTCCTCCTCCTCCCCTTCCTCTTCCTCCTCCTCCTCCACTTCTTCTCCCATTTCCTCCTCCTTCTTCCTCCCTCCTCCTCTCCCTCCTCCTCCTCCTGCTTCTTTTCCTCCTCCTCCTCCCCCCTTCTTCCTCCTCCTTCTTTTCCTCCTCCTCCTCCTCACTCTCCTCCTTCTCCCCCTTCTCCTCCTCCTCCTCCCTCTCCCCCTCCTCTTCCTCTTCCTCCTCTTCCTTCTCCTCTTCCTCCTCCTCCTCCCCCTCTTCTTCTTCATCATCATCACCCTTACCACTGCTTGTTCATCGTTATTCTGCCTGCATCTGCGCCAGGCACTTTGCATGCATTACCCACCTTAATCTCCACAATTAACTGTCTGGGACGGGGATTACCCCTATCTCTATCTAACCAGGGAGAACCTGAGGCCTGGAGAGCTGACGTAACTTGCTGGAGGTCCCATGGCCGGCACATGGCACAGCAGGACTATGAACACATCAAGGATGGCTTCAGAGCCTAAGCTCACAGCCATAAGGCTACCTGCCTACAACTGCTTTCTTTCTGGAGGCCAGTGTTCTTTTGGCCCATGTGGAGTGTTGTTAACACGGCCCTCAATCCACAGAGAAGGGCAACTAGCGAGGGAGAGTGTAAAGGACAACCAGCCCTGTGCGGGGTCAATCTGGATCCCCACCACAGTGTATCCGTACAGGTCCAGACTGTGTCTTGCTACTCATTTAGGCGTGAGCATGTGCAGATAGGGAGAAAAAGAGAAGGGAGATTAGGTAAGGGTGCAAAGGTGCACCGGCCATGGACAAGGCTTACTTTATCTCGGGAGGAAGGCAGTGGAGGTGGTCAAGAGCACCAGCTCCAGAACTGAAGCCTCACTCTGCCCTTCGCCAGCTAGGAGACCTTTACCTCTTCACACCCCAGTTTTCTCATCCATAAAATGGAGACAATGGTAGCACCCATCTCACAGGCTTGTTATGGAGATTAAATGTGCTCGCGCACAACGTCATAAGAAAACTTCAAAATACCGTGAATTACAAAGTCTGTAGAGGTGTGGCTAACTTCTTATACTCAGCCCAGACAAGGCCTTCCACTTGCCAGGATCTTTTTTTTTTTAATTTTTTTAATGTTTATTTATTTTTGAGAGAGAGACAGAACATGAGGGAGGGAGGAGCGGAGAGAGAGAGAGGGAGACACAAAATCCAAAGCAGGCTCTGGGCTCTGAGCTGTCAGCACATAGGGCTCGACCTCACGAGCTGTGAGATCATGACCTGAGCTGAAGTTGGATGCTTAACTGACTGAGCCACCCAGGCGCCCCTCGCCAGCATCTTTTAAGGAGAGTTTGAGCTGTGGATCAGACAGAAAGGACACCTTGGAAGCATGGTCCCCACCTTTGGAATTAAAAGGCATGGGCCCGGGAGGTGAGGCACATCCAGGATTGACCGTATCCCAGGTTAGAAGCCTGCAATCACCATGTGGCACAGGCAAGCCCAGACTCCTGCCCCATGCGAGCTCCTTGAGGGAAAGCCTCCCAATCATTCTGGGATTGTACTGGGAATGATTCGCTCACTCTCCCCAACAAGGTCTGCTGATACAGAGGAGGCATCTGTCAAGCGGCCAGCATGGTTGGGTCTGCCCTGGAGTCAAGTTGCTACAAAACACCCTGCAGAAATAATCTGGTTTCCTCCACTGAGCATGCAGGAACAGGCTAAACAAAGCTGCCTTCTTAGGGCTACCTCACTGCATAGAAGACAGCCACTACTCTCTGAAGGCCAGGGTGGGATCTATGGCATTCGCTGCTGGCTCCCCAGTTCCTGTCACAGTGCCCAGACTTTCAGCATCCGTGGAAGGAGGGAATAAAGAAATAACAAAGGAGAGGAGGAAAAACTGAGCCTTTTAATAAGTAATACCTTTGGTTTTCACCAGACCAAACAAATTTGCCAACCCCGTGGGGGCACCGACACTGGTTTCCTGGTCAGGAGAGGAGTGCAGGACACAACCTGGGGAAAGGGAAGTTGCCACTAGGGTCCCCGTCCAAGATGACTCATCTTCCCTCATGCCCGTTAACCCAGCCCTCCCCCCAGTCCAGGCAGTTCCCAAATCTCCAGGCGCTTCTCCAGAAACCCACCACTGTCAAGTATAAATAAAGCAAACCACATTATTGCATGTGCCTCCATCTGTTAATTAACAAATAAATCAGGCCCGTCTCACCAATTAAGGAAAGATATCTGGGACCACAAAACGTGACTGACTCCTCTCAGCGAAAATGAAAGGTGTTTGTCACAGGCTTTGAGGTGATGGGAGCTGCCTGCCTGTCCCTACAGCCCCTGCCTCCTTCACGCAGCCATAATTGTCTCCCCAGGACCTGTGAGAAGACCTGGGGAGCATGTATAGTGCAGAGCCTCCCCTGCCATGGGTTTCTCTGGGTGTCACTGCAACTAAGACCTGGGCAGTGGGTCCAAGGTGCCGAGGGCTACCTTCACCTTGCTCTTCCCCCCCCCGCCCCCACTCTCCCAAAGTCTATGTGCATCTCTTAGGTGGGGACAGTACCTGAGGCTGGACCAAGAGGCAAAGTGGCGTTTCTTTTCTTCCCCCATCTTTACTGAGGTATAATCAACACATTCAGATTGTATATATTTAAAGCATCTGACTCGATACTTTGATATATGTATACATTGTGAAAAACAGAATTTAAACTGTGGTCTGAGGACCACCAGCATCAGAGTCCTGGGGATCCTATAAAAATGCAATCTAGAAAACTCAGATCGAACCCGAGCCAATCCCACTGGGTCAGAATCTCTGGCAGTGGGATCAGAATGCAGAACGTCGCCACTTTCCCTTGTGTGCTTCCCCACTGGGGGTCTCAGAATTTGACAACTGCTGATACAAAACCTTTCTTTTCCTCTGCTTGGGAACTTAGATTTTCCATCATTTACAGTGCTAATAGAAAAGAAGGAACAGGGGCACCTGGGTGGCTCAGTCAGTTAAGCATCCGACTTCGGCTCAGGTCATGATCTCACAGCTGGTGGGTGGGTTCGAGCCCCGCGTCGGGCTCTGTGCTGACAGCTCAGAGCCTGGAGCCTGCTTTGGATTCTGTGTCTCCCTCTCTCTCTGCCTCTTCCCAGCTTCTGTTCTGTCTCAATAATAAATGAACTTAAAAATTAAAAAAAAAAAAAAAAAGGAAAGGGAGGGGGAAGAAAAGGGGGAGGTTTCCAGCAAGTGGAACAGGATCATAGGAGGTCCATGGTGGAGGGACTCTGGTCCCACTTCCACTGTGCAGGCAAGGGAACCAAGGCTCACGTTAGGGGTTCATTTGTTCCCCTCAGCAGAGATTTGCAGAAGTTCTCACCCCCTGGTGCCTCAGAAGGTGACGTTATTTGCAAATTGAGTCTTTACAGAGGCAATCAAGTTAAAATGAGGGCTTGAATGTGGGTCCTCATCCATAGAACAGGTGTCCTTATGAGAAGGAGAAATGTGGACACAGAGACAGACATGCACAGAGGGAAGGGTGGAAGAGACACAGGAAAACGCCATGCGAAGATTGGAGCTATGTTGTTACAGCCAAGGAACATCTGGAGCTACCAGGATCTGGGTGAAGCAAGGAAGGATCCTCTCCTACAGGTTTAGAGGGCGAATGGCCCTGCCAATACCTTGATTTCAGACTTCTAGTCTCCAGTCGTGAAACAAGAAGTTTCTACTGCGCTAAGCCACCCAGTTTGTGGAACTTTATTATAGCAGCCCAAGCCAACTAATATAGTCCATAAAGGAACACGACTTGCCCGAGGTCACCCCCCACATTGCCACCACACTGCCACATAGTCTAATTCTCACCCTTCATCTCTACTAAGCATGACCCCAAGCCCTCTAGAAATGCGGATCAGGTGCCCTCTCTAAAGCATTTTCCAGATGCAGAAAACAGAAGGGTATAGTCACTCAATGTCCAACACACAGACTTCAGAATCAATCAATTTTGCACAGACCATCAGGCCAGGCAAGTTCCCACAGGGCAGAAGCCAAAGTGCTAAAATGGGGGGCCATCGGCACTAAATGTGAGTGTCACTGGCACCTGCCACATACTCTGTTATTTCTGACCCTACTGAAATCCAAACTGGTGGTTAGCAAACACACCGAAGATCTTCCCATGGGGTCTTTCCAGAAGGACTACACATGGCAGGCTTCTCAGGCTGCCCAAGGAAGTCTGTTTGTGGGGAGAAGTAGGAATCCAGAATCCAGAAAGCTCCCCTTCTACCTTGTAGCCTCAGTGAGGCCAGCTCTGAGGAGACAGTGACAAAGGACCACTGGGGGCTCACCCAGTAGCCAATACTGTTAGTACAGAGGCATGACAACAAGCCTCATGTTGTCCTCACGACACGTACCCTCACCTACAGATCCTTCCGTCTGAAGCAAGGCCACTGGTAGGGTGTCTGAGGTTTCCAACACCCTGACACCCACTTCTACCCCTCTATGGTATGCAGGTTACCCCGTGGCCCTTATCAACCTGCCTCGCCAGCCTCTGGTCTACAAAGCCTGGACTGGGTGGGCGGGGAGTCCACTATCAGGATGGAGAATTCCACATGGTTTAAGAACTCTGCATTGAGGAGCAGAACAAAATTCTTTGAGCTATTGCCCCTAAATTGTGTTGTGGCTGATGGGAATAGGACACTGGATTTCTTAGTTCTGTAGGGAGATACAACCAAACAGAAGGCTAGAAGCCTTTTGTGATCCTCTCCAACCCCAGGGCCCCAAGAGCAAGAGACGCTGGTGTCCAGAAGGAAGAGGCCTCTGCAGCTCTGAGTGAGCAAGAGCTCTCGTATGCTGCCATCATGGCCTCAAAGGTCCCAACAGGAGCAAACTTGTCATGCCCTAGGGTAACATATCTGCGAGGAAAGTCATTGTGATGACAAAGGAGAGAGAGAGAGAGAAGAGGGAGAATGTGCAATCAAATTAATTCTAATGACATTGATAAGGAGATGTGGAAGCACAGCCAAGACTCCATTAAAATAATGACTTTGGGTCTCTACTGTCATCACCTAGGGTCTTCCCCCTGCTCCCTCACCACTGTAGCTTGAGAGTGCTGGCAATGGCCACTGTGTGGGGAGACAGGCAGGATGGCAGTGATGGCAATCCAGAGGAGCAAACCCTCTCTCTACCCACCACCTCCCAATAATCAGTGGTCAGTCCTTTGATTGGCAGCTACAGGGCGGAAAAGAAATCACATCATGTAATCAAAAGACACGGATGAAGGGGTTCCTGGGTGGCTCAGTCAGTTAAAAATCTGCCTTCAGTTCAGGTCATAATCTCACAGTTCATGAATTTGAGCCCCACATCAGGCTCTCTGCTGTCCATACAGGGCCCGCTTTAGATCTTCTGTCCCCCTCTCTCTCTCTGCCCCTTCCCGACACTCTCACTCTCTCTCTCTCTCTCTCTCTCTCTCTCTCTCTCAAAAATAAATAAATAAGTGAAACTTAAAAGAAAGATTTTTTTAAAAGACATGGATGAAGGAGGCTGGCCTAGAGCCTCTGCCATCCCCCTCTCTTTTGGCCAGAGGTCCCATGACACTCCAGGGAGGACACAGCTCCATCTGCTCTGCATGGACCATCCTGTCAGCTTTGTCCCCTGGCCTTGCATAGAGTGACAGCTCTGGTAGACACCCACACATCTGCACAGGCAGCTTCATAAGACAACTCAGGGTGACAGGAAAGATGTCCAGTAGAATTTCCCCAGATCCCCCAGGATGAAATCTATATCCCCTTTGTGTGTGCTTGTTTTCAATTATTTTTATTGAGATGAAATTCACATAAAGTAGACAATTTAATACACTCACAGTATTGTACAACCACTACCTCTGTCTAGTTCCAAAGTATTTTCATCACCCCAAAAGGAAGCCCCATACCTCGACTCCCTCCTCCCAGCCTCTGGCAACCGCCAATCTACTTCCTGTCTCTACACACTTACCTACTCTGGACACTTCATACAAATAGAATCATACAGTAGAGGAGCCTTATGCCTGCCTCTTTCACTTGGCATCATGTTTTTGAGGTTCATCCCAGAGCACCACGTATCAATAGTCCATTCCTTATTGTGGCCGAATAATAGTCCATTGTATTGTACGACAATTTGTTTACCTGTTTGTGTGTTGATGGACATCTGGGCTAAATCTACATTTCTGACTGGACCTAGAGCTCTCAGAGCCACCTTCCCCTAGAATGAACGGCAGCCCTTACTTCCCTTGCCGGCTCTGTTCTGCCTCACCCCCACTCCATGGAGTACTCTCTGCCCATCAGGTGGTCAGGTTGTCTTCAGCTGAGGAAGGTAAAGACACATTAACCTGAACCCTCCCTTTGGGCCTCTAGGAAAGAGGGGAAGATGATGTCAGCAGACCTTCTGTCTTTAGTTCGTCTCAATGTCACAATCCCAAACTCTCACTCAAGGAGAATTTGGACAACATTATTTAGGTTGAACTACTATATTTAGTGTATTCCTTCCACCCGGGGAAATCAGATAAGTGTGTGTGCATTCTGACCCTCCCAACCCCCGGGGTGGGTTACTGGTCAAACTGAGCCTGGCATGTCCCAGAAGACCATTCTATGGGCCAGGATTTGATTTCATCCAATGTGTCCTCACTGAGTATCTGCCCAAGGATATATGAAGATCAACGAGACATGGCTTGAGAAGCTCTTGGTCTGGAAAAAGAATGTGCAGGAATAGCAGTAAGTCAGGGAAGATAGACCCTGAGTCATTTGGTGGTCTGGGAGCCCAGAGGAGGGGAGCTGTCTTCTGGCAGAGTGCAAAGGGAAGGTTTCTGAGAAGATGTGACCTCACAGACCCAAGAAGGGTAAGTACTGTTTGACCAGGGCAAGAGCTTCCTGAGTGGACTTCCAGAGCAAAAGCATGAGAAGGTTATGGTTTGCTCTGGAGTGCTTGCACCCACTGTCCTCCATTGCTTGCCATGACGGAGATGCCCCGGGCAAGCAATGGAGGACAGCTGGGGAGCGACATGAGAGCGAGGGCCACTGGGTTGTGGAGGGCCTGGGCATCAGAGTCAGGCACCTGTCCTCAATTATCTGCAGGTTTGTGACCCAAGAAGAAAGGATGTGAGGGGGCAAAGGCTGGAGGCTGGGAGGCTGAGTAGGAGACTGTGGCCGGGGCCCTGCCCAGATCCTGAGGACCTGACCCAGCAGCACCCAGAAAGGTGGTGGGCAGGTCCTGCAGGCATTAGCATGGTAATTTATGCAAGATTAGGAAAACCAGTGGGGAGCTAATGGAGACTGGGAGGCTGGAGCCCTTGGCCAGCTCCTCCACCCTGCCCCCACCCAACACAGCTGCTGTCTGAATTTGGGCAGCCACAGAAGTGTGGAAAGAAAGGAATGGTTTCAAGAAAATATTTCAGAAGGGGATGAATGGGGCGTTCAAAATAAACTGCTGTGCCCCTCTTATGTCCAAACCAGGAAATTATCAAAGAGCAGTTTCCCACAGAGTCCAGACGTGTAAGGGAGGGTCCTATCCTGCTTGACACCCTCTTTGCCATTCTGACCCGGAGAAGAATCTCCCAAGTCAAAACCCAGCTCTGAGCAGAAGGTGTCTCCAGCCGCTGGCGGGAACAGCCCGGTGCTCTTCAGCTCCTGTAGCTGCCTGCCCCGTCTGCCCCGACAGAGTGGCTGGACTGCCCAGGCAGGGTCCAGCCAAGCCGCTACCTCCTCCCTGTGCTGCCACTTGTCAGAGCCAGGCAAGAGAGATGCTGGCCTCATCCCCGGCCTGAAAGCCCATTCGGGGCGCTGGAAGATGAATTATGTTTCATTTATATCAAAGAAGCAATCTCGGAGCCCATTTGTGATCAAATTTGCTGTCAGAGAAACTTTGCTTTATCTCATTACATCTGATATCTCTTGGCTTCTTGTCCTTGAGACTATTAAAGTTTAATGTCAAATTCAAGATGAAATGAAATCTTTGCTGTATCATCTCATCAAGACCTGAGTGTTCCCCCTTCCATCTAAAATTTTTTGACAACTAATTACAATGGGGGGGTGGTGGAAAGACCCACTTCCCCTCCATTTGCTGAAAATGCCATCATTGGAAGGGGTTGCCGATGAGCAGGGTGGCCCTGTAGTGGCCAAGAGCAAGGAGAGGCGCCTGTCACCCTTCAGACCCTCTCTGTCATCCCTTCACCCCGAACTCACCATCCCTGGGATCAGTGACATCTGTTTCCGTCCCTGTTCTTACAAGGCATTCCCACCCAGGGCACATGGTCACAGAGAAAGCACTCTGATCTGGGAGGCAGATTGGCACTTGATTCCAGGCTCTTCCAGCTGTGTGACCATGAGCAAGAAAACAATCTCAGGCCTCAGTTTCCTCCGCTGTAATACAAGGGGGTTCGACTAGAATCATGTAACCCCACATGGGCACCAGGAGGCAAAGTGGATAACTGAACAGCTGTGCGTTTAAACAACAGGCGTAGGGGACTGTGGCAAAGAGAAGAATGTAAGAATTAAACAGCAGAACATTGGGTCTGCAGGCCTTATTTATCATGACAACACAGAGACAAGTTGATTTTCGAAGCTTATGATTGCCTCTAAAGAAGAAAAGTGCCCACAGAAAACAGCCTTTAGACTGGGAATATGCTTTCCCTGAAATAGAGTTGGTACACTGATTAATAACACTGATTGAAATCCACCTGTACCATACAGAGCTCTCAGAAGGCCTAGGGATGCACAGTTCAGAATTCCTAAAGAGCAATGTGCTTAAAAAAGGTGGGGCGGAGGGGGAGGGTGGCGGCAGGGAGGGCAGGTGGGGAGAGGAAAGGTTTAAAAACAGCAATCTATTAGAAATGTATTAAGAAGTTCATTTATTCAACAAATATCTATTAAGCATCCCTGATGTGTGCTTCCACTTGTTCTAGGCCCTAGGGATTCAGAAGTTAATAAGAAAGACAAAAATCCTTGACCCCACAAAGCCTAAACACCAGGAGGACAAACAATAAATGTGATAAAGAATTAATTCATTTAAACAAATCTACAAATTCTTCAGGTAGATAGCGTCAAAGAGTGATATGGATGCTGGAATGTCAAGAAAGCTCGAATCCTGACTCTGCCCCTGACTACCTATGTGACCACGGTCAGTCTTCTACCCTCTCAAGGCCTTCGCTTCCTCACCCATAAAACAGCGACCATGATGCTACCTACCTCTTTGAGTTAAGTGAATGGGTTTGTGTGAAATGCCCAGCACATGGAAAGGCACCATATCTACTGGCACAATCATCTGGGAAGACCTTCTGGAAAGGTTGAGCTCTGACCAGCAGGCTCTCGAGCCCTCTGCCTGGAGAAGGAGAGCAGCTGGCTTACATGGAGCAGAGCCCACAGCTCAGCAGAAGGTCCCAACTGTCTTCCAAATAGCTACTCTGCTGGAAGACATCCGCAATTACTTTGATGCACTCGGGCAAGCTAGGATCCTGCTTCTTAATAAATGATTTCTTGGTCTTCTTTATTTGCCCATCCCTCTGCCTAACCACATTAGGGGAAGTTCGGCATGGGCTCCGAACTTTGGCTTTCTACCAAATGCCAGGACTTCTACAGTTTTCTTCAGAGGAATCAGAGAGTATTGTAAAGCCCAGTCTGTAATCTAAGTCTCTAAAAGTAAGTGTGAAGACAGCAATTTATTCCTTACCCCTTCTGTTCTCTGGGGGAAGGAGAAATAATAATCCAAAATGTTGGTAGGTATTTTCTTCGAAACCAGACCATCTGGATGCCACAGCCAACACTCATCTTTCCCTATCAAGTAGATACCACCGCCACCACACCCACTCATCATCAAGGGGAGTAACTACCAGAAATATTTAATGACAACCCAAGGTAGCCCAGCTGATCGGTGACATGGCAGAGACATAGACTCTGTCCTTTGGCTTCAAATGCCATAATCTAACCACATACAGTGTGGACTCATTGTTCTCTGAATGACACATTCCTATACAAGGTGTGACATAAGCCAGGGAGACTGCTTCCTTTAAACAAACACTCCAGAGTTTACACATCCAAGTTAATGTTGGCCCTTGCAAGGCAGTACTTTGGGAAGCTCTGCATTTATTCCAGTGATGTTGCCACTCACTGTTTTTGTTTGTTTAAGTTTTGTTTTTTGCAGTTTTATATGCTTTCCTTTCATTGTTGTGAATCTGCTCCAAGACAGTAAACCTTTAATGTTTTGAGGGTAGATTCGATTTCTGGAAAAAGACCAAACTTATTTGGAGCCAAATCTTGCCAATAAGGTAGACAAGTAGTTTATATTAAAAAAAAAAAAAAACCCAGCTATGTGCCTGGGGCTCAATAAATATGTGTTGACTAGCAATGACAACAAAATGAAAATTAAATACAAGTTGTTTGATTCTAAAGAAAAGAGACTAGGTTTATTCTTTGGCTTATAAACCTTCTCTGAAAGTAATTCCAGAAAAGGAATTCTGAAATATTTTGAACAGCAGTTGGGTCATTGGAACAAGAGCAGCATTATCAAGTGGGGGGGGGGGAGGGGAGAGTACACTTGGGGGACAATCTATGGTTACAGAAGCTCTAGATTTCAAATCAACAACTAAGGGGGCCAAAGTACATGTAAGACAAGTTCTAGACACTGCATCTGACTGAACAAGAACAAAACTCTCAAAGACCTTCCAATCCTTTGCGGGAGGGAAGCGGGAAAGATGCCTATAGAAAAGCAATAAATACTCATGATACAAAGCAGACTATTCCAGAAGGACTAGGGGAGGCATCCAAGGGAGGCAGGGAAACTTCTGGCTGTGGGGTCAGGAAGAGGCTTTGTGGGGGAGGCAGCAGTGAGCTGGGCCTTAAAGCAGTGCCTCCCAATCTTTTCACAACATGGCACACACAGAAAGTGGTAGCAGCCGACTGATTCACTGGGACAAAAGGACAATGATTGCTGCCCGTGGATGGGAATGCTGGCCAGGAGGGCTTCTGGTGACTCCAGCCCCATCTGGCTGCCCTCAGGGCTGAGGAGAATGAATACCTCACAGTCTATGAGTTGGGAAGACCTGCCTTAAAGAAGGAACAGAACTTTAGCAACTGGGTTGGGAGAAAAGGTGTTTGCAAGTTCACGGGCACAGGGCTGAGAGGAATGAAGTGCTGGGTGTGTTCAGACAGCATGCTAATATCCTGTTGGCAGAAGGGTAGAAACCCAAGTGGGGGTTGATGAGGTTTTTTGTGGGGGTGACAGTGGGGTTCGTGGGGTCCGGAGCCAACGACCTAAAGAATTCTTGAACACATCTTTGGTGCAAAAAGGTGATTTTATTGAAGGACCATGACAGGACCCATAGGCAGGAAGAGCTGCCCCAGGACCATGAGGAGAGACTGGTTTTATACTATGGGGTGGGGGGTGAGGTAAAGTCCAGGGGAAGTTTCCAGTGAGATTTTCACATGCTAAAGAAGACTCACAGGCAAGTGAAGGCCTAGCTATTGTCAAGCTAAGGTTGTTTTTCCCTCTAGCAAAGCATTAATATTAAGACAGTAGGGAGTTCCTGGAGAAACATTCTACTCTGCCAGCCTCAAGTAGTTGTCAATGGGCTGCAGGTTATAAGGAAATTTGTTTCTATCTGCCATTTCCTTCTGACTTTGTTTTCCACAGCACTATGGAAGGGTGATGGAAACTTAGGTCCTGCAGAACTATGATCTCTATCAGTTAACCACTTGTTTTTCCCCTTTCCTTTGTTTTTGGGCAGCCAGGAGTGTCTGAGGAATATCACACTAATCCCATCTGGGGGGGGGGGTGGGTGGGCAGTGGGGAGGGAGTGTTTACAGCCTGTCAGCTTGACTTATGCTCCCTCATCAGGGGTGAGGGAGTTAAGACCAGGGAAGCAGGTTGAGGCCAATGAATTGGGGGTCTTGAGTGTCATGCTATTCTTGAGTTTAGAAGTGATTCCACAAACAACAAAGATCCATACAGAGTAACTGAAGGGGAGGTGAGCATTACGTTTGGGGGCAGGGGGTGGGGAGGGAAGAAACCCTCACACTTCCTACGGTTTACTTAAAAACAGCCATAAATAATAAACTTTAAACAAACAGACAAATCCCCAAAGCTAGGATTCGGCCTTTCTCCTGTTTGGAGCTTAGCAGGGTGCCTCGCTTAGAGAAAAAGGCCCAGTGGATTCAGAAACAAGATGAAAACCTCCAATCCCCAGCTTAAAAATATATATATATATATATATATGCTGTGAAGCTGAAAAGTAAACAGCCGTTTCCTCAGGAGCCCAGGGTCCCCAGGAACTAAAACCAGGCAGAATCCTTCATGTATCTTCTGTCTCTCCCCTTAGTAGTTTGAGTCACTGCTGCTGTGGTCCACCTTGACTACAAGGAGTATAAACACACACATGACTCATAACCAAGCAAACCACCACACTGTGGTGGCACTGTACTGCCCCAGGGCTGGGGGACAGTACTCTAAAGATGGCTGCCAGCGTCACTATGGAAACGTAATTCCCCACTAGAAGCAAATCCCATTCTCAAGGCCAAGCATGGCCATGTTAGGTCGAGAATGAAACATGAACTGGGGGACAAGATTGCTTTTCAAGAGAACCAGACAATTAATTTAGCAGAGGAACCGCCCTACAAAGAGAAAATTGCAGATACCTAACGTAAGGGATCTTTATTCTGTTCAAGCGCGGTTTCTAAGAGTGCCGACACGGCATATGGTGCCAAAGAACATTCTCTGTTTCATCAGAGGAGAAGTTTACATGGTGGCCAGAGGGATGGAGGTGAAAGGTCAGGAAAAACTTCCCCGGCAGAAGGGTTGTAAGACACCGATCTGTGTTCCTGAAGACAGTTGTGAATCTGCTTCTCTAGGAATTCCAAAGAAAACTAAAATTAGGTACATGTCCCGGGTGGTTTGGGTTAATGCCTTCCAACTTTATTCTGGTCTAAAACCCCTGGAAGAGTCCAAAACTCCATTTCCACAGTGGAACCCTAACTCAAGACTGGGGACCCATGGTCTCTCCACTCCCCCAACATCACTGTCTGCGCATGCAGTAAAACATATGGATGAATACGTGTGAGCTGCACCACGAGTAGAAAGCAGCTGCCTAAAAAGGCAGGTGTGGAAACCCCACTCCTATCCCAGGCACTGTCTTCTCCTCCCTCCCCTATCACCCTCCAGCCCCCAGTGCAGAGCTTATGAAGGGAAGTGATGATTCAGTCTGCAAACATTAATTAAACCGCTATTATGTTGGAGGCACTGTGTTAGGTGCCACAGGGAAAATAAAGAAAGGAAGTTCAGTGACACAGAAAAAGGTAGCAGGTCACTTTAGGGGCCTAGCCATAGAAAGTGCAAAGCTCATTAGAGGCTCTGAAAAGGGGCAGCTCCTTCCTTGCTAGGCTGACCAGAGAAGGCAGAAAGAAAATATATATATTTTTAATGATGGTTAAAACACACACACACACATACACACACACACACACATAACATAAAATTCACCATCTCAAACATTTTTAAGTGTATAATTCAGTAGTTGAGTACATTTACACAGCTGTGCAACACATCTCCAAAACTCCTCATCCTGCAGAACAAGCCTTATAGCTGTTAAGCAACAGCTCTCCATTTCTCTCTCTCCCCAGCTCCTGGTAACCCCCATTCCACTGTTGTCTCCAGGAAATTGACTACTTTAGATACCTTACAAAAATGCAATCACACAGTGCTTGTCTTTTTGTGACTGGCTTATTTTGCTGAGCACAACGTTCTCAAGGTTCATCCAAGTTATGGCATGTATCAGAATTTCCTTCCTTTTCAAGGCTGAATACTATTCTATTATATGGAGTAACCTCATTTGGTTTATCTGTTCATTCATCAATCGACATTTGGCTTCCTTCTCCTCTTGGATATGCTGGATAATACTGCTATCAACATGGATATGCAAATATCTCTGAGACCCGGTTTTCTTTTGGATACACATCCAGAAGTGAAATTGCTGGATCATATGGCAGTTTTATTTAATTTAATTTAATTTTATTTTATTTTTATTTTATTTTATGTTATTTATCTATTTATTTATTTATTTATTTAGCTATCTATCTAGCTATCTATCTACCTGTCTGTCTGTCTACCTATCTTGGAACCACCAAACCATTTTCCACACTGGCTGTGCCGTTTTTCAATCCCACAAAAAGTACATGAGGCTTTCAAATTCTCCAAGTCCTCCTCAACACATGTCATTTTCTGCTTTGTTAACAGTGGCCATCCTAATGGGTGTGAGGTCATATCTCATCGTGGTTTTGATTTGCATCTCTTTAATAATTAGCGATGGTGAACATCTTTTCATGTGTCTCTTGGCCATCTGTATGTCATCTATTCAAGTATTTTGCCCATTTTTCAATCAGGTTATTTAGGGCTTTTTTGTTGTTGTTAGAGGAAGAATGTCTTGAGTGGAGTCTGAAGAGAGAATAATGTCTGGGTGTTGGAGAAGTGAATACAGTACTGCGCCAAAGATGGCCCACGGGACTAAACCCAGCTCTGGTCTCTAGCTTAGAGACCCCTCTTCCAGGTTCTTCTTGCCCTGTTTGCAGCGCTCTGAAAACCCCCACAGATGTGGAAGTTGACAGCTATAAATTACCCTTCCCCCTTTCATTCAGAGCTCAGATCTTTGGAGAAACGGTCTCTTCTGAGCCCGCCGGTGTTAAATAAATCTCCGATCCACCAAGATCTCCAAGTGCTGCTTGGTTTCTCCGCCAGCGTTCCAGCCTGGTTCTGTAACATGGGCATGCAGCGAGGAGGCAGGCTTCTGTCGAGTCAGGAGTCAGATGGCCCAGGCAGAAAGCTTTAAGGAAGGTGGAGCTGGTGTCGTGTGCCGACCAGATGGGCAATGGGTGTGCGCCGAGTCTCCAGACCAAGATCCTGAAGCAACTTGCCGGGCATCTGGAGGGGCTGAGGACCACACATGCACACTCCGTTAACTAAAGGAAAGCTCTGTAGTTCAACGGGACCGGCTTCCTTGTTACTGTGGTTTCTGCAGCATGGCTCTCTGGGAAGGGGGCTCTCGACTCTGCCCTCACTCCCAGTGCCTTCCATATCTAGTGCTATTTTGAGCTTCCAAGTGACTGGCACCTGGGCCCTCTCCCTTCCTCCCACTGGCCTGCTGGGCTGGATCAAGAACCCACAGAGGAAAGAAGCTGAGGCTGTGGCAGGGACGTCCAGCAGGGCAACAGGATCAGCCTGGCACACGCCTGAGACACCACCCTAGGACACTGGGCTGCATCCTGCCCTTCCTCTTGGGCTACCCCTCCAGCCAGTGGATCGTGTGGTCCTCTGCCTTCACTGGAAGCAGGAGAGAGCCCTACCTGTCAGTGCCGAGATCCCCTCTGAGAGCCCACCGTCCCATGCTTCCCAGACCAGATGCCTGGCTACACTTTTTGTGGAGCGTCTGTTGTGTGGGCAACTGCCCCCCACATGCTGTTATGAAGTGGGAGACAGAAGAAGCATTGCTGTGTGAGAGTCCTATTGAAAGACAGAGAGAAAGAGTCAGAGAGAAAGAAAAGGACACTGAAATGATACACCGCAAATATTATTAATGGATGCTTCTGGGGTAGTAGAATATGGATGAATTTTTTTTCTTTGTGCTTTTCTGTATTTTCCAAATTTTTGACCATGAATATGTATTACTTTTGTAATCAGAGAAAGGACAGCACATGGTGATTTTAAAAAGCCTCTGTTGGCCTTCAGGCCCACTTGGGCTCGGTGCTCTTACAGATTCCACGCAGAGAATTGTAGTCTTTGCCCTTTGGAGCTCCTCACCCCAAATGCATCTGCTGGTCCTCCCAAAGGGCTGAGGACATTTCCTGGGGTGCTGCGGAACCGCCCATGTCGCCAGACCAGTCAGGGAAGAGAAGGCACGGCGCGGTGGATGGCCCCGGGCGTGGATGAAACATGATGGGTCTATAAAGGGAAGCGGACATTCCCTGGGAATAGGGCTCATCCCTCCTCAGATCACCCCAGAACACCCTCAGCCTTCCTGAAGGAAGAGGCGACAACAGGGCTCTTTTAGAAACCAGAGGACAGCATCCCTCTGCAGGGAGCCAGGAAGGCCTCAACGGGGTGTACAGGGCTGCCCCCAACAAGGCCCGGCTCTCCACTGCTCGGCCCTCCCTGACCAGAGAAATCACATTTTCAAGGACCAACTCTCTCTCCATCCAGATGGACTTGGTAAGGGAAACCGGAATGAGTTCAGCCAGATGGAGGGAAGACTGAAAGACAGTATCTTGATTTGAATCAGTGGTACCAAAAAATGGCTGGTCTCTGGATTCTAATATCACCCATTTTCCCTTCCTCCCCCAGGAGGGGAAGCATCATGGGTCCTAAAGATAGCCCTGTGACAGAAAGGGGTCTGCGTGGCAGCACCAGACAGGGGTGCAGATAAAGTCCTCCCTCTGCACTGCCCTTTGGAAGATAAGGCTGGGCTGCTGCCTGTTTTTATGCATGAGAGATGAAAGTTGTAACTATGATCCTTTGATTGATAGAGCATTTCTCCATCCTCAGAGCCTTTGTGCAATACATCCTATTAGGCAGGAGGGGAAACTGAGACTCAGAGGAAAAAGCAGCATGCCCAAGGGCATGGAGTGGCGCAACGAGGACTGCAGCCTAGAGCTCTGGATCCAGAATCACATGTGTCTCCCCCAGTACCTGCTAAGTAATTTACACACATCCATTTGCCTTTCTGAGCTCCAGGGGGGTCTACAGGGAGAGGGGTTGCCGGTGTTCTGGGACCAGTTGTCTGAGAGTCCAGACACCCCCTCAGCCCTCACTTTTGTGGGCTGACTCCTAGCATTGTCCGGTCACCGGCAAAGTTTCCAGTCTTATCATGTCAAGTTTGAACACAGCCATTCCTTACAAACCAAAAGACACCATTACTGAGAGGGAAATCTCTGATGGGGGTCCCGTTTGTCTACAAGCCAGATAAGACAACTGTACAACCACTCACCACAAGCCTTCTCAGAGCCTCAGTTTACACACAATGCCTTTGTTAAGATTAGAATAGGGCTCCCCCCTCTCGGCAAACGAATTAAACACAAGGCCTCTGGTGCCCAAGTGAGCTGCTAGGGTCTGTGAATTTCAGTTCTCACTCAACCCAGGGGTGGGGATCCACTGTTCAAGGCATGCTATGGGCCTCATCCCCAAGGATCTAAAAGGCCCACCCTCTTTCTCCTCAACCCCCACTTCCCAGCATGCCCCCCCACACTCAATTTTCTCTCAAGCTCCCCACTTGGTGATCACAAAGGCTCCCCATCCCACACCCCGCCCCTGCCAACGGTCTGGATTGGATTTCTAACTCCCTACGTACAGCTGATGAGGTCTCATTCCCAGGAGGAACCAAGCATTTTCCTCGTCCTCTGCCCACACCCCCCCTCCACCCCCTTTGGAGAGCTCCTTTATGCTCTATTTTTAGTCTCTTGATTGCAAGTGAGAAGTCAGAATCAGAGTGTGCCAGGGAAATTGCCGCAGTAACCAACCCGGAAAAATGGACAGCAACTGGGGAGGGAGGAGGGGCTCAGGGCAGAGGTGGCCAAGGGGCATCTGGGCAGCAGCGAATCTCAAATTTTGGGTTGGAAAGGAGGGCAGAGGGTGTGTGATGCACCCCTCCTCCAGACCAGCATGGAAAGGTAGCTTCAGGAAAGCCACAGAGCCAGAAGGCCCCCTAGAGGCTGCCAGCCCAGCCCCCTCCTCTTCAGAGATGGAAACTGAGTCACATAGCTGGGCAGGGCAGGGCCTCGAGAAGCAGCCTGATTCAGAGGCTTCCCTCTCTTGGCCCTGCACAAGGAGATCCCACTGCTTGGCCAGGAAACGTTTCCATCTCAGACTCATCCTCAAAGCTGGTGCCATCCGCGTGCCAGCGTGGGTGGGACAGCCAGGGCGGCCTCCCCTGGCCCACTGGGCCAGCCCAGGCCGGATTCCGCTCCCTCGGGCCCACAGGTGCTCGCTTTCCCCTGCCGGCAAAGGTCGGTGGTGGCCCTCCGCTTGTGCCAGATGCACCATCACCATGGGGAACACGGACACGGACATGCAGAAAAGACGCAGGCAGGGAGCTCTTCCCCGCGACGTGCTGCCGCGCTTCCTAAATGAATGAACCGGCAGTTCCAAAACGGCAGCACAATTGGCAGTTATTGCTGGCAGTTTATCAGTATTAACTGATTAGGCCCGGGATGATGGATCCCCTGTCTCGCTAAGCCCTCTGCCCCGTGGGCCGCGCTCAGACCTCCGCGCCCCCACCCCCCCTGCCAGCCAGGTCCGTCGGGGCCTCAGAGTCCCCCCTGCCAGGCACCTGCCTCCCGCCCTGTCCCCAGCCCCAGGCTCACCAGCTCCCCACTCCCGACATTCTCCTCTCCCCCCAAAAGAGACATTTAAATAAATAAAACAAAATTCAAATGAGGACACTAAATCTCCCCGGCGTTTAATTGATGATCATTATGCTTGGGAACCTAAACTCTTTTAATTTCACTGCGGTGCAGGGAGATGAATTATAGAATTACAGTCGCCAATTATCAATCACGCCTTTGCTCTGAGTCTCTTGGCCGCCCAGCCGCCTAGTCCTCCCTCCCATAGGCCAGGGGTTGAAGAGGCGGGATATAATAGCTTTGGAATTATGAGCTCAGCCTGGAAACCGGGTGAATTCCCAGTTTTGGGGTGCCCCCTGTCTCCCTCCCTATCACCCCGTTTCTAGTGCACCACCTTTTCCACTTTAAAAAAAGAAAAGAAAAGAAAACAGTAGAGAAGAGAAAACCTTTTTCATTTAGAGCTCGGCATTTAATTCATTTTGTTCAGGGTAAGATGTACTTGTAGCTTCAGTCCCCACACTGGGCAGGATTCCAACAGCAACTTCTGCCCCAGCCCAGGCAGCTGCTGTCAGGCCCACCCCTGGAGGGAGGAGGTAGCCCGTGCTTAGGGAGGGTTTAAAGGGGCTCCCAGGCAGGCTTGGGAGTGCTGCCCCTGTGCTGGGCTGCGGAGCCTGGGCTCCCACCACTGGGGACTGATTCTATTGCCCTCTCCTTCCCGTCCTCCTTTACAGTGAAAATAATAATAATAATTTGAATAATAATTTCCACCAAAGCTGCGAATGATTTGCATTTGTATAGAGCTCTGCAATTTACAAAGTGCTTTCATGTGCATTATCTCATTTGATCCTCCCAATAATCCTGAGAGAGGTCAGTAGAGCAGGTATTTCTGTTATTCAAACGTTGATTCATTCATTCAACTAACATTTATTGAGTTTCTACTTTGTGCCAGACCCTGGGGATACAAAGGCAAGAAAAAAGGAGGCCTCCTTTCTCAAGGAATTCAGGGTCTACTGGCGAGTCCTACTAAGTGAACAGAAAATTGTAAGGCCTAGGAGGCCAAGTGTCCCCTGCACAGGGAGGAGGGGACACTCAGCTGAGTAACAGGGCCAGGGTGGGTCTCAGACCTGCTGCACAAAGTCCCAAGTATGTACTTTCCACCAACATACAACACACACACACACACACACACACACACACACACACACACACACACACGTGTTTATATTGTCACAACTGTCTTCATCTGGTCCACTGTTTTTAAGTACCCATATGAATATATTTCTAATCTTGTCACCCCAAATAATCCTCATTGGTAAACAATTGTGGGTCGGGAGAAAACAGCTGGAAGCCCCTGACCCCAAATGTCTCAAGGCCAAATGCACTCCCCAGCCCAGAGAGATGAGGGTTGTGAATGGAGCCAGGTCCTGGTCCTCACTGGGCACCTGACTCCTGGGCTTCCTTCCTGTGAGGTGCTGTGTGGAAGCTTCTGGTCAACTTTTCATGGTAGATTGATTGGTTGGCTGACGGTTGGTTGGTTGTAGTACTCTGTTTCATTCCCAAAAGGATCTGAGGTGGACCAGGACAATGCATTCTCTCCCAGAGGGGTGAAAGGTGTGAGTGTGGCTGTCTGGGAGTCACTGATGTATTCACTCAACTATCCCATCCCCAGGTTTCATCTTCAGATGGAGGACTAGTGCTCACCATCTGACTCTGGTCCACGGCTTCTTAATCATCCAGGTGCCCTGACTGCCGGGGCAGAGGGAGTGGAATTAGCCTCGGCCAGATGGCTTAGCTCAGCCCCCCAAAAGAGGCCAGGTCCCCAGATTCCCTGTTGGTGACTGACACAAGGGAGACAGAGCAAGGGGGACACTTTTAAAACAGTGTCTTCGCTTCTCTGCAGAGCTAAATATCTCTAAGAGGAGGTCCTGCAGGGATCACAGCCTGGGTCAGAGCCCAGCAGTCTGCTTGGCCAAAGCCAGGACAACTCTATCCTGTCACCAGCTGGCTTCCCCGGGCTCTGGGCCACTGGCCTCCAGCCACGGGCCAGGCACCCAGCCATGCCAGGGAGCCAAGCAGCGCTGCCATGGAGAGCTCAGTAACATTCTCCTAGGCCTTGGAAGGCTGGGATGGAACCAGGACACTAGTTAGAAATTATGTCTCCATCCTGAAGAGGAGAGAGCATCCCAACCTTTCCCTGGTTCTGAGCACTTCCTTCCAAGCCACATCCCATCTCACCCCCATGAGGCAAGGGAAGGGAAAGTGTACCTTTCAGTTCTGTAGCCTCCTGTCCCACCACAGCCGTTTTGCTCCCAAGCTGAACTGGGTCCCTTTATATCTCTCTGAGCTCTGCCTCTTGTGCTCGAACCTCAGCCCTCCCTCTACCCTGCCTGGTAAACATCCCTTCAGTTTTCAAAAGTTTCAACTACTAACTCCTCTGGGAAGACTTCCTGACTCGCCCCCCCCCCCCCCCCCCCGCCCATCACCACCAACCCAGAGTTGGCCTCCCCTTCTCCAGGCCTCCTGGGTCCTGCACAAGCTTCTCACACACTGTAGGGCAATTAATTTGTCCATTACGCTGCTTCTCCTCTGTGCTTTGAGCACCCCCAAAGGAAGGATTGTTTCTGTCATTACTGCATCCTTGTGCCTTGCCCAGAGTAGGGCACCAACTCACAAGGATAGAATCCAACTGGAGCCCTGTCCTAGGGTGCCCAATTCCTCCCAGTTTGCCCAGGAGGACTGAGAGACACTGTGGGGTGACAAAAGTGACACCGGACTGGGAGTCCTAGACCTTCTAGTCCTGGCTCTGCCGGCACACGGGCTGCCCTGCTGAACGCATGCCTTTGCCTCTGAGACACAGCACGTTCCAGATGTCTCCTACCCCAGGCAGGGAGATGCGGGCTGGCACCTACTGAGTCCTGGGCTCTGGGGCACAAGATTTACATTCAACATTTTATTTAATCATCCCGAAAAGGCCCTGCCATTTCACAGACGAGAAAACTGAAACCTGGAGAGGTCACAGAAGTTTCCGAAGCTCACCCACCTAACAATGGCAGTGCTGGGTCTCCAACCAGCTTTCTCTGGCACCAAAGCCCAAACGCCTTCCGCTCCATCCCCCGGCCCCTGGTGTCTGTGGTCCAGGCCCCTCCAAATCTAACTTTCTCTGGATCTCAAGGAGGCAGATGTCAGGTCTGCCACTGCTGCTGGGTCAAGCGCTCAACGCCAGGGAGAACCGGAGACCGTGAGCCGTACGTGGCTGAGGACATCCACCCTAGGAAAGAGATGGGGCGCAGCAGAGCATGAACGAGCAGCACTCCTCTGAAAACCTTACCTCAGGGCCAGGACAAAGGGAGGTAGCTGTTGAACAATTAAAGCCGTCTTTGTTCAAAATGACATGTCGAGAAATACCGCCAGGGAGAAAAACACAGAAGAAAGAGGCCAAGGAGGAACAGAGCAGCCTTGGCGGAGGATTGGATGGCGTCACAGAGGGGCACAAAGGTCAAGGCCTCCAGGAGGTGAGCCTCCAATGCCTGCTCATCTCCTCCATCCAGCATCTCTTCCACAGCTACCGTGGATGCTGCATGTCTGCATGAATCAGACACAGGCTGGCTCCCCGAAGAAGCCCCCACCCCCTCCAGGAGCAGGGGCCCACCCTCATCTCTCTGGGGTCTTGTCTTTCTATAGCCACTGTGCAAGCAGCAAGGAATGAACGTTTTGCTTCGGGCTGGGCCCACAGAATGGCCTTTCCGCAGCTCCCGTCCTAGTCCCAGCGGATGGTCAGAGGCTTCCACGGAAGACTGCTGCCCGGACCCTGCCCCTGCCCACAGCAGCCTGGCGGACCCACTGCTCGACTTCACCTGCTTCGGCGAATACGGGGTGGTGGCAGCTGGTGGCAGGGACAGGGGAGCCTAAGGAAGGATGGGACTCCTCTCTGGTTGTGAGTGAGCTTCACAGGTGACAGATGAGCTCATTAACCCCAGGAACCACCAGCCTGGCCCCGCCCCCATCTTGCCCATCCCCCACTCCTCCCCCCCTATCTTTCTGGCCCAGACCCTGTATCTTCCTTGCAGCCTCAAATAGCTGCGTTTCTGAAATGTAAAGTGCAGTTTCTCTTCTAATTACAAAAATAACAGCTGACAAACACGTGCCAAAGGCCCCCTCTTTTCCTCCTGAGCTAACAGCCCCATTAGGACAGATCCTGTTATCTTCTGTGCCCTCTCCATATATTTTATGGAACAGCCTCAAAAGTGCTCTGCAGCTCGTTCTCCCTCCCCACCCCCCTCTCTTTTTCAAGGCGATGGCTTTGTGAAAGCTGAGGGGAAAAATAAAGCCTTTTACTAAAATGTCACTCTGGGAAAAGGGGGGGAAATTTTCTAATAGGGCCATCGAAGGCTTGCCTTTTTTTTTTTTTTAAGTGTGATAAATTTGGCCTGTCTTTAAAAGACAGCTCAGTGTTGCTTATCAACCGTGATTTGACCAGATAGCCGTTTCAAAAAAAAACAGACACTGGTCTTTTTATAATAAATGAAAGCAATAAAACCAAGAGCTGGGCCAGAACTATAATTAAGAATCAGGAGCTGAAAACAGTGGGTGTGTCCACGGAGGGCCGAGTCCGGTCTTCGGGAGGAATGGGCCAGACCCCACGGGAAGAGGAGGGTGACTCCTCTTGCTCCGGGTCAGGAGGGTGCCCCTGATGTCCCCGCCCTCCCCTTCTTTCTCTCTCTCATTTTGGGAGAGCTCCTTCCCTGGACAGATGGGCCTGAGTGCAGGGAGGAGGGGACCAGGGAGGGGCTCATCACCAACCCCCAAAGCCAAATCGAATGCCTATTTGAAATTCAGCCAGAAATCCCCCTCCTTGCTCTGTCTGTGCACAATAAACATCCCAGACTCGGCTACTCCTAAAGAGCTATCTGTTTAACACAATCTCCATCTCAAGCGGCTGTTTTGCATTTCCTTTTGGCTTTATTAAAACTGATTTTCTATTTGCACTATAAAAACTGATCTGATTAAATTTCCATTTTTCCCCAAAGAAAAGACTCTCTTCTCTCTCCCTCTCCTTCTCTCTCTCTCTGCTGCTTCTCTCTCCTCTGTCTCTACTTGCCTTCCTGTCTTTTCTCCCTCCCACTCTCCCTCTCCACTCCTTTTTGCTTTTCCCAAACAAATACTTCTTGATGATTCTCCTTCATCCCTCTCTTATCCCCCCCCCAACTGGGTCCCCATGGCAGTTGCCATGGGGACAGCCATGGATAGTGTTCCTTGGGAAGGGAGCAGGAGGGAGCATCACCCTGGGACTCTGGAGAGAGGAGAATGAGGAGGCCTCTTTGGAGGGTAGCGGGTCATCTGTGAGACTTCAGCCACCTCCCACATACCCCTTATGAGGGGCCTCATACTCAGGGGGGGCCCGTGTGGCTGGATGGTGTCAGGGCTGCGTACCAGCTCTGTGTGCCACGATTCTAACAAAGCCAAGGTTGTGGGTTCGATTTCCCATTGGCCACTTAGCTCCTTCATTGTGCTCAGGGCCCCAGTGTGAATTTCTCACCCTGACTAAGCTGTGTGTGACAAAGGCCACTGGAGGATGGGCCAAGAAGAGTACAGCAGACAGTATGCAAACCTACCTGCGCTATATGAATAACAGACAGCACCCTTCCTTTCGCTTGTGTACTTATCTCTCCTTCTTGACAACAGAGAACCCCATGTCTTTTGCATCTCTGTGTAATTATAATGACAGCTATCACTCATTAAAGACTCACTATGGTATGCACTGGGCCCTAGCAGGTCACACACAATCTTTGTCATTCTTCCACCTGTCCCCTGAGGGAGATGCCATCTAAGAGAGCTTAAGTAATTGGCTAATGGGTAGAGGCAAACCTCAGAGCCTGTGCGGGTTTTTTTTTTAATTTTTTTTTTTTAGTTTATTTTGAGAGAGAGAGAGAGAGAGAGAGAGAGAGAGAATCCCAAGCAGGCTCTAAACTGTCAGTGTAGAGCCCAATGTGGGGCTTGAACCCACAAACCATGAGATCATGACCTGAGCCAAAATCAAGAGTCGGATGCTTAACCAACTGAGCCACCCATGTGCCCCACTCAGAGCCTGTGTTTCAACCACTGCACGACACTGTCTCATGAAAAGAAAGGACCCCTTATTAAAAACAAACCCAAAGTGCCCAGGGGTTGGCAGAGAAGACCTTAGGAAGCAGCATCTTGGACTAGAGGGTAGGCTAACAAAGTAGTTCACCTTGCCCCTTCTAAGGGCCCCTCCCTCCCCCCCCCCCCCGTGCCCTGCCTCACTGGGATTCCCCTGCCTCCGTGCTTGTAAAACTCCAGCCAAAGCTTGGACACACATCCCTTCCTCATGACACAGCTGAGGCAGGGCACAGCAAATATAAGTGACAAGTACCACCTGATTTCCCACTGCCCCTGAGCATCTGTGCATGCATTATCATTAATCAATGGTTAGATGGATGAGTGAATGAATGAATGAATGAATGAAGAGCTTGTTTGCTCATTAGACAAAATCAAGAGGCACGGATTAAGTTTCCTACAAGGCTGGGGCGATCCACTCGGTGCCAGATTCCAGTCTAAGAGGCCACCACTGTACCTACTCCAGTTGGATGGCAGGTACTGACTTGCGCACAAAGAAAGCCCTCACCTATCAGATGAGACCCTGTTTCCCCACACTCAAAGGTGGCTTTGCTCGCCAGAGCTGCCCAGTGTAGTATCTTCTCCATACATTAACTACACCATGCATATGAGAGTACATACATGTTTGTAACAGTTAATCCATGGTTACCTCCCTCTCTGGATCTGAGCCAAAAGATTCAGACCCACCACATCCCCCCATGCCAGGCTCAGCTCCCATCTCCACACTGTGGCTCACTGTGGCCTCCAGCATCAGGCGTTCTCTCTCTCTTTCCACCACCACGGGCTACCCATGGACTTCATGCCAGGCCCAGAGAGCCACTGGGATGACTGGCAAAAGACCTGCCCTGCAGTGCCGCAGAAGAGGTGAGTTAAGCTCTAAAGCACCGTGATATAGGTAATATGGAGGAGATGCAGAGAAGAACCCCAGCTATCAGGGAAAAGTGCTGGGGACAGACAGGGGAAAGAGAGAGACCGTCTGTTGAGAGGCAGGGGTAAGTCTTCGTGGAAAAAGAGGCCTGTGAATCCCCAATCTTGAAGGATGGTTATGATCTTGACATTCAGAAACACAGAGAAGGCTCTTCCAAGATGCTGCTGGAAAGCATGGGAGTTGCAGGCCATCCCGTTTGCCCAGGGCACAGTATGAGCAGTGGGGCACCAGGAAAGAAAGCCAGAGGTTGGCTGGGACCAGAATGTGAGGGGTTTGCCTACCACAGTGCAATGGGAGCCCCTGAAAGCTCAGTGCCTTTCTCTTTCGTCCCCATAGTGCAAATCCTCCTTGCCCCTTCAGTGTGCCTTTGAAGGCACACTTCCTCCAGAAAGCCTTCGCTGATCTCTCCAGGAGAGCTCTCTCTGCAGCTGAATGAACCTTCCCTTACACTCACTACCACTTGCTTGACATTTAAGCCTTCCTAAGTACCAGCCATGCTGAGCTGCTCAGTCACCAATGCTCATTACACATGTGCTGTTCCCTCTGAACTGCCCACCGACCACTGGCTCCTGCTTGTTGATCCTGTGTGCCCGTCCTGAGGCCAGAGCGGCCATCCCCTTCTCCAGGAAGCCCTCCCTAACCTTGGCCCCTCATCAATGCCACCCACCCCCCCGCGCGTCTCATGCTTCTTGCCTCCATTGCCCCTCTCTGCACTGATCCTTGTTTATGCATATTTCCCCTCCATCAGAGTATGGGCTCCTTGAGGGCAGGGACTATTTCTTTTCTTTAATTTTTTTTTAATGTTTATTTATTTTTGAGAGAGACAGAGCGTGAGTGGGGGAGGGGCAGAGAGAGAGGGAGACAGAATCCAATGCAGGCTCCAGGCTCTGAGCTATCCTCACAGAGCCCGACGTGGGGCTCAAACCCATGAACCGTGTGATCATGACCTGAGCTGGAGTCAGCCACTTAACCAACTGAGACACCCAGGCACCCCTGGACTATTTCTTTTTTCTTTTCATTCACTACAATCAGCACGGTGCCTGGCACATTTACAGTCTTTTTTTTAGGCAGGGGAAGAGGGACAGAATGAGAGCAAGAGAGAGAGAGAGGGAGAGAGAGAGAGGGAGAGAGAGAGAGAGAGAGAGAGAGAGAGAGAGAGAGAGAGAGAGAGAATCATAAGCAGGCTCCACACTCAGCATGAGCTTGAGGCAGGGATCATGACCATGACCTGAACCGAAATCAAGAGTCTGAGGCTCAAATGACTGAGCCACCCTGGTGCCCCCATTTTGGGTCTTTAATAATTATCTGTTAAATGAATGGGTGGACCCCTGAATGAATAGAACACTCCCTTGTGAATATCCTACATAGTGTTTTGGTTTGCTTCTTAAAAAAAAAAAAAGTTTATTTATTTTGAGAGAGAGAGAGAGCAAGCATGCATAGGAGCAGGGGAGGTGCAGAGACGGAGAGAGAATCCTAAGCAGCCTCCACGCCCTCTGTGCAGAATTCGACGCAGGTTCGAACTGTGAGACCATGACCTGAGCCAAAATCAAGAGGTGATGCTTAATGAACTGAGCCACCCAGATGTCCCTGTTTTGGTTTGTTTCTTGAGTCTCTGTGGATACATTGTTCCTCCAGTTTGCAAGTTCCCTAAGGACTGGGACCCTATTTTCACACCCTCAGCAATTAGTACAGTGGTATGCTTAGAAAAAATGCCTCCCATATTTTGACCAAAAAAAAAATATATATATATATATAATATATATATGTTATATATATTATATATGTATGTATAATATATATTATATATATGTATGTATAATATAGATAATATATATTATATATTATACATTATATATTATATATATAATGTATAATATATATAACGTATAATATATAATATATATTATTATGTATTTTGTATATGTATGTATATGTATGTATTATATTATTATATTATATATATTATATATATTTTATATATATAATATAATATATAATTATATTATTATATATATTATTATGTTTTATGTATATGTATGTATATGTATTATGTATATATATTATATAATACATAATATATATTATGTATTATAATATAATGCATATTATATATGTATATCTGTATCATGTGCCTTGAACCAAAATCTGTGCTTGAAGTCTCTGGAAGCTTCCCAAGACAAGCAAAGCATGGTTTCTGTGCCCATGAACAAGCCACCCAGTCAGAGGCCTGGGGCGAAGAGAAACCACTGGAACTTAAGTCTCATGAGGGCAGGGAGTCGTGCGTGCTTTGCTCATTCCTTTATCCTGCGCCTGGCAGATAATAGCTGTAAGAAATATAACCATGCACAGAAAGGTGCCTTAAAAACTGTAAACACCACACAAAGGTTTCTTCTGATAACTGCCTGCGTATAGGAAACCACAGTGAGGAGAATGCAAAGAAGGAGGAGGAGGAGGAGGAGGAGGAGGAGGAGGAGGAGGAGGAGAAGAAGAAGAAGAAGAAGAAGAAGAAGAAGAAGAAGAAGAAGAAGAAGAAGAAGAAGAAGAAAGGGGAGGAGGAGGAAGAGGAGGAGGAAGAGGAGGATGGGGGGAGGGGGAGGAGGAGGGAGCAGTGGTGGTGGCCAGGGTCACAGGGGAAGCAGCGGTTTGTTAGAAAAGACGCGGGATGTGGTTTTGGACATTTTGTGGTGACAGCAAGACATTTAAGGAGAGATGTCCTACAGGCTGCTGGATTTATGAGACTAGAGTTCTGGGAAGAGGTCAAGACTGGAAATGAAAATCTGAGCATCTTGGAAAAAGAGAGGATAGCTGCAAAATGAGCTCATGCAGGAAGTAAATCTAGCAGCAGGAAAAGGCAGCATGGTGAGGCGGGGGTGGGGGGGAACCCTTGGGGGACAGCCCCAAGGATGGAGACAGAGGAGGCAAAACCAGGGAGATAAAGCAACCAGAGAACAGTAGTGGATAAAAGGACAAGAAGGTTGAGTGCTATCTGACTTGCCTTTGGAGATTTGGGCCTTTTTTCTGACAGCTTTCATCTCTGTCTTTTCTCAGGGGCAATACAATCATGTCCTGCTCTGAATTCTGGCTTGGTCCCGACCGCCTTCTGAAGGTTGTCCCCTCCCACCACACACGCACTCACCTTCCCCTCACACCCTCTCTCCAATCAGACCATCAGTGGGGACCACAGAGTATCATGGGTCCCCACCAAATCATAGATAAAAAGGAAAGAAAACAAAGGCATTCACAAAACATCACATCCTTTGCTCTCATGCCACAGATGAGGCCCAGAGAGGGAATGTAACCTGCTTGAAGTCACACAGCTAGGAAGTGGCCAGTAGGACAAGATACCAGGCCTCCAGTGTCCCAGGTTAGTGCCCCTGGATTTCTGGCACAGTGCACCCTACAGAGAAAGCAGAAACCCAGGGGGAGAACACAGCCTGCCTAAGATTCACAGCTGGGCTAGGCTGTACCAGAATCCAGAGACTGAATTTCCTGTCCACACACTTCCCACTCCACAAGCTGCCTGCTGGTCTCCCAGATCTTCAGGCCAGCCTTCGGGCCCACAATGCTCCCTAGAGCAAGCAGACACAACCTCGAAAGTTGAGACTGCAGGGCAAAGATCGGAGGCTCAAGCCCTCACTGCACCCTGCCTCTATATATCCCCTCTGCTCAGCAAAGTTCCCCAAAGATGGGCTGCCTTTAAGGGCTAGGGACTTTTGCTCCCAGAGCAGCAACTGTTAACCTCCCTTCATCCACACCTAGAATCTGGGCCATTCCAAAGACACAATTACACAGCCTTTACCATCCCAGCACCCAGAGCTGCTGGCTGCTTAGAAACCCCTGGCCCTCCTTGTCCTGAAGCTGCCAATTTCCTCATCAGTATTTTATTTGTCTGTTTTGCTCATTTTTAAGCTGGTGGCAATTGCTATTTAAATTGTTTTGTAAAGTGTCTTTGCATTTACAATGCCGGCTGTCAGCAGCCCCACAATAGGAAATGAGATTTGGCATCAAAGGCAAAGGCGCTACTAAAATACATTTTAATAAATATGTAAATCAATTAATCAATCACCCATCCAGGGAAGGAGCTTCAGGAACACAGGCCGGCTGAGAGAGGAGTTGGAGAGAATGTGGGGTCCAAGGTGATAGAGGATATTCAGTGGTCAACGAGCCTGGAAATTATGGGCACATGTGGTCCTGGGGCCCTGGCCTGGCTTCCCACCCTCCCAACTCTGCCTAAATGGGGCCCCACAGGGTGTGGCACAGCAGCCCCACTAAAAAAGACAGGGTCCCATCAAGATAAAGAAAAAAATCAGCTCCGGGGCTGACTGAAAAACCCCCACCACCCCCAGTATCTTCCCTATTGATGCCGTTTCCTAGGAAGTCAAAGATGAGAAAGTTCTCGCAAGGCTTATGTCTGTAAAGAGGACCAGCCTAGGAGATTAGCATCAGAAAACATCAGGAAAAAATGACCAGCTGTTCTTTTCCTGAGATGCCACCAAAAAGAGAGGAGCTTAGCTGTAACAAGAAGCTTGAGTAGTTAGGGAGAGAGGGTTGCTGTCCCCCAGGAGAGGGTCCTGCCTAAGGAAAGTAAACAGGACGCAAGGGACAGTATTGAGGGGACAGAGAAGATGCCTACGAGTAAAGAGCTTTTAAAGCAGGAACCCAAATACACACTGTAGCTGATGAGCAAGGCAGGGGTGTCTGGTGGCAAGGGCCTGGCCACATAGTCACAGAGCCTCCGCTTGTACTAAGGTGTGTTATCAGAGCATCCTTCTGGCCAATAAGATCTGAGCTTGAGCAGGCATGCATCTCCAAACCTTGGCCGGACAAACCCTATAGAGCCTCTCCCAGCCCATCGTGTGGGGTTTACTAAAGAGAGCATCTCAGACTTATGGGGAGGTACACCCTCATGTAGCTTCGGTATGACCTGGGGCAAGTCACTTGTCCCCTCTGGGCCTCTGTCCACTCATCTAAACAGTGTAAGAGCTGAGCAAAATGAACTCGAGACTCAAAAACTCTCTGACCCGATTTCCCCATCACTGTGGAGGTGGAACCAGTATCCTCCCATTACAGCTGCCAGACCTTTGCGACCATCAGCGAAGACTGGCCTGACCCAGACAGGGAAGGGACTGACAATCTGGGGTCTGAAGACCAGGGTGGACCCGTCTGAAGGGCCACAATATGCCTACCCCCCGCCAAGTGACCAGGATATGGGAAGAGTGATGTACACCCCCAGAGGAAGCTAAAGAACCCCACGCAGCTTCTGTACTCGCTCCCTACCCCACCCCCACTGCCTCCCCTGGAAGAGGTAAGCCCTCTGATTGAAGACCTGTCTGGCTCCCAAATTACCTCGTTTTTTAAACTGATGCCACCTGAACCAGAGGGCAAACATTCCCATTAGGGCTGAGAGTGTGCACACATATCCACCCTGAGTGCCCGGCTATGTATGCAAATGGCATACACGTGGGTGGTGTTTCAGTGAGCACACACAGATGCGTGACTTCGGGCACGTCTGCATATACTGCTGTGCCTATACATGTTGCTCAGCGTGTTCACATTCAGGCAGGCATGTGTGTTTGTTACATACACGTTCATTCCATTCACACGTGTGTACCTTTCAGCCAGTCTGCATGTGCGAACGGTGCTTAAGAGCCATGCTTTCAAAATACCCCTGTGGTCAAGACAGACTGCAGGCTAGGTAGGGACTGGTGGACATTTCTTGCTTATCCTGCTCTCTTCTCCCGGACAGTCCACTTCACAGTGCTGCCCGACACTGCTACCAGGCAGGCTGCCGCCAACCTGTGCCTGCTTCTTCCCAAACCCACGGAAGCAGAGGCTTGGAATAAGGCAGTTTTGAGTACGGAGCTGTGGGGATCATTTGGCCACGGACCAGACTCTGCTCAACTGCCAGTGACCTGCTACATGCGACCAAACACAAGAGTGGGGACAGCAAGTGTCCAAGGAATCCCTCCGCCCTTTCCAGAAAGATCCAGGAATCATTCTAAAAGGTGCCAGGCAGTGTGTCTCTGAGCCCTCAGGGCCACACCAGGCTCCACCGTGCCACCCACACACAACTGTTAGAATGAGCTCTCTCAAAAGCCAACTTGACATCTTCCATGGTACCCCTTCCGTGGCTTTCCACTCCCCACCTCCAGGTTGCTTTGCACGACCCAAACACCCTGATGTGATGTCTCCGTCTCCAAACTCTTCTCTCGCACCTCCCCTACACTCCAGTGGCCCCCAAAACATGCCACAACGCTTCACACGTCCATGACGTTGCTCACACTGAGCCCCTCTGCCTGAGTGGGACCCTTCCAACTTCAACTTGTTCAAGATCTACTCAGCCTTAAAGAGCAGCTTGCAGGAACCCCTCGCTCACCCATCCAGGCTCTTCTTCGGTGTTCCTGTAAGTCAGCATGGCTATGTTATAACACTGTGCTATACTTCCTTATTATCTGCTCACCACTTTTTCTTCCCTGCTGGTCTATAAAGATCCTGAGGCAGGGACCGCATCCTAGTCATTGTGGAGATGCAGGTAGGAATGCCCACTGAATGACCTGATGGCTCTCTCTAGATGGCTTTGCAATGAGCTGGTTGAGGTTGGGGGCTCCTCATGGCTTCCAGAAGCTATAATGCTGGGCAGCTGGCATGCCCAGCCTCTGGTATGCATTCCCTCAAGAGCAGATGGCACCATGCTTAGATTGTTTTGCAAAGTTGCTCTCAATTTCTCCCTATAAAACAGTAGAACAACAGCAATGCATGGCAGTCCTCTCCTAGAGCACAACCCATATGCATCTAGCATGCCCAGCCCGAGCATGTATTAAGCATGCTTTTTTTATTCTGATGCTTTGACATCTGATTCTTATTGCCTTGTTAACACTGGAGGGACTGCCCCTCGTGAGACAAGCTAATTCCTAGAAACAGCAAACACATAGAGGGCACCTGTCATATGCAAACAAACCAATCCAGAGCCCAGACCCCCAACTGCCTCCTTTATCGGGCCCTCACAGGGCTCTTACACTGCAGGCTGCTATCACTCTGCCCTAATAACCCCAAGGCCAGGCATCAGACGACTAGGAACACCCCTATGCCCCAGAGCCCACTGAAACTATTCAAACTAGCCAAGGCCAAGCTTGTTCACCCCACCTTGTCCATTCCTTCCCTCGAAGACCACTCAGAGTGTCAAACTGGTTACACCTGATGACTGCCTCAACTGGTCACTCCACAGTCCCAAATATGCTGTCCCCCTTGCTCCCCATGACTCCATCAATCCCACCCTGAAGGTGACACCATTTCTGGGGACACTTCTGAAGTGCCAACTTCATTAAGATTGATTTGGCCTGCCCACCATTCTGACAGGTCCAAAAGCAAACACGGCGGGGCCATGGGGGAGATTTGGTCATAATTACCATCTTTAATTACTGCTAAAACATCAATTGCTCTTGTTCAATTAGCAGTGTGGTTTCAGGCATGAGAAACTTTGCAACACAAAATAAGCTGAAAATTGATTTCTGAACACTTAATGCAGATCTGAAATTGCTAACCTGATAAGGTTGTCATAGAAGAGCCAATGTGTCCGAGGAGGAAGTTTGCGGGCTGTAATTGCCTCGCTAGGAAGATTAATAACTTGTATACTTACATCTTGTTCATCAAGTAGGAGGCACTGGTTGGGGGGAGCCAGAGCGGTGGGTGGGTGTGAGGCATGAAGGCAGAGGGAGGGTGTTAACAAGGACAACGGCAATTAGGCAGGAGAGAGCGGCAGCCTGAACCCAATGGTCCGTGAACGAGGACATGGCCCTCTGGGATGGCGCGCGGGAGGGGCCAGCTGCCTGGGATGGCTGCCAGGGAGAGCCGACCTCTGCAAAGATGGCAGGTATCGTTGCAGGCTGGTGGGGAGAGGGCGCCCAGGTCCCAGACATCTCCACTTTCTCTCCGAGCCGTGGAAAAAGACCTCAAGGTCAAACACCCAAGAAAGCTCAACTGGCTTATGAAAGAGCTTTGTCTGTTCAGGCCTCCAGGCAAGGAAAACAGTCCAATGTAACAGACAAGAGGAACCACAGCTGGGCCCGGTATGCAAAACTGCTGCCCCAACTGCTCTCATCATCTTCTCTCATTCAGATGCGAGGGTTTTCCTGCCGTGGAACTGAGTGCATTTCTTGGTGCCTATCACATAATGGCTTGGTGCATATCATCTGTGAGCTACCAGGTGCTCCACAGACTGTGCAATTGCTGTCGTCATCATCGTCATCATCATCATCACCATTATTATTCCTCTGGGCTTGTGGTTGATGTAATGGCAAAGGTCAAACATCTGAACAGTCTTAGGAAAGTCCCCTCTCTCTCCAAACCCTGTCATTGAAGCTGAGGAAAATGTCCCTTCTCGTCTTATGGAACTAACATCTACTGTGCACTGGTATGTGCCAGGAACCGGACAAAGCACTAGACAGAGAGTTGGGTCAATGGATCAAGAGATGGATGGATAAATGGGTAAATTGATAGATGTTGGTAAGTAGAGCAGATTGGTAGGTAGGTAAACGATAGAGACAGGTTATTGCATTTAATCCTCTAAACACACTAGGGGGTAGGTGTTACTATCCCTATTTGATGGATGAGAAAAAATAGGACTTAGGGAGATGAAGTAACTTACCCTAAAGTCACATACCTACTAAGTGGTAGAGCTGAGATTCAAAGCTATACCTGTCTGAGGTAAGACACAATACTCTCAATCTCTACTCTCTGCCCCTGAAGTGTCCTTTGAACTGGTGCTTTCCCCAAACTGTGCTGGCTCCCCTGACAGATATGACTGGGAACCAGAAACGTCCTTGCCCAAGTCAGTCTACATGTAAACTTGGAGACAGACATTCATCCGACCAGCTGTGCTATGTATGCAGTCAACAAATACCCGGTCCTGAGCAGCAAACCAAACACTCTCAGGAGACACACCTGCTAATGCTAGGCTTAGCTGGAGCCAGATTGTAACCAGTCCCCTCTCTTTAATTTTCTTAGAGCACAAGCCCATGACCCCTGTAGATCCAAAATTCAACTCAATTCAACAAATGTTTATTGAAGACCTCTTGCCTACACCCAGAGATAGAAAGAAGAGTAGACTTTCCAAACACTCACTCTCTGGAAGAGGGATAGGAAAAGGGACGATTGTATCCATGTGATCTGTGCAGAACAGATGAATGAGGTGCCAAGTGCACAGGAGAGGGGGGGAGCAGTTGAAAAAGGCTTCCTAGGGGAGGTGATGTCTGAGCCGGCTTTACAGCTGGCCAGGAGTTAGCCAGGCAGACAAAAGAGCCAAAGGGATCTCCAGACAGAAACATAGCGATGTGAATGGCCATGGTCTGTTGGAGGAATGAGAATCTGCTTGACGTCTCTGGCCTTAATGCCTGAGGTTGGGTGTGGAGTATCACGGAGAGATGAGGCTGGAGAGGAGAAACCAAATGATGAAAGGGCTGTAGGCCACACTAGACTTTATCTAGTAGGTGTGAGGGGTCAGCATTGCATGGCAGAAGGCTCTCTCTGGCTGGAGGGGAAAGGTGGTATATTAGTTTGCCAGGGCTTCCACAACAAAGAACCACAAACTGGGTGGCTTAAACAACAAAGACTTATTTCCTGGAGGCTAGAAGTCCAAGATCAAGGTGTCAGCAGGGGTTGGCTTCTTCTGAGGCCTCCCTCCTCAGTTTCAGTTTGTTTCCCTGTGTCCTCATGCGGTCTTCCCTCTGTGCATGTCTATGTCCTAATATCTTCTTCTCATAAGGAGATTGGTCATATTGGATTAGGGTCCACCCACATGACCTCATTTTTACTTAATTGCCACTTTAAAGACCCTGTCTCCAGATAAGGTCATTCTGAAGCACTGGAGGTTAATACTTCAACAAATAAATCTTGGGGAAACACAATTTGGTTCGTAATAGAGAGACAAGAGATAACTAGACCAATGGGAGCCTGTTGACACAAACAGGACAAGGAGGGGTGAGGCCTGAATCCCCCAAAGCAAGAGGGGGGAACTACGGTGTAGAGAGAAAATAAATAGGCTGTGTGGGTAACCAGATGGAAGGACTCCCCTAAAGTTGCAGATGCTCATAGGGTTAGAGGCTATGTCATGGGGCCACCTGCTCCAGAGAAGTCTCTCTAAAATGTTCATTTTCAGGACTCCTTGGGACAATATGGTGTGCAAATCTGCAAAGCAAACCTACACTCAGTGCAAACCATTGACACTGAGAAAACTATTACATGCTGGTTAGAGAGGTGGCCTACTCTTGGACAGGACCCCAGACCAAAAGTCAGGAGGCCTGGGTTCTGGGACCCATTCTCTTTAAGAAAGTCATTTCTGTTGGTGACTCAGTTTTCTCCTCTGTAAAAGGAAAGGGTTGAACTAGATTGTCTTTTACGTTAACCTTGCATCTTATTATTAAACTTACTGACCTTGCAGCTTATTATTGTAGAAGGAACAGAGTGGGAATGAGTCACAGGAGTAAAGAGAGGCCAGAAGAATAGGGCAAAGTGGGAAAGAAGGAGCAAGCCCCCCACTCATCACACTGACCACACTCCAGGGACAGTCTTCATATGCTCAGATCCAAAGACCAAGCCAAATCAGTGCCACCTTAGCCTGGAATGAGTGTTTCTACCAGTCACTTAAGAGAAAATATTAATTGTAATAAGTAAACACTGGTACAACAAACCAAAATGCTTTATAACCTAAACTACTTCAATGCTGATGACCCTAAAAGTACTCCCCGACCCTCTCCCCCTGACCCCAGACTCCATATCTCCCTCTTGCTCCACGTCTCCCTCCCACTTCCTGGTTTCAGTCAGTGGTACCATCTTTGACCGCCCTCCATCTTGCCCACATTACCAGTTAGCTCCTGAGTTCTATGGCTCTGTCTGTCTCAGCAGAGGATCTTCGCTCTATCCTTCCTCTTTCTTCCCTTCCAACACTACCCCGGTCTTGGAATTTTCCAGGTGCACAATTGTTCCAGTTTGTTCTCAGTTCCCAGGACTTGCTCCCTCATGCTGAGAGGCAAGAGCCTCCTAACTGGGTTCTTCCTCCAGCCTCACTTCCCTTGGTGCTTCTTGCATATTCTTACTACCAAGCCCCATCCCTCCTAGGGCCTGCCCAGGTGCTGACTCATGTGAATGCCACCCAGGTCCTGAGCCAATGAGAGCCACTGCTCTGTGGGGGAGTTCCCAGGTCAGTGGGGAAAGGAAAGGGAGAAGGGTGGGGGACCAAGTGCAACTGCCACCCACTCTGCATATCCAGTCTCATGTGGTACTATTCCTCAGCATGCCCCACTCCATCCAGGCGTGGTTTAGGGGCTTCCCCCCAAGCTCTACAAACTCAACCCCAACCACAAGTCATTGCCTAGGTTATGCTTGCCCATATAAACCCTCATGCCCACAGTCCCCTGCGAAGGAGACAGTCCAAGATTGTAAATACTCTAGTGTGTTACTGAAGAGCCTTCAACCATAGCTACTTGACCAGTGAAAGGAACTGATCCAAGGTTTCATAAAGAGAAAAAAGTTCTATCCAAATAAGGACAATGGTTATTGGCTGGACTAACCAAATTGTCTCAGAAGTTTGAATAGGAAACTATAGTGAGAGCATCAGTCAACTGGTAGCAAAAGTAAAAACTGAAAAGACATAGAAAAAGGCATTAAGGCAATAGAGTTATTAGTGTGTTTTGAGTAAACAGAGACTACGAGCAAATAGAAGCTATATGCTAATTAGACCACCAAAATAAAGAATGGTATGGAACGTCTGGTTGCTGTTTCTTCCTTGAAAAAAAAAAACAAAACACTTCTCTTGAAAATCACCTAAAAGCAACAAGAAGAATAAGAAATGAACTCTCTTTGACAAAGCTAGCAGAGACCTATCAATATAGACACAACACATAACTGGGATGCAGAAAGATGCTAAGAGAAAACAGTGTGGCACAGCGCTCAGGTAAAGCTGGCCAAACATACCCTCCAAGGTAAGTGCCACTCTCCAGGGGAGGGAAGGATGGAAGGAAGGTCTCTTTCTTTACTATTTACTTTATTATTACTAACTCTCTTGTTAGTAATAATAAGGACAGGTATGTGGGCTGAACACTGGGAGCTTTCTTGAACCTATTTTCACAAGCAAAGGTGGAGTCAATGATGAACCATATAGAAAAGTCACATTTGCAGAAAGCAGTCTCTTAGTGAAGTGGGTTAGAGGAGAGAGGCTCCACATTATGAGCATATCTGTAGTTGTCATTGCCAGTTGGCTAGACAGAAGGAAAGCTTAAAAGATCTTATACTCATGTCCCTGTAGGAAAGTGCTGGTAGCCTACAACATGGCCATGCTCTCCCTCCTCCACTCCAGAAGCTGATGCAAACAGCTGGTCCAGGAAAAAGTTACTTCATTAAAAGAGGAATTAATAACCAGAAAGAAACTACCATAGAATTTATAATGTAAAGATATTATAACACAAAAGTAGAGAAGAGAGGAAAATTAAACAGTAGACAAAAAACTCTCACCAGAAAAATGAACATATTATGATAGGAATTTTTAAAACTCAATGAAGCAATTACTTCTACAAACCAAGAACACAAAGAAGAGATACAAATGTTTAGGGGAAAAAGTATGGCAAGGCAAGCAAAGGATGTAAGTCATGAGACGGTAGAGCTCAGAAAGAAAGTAGAAGACAATGTAAAGCCAATTACAGTCACTGCTGAAAGCATAGGAAAGTGATATGGAGGACAGAATTGAAAAAAAGAGAAAAATCGGTAGAAAGTTATAAGAGGCTTAAAAAAGATGACAGATAAATGGTAGGTCTGAAAGGTAGACATATATATAATTCATATCATTATGAAGAGAACATATATTTAAAGATATTTATAAGAATTTTCCAAAAAAGATAGAAGTAAATCTACCAATTAAAAAGTTCTCTTATGTCCCAGGAAAATACCAGCAAAGAATGATCAAATCTAATAAATATTCTGGACTTCAAAGATAAATACTCCTCTGGAACATTCAGCCCAAAAGATCGAGTTGCTTTTAAGGGTGAAGGAAAACAACCAGGGTAACCTCAGACATCTCCACAACATTATTCAAACAAAGAAATAACAGAATAACTGAAGATGCTATATCCAAGCAAGCTATCAATCAAGTGTAAAGGTAACATTACGAACATGCTGGGGAGCCTGGGTGGCTCAGTCAGTTGGGTGTCCGACTTCGGCTCAGGTCATGATCTCACAGTCCGTGAGTTCGAGCCCTGCATCAGGCTCTGTGCTGACAGCGTGGAGCCTGGAGCCTGCTTTGGATTCTGTGTCTCCCTCTCTCTCTGCTCCTCCCCTGCTCATGCTCTGTCTCTCTCTGTCTCAAAAAAAAATAAAAATAAAAACATTTTAAAAAATTAAAAAAACAAACAAACAACATTTACAAACATGCAAGAACACAAGAACATCAATCTTGTGAGCTTGAGGAATCCACAAGAGGGAAATCTCAAGCCAATCAAAAGATGAGTGGAAGAAAACAGAAAGCACAGCAGCAGAACTGAAGTGACATGAAATCATGTAACTGAGACTAAGACCAACACTAAAGCAATGTGCCAATTGTGGTTCTAGAACCAAGGATAAAGGTCTTAAACCCTGATAATATAGAAATTGCATAACCAACAAAACCTGGCTCAGGGAAAGGAAGAGAAGGTAGAAAATAGTGTAAATATGTTGATAACATTTTGCTTACAACTGGCTATCAAAGACATCATTAAAGCTAATAAAATAATAGACATGTATGAATATTTAATAAGAATATTTACACGGTATAAGAGGAAAACATTCAGAAAAACAGTAATAATATGATCAACTAAAGTGGTGGGGGGAGATAGGATTTAGTGGAAATATAGCAATTTTATCATTCTTGAGAAAGCATTCAATAAATACTAGGGAATACACACACACACACACACACACACACAGACACACACACAAAAGGTAACCACTTGGGGGGAAATAAAAGCCTTTCAAATTATTAGAAGAAATATACACATAAAAAACAAGCAAAACACAATATGGAGTAAAGGATTCAAAAAATAAATGAAGCAGCAATAAAACCAGAACATAGAACATAAAACATGATTTAAAAGGGGGAAAAAAAAGGGCACCTGGGTGGCTCAGTCAGTTGCAAGTCTGACTTCAGCTCAGGTCATGATCTTACAGCTTGTGGGTTTGAGGCCTGCATCGGGCTCTGTGCTGACAGCTCGGAGCCTGGAGCCTGCTTCAGATCCTGTGTCTCCCTCCCTCTCTGCCTCTCCCCTGCTCATGCTCTCTCTCTCCCTCACAAATAAATAAACATTAAAAAACTTTTACAAGGAAACAAAAACCTAAAAGCAAACATGTCTGTTATATTAATTTATGTGAATGCGATCATTTTACCTATTAAAATATTTTTATTCTCAGACTGGATCACAAAAGTGAGGTCCAAATTTCTTAAGTCTCTTAAAGCACGATTGCCTAGAGGCTCCTGGGTGGCTCAGTCGGTGAACCATCTGACTTCAAGTCAGGTCATGATCTCATGGTTCGTGGGTTCGAGCCCCGCATCAGGCTCTGTGCTGACAGCTCGGAGCCTGGAGCCTGCTTCGGATTCTGTGCCTCCCTCGTTCACGGACCCCCCCCACCCCCGACTCATGCTCTGTCTAAACATTAAAAAAAACAACAACAACATGCGACTATGCGATTGCCTAGAGAGGTTGAAAACAAAGGGGTGAATATAGAACACGCAAGCACAAACTAAAAGGAAGAAAGGAGCACAATTTTAGGGGCTGATTAGATTGAAGTTGGGGACATGGAGTAAGACACAGAGGGACATTAAACTAAAAAGACAGAAACGTTCTAACAATAAAGACCACCATCCCCAGTGATGACTGAACAGTTATGAATACTTATATTTCAAACATCACCACGTCATCCTTCTTTAAGTAAAACTACGCGATACACAAGAAGAACAAAGAGCATTTTAGTAGTCAGAGATGACACTTGGCCACCCAGCCCATGCCAGAGGAAGTAAACAAAAACTAACAGGATACAGGGGAGAAAATAATCAAAGTACTAAAGTTATCCTGATACCCTGAACATAATACCTTCCATACCCTGAAAACAGAAAATTTAAAAACTGAAAACCTTAGGCTTCAAAGACAACCTCAATATACTCGCCAAAATAGAAACCATTCATACCATATGCCGGGATTATAATGAAATAAAATTAGAAGTTTTTCAATAAAATTCTTACCACTCTGAAATTTTTATTCTTTCTCTTAAAGAGCACTTGGGACAAAGAGGAAGTCAAAGCTGAAATTGGAAAATACCTTTAAATGATCCTAATGAATATGTTATGTCAGAACTGTGCTAAAAGCATGTTCATAGGTAAAAATGAAAATAAATTAATTAGGCATGCAACTCAAGAAGTTAAAACACAGACAACAAATTCAACCTAAGGAAAGCAGAAAGAAGACATTAGTTATGTAAAAGCAGAATACAATGCATGAAATTAAAGAACTGTAGAATTAATATATATATCTCCAAGAGGAAATTTTTATTAAAAAAAAAAGCTCATAAAAGAGATAAGCCATTAGCTAACATTATCAAGCCAAAGGGAGAAAACAGAAATACCCAAAATAAATAATTATAATGGGAAAATAACCATAGAAACTGATAAAATTTAAAACATAATGACACTATTTTGCTCATTGTTATGCAAAATAATTTGAGAATACGGAGAAAAGGATAAGTTTATAGGAAAATATAAATTGTTAAAATTAACTGTAGTCAAGTGACATAATCTAAGGGATCAATTGTTACAGAAAACCAGAGACAAATGTCAAAGCTGTCCCTCCTCCCCCCCCCCACCCCGCCAAAAGAGCACCAAGCCCGGGGACTGTCACTGAAGAATTCTAACCAACCTCCAAGAAATGGATCATTCTGATGCTCTGTAAATTCCTTCCCCACATACAAGTGCATACAATTTTTTTGGAAATGGTATAACACTGACATCAAAATCTGACAAAAAACACAAAAAGAAACTATAGCCCACTGTCACTTATGAATATCATAACAAAATAAGTTATATAAAACATTAGACAACAGAAAATATATATACGTGAAAGCACCAGTTAGACAATATAGAAGAAAAAAAAAAACATCTAGAAGAGACAGAAGAAAATCAGATACACAAAACAAAACCAGGACATATGGAAGATCAAGAAGGAAAACAAACCTGGATAACACATATGACTTGCAGGTGAAGACTTAACGTCAAAAATATGAAACCTCCCTTTATGTTAAGATACAGATTCAATGTGATCCTGCTCCCCCAAATATCAACAGAGTTGGGATTTATTTTTTAAATTTTGTTTCTTTGTTTTTGTTTGCTTGGGCTTTGGGGGGCAGAACTCAAAAGATGATTCTGAAATAAATAATGACTTCCAGAAACAAGTAAGAGAGAATTGCTAGAAAAAATATTTTTTAAGGGGTAGTGGGTGGAAGAAGAGGACTAACTAGCCTTACCAGGTATTAAAACAAATTACAAAGCAACAAAGCTATAATAATTAAAACACCATAGTATGAACATGAACACATGGAAAAATCAATGGAACAGAAGAAGCCCAAAGACATCTTTCAAAAGGGAGGAAGATAGAGGTTTTTTTTTTTTTAAATAAAAAGCATTTGGGGGCACCTGGGTGACTCAGTCAGTTAAGTGGCTGAGTCTTGATTTTGGCTCAGGTCATGATCTCCCAGTCATGAGATGGAGCCCCGTGTCGGGCTCCAGGCTCAGTGTTCAGCCTGCTTAAGATCCTCTCTCTTTCTCTCTCTCTCTCTCTCTCCTTCTGCCCCTCTGTCCAGCTCTCTCTCTCTCTCTCTCAATCAATCATTAATTAATTAATTAATTAATTAATGGCATTTAGCCATTGGAGAGAAACATTAAAAAGTAAACTTGGGTTCCTTTTTTCCTTTCTTAAAATCTTTAAGTAATCTCTAGACCCAATGTGAGGCTCAGACTCACAACCCCAGAAGCAAGAGTTGTGTGTTCCACCGACTGAGACAGCCAGGTGCCCCTAAAGTTGGATTCCTATCTCACACCTCACACCAACATTAACTCGGGAAGAATCATATATTTACATTTTTTACAAAATAAAACCAGAAAATTCTGGAAAAAAAAAAAGGAACAATCTTACAAATATAATCTTAGATTAGGGTAGATCACTCTAAATATGACCCAAAACCCAGACCCCATTTCATAAAGTTGTTTCACTTGACCTTATAGAAATCAAATTCACCAAGTCTGGGGGCTGGTGAGGTGGGAAGCAGCAAAAACAAAGCCAGGAAACCAATGATAAAATGGAAAAAAAAAAATTGTGAAAACCATATTACAGTTAATTTTCTGAAAAGAGAAAGAGCATCTTATAAATCAATGCAAAACTGAGCAAATGTTACAAACTAATGTTCATCTAAAAGGGGATGGCTCGGGGCACCTGGGTGGCTCAGTCGGTTGAACGTCTGACTTTGGCTCAGGTCATGATCTCACAGTTCATGGGTTCAAGCCCTGCGTCAGACTCTGTGCTGACAGCTCGGAACCTGGAGTCTGCTTCGGATTCTGTGTCTCCCTCTCTCTCTGCCCCTCCTCCACTCATGCTCTGTCTCCCTCTCCCTCTCAAAAATAAATAGAATTTTTGGGGCGCCTGGGTGGCGCAGTCGGTTAAGCGTCCGACTTCAGCCAGGTCACGATCTCGCGGTCTGTGAGTTTGAGCCCCGCGTCGGGCTCTGGGCTGATGGCTCGGAGCCTGGAGCCTGTTTCCGATTCTGTGTCTCCCTCTCTCTCTGCCCCTCCCCCGTTCATGCTCTGTCTCTCTCTGTCCCAAAAATAAATAAAAACCGTTGAAAAAAAAAATTTAAAAAAAAAAAAATAAATAAATAAATAAATAGAATTTTTAATAAATAAATAAATAAAATTAAAGGGGATGGTCCCAAACACAAGAAAAGACGCTTGCCCTCACCTGTAATAGGAGAAATGTTAACATTGTGACACCTTTTTTTACCTACTAGATGGCCAAAGGTGAAAAACATTTCGAAACCCCTTTGTAAGAAAGGGTGTAAAGACACAGTTGGCTTTTCGTGGCTTTGTTTTTTGTTTTTTGCTGGTAGAAGTGTAATTTGATATAGCCTAGATGAGGTTGTTCCTAGTGAGATCGTTGACCCTAAGCAAGTTTCATACCTTGAGCTTCAATAGCACCACCTCTTAGGACTTTCAGGATGAGAAGGCATACGGATGCCAGCACAGCACTCCATAGAGATACTGGTACCTCACAGCTTGCTCAGGCTACACCCTCTGCCCCCATTGACTCGAAGTGAATATTCTTTCCACAGCTTAGCTTGTTCAGAGGCTCCGCTCTTTGCGGGGGAAGGGGTCCTCTTCCCAGAGCTAGAGGAGGGAACTGGTATATCCCAGATGCCCAGCTGTGCCTTAGAAAGGGCAGAGGTCAAGCCCGCAATCCTGGGAGCCCCACGTTTGCCTCCAGAGCAAACCTCAGCCCAATCTGGCCAGCTGCTAGGGTAGAGAAGAACAGCTTAGAGACTTGGGCCTGAGAGCCACAGGCAATGGGCATGCATACAAAGCCTGGGGCAGCACAGCCCTCAGACTGTATTTTGAGGCTGCTGACGCCCTCTCACTGAGCATCCCCAAATGCTCAGTTCTAGCCCCACCACCAGCCCCATATGCCAAGGGTTGACTGAACTCTCTGGCTTCCTCCCAAGCAAGGGAATGAAGGGAAGTGCAGTTGGATGCCATGGCAACCAGCTGCTGGAGGCCAGCCTCCCCATGGCCCTCCCAACCCTCCAGCACACACTCTGCTGGGGGTAGGAAAGCTGGCGTCTACTTGAATTAAGAGTCTGCTGGTACCAGAGAAAGGAGGCATGTACCTGGAATCTCTTCCAGCCTTGGCTGGAAACTCACAATATCTGTATGACCAGATTGCTTCCCTTCTCTGGGCTCAGCTTCCTCATTATAAAATGAAGGAGTAGGACCAGCAAGCCCTGCACCACCTTCCAGCTCTGTCATTGTGTGGCTCTGGGATCTCCCCAAGAGCCAGCCTGGAGACCAACAAGACTGCTCTTTCTGGTAAACTCTCCAGGGAAAGGGAAGGGCAGGAGGCCCTGCATTCTGACCTTGCAAGGCCTGGTTAGGGGGATGGACCTCTTCCTCTGCAAGCATCTCCATCTAGGAGGAGGCCTTCATCCATTCATAACAGGGTGTTACATGGAAATGCTTCCACCATGACACAACAAATGCCTGTCTAGTAGTAGAAATGGCAAAGTAGATGTTCAAGAACCAGTTGGAAAGCTCTGATCCACAGAGAGGGGGCAAAGGTTGGAGAAAGTGGGAATGAAGAGATGCGTCTGGAAAGTAGTTTTATCTCAGCACAGGGGAGAACTGCGCTAAGTGGTCCTGATTCTTCCCCAGGCAGGAGCAGTGAAGAGAGGCACCCAATCTGGGGGGCTTCCAAATATGACTCCAAGAGCTTGATAAAGGTCCCTTGCACCTTGAAGAGCCCCAGGGCCTGGTGTCTAGCTTTTGCCAGGATATCTAAAGAGCAAGAGAGCCAGGCCCAGGCTTAGCTTTCATGGCAGAGGAAGAACCGCTCCTGGGGTAGAAAGCCCTGCACCACCAGGATCTGTCAGGGACACAAGATGCTTCTGCATTTCCTTGAACCATAAGTGGGAGGGAGGGAGCCATCAGGAAGCCATTTTGTATCCTCCACGAGAGGCGCACCTGGTTGGGCTAAGGGACTCATGCAAAGAATAAACACCCACTGGATGCAAAGGGGAAGCTCTGGGGAGGGGGGAGGGTGTGCAGCTGGAGGGTGACCCATGGAAGGGAGCCGCAGTCAGAGAGGAGCCTTTGAGAAACAGCACAAGAGAATGAGTCGGCTTCAAACATCTGCTAGGTCCAGAGAGCACAGAGCCATTGCGTCTGTTGACGGCTTCATCGGGAAAGCGGAACGGCTACTGGAGACAAGAAATAGGGACTTAGTACAGCAATCAGACATTACACAGTTGTGTGAGCTGGTGCAGGGGTCCGCGAGGGCTGCCGCCTCTGTCTGATGGCGGGCCTGACGTCATGATAGATCAGGAAGCAGGGGAGATCCTGCCTCTACTGCCCCAACCTCGACGGGCTGCAGAAGGAGTAGGGGCCTCTGGCTGTACAGCTGCACGCGCGCCTGGCCCAGGACTCAGAGCGGTGCCGGGGAAGATGCGGTGGGAGCTGTCTGTGGTGACCTCGTGGAGGTGAGCCTCGAGACCGTTGGTCACATGTAGGAACTACACTGGTACATGGGTCCCTGCACTGACCTTCACAGCTGTGGGCTTTCCTCCCGCCTCTCTTGTGGTCAATCCTAATCCAGAATCATTCAGGGAAGGGGATGCTGGGACACTTCATTCCAGTTGAGTTATGTCGCCTAGCACAAAACCACCACAGCCACCCTCTGACAGCGTCATTCAGGTCAGAGCTTTCTCCCTTCCTCCGCCTCCGTCCCGGCCTCCCAATACCTGAGGGGGCAGGAACAGCAGCTGGCAACTGGGACAGAGCCAACTGAAAAGGAAAAGAAGCCCAACCCATCTTCTCCAGGACAGTCAGTTGGACCTGCTGCCCTCAACATTCAACTAGAAATCAGGAGCTGTTACAGCACCAACCAAAAATATAAAGTATTTGGAAATTAATCTACCTGAACATTCAAGGGGCTTTTACAAAGAAAAGTTGTAAAACTATTACAGGGTGGGGCACTAGGGTGGCCCAGTCAGTTAAGAGTCCAACTCTTGGGGCGCCTGGGTGGCGCAGTCGGTTAAGCGTCCGACTTCAGCCAGGTCACGATCTCGCGGTCTGTGAGTTCGAGCCCCGCGTCAGGCTCTGGGCTGATGGCTCGGAGCCTGGAACCTGTTCCCGATTCTGTGTCTCCCTCTCTCTCTCTGCCCCTCCCCCGTTCATGCTCTGTCTCTCTCTGTCCCAAAAATAAATAAAAAACGTTGAAAAAAAATTTAAAAAAAAAAAAAAAAAAGAGTCCAACTCTTGGCTTCAGCTCAGGTCATGATCTCAGTTGGTGAGTTCAAGCCCCGTGTCAGGCTCTGCAATGGCAGTACAGAGCCTGCTTGGGATTCTCTCTCTCCGTGTCTCTCACCCCTCTCTGTCAAAACAAATAAAATAAACTTTAAAAAAACTTATTAAAGGGTAAAACAGAAAATTCTAAAAAGTAAGAGGAGAACATTATCCCCAAAGTAATTCATACATTCAATACAATTCTGAATAAAATTCTGGCAGGCTTACTAAGTATTTGTTTTTAGTTTGTTATGAATGAATATGAATATCTTTTCTGTATGTCAGTTCTTTGATATTTCATTTCCTCTTTAGGGAATTACCTGTTTCTATGATCACCTTCTTTCTTAAGGGTGTTACTTTACTGGGTTTTCTTGATTGAATGAACACTCTACGGAAATGACAAATATTTTCCTGTCATGTTTATAGAAAATGCCTCCAAGTATGTTGATTGCCCTTAAATTCTGCTTACCCTGTTTGGACATCAGGAGTTTTACATTTTTATGTGGTTAAGTCTGCTGGTGTGTATATGATTTCTTCCATTAGTTTTAAGGTTAGACACAGAAATCAGATATGTATTCTAGGGTTTTTTTTTTTTCATTTAACTTTTATAGTTAACTTCTTTAAAAACAAAAAAAATAGAGATGGGGCGCCTGGGTGGCTCAGGTGGTTAAGTGTCTGACTCTTGATTTCAGCTCAAGTCATGATCTCACGATTCATGGGTTCGAGCCCCACATCAGGCTCTGCCCTGACAGTGTGGAACCTGCTTGGGATTCTCTCTCTCCCTCTCTCTCTCTGCCTCTCCCCTGCTCATGCTCACTCTCTCTCTCTCTCAAAATAAATACATAAACATTAAAAAAATGACTTAAAAATTGAGATATAATTGACATCTAGCGTTAGGTTAGTTTCAGGTGTACAACATAATGATTTCTTAAGTGTATATATTGCAAAATGATCACCTGTTAACATCTGTCACCATACACAATTACAAAGTTTTTTCCTATGCTGAGAACTTTTAAGATCTACTCTCCTAGCAACTTTCAAATATGCAATAGAGTAGTAGTAACTATACTTGCCCCCGTCATACGTTAAATCTCCATGACTTACTTATTTTACAACTGAAAGTTTGTACTTTTGGCACCTTTCACCCATTTGTCCCATGCCCCCCCCCACTGTTAGCCTCTTTATCCATATGAAATATAACCTCTGATGATATAAACTATGCATCTGAATGTCTGTCTGTCTTCCTCTCCCCACCCCCACTGGCTGTATAATTTTTCCCAGCATCTTTTGTTTGTAACAAAGTGGATAATTTTGTGTTACCTTAACACCTGGCATCAGACTTCCTCTTCAGGGACAACACTCACTGTTTAGAAGGTTCTCTTGATAAATGTGGAATAAAAGGTGAGCCCTTTCAAGGTCCAAAGGGACAGTGGCACCAAAACTTTGGATAAGGGAGAAAGCCACTCTGAATGAGATTCAGAAGGACTTCATGGTTATTCACATAAAAGAGAGATGAAAGGGAAGGAAAAACACACAGGGAAGGTGGTGAAAAACGTGCTGGAAGATGGGCAAGATGCAGTGAGCCAGGGTCAGTGAAGCATATTGAAGATGAGGCAGCCATATTTGCACTTTAGAAGCTGATGCTTGTTGGGGAAATGGAATCTCCTTGTATTTCAGCAGTACAAACCCTCCCTCTTACACACCCTCAGGCTCAAGACTCCTTGTGTGGGTGAATTTTTCCAGCTGGAATCCCCTAGTAGATTGACAAATTCTAAATGGAAGAACAAAGAGCTATGTAGTTTTCTAAAAGAACAAAGAGGAGGGACACACCTTATCAGCCACTGGAAATAGTCCACCCATGGTAACTGTTTCAGTCAGGACGGGCAAGATTTTGCTGCAGAAACAAAAACCTTCTGGTGCAATCACTTACAACAGCCAAGGTCTATTCCTCACTAATGTTACATGTCCATCAAAGGTCATGTGGAGGATCTGCTCTGTCTCATCCAGGCTGACAGTGTCTACCTGACTGGAGCATTACAGTTTGTCACGGCAGGGGGAAGGGAGCGTGGGGAATTACACACTGGCTCGAAAGCTTCCTTCCAGAAGTGACATGTGTCACTTCTGCTCATATTCCATTGTCCAAATCAAGTCATAGAGCCACAGCAAGCTCCAAGTGGACAGGAAAGTGCCACCCTACCATTTTCCTGAAAGACAGGAGAGCTACACTATTTGTGAATAGTGCTAACGACAATGACAATCATTTTTTTAAAAAGAAAACCGGAGGGAATAATGCAAGGACTAACAAATGAATAAAACAGAAGAGAGAATACACCAAAAAATGCGTGTGTGTGTGTGTGTGTGTGTGTGTGTGTGTCTATTAGATCGGGCATATGACACAGGTGAAATCATAAAGACTGGGGGAAAGGTGGCTTGTTTAGTGGGTTCGGCTCACCATACAGATGAAAACCGAGTTTAAACCTCTTCTACTACATGAAAACTTGTACTCCAGGAAATTAGACCCCTAAATGTGACCTGCAAAACTATAACACTAGCAGAGAGTAGATGAAAAGAATATCTCTGTGACCTTGGTGAGGGAAGATTTCTTTAATAAGACCCCAAAAGGCTCAAACCATCAGGCAAAAAAGAAATGATGCATTTGACCAGAATAAAATTGAGGCTTTCTGTTCCCTGACAAAACCAAACATCACAGTTACCAGGCAGGTGGCCGGCCAGGAGAAGACATTGCAACAACCAAAATGAAGAACATGCATATATCTAGCATATATCTAGCAAATATCCAGCAAATACCTAGCATATATCTAGTAAACATCACATATTCGAATTCCTTCGAATCAAATCAACAAGAAAGAACAAAAAACAGACACAACTGAGAAGGGAAAAAATATGACCAGGCAATTCACGTATGGTGAAATCGGCGAAGTCCCTCACTGCCACAGGTACACTGGGAGGCATGTAAATGCATGGTCATCAGAGAAACTCAAGAACCAGCGGAGCATCCCTGTAAAACCTGGGGACAATTAGAAAAGCAGATGACACTAAGTGTTGGAAAAGATGTGGGAAAACTGGGCACCAGTGGCACTGCCAGAGGTCTGCTGAGAGCGCTGATTGCCAGAGCCATCTGGCAGTTCTGGGTGGAAGCGACTGTGGTCAGCCAAGCCCTCTCCTGGGGGTGTGCTGAACAGAGACCCACAAACTCCCACAGAGACCCACAAGAGGACGTGTTTGATACTATCTGTCACGGCAAGGAACTGACACAGCCTGGGTGTCTGTCACTAGGAAATCAAAGCAACTTTCAGTGGGTGCATAGGCGAAATACTATGCACCATCCAGAAGCAGTGAAACAGACGTATATACAGCAGCATGAACTAATGTGAAAAACAGACGCGAACAGAAAAAGTAAGGAACAGACTAAAATCTATCTGTGTATGAGACACGGCAGAGATAGGGAAGTAAGGATGGGGGTGAGATGCAAAGAAATAATGAACCAAAACAAAATAGCGGCCTTTCACAGACGAATGATGATGGGTGCCATGTACTGCAGAATACGATGAACTCAGTCCCATGCGTCTCTGATCCGGTAAATGGAAGGAAGGAGAAAGCAGCCACTCGGAATTACCATGCTGGCCAGCAGTGCTGCTTCCACTCCTACTCCGTGGGTTGGAATGGCTTCTCATGCTTCACCTGCAGATCCCTGGGCTTGGCTCCCAGGCCTGATGTGGGGCCTGAGGGTCTGTGTTCCCTGCCAGCTCCCGGGTGATACTGGTGCTGCTGTCCAAGGAACCATATGCTGACCAGCAAGGAGTCAGAAAACCATCCCTCCTGCCTGGGAGACTGGGAAATGTAGTCTAACTCTGCCCCAGGAAGGACAGGAAAGTGGTCTAGTAAACAGATGGCCAGTGTCTCCCACACGGTCACACCCTCACTTTCAGCCAGGCTTCTGGAGCACCTGCACGTCTCGCTCGCTGGCTCCTTCCACACGGGCTTCCCGGCTATACCATAAGCTCTGTGAGGGCAGGGGTCATGCCTGGCTGTGTCCCCTTCCCCCAACCCCTCACACCTAGCTAAATGCCTGGCACATAGCAGAAACTCAATAAATGGCTGTTGATTCTACATTGGACATTTAAAATTTCTGAGCACAAAAATGGCCAGCAAGAGTCAGAATAGGGATCTCACCAGCAACTGGGGAAGAGTGGCTCAGAGTGGGAGTAAGGTAAGTATCAGCAGACGCACGTGTAGACTAGGGAGGCTGGAATGGAAAGGAAGTCTCCTGAGGGCCTCCACCTGCTGCCAACTGCCTGAACAACTAAGTTTCTTTCATCTGATCCTTCCCCCTGCCTCCCTCCTCCCTCCGCCCACACCCTCTCCTCCAGCTAAAGTCAGAAAGGACAGCAGGGGCAAGAGCAACTTGGACCCCACGGACTATCCTGAAATGGCTGGGAGCTGGGAGAGGGGGGAGGAATCTAGTCCTGCAAGTCCAGAGTGGATTAATCAGGTACAGCTACGGATGAACATCAGGTTGTCTGGATGCAAGGCCACCTGCCACCCCTCCCCCAAAGGGTCAGGGCAAGACGGGTATCTGGGGAGGAGGAGCTCGGTGGCTCTTTCTGCCCTTGTGCCCCCTTCTCTTCTTTCTGAGCCCTGCCCTCCGTGCTTCTGCTTGGAGAACAGCTCTGAAGCAGAAGCCTGTTCTATGGCCAAGTCAACACATCGGCTTTGATCACAGTCCCCATACTGCAGTGAGAAGCGTGAACTCTCTAAGACACAATTAAATGCTGAGATTCTAGAACGTTATTGACACCTTCGTATGATTTGTTTTGTTCCCCTTCCCTAGTGTTTTTTTTTTCCCCTAAGGGGACTGGGGAAGTAAGTGATTTTAATGGTGATATTTCACTCTGGCACAGCGCATGTGCAGGGAAGATTATAAGACACAGTCTTCCGATGTGACTTGGTGAGCTGGCCGTGGGAGGGCGGCTCTCCTGTCTGCCCAATTCGAAGTGACTTCCTTCCACCTGTATGAAGCCCAGACTCTCCCAGACCCTGGGAGCTGGGCACAGAGGAGATAGCACATCTAGAACATTGTTCAAATTTTCCAATCATCACCTAGGATTCGGGCCACAGGGAAAAGACATCCTTTATTATGCCCGAGGCGCTGGGGAAGCAGGGTCTGGACCTGGGGTGAGAGTAGGTCTGTGGCCCATCAGCTAGTCCATCCCTGAGGCTGCTGGCTCCCACAGCCCCCAGGCTGAGATTGCTTGAGCACCCCGCCAGGGAGGCCCGTTCCCAACCCCAGACTGACCTCTCCTGGCCAGACCCTGCCAAGCAGCTTGGAAAAGAGAAAGGATGAGGAGTCATCCATGTGTTCATTGTTTTCTTACCACCTTCCCCCCAAAGAGAGGGAAGAAAGGGGACAAAGAGGAAATCAGAAGGAGTAAGTTGGCCCTCCCACCCTCCAGCCTCCCCCTCTCCCCCAGACTCCCAGCTGTCGGCCTAAAATCACAAAGCCTTTTCGCTCAAAATCCAGAGAAAAAAAAGAGAGGAAAGCGGAGGGAAGAGAAGAAGCAGCAGTGAATTTCAAAAGGAGGGCTAATTTGTGCAGAGCCGGACAGCTGCATTTGCATAATGAAATGTGCAGAGGATGTTTGGCTCATGTATTTTTTAGAAGGTTTAACTTTAATTTTATTTAGCCTAAGAAGGGCATGTCACTCAAACTCCGCTGGTCATTTATAAAAATATTTCAATTGTGTTTCCAAGGAGCTGTCTTTCTGGCCTAAGTGGCTGGTGCCGGAGGTTGTGAATGCTAATGCAGAGGTCGGGAGATCGATGGGGAGGGAGAGCAGGAGAGAAAAAACTGGGAGGGGCAGAGACACCCAGAAAGAGACACCGAAGACGCAAAGAAGAAAGGACAAGCAGGGAGACAAAGAAAGAAAGAGTGTGGAGTGGGACAAGGACCACCGGACTCAGAAGAAGCAGGTCAGGTAAGTATCCACGGCAGGTGTGGAGATGGGTATTCCTAGTGGACCACACCTCGCTCATGCAGGTCAGCCCAGCTCTCCCAGCCCATGGTGTTCAGGTTTGTAGTTCAGGTAGAGCATTGCTACTCTAATCTCAAAACAAAACAAAAAAACCCCACAACTGTTTGCAAGAAGAGCACACTAGGACCAAGCTGATTTCCTTCCACCCCTGGGTCCTGCACTGGAGGTGTTTTCTCCCATCTGTAATTCTGAACTTTTTTTTTCAACGTTGTTTTTTTTTTTTTTTTTTTTTTAATTTATTTTTGGGACAGAGAGAGACAGAGCATGAATGGGGGAGGGGCAGAGAGAGAGGGAGACACAGAATCGGAAACAGGCTCCAGGCTCCGAGCCATCAGCCCAGAGCCTGACGCGGGGCTCGAACTCACGGACCGCGAGATCGTGACCTGGCTGAAGTCGGACGCTTAACCGACTGCGCCACCCAGGCGCCCCTGTAATTCTGAACTTTAATGAAGAAGCTTGATCGTGGGCTGTTTGCATCGGAAACGGGCAACGGAGGGCTGAGCTGAGCATAGCTGTTACACTTCTTCCCTCTTGCCTTTCCGGCAACAATTACCCTTCAACTCCCCTCCCTAGTTTCCACACAAACACCCCAGCCTCCTAAATAAAGTGCTCTCAGACTTTTCACAGCACATGGAGGAGATGAGGAGTGGGGAGGAAGGGGAAGCTGTATTTGCAGAACATCTTTCTCTCTCTGCCACTGGCTTCAAAGTGCTTCAGAGAGACGCTAGAATCTCAGACCCAAGCCAATCTCTCATTCCCTGATGTGCAACTGAGAGCTAGGGGAGGGAGGAAATCCATCCCGGAGGCAGCCAGGCCCTCGAGTTAGAGCTCCGGAGGCCTCATCTCACCGCCTCCCACCTTCCCTTGCCAACATGCTGCCCAAAGCCTGGCCTCCCTCTGCCTCCTCTCCTGGCCTCAAGGACTGGAAGGGAGATCCCCAGAAACCTGCTCAGGAAACGGCTACCTCACACCTCCTCGCAGGCTTTGTCAGGTTGTCTAATCTGAGTGTTTGGTTCTCGACTGGATCTGGGGACACAGTCTGGGAACCAGGCATTCTGGCCCGGGAATACCTCCGATGGTCCCTGTCTTGGAGATCACAGTGGCTGATCCAGAATGTGGGGCAGGGGCATACACTGGAACTCGCCCCTCAGGAGGCACCCCAGTCCCTACTGCAGAAAAATAACAATCATACACAGCCCAGGTAGTTTGGGGCTGGAGCCCAATTCCCGGAGCTCATGGGGGTGGCAGGGGGTGCAGGGTACAGAGGATGGCCTGAGAGGTAGGGGTTTTGGAGTTGGGCCATCGGGGATCAAATCTGCTTGAATTAATCACTTGAGCAAGTCACCTAACCTCTCTGATCCCCCATTTCTTCCTCTGTAAAGACTATCCACCTATCAGATTACCATGAGGCTTTGACATCATGCATTACGACCGGCCTGAGGTGGTAACAAGGTTTGAGGGACATTCTTCCAGGCACCTGGTTGGAAAGGCCCAACAGCAAAGCTACCACACTAGTCCTGGGCACCTCGAGAGGCAGAAAGAGAGCAGGAGAGGAAGGCCAGCTCCGGCCCTTGAAGAATGTCTCATAACAACTACCACGGACTACTCATTATTGTGGTGGTCCTTGTTAACAAAAGAGCTGGGCAACGAGTGGGGAATCAGACACTGCTGGAAAGCAGAAGAGGTAGAAATCATCTAATAGTCTCCTGATATTTTCCTTTTTCTTTTAATTCTTTTTAACATTTATTTATTTTTGAGAGAGAGAAAGAGCAAGAGCTGGGGAGGGGCAGAGAGAGAGGGAGACACAGAATCCGAAGCAGGCTCCAGGCTCCAAGCTGTCAGCACAGAGCCCGACGCGGGGCTCAAACTCACGAACCACAAGATCATGGCCTAAGCTGAAGTGGGATGCTCAACCGAGACCCCCAGGCACCCCAATACTTTTCTCACACTTTCAATTCGAAGATAAGAAGTCTAAAGTCCAGATAGGGGGACAAATAGCCAACTGTAGGTCACAAAGCTGGTCCACGCAGAGCCAAGACCTGAAGCCACCTGTCCAGGTCCTGGTTTCCTCTCATCTTTGATGACAAGACTAACAGCTTCTGGTCTGTGAAACCCCTTCCCCCTCCCCCCCTCACCCCCACACACATGCACACAGCAGCCGGGGCCAGAAAGGGCTTGAGTAGGCTTCCAGCACACCAGTCCCAACATGCAGAGGGAGGAGGGAGCTGAGGTGAGATTGGGGTGGGAGAAGCACCAGGGGAGGGGGCTGGCGCTGGCCGCCGCAGCCCCTTGGGAGACGCCTGCATATGGCCAGGCGGGCCTGGCAGCCGCGCACACTAATCCTGCTGTCAGCCAGGCCGGGCGCCGGATTAGGAAATGTCACGTTTCAAAGGAAATTATTTCCATTTTCTCCCTAGGAAAGGAAAAGGCAGAAAGACAAGCAAACTCCCAGGGTCGTGTGTTGGGAGACAGGCCAGCATATGGACCTTAGACAGGCGCCCCCACCTCCTTCTCCTCCGGCCCCTCTGCGGACACCCAGAAGTGACAGCCATCGCCTCGCTGAGTTCATCCCAGCCAAGGACAAATGGATTTCACAGTTTATCAAGGGAGGAAGGGGCGTGTCACAGACTCATCAACCGTGACCCACCTTTGGTCCCTGCTTTCCTGCCTGGTCTCAGCCACAGCTCTCTGGCCAGAGCTTCCTCACTGGGCTGGCTCCCAGGCCCTGCCTCCGGGGATCAGCAAGGCTGAGAGAGATGTCACCCTCGATCTTCTGTGCTGTTCGGTGCCTGCCAGAGCCTCTGCCCCACCGGGCCATGAGACCCTGCCTCTTATCTGGGGCTCTCCACTGCACAGGCAAGACAAAACCCCAGGACGCGGCGGATGAAATAATACATGCTCCCTCTCCAGATTTCGCTCTCTGCTATTAACTTTTTCTGCTTCTCTACCTTCTCCAGCCTCATTTGAGACAATAATAAACGCTTCTCATCCTCACCGCCACTGAAAGTTATGGGGCTTCTTAATTACAAAAGTAATGTCACAATATTAGCAATTAATTAATTCTAATCTGGCCCGGAAGAGAGGTCGGGCGTACAATTGCCCCGTCCGCCTCTGGAGCCGAGGACCACCCCAGCGGATATTGTGATTGAAATATATTTGTATGGAGTTATTAGATACTATCTGCAATCAATCCATTACCATAAACTTAAGCTTCCACGTTCTTTCATATTAAATGAATTTTCATATCACATTTCCCAATAAGCACTGCCTCAAGTCAACCCTTATTTATCTAATAACGCCATGCAAATATTTTATTATATTTCAATGAAATGTGTCGAAAACTATTACCTTGTGCTGCCTTTGGGGTGGGGAGGGAGCAGTGCTGAGTGGAGGTGGGGAGACTTCCCTCAGCATCTGCTCAGTAAGGAAGCAGCCCCCTCCCCTCACCGACACCCATATTCATTCCTCCGTCCCCACTCCAGGCCCCCAGCCCCTTTGGGGAGGTAGGTCTGCAAGCAAAGTGTTTCCTAGCCCCAGAAAAACTAAGGACTTGCAGGGCAAATCGAAGCCCCTCAAGAAAAGAGGGGGCCCCTCCTCAGCTCCAAGGAGTGTCACCCAACGCCCCCCTATCCTTCTGGCCTCGGCTGGAGACCGGTGCTGGATGGTTGACGGTGACTCACACGGAGCCCCCACGCTCACAGGGTCCCATGCTTTGTTGACTCGTCTGCTGTCACCATGTTGAAATTCTCGATCATTTTTTGAACAAGCGGCTCCACATGTTCATTTTACACCGAGGGATCCCACAGATGATGTAGCTGGTCCTGTCGAGGATACACTTTACCTCCACAAGGACTGCATTTTGTACTTCTCAGACACACTGCCCACTCTGGGCTGTTCAGCCAGACCTCTGGTCGAAAGAAGCCCTTTCCAGTCCTGCCTTTTCCGCCCGTCCAGACTCCCTTCCTGACAGGGAACCTCTCCCAGAGATCCTGGCATCCTGCAAACGGGGACCCAGATGCGTGAGCCCAAAGCCCCACACCCAACAAGCAGAGAGTATACACTGTTTCCCAGATCCTGGACCCCTGGGTCGGGATGACTCCTACTGCATTGCTGGGGACACAGTCATGAGGCCATTCTGGATTTGGGGACAGGTGGACCTGGTGACAGTCCTAACAGCATCTGGCTCCAGCCCTGCTCACCGTCTCCTAGGATCCTGCCCCTGCCCCACACCAATCTGTTGCTCCCCCCACTGTGGCTGCCAGAGTTCAGGGTGAGCCTGAACCCCTGTGTCCCTGTCCCTACTGTTCACAGTCTTTCTAACTGATCTAGAAGGACTGGCCTCTTGGTGACCACAGCTCCCAAATGGCCATTTGGTTTTTTAGCTTTATGGTCCCTTCAGCTGGGAAACACATTTCCCAGGGACTGGAGGGCATCAAACTTACACATCTCCTTCCCTGCTCTGGTCTTCAGTTTTATCAGCTGCAAAATGGGAAAGTAGTATCTTCCATGGAAATCTCTCAGAGATTTCTAGCTCGAGCAAGTGTGTCTGGGGTAAGATGGGTCCTCAGTGATCTGTGCATTTCCCCAGGCTTGTGGTACCCTGTGTAAGCTCCTCACAGGTCATCTCTACTCCACCACATAATTCTCCTTTCTCCTGGACACTTCATGAAAACTCCCGTCCCCAGTCAGAAAGTCAAGGATGCTCTTGCAAACTCCTGAACGGGCAAGGAGATCTGACTAATAACAGGGAAGAGGAAACAGTTCCCATTAAGGGGTCACTGGTGAACATCAGACCCCCCACTATTGCGTGACTGAGACCTCAGAACTGGCTTTGGCCCCCCAAGCCAGCCAGGGGTGGAAAGTCCAGCCCAGCTAGCCGCAAGCGTTTACTGAGATTAAGCTTCCTTCTGCCCAGTCCCACCTCTGTTTAGGTTTCTCATGTACCTCCTTCTCTCTCCCAACTGACTCGTTTGAATCTATACCAGTAGTCTGGAAGGCCATTTTACAGGTGAGGAGACTGAGGCACACACAGTCTTCGGCAAAACTGAGATTCTCACCAGGATCCATCTGGCCACTCTCCATGACTCAGTGCCCCGCCTTTCACTTGAGCACCTGCATTTTAAAAGAGCCTGTTCACAGGGGCGCCTGGGGGGCTCAGTCAGTTATTAAGCATCCGACTTCCGCTCAGGTCATGATCTCACAGTCTGTGGGTTCAAGCCCCACATTGGGCTCTGTGTTGACAGCTTGGAGCCTGGAGCCTGCTTTGGGTTCTCTCTCTCTCTCTCTCTCTCTCTCTGACCCTCCCCCACTCACACACTGTCTCTCTTAAAAATAAATAGAAACATTAAAAAAATAAATAAATAAAAGAGCCTGTTCACAAAGTGAAACCTCAACTCTGGAATCCTGAAAGGGCTTCATTCCCTCAGTCATCCAACAAATATTTACTCTCTGCTGACGATATGCCAGGCATGATTCTGGGCACTAAACTCACCAGATACAAGCCTGTGCCTCCAGGAGCTTATGTTCTGACCTTTGGATGCAGCCCTCTGAGAGATCTAGAAGCTGTACTGAGCTGGCTCCTAGCTTGGAGGGGCTGCCGCTCAGCACCAAAGCACTTAAGTCATGAACCAAAGAGAGAGGAGCCCAGGGCCAGAGGCCTGCCCTCCTCCCAGATTGGGCAGTGTGCCCTGTCAGTGCTTGCCATGGCCTCTAAGGAGCTGACCTAAGATCTGAGGAAAGTCACTGCTTACAGGAAAAGGAATTCCAGGTAATAAGATAGAGGCGAGGTGCCATGATGGAGAATCTTCTGGAAATGCCTGAAGTGGTGCCCTGTAGGAAAACCACTGGCGGGTAAGGCTAGCTTGCACCCAAGCCTTGTATGTGTGTGTGTGTGTGTGTGTGTGTGTCAGAGAGAACGAGACCTGTCATTCAATCCTAAACACCCCGAAGGCAAAATCACCAACCACTCTTCTTCAGGCACCCCCATCCAGCTGTATTCAGGGAGCGTAAGGGCTCTGAGTCTAGCGGGGGGACTGACCGCCAGACAATCTGCCTGACTGGCGGGCAGTGCACAGACCTCCCTCAGGAGGATGCAGGCTCCTCCTCCTCTCGATCTGCTCCCTCCCTCTCCTCCCTGCTTCCTCTAATCATTCATGGTGACAGATTGACAGAAGTGCCCCTACCACATAAAACTGCCTCTGGGCACAAGTACAAAACATAAAACATTTAGGGAAAATCATCCAAGAGGAGTTGGCACCACAAATAAACTGCTTTAAACACTCGACTATAAGCCACCAGTTTAAAACTCTGGCACAGCTGAGTCCTGCCATCAGCTTGGCCGGCTTCACAGGTCTCCATCCTCTGGGTCCCCCTACCCAGGGCTCTCCAAATCATAGTCACCTTTTCCTGGACTCCCTTCCCTTCTCTCCCTCCCTCTTGAAACTAGCCAGGGGCCCCTCGTCCCTCACAGGCACATCCAAAAAGTCCCAACACCGAAGGACACAAGAGGGGGATAATTCCCTTTTGGGGGATACTCTCTCACCAACCCCCACCACATGTACCTGCTGACGGTACACAGGTCTGACCAGGACTCACCTTTTGACCAGTGCACTAGCTCCACAGAGGCTTTCACAAAGCCTGGCCTCTCTTAGCATCCTTACTACTTGCGTTGCATGTACAACCCACAGAGTAAGCAGTTTTGCACCTTTTACCCCACTGGCCCCCACAGCAGCCCATGTGGCGGGTTTCTTGGGAAGCACGAAAGGCCCAGAAGCAACTGTCAAGAGTTGGCAGGTGGCAACGTTGGGACAAGCCTCTTCTTCACAGCCTTCCCATCATACCCAGCGGCCTCTCGGCCCCCACTCAAGCACCGTTTGAGGCTCAGAGGTGGTCTCCTTGGGGCCTGGGTACAGGATCAAGGGAAGACAGGTGTGGCTCCAGGAAGAAGCAGTGCTGGGGAGGGAATGTGAGAGCCTGCCGGGCTCAGAGGGGTAGGTAGGACCTGCCACCGAGGCCTGGCTGTCCTGCTCCCCAGTCACCTTGGGCCAAGTCCTCCTTCCAAGGGACCCAGGTAGGTGTCTGCTCCCAGGCAGCAGCTGAGTCCAGGCCGCCCCCTCCCTGCTGTGGTGCTCCCAGGAGCTTTTTGAGAAAAGGACCTCTAAATGTATTACCTGAGCTATGAAGGTTCACAGACAAAGATGGGGAGACAGGGCATTCCAGGAAGAGGAGACAGCATGGCACGACTGGGGCCACATGTATTTCATGGCGGGTGCAGTATAGACCAGGGTAGGGCAAACCACAAGAGATGAGGTTGCAGAAACCAACAGAGGCCATACCACACAAAGGCAGGTGAGTATTCAGGTGCCTGGGAGCCTGAGAGCAAAGGGAATCTACTACAGGGTTTGGAGCAATGGAGTGCCAAGAATTCTCTAGTCTTAACAGAGGCAGAGCCTTGGAGTGGGCAGGACTGGAAAGCGGCATACAGATTTGGGAGCTAAGGTAGCAATCCAGGAGGCAGCAGGGATGGAGGGAAAGCAAGCACTGATGAGTGTCTGCAGATGTAGATTTGGCAGGATCCAGTGTTTTAGGGGATGCAGTGAAAGCTGACTTCAGGGTTTCTGGCACGGGCAGCAGGGGAGAGGGTGCCCAGAGCCTAGAGCACTGCCTGGCACACAGCAGGCATGCAGAAAGTACGTGCTGAATGAACGGATTCACCAGGTGAGGGATACAGGAGGGGAGTGTGTTTGTTGGGAAGGGAGGGGGGATGGTGAGTTAAGTCCGGAAGATCAGCTACAGAGTCTGACCCACAGGGACCAGGGTAGAAGGTGCCAGAGCCACCAGCTGATAGACCAAAGTGGAAGCCTTGGAATGGGCCTCAAGCACCCAGAGAGAACTTATCAAGTAAAAGTGAAGGAGGCAGAAAACTCAACACTGAGAAATAGCAAAATTTAAGGAAACAGGCAGGAAAAGGAGTTTACAACTCAGACCACGAAGAAGCAGGCAGTCAGAGTGGTAGAAAGGGAATCAAAGAAAATTGCACCACGGGAAAGAGAGCATTTCCAGAAGGTGTGGCCAGCTAGGTGGGATGATGGAGACAAGTCAAGCAGAGTAAGAGCTAAACCTGCCCGTCGCATTTAGTGACACGAGCAGGTCACAGGTGGCCTCAGAGGGCTGATGGAGGAAATTGATGCCAACACAGTGAATGGAATACAAATAGAAAATTATGACAGTGTTTCAAAAAGTCTGGCTCCATAGGAGAAAGGAGAGATGGGCAATAAACAGGGAGGTGGGCGAAGTCAGAGAGGGCGGTATGTTTGTTTGTGTATGAGAGATGAATATGCTTAAATGCTGCTTGGGATGGGGCGCCTGGCCCCATCAGTTGAGCTTCTGACTTCGGCTCAGGTCATGATCTCACGTTTCGTGAGTTTGGGCCCCACGTCGGGCTCTGTGCTGACAGCTCGGAGCCTGGAGCCTGCTTCAGATTCTGTCTCCCTCTCTCTCTGCCCCTTCCCTGTTCACACTCTGTCTCTCTCAAAAATAAATGTTAAAAAATAAAAGTATGAATATGGTACTTTCCAACAACAACAACAAAAAGAACTTAAATGATACATGATAGATCCAGACAGGGACAGGGTGCTTGTAGTTTTAGCAGAGAAAGTTGCTCACTGATGGCGAGATAGAGTCCTGGCAGGACACAGAAAAGTTGGTCCCCAGTCCGCAGGGACAGAAAGACCCAGGAAAAGCTCAGATACAGATGGACGACACCGGGATGGGGGAGGGAGAAGTTTGTTGAAGGCACCACAGTGGAGGGAGGGGCTGCTGCTGTCTCAGTGGCACCAGAGGTGGGATGGGAAGGGAAAAGAGGATGTGGTGTTGGGGAAGTTCAAGAACAGTGAAGGAAGCCAGAGACAGCTTCTTGGAGAAATGGAAAGAGGGCTGGCTACCTGAGGAATCAGAGGAAGATTGCTGAGAGAACCAGAGACAGCCAAGGTGAAGTGCCAGTGTGCTCAGCAACGTGTGTGTGTGTGTACACGTGTGTGCACATGCGTGTGCATGTGTGCATGTGTGCATGTGACCAGGGGCACTCGTCACCCCAGACTGAGGAATGGAGAAAGTAGACCATTGGATTGATCCAGGGTTTAGAGTTTTTCCAGGTCATGAGACAGAAACAATGGAGCAAAGGATCTGAGGATATTGCAAAAGGGTGGTCGAGTTGTTTAATTCTACATGTAAAATTGACTGGGTCACAGAGTGCCCTGACATTTGGTTAAACATTATTCTGGGTGTGTCCACAAGGGTGTTTGTAGATGAGATTAACATCTGCATGAGCAGTGTGAGTAAAGCAGGTTGCCCCCCTCAACGAGGGTGGGCCTCGTCCAATCAGTTGAAGGCCTGAATGGAACATAAAGACTGACCCTCCCAAGAGTAGAGGGAAACTCCTACCTGACGATCTTCAAGGCAGGGCTATGGTTCTTTCCTTCTTTCAGACTGGAACTTAAGCATCAGCTCTCCCTCGGTCTTGAGCCTGTTGGCTTTCAGGCTACAACTATACCATCGTCTCTCCTGGGTCTCCAGCCTACTGACTGCAGATTTGGGGATTTCTCAGCCTCCATAATTGCATAAGCCAATTCCTTATAAATCTCTTACATAAATATGGATATAGATATACAGATACAGTGTCCCATTGGGTATGTTCCTCTGCAGAACCCTAATACAGTGGTTAAATAGTGGGCCAGAGAATTTAAGCTGGATAGGAAAGGAAATGAGGACAGGGAAGTTAAAGAAATCAAGGGACCCTCAAAGAGTGAAGAAAACAAAATAAAACAAAACAAACACACTGTAAAAAAAAAAAAGAGAGAGAGAGCACAAGAGAGAACTCAGTTGATGGGAAGTTGTGGTCAAAGCACAGATGTACGATGTAGGATTTCAAGGTAGGGGGCAATTCTGGGCAATGAGATCCAGAGGTCACTATGGGGGTGACTGCCAAAAGTAGAGCAAGGACAAAGGCCAGTATATATGTGCAGAGATGTGAGGAAGGAGAGGCCAGGAGTTTGAAGGATTCTCCTGTGTGGGCACTGACGGTCCCAGCAACCGGGGAGCCCTCGGCACGAGGACGAAGATGGAGGCAGATGCCACATGTCCCATGCAGGAGGGACAGTCACCATTACTGGGACAAGCCGCTGGGATTGGGGGGCTCTTGCTACTGCAGCATTACCACTCCCAGGTGGCAGCCAAGGATGGAGTGAACGAGAGCTTTGGCGGGGTATAGCTGGCCACTCGGTCTCCGTCAGAATTCGTCACAATGTTTCCCTGGCAGATTGGAAGGGCACAGGAGAGGAAGATGGCTGAGGAAGAGAGAGAAAGTGGGGAGGGAGGAAGACAGACTTTTCTAGAAGGACGCAGCCACAGCCTAGACTGATCAGGGCTCCACCCTCACCTACCCGTTTGTAAACAGGGGTGTGGTCCAAAGTCTCCTCCAGGCTCTAGACATTGTTACTGAGGAGCAGGGCCTGGGGGTCCTGGGTCTGTCACAAACGTGCTGTGGGCAGGGTCATTTAACCTCTCTACATCTCTGATGTCCCCTTCATTGAGATGGTTCCTTTACTCCTTCGTTCATTCTGGAACAATGCATCGACCCCCTAATACATTCCAGCGCTTCACCAGGGACTGGAATTGGAGAAAGGAGCACAATACTCCCTGTCAGCTCTCCAGAGGGAGGCTGGAGACTGAAAGCATTGTTGTGAAACAAGATGCCCTTGGAAGTCCTTCCTGGAACTGTCAGCAGCCGGGGGGACAAGTGGGCCAGCCCCTCCCAGGGGACGAGTCCTCCACTCCAGTCCCTCCCCAGCAGGACTTCCTCAGCCCGGCTGCTGGGCTGTGTGGATGTGTGGCTTCCCCCACAGACGGCTCGGGCAGTTTGGGATGACTTTGAACCCACACAGCCCTGACCTCCCTGCCTCCCCCAAAGCCCAGAGGAAAAACTCTGTGCCCTTAGAAGGAAGCAGGCAGTCGGGAGACAAGGGGATTAGAAGGACTGAGGTGTGCAAATAAGAAGGTCTCACCCTCTGGGGCCCTGGCCTGTCTAGCACTGTTGCTGTTGCCCTCTGGGGTGTCCGGCTGGCCCCCATGCCCTGTCTCTGCCCCTCCCTCCCTCCCTGGCCCCCTCACCAAGCCCCCTGCTCCCCTGGCAACTCCAGCTCGGGTCACCGTCTCTCGCATCCATGTCTGTCTTTTCCATTGCCCTCTCCCTGCCTTCCCCTGCTCCCTCGGTCTCTCTCCATCTGTACCTCCTCCTCTCCTCCCCTCCGCAGTCTCTAACTCTCTCAGGCTCTGCCTCCACCTCTCTGTCCTTCCTTTCCTCCCTTTTTCAAATCAAATCAACAAGTATTTATGGAGTCTGACCCTCTTGCTCTCTCCCCTCCCCTGACTCTGTCTCCCCTCGGCCTCTATTCCCACCCACGTCTGCTGCCCTGTGGTCCGGTCCACTCACCCGGGAGGCCCCCGCAGGAGGCTGTCAGCGGCAAGCCCGGGGGATGAGGAACTAAAACCAAACCAGCGTCCCCACTCTCTCCCCCAGCTCCTCCTCCCTGCAGGCAGCCCAGGGAGCCTACATTATTTAGAGAAATTATTTAGCATTCTGCTTCTGTCATTCCTTGCCATGGCGCCAGGCCCTGATATGTGATAAAAATATCAACGTTAAATCGACTCTGACAACTGCTGTTTACTTGCAGTGTCACTAGAGCCTAGAGGTGGGGGCAGAGTCGACAGCTCCCTGCAGGACCTGAGGCGCCACCAGCAGCAGCAGCAGCTCCGAAGAGTCTCCAGCTCTCGGCCCCCCGGCAGGCCAGGCTGCAACAAAGACCAGGGAGGACAACCGCGAAAGGGGCAGCCCCTGGGGATAGACACCGTGCAGTGACCACCATCTCCCCAGTCCTTCCCACGTTGCCCAAGCTTCTCCCCCTGGAAAGTGTTCATTTCACCACTAGTAGCAAAAAGCCAATAAAAACCCAGTTGCGGCTTTGAAACACATCCGGCACTATGTGAGCAGATCACATGGTATCTTCTTAAAGTTTCACGTCAGTTGTGGCGGAGGGAAATCACACCCCTGTATTCCGGACTTTGACACTGAGGTTGGGAGATGTCAAGCAGCTTTCCTGAGGGCACACAGCTAACAAGCCTAGAGCCTGGGTTAGGACCCGCACAAGCCCTGTGCCCTGGCAGCGGGCATCCAGTGTGCAGCGATCAGAATCCAGTGTGGGTCATGGACCAACAGACGACCATCCTCTGAAGGCCAATAGGACAGACCCCTCTCCCCAGCATGTGACCACCAACTTGATTTGAACTACTTCAACCTACCTGGATGGCGGGGGGGGGGGGGGGGGGGGGGGTGATGGATGACGACCTGCCTTGAGGATGTTGGACAAGAGTTGGTTAGACCTTTGCACCTTCCCTGTTCTTCCCCCGTGCGTCACCCCCAGGGCTAAGCCATGATGCATGGGCAATGTGACAGAGAAAAGAGAGAGTACAGAACTCCAGGGAGTAAGAGGCAGAACACCAAGGACAGCAGGAAGAAGGAAGGACAGAATCTGAGCAGGAACCCAAGGCAGAGAGACCTCTGCCATCACAGGACACTCACATGACCAACATCACTCTTATGGGTCTCTCTTCATGGGAGCAGAAGCCATGCTGCTTCCTTTTTTTTCTGAATTAGCAAAAGGCTGAGCCCATAGCAACTGCACAGAAGATGTTTGCTGGTTAGGTTTTCTCTATTAAGGGCACAGAGTGGAGGGTGGTAACGGCCTCTGTGGGCATCTCAAGGATAATGGTCCTAGAAGAAGGTCTCACCTACTCCTTGTAGAGAGGACTTCCAGACAGCACAGAGTCAGCATTGTGAAGGGGTCGCCAGCCAAGCTAGCGGATGTGGGCTGCCTTCATGGAGACACAAGGTCCAAAATGAGGGAGATGATATGTGATAAAAATATCAATGTTAAATCGACTCTGATGACTGCTGTTTACTTGCAGTGTCACTAGAGCCTAGAGCTCTGCAGAGCCCAGTCTCTGAAGAGAAAGCCCTCCCCTGGGAACTGCGTTCAGTGGTGAGTGCTCTAGAGAGATCTAGACAGGGGAAGGTGACCAAGATGTGGACGGGCTTCAAATGATGGTAGAGAGGGATTGAAGGAATTGGGTGCATTTACCTATAGAAGAGTCACAAGGACAAAGTATCCAATATTTAAAGAGCTGTTAGAGAATGGACTTGACCGTTTGACCCAAAACGTGTGGAATTCATTCTGTTGTTGAGAACTGTAGGGAAAAAAAGATGTTTTTGGCCCCAGGTGAGGACCCAGAAGTTGGGGCTGACAAACATGTCACACAGCAGTGTTTTTTGTTCACATCGTGACTCACCTAGAAACTGAACTTACCTGTACCACCCACAGGGGGAAAGGAATGGATGAGGTTGCCCAAGTAGGAAACCGGCAACAGGACTCTGACCACCCTCATGGCAGCCCGTGGCAGGGGCAGAACTTACAAACACACTGATGGGAAAGTTCTGCTGTAGCAATAGTGAGCTTCCTATCCCTGGAGGTGTGCAAGGAAAGACCGGCTGAGGGCCTGGGGGAGAAAGGGAGCTGCAGAAAGGGTCTGAACATTAGAAAGCAAGTTCAACCCTTTCAGCTCAGAGCCTCCCAGCTCTAGGCCTCCGGGAGGGCCGGAGGGCGAGGCACAGCTGCTCCAGGCACACGCACTGGCCCAGAGCAGGTCAACGTCTTCCTGCTCCTCGGAGAGCGGAGGATTTCTACGTCAGCCAGCCCCTCACCATGGTGACCTGTGTCGGTCACTCGCCGCGCCGTGGGAGACCCAGGTGACCCTGGGATACGACCATCCCATTTGCCTCCCAGCCCTGTGTGGGATAAGACCTCCAGATGGACTAATGAAAATCACCCCAATTGAGTTCAGTTGAGCAGAAGAGAGGAGGCTAGAGCCCATTAATTATCCCTAGGCCGGCCCTCATGCATTATCCCAAACACAGAGCGGGGCCACCTCAGACAGACAGTAGCAATTAGTGATGTTGTCAAAATAAAGATCCATGCTCTGCTCACAGAGCGTGAGATGACGAGATGGCCCCAGGGTGGCCCGGCAAGACTGTCTCAATACATCTGGTGGGAGGCCAGGGACTGCAAAGCCAGACAGTCCTGGGCTTCTCTGCTTACTGGCTGTGTGACCTTGAAACGGTGACTTGGCTTCTCTGAGCCTCTACCTCCACAGCCATAAAACAGGTTGAATAGAGCCCACTTGATAGGCTTATGAAGAGGAGTTCATGAGATAGTGTCGTGGCATTGCTGTGGACACCCTGTGTGACCTTGGGAAAGTCATTGCTTTCAGAAACCCCCGTGTCTCCCCCTGTAAAATGAGGGATTTTGTCCATAGATTGCTAAGTCTCTTCACACTCTAAAGTCCTGCCCTCTGTGATTGAGGAACTCACAGCCAAGCCTGGGGTGGGCCAAGAAAAGCCATCAGTCCCTGCAACCTGAGGCCTGTCTCCCTCCCTCAATTCTTAAACTCACTCCCTTAGGACAAGGGTCTCAGTTTGCCTCCCCTCCCAATCCCGACCCCTAAGCACACCCAGATACCAACTCTCCATACATCCATCAATGTCACAAGACCTAGAAGTCACTTGCTTTTGACTTATGATTGTCCCCAGCCAGGTGCCTTCCACCTCTGCCCTGCACAAAAGACAGCCCACTCCTTGGAAGATAAAAAGCCACTAACGGTTTCCCTCTCCACTCCAGTATTGATTAGAAGAGTACGAGGCTATTGGTGTTTTATCGACAGGCAGCTGTCTCTCTCGCCTGGGGTAGACGGCCTTTAATAAGACAGAGAGAAAGAGAAAAACTCTGCTGGGTCGTGGAGTCAGAGACCGGGAAGGCCAGGTGAGGGGTGGGCTGGGAGCTGGATGATTTGGGTTACAGTTCTGCACTCCTGGGACAGGGTCTCAAGGGCCACACGTGCCCATCTCCAGCCTAGCCCAGCCAGCATATGAGGTGAGGCCAGCGGACCCAAACATCTCCCCAAGCTGGACACTCTCAACTCACCCTGTACCCTGTGTTGGACATCACCAATTCCCTCCCTGATCCTAGAGCCTCCTTATTCCCACCACATGTGACCCAAGAGGCTCACCTCCATGGACTGTACCCCTCTAAACTCCCTCATTCACCAGAGGAAACACTGGGAAGGGGCTGGAAGGTAGAAGGAAAGAGTGGTTGGGCTATCTACTTGTGGCTGCCTCCCTGGTAGGCTCTACCTAAGACCCAGCTCCTACAGCTACAGCTGCCTCTATAGCTACAGCTGCCTCTCAGGCCCAGGTGTTGGTTCCATGCCCCACTGGAACCCTGACCTGACCCACTCCTCAGTCTAGACCAGTCAGGGACCCTGTCCTCAGCTCTAAGCTGCTGTGAGAACCAGAGGAGCACAGTGGGCAGCAGAGTATATGAGGCACCCTGGGAAGGACAAGCAACAAAGAGGGTCACCAGACAGACATAGGAGCCAATGCCTACCTAACTTACAGAGTCAAGGATCTCTCGCCTGCTCCCCTTCTCCAACCGAACCGTGTCCCCCAACCCACCCATTCTTTCTCTCATTCAATAAATCTTTAGTGAGCCCAATCAACAATGTAGGCACAGCGTTAGGTACTGAATTATAAAAATAAATTAGACACAGTTCCCGTTCCAAAGGGCTCACACTCTGGTGGGAATCAGATAAGCATATAGAATTAGGGACACAGAGTCCTGAAGGTGCTGTGAGAAGGGACATCACAGGGCACAGTGAGCAATGTCCACCTCTTTCCAAGAACTGGACGCCAGATGGGTGTCTTTTATCCAATCCATCAATATCCCTGGAGACAAATTTTCTTTATTAGGGGCCGTTTGGATTTGGACCTCTGTGGAAGCTGGAGAATGACTGGGATGATATATCTGAGCCCTCACACAGCCAAAACCCTGGGAGTCCCAGCCCAAGGCACCAAGCCTCTCAAAGCGCTTGACCTTGCCCTTGGCTTCATTTCCTCTGAGTGGTAAGTATGATAACCAGTAGCTTCACCATTTCTCCCAGAGGGTCACTGGCTTAGAGGAGGGGGCAGGGAGCAGGGCCTCAGAGAATATCCCACGGCTCCCTCAGCTCCCAGATAGGGCAGGTGTTAGCTCAGGAGTCCAAAATCACCGATTCTCCTCACAAGGATGGGATTCATTCCAAAGCCTCCCTCCTGGAATGTATTCCATCAAGGAAGGGGCCTGTTTGAGGGATCACTGCAGCTCAGAGAGGAATTTACAGGATTAATCTTTAATACTTGCCAGCATCAGTAATTTGGTTATTAAAAGAAGAAATAATAAAATAACAAGCTGATCCCATACCAGTGGATGAGGTTCCCTCCTCCCAAACACAAATGCTCACACACACACACACACACACACACACACACACACCAGCTGTCACAGAAAAGCCTATGCTGGCTGCAAGGGACACCAGGACTCCTGATCTCAATGGGCAAAGGTGGGGTTGGTGGGGGTGAGGGCACAGGAGGATGTTTCTTTAGGCTTCAAAGACAACTATTTACCACAGATGGACAAAACTAAATTAAGCAATTCTAGAGCCTGAATATAGAGTTTGGGGAAGACAGTCTCCCAATGCTACTGACAATAAATATTAAATAAGTTAAAATCACCCAAAATAATAAAAAATCAAATTTAATTGAATGTTGTCATGTAGATCTATTCAAATATAATCAGACTGTAAATTATACTCCAAAGACTTGAAAACCTACAGTGTGCCATCAAGAGACTTCACTTCCAGCAGGAAAGGTCATTCTCACATTCAACAAACATTTATATGGAAGCTACCATGGGCCAAGCACTGTGCCAGACACTGGGATATAGCAATGAGCAGGAGACTACCCCTGCCCTCTGCGTACTCACAGGCTATAGAGGAGAAGCAAACGTGGGAGAAGAAGATACTGGATTTGGTAGGCAAGTATGGTGGGCTAGCCCAGGCAAAAACAGAGCACAAGAGAAGGACAGAGGAGGGACAGATCCTCTGCCAGGAGGAATCAGAGAGGGGTTAATAGACAAGGTGACCACCGACATGGGTCATAAAGGGCGGTGCCTGCCAGACAGAGACGGGATAAAGGCATTCCATCCAGAGGGAACAGCATATGTAAAGGTGCAGGTGTCCAAAGAGCAAGCAAATAATTCCCTCGAGTGAAGCACAGAGTGTGAAGGACCCTGACAGGAGTGAAGGCTAGAAGGGTAAGCTGAGGCCACATCATGAAGGACTTTGAATGCCAGGCTAGAAGGTTTAGATGTTTTCTAATAGCAAGTGTCAAGCCAATAAGGCTTTAAACAAGAACGTTTTAAGTCAGCTGTGTTTTAGAGAGATGTATGGGGAGAACAAAACCTGCTTCTCTGAAGACCATGAGATCCTGGAGGCTGTGAAGACCAAGGAATCTTCTGGGAGTGGCATCCCTCCACCAGGGAAATATAGGTCAGATGTTCTCCTTCAAAGAGAGTGCTCATGAAACAAGCCCCATAAAGACACAGGGTCACAATTTCAGGGGTCCTCGATGGAAACCACCCCTTCCATTTTCATCAGTGGTATGCTTCGGGTAAGGCTGATGGGCAGACCCTCAGAGGGAAGCGGTTCGAGGTCTTGGAATAGCTTGGCTGGTGCAGGGCCTGGCCCTCCCCCCTGGAATGGACAATGTAGAGAAGGACTCTGGGGGAGCGGCCAGGGCTCAGGACGGGCATACAAATCTCCAGATCAGTTTGGTCGTGAGAAAAAAATCAGGTCATCAAGGCCTCAAGAAGCTCACAACACAGAACAGATAGAGGGTTCTTCATCACTTGCAATTAATATTTAAGTTACACGGTGATAAACCTAGGCAGATTTCCAGTGATGGTAGAATGAAGAGGCCAATAAATTCTCTTCCCAAAATCTCAGACAAAATAGTCAAAAACAAAACAACCATTTAGGGCTCTGAAAATCAACCAAAGGCAAAACAACAAATTGAGAAGCCTCTGCTCATGAAAAGCTGAACTCTTAGTATGAAAAGTGAGAGTCCGGCCTGGGATTGCTCCCATCCTCACCCCCCAGGTGTGGTTCTTCCTGGGTGGGGCTGACCATTAAAAACAAGAACGGCCACTGCAGGTTTGGAACAGAAGGTAAGGAGCCACAGCTCTGCCAGACTGAGGTTGTAGTCCCAACTGGGGCAATCAACAGAACAGAAAATGAGCCAGAAACCAAACAGGAAGCATCCAGAACCAAGAAAGCCACAGAAGGGCTGGGAAAGTGGACTCCAGACAGGAGTGATGTCTAGAATCTTTGGAAGTTGCACACTTAGCAGATGAGAGCAGGATGCCCTCAGAAGGTAAAAACAGGAAGACCTGAAAACCACCTGTACTTTGTTTATTTTATTTTCAGTATTTATTTATTTTTGAGAGAGAGATAGAGTGCAAGCAGGGGAGAGGCAGAGAGACATGGGGACAGAATCTGAAGCAGGCTCCAGGCTCTGAGCAGTCAGCACAGAGCCCAACATGGGGTTCAAAACCATGAATTGTAAAGATCATGACCTGAGCCAAAGTCGGACAGTGAACCCACGAAGTCACCCAGGTGCCCCTCCACCTGTACTTTGAATGTGGCTTCCCAGACTGTATAGAGGATGCCTTTCTGGCTCAAGACTTTGGCACACACCTCAGACCAATTACTGGCTGACCACCAAGCTATGCAGATATGGAGACAACACTTAGAAGCCAGGTTAAAAATAAAAATGTCTCTTTAAAAACTGAGTAGAGTTATCAGTAGCATGTACCACTGGGGGGACAGATTCCCCAGATTAAGTCTAAATAAGTTACTTAAAAAAATCCATAAAAATAATCCTCTCAAGTAAAAAAAAAGTTTGTAAAACATATCACCTAAAATTTCCAGTTTTCAACAAAAAAATTATGACATGGAAAGAAACAGGGAAGCAGCTTATACTCAGGAAAGAAAACACACACACACACACACACACACACACACACACACACACACACACAGTCAATAGAAACCAACTCCAAGCAGGTATAGATATTGGATTTGGCAAAGCCTTCTAAGCAATTCTTGTAACTGCATGTAAGGAATTAAAGAAATGCATGATGACAATGGCTTACCAAGTAGGGAATCTCAATAAGGAAATGGAAACTATGAAAAAGAACCTAATGGAAACTGTAGAATTGAAAATACAGTAACAAAAATAAGAATTCGCTGTATGAGCTCAATAGCAGATTTGAGACGTTAGAAGAAAGAATCTGTGAACTTAAAGATAAGTCAATAGACACTATCCAATCTGAAGAACAAAGAGAAAAAATTACTGAACAATGAACAGAGCCTCAGACACCTGTGGGGAAGCATGAATTGTACCAACAAAGCTGTAATGGGAGGCCCAGATGAGGGGAGTGGGAGAAAGGGGCAGAATCAAAACAATGTCCGATTTTGAAGCCTTGTCACCACTCTGTTTTCAATTTGGGGGAGCAGGGTAAGGAAGGTCAGAGGGCTCTGGGGGTGTGGAGGGAGCCCTGAAAGCCTCAGCTCTGAGCTGCTTCTCAAGGAGGAGAAACTGTGCCCACCATGTGCTGGGCACCACACTCACCCTTACATCAGGCCACTGGGCCTCGCCAGGTGGGAGTGGCTTTGCAGCCACAGTCTCCAGATGCAGAAAAAGCTCAGAGAGGTAAAGAACTGCCCAGCTCACAAAGCTTCCCTCTTCTTCACACCTTCCCCTCTGCACCCCGATGCCCCTTCTCTCACACTGCCGTGCCCTGTAGACTCAACAGTTGGGGGAAGGGCTGGCATGACTCCAGGCTGAGAACGGCACTAATGAGGGTCAGCTCAGGACGGAGCAGACCAGGAAACGGGGGAGATCACAGAAGCGTCTAGGAGCCTAGAGGATCTTCTCCTCCTTCCACAGGGAAGTGGGCCTCTAGCCAGGAAGGACTGTCCCACCCTGCATGGAGCCCTGCTCTCCCTGTAGGGGGTTAATTCACCAGGCAGGGGACTAGGGCTAGACAGGATTCCCAAGCTCAGGCCCAGCAGCCTCCTTCCTATATTTGGCTAGCAATCAGGCTGGGCCTTGCCTTTGGGGGGTCAGCGTCACTCTCCAAATCCCTCCCTCTCAGCTCCACTCATGCTTCCATTCATCGTGACAACTCTCCTGAAAAGTGGGGGCCATATGAGCACTCTGAGGCCCTGGCAGGTTACACAATTTGCCTGACATCACACAGCTGATGGGCCTGGATTTGCACCCTCATAAGGCTGACTCCGAACCCCTGATCCTCTCTATATATCCCTGGGGACCTTACTCCAAACTCCTCTCCCAAGGGGGCTGGGACCAGCAGGGTGCAAAAGCCCCACACTGGACACAGGGACAATGTCCCTGTCAGGGCCCTTTGCCCACCTGCAGCCTCCATCCAGAGCCACAACCAAAGAAAGGAGATTTAACTGCCATGAGAAACACAGAGATTCGGATCCAAATATTTACCACTCAGGACCTCCCTCCCCTGTGGACAAGAGCTCAGCAGGCACACTTCTCAACCACTCCAAGGGCACAAGTGGTGCATCTCTTGACGTCAGTATTTCCGGAGTGGGGCCGTGGAAGGCACTCAGTAAGGACTGTTGAACCACCATTACTGGCCTCCTTTTGTGTCTTCGTTTATGTCAGTCAGAAGGCCAAGATGGTCAGCCATTCTGAGTCTTAATTTCCTTCCTTCTTTAAAATAGAAGGAATTGGGCTGCCTGGGGGGCTCAGTCAATTAAGTGTCCCACTCTTGATTTCGGCTCAGGTCATGATCTCACGGTTCATGAGACCGAGTCCTGTGTTGGGCTCTGTGCTGACAGCACGGAGACTGCTTGGTATTCTCTCTCCCCACCCCCTCTCTCAAAATAAATAAACTTAAAAAAATAAAATAAAATAAAATAAAATAAAATAAAATAAAATAATAAAATAAAATAGGAGAAATCATGTCTACCACAGTGGAGTGGTAGGGTAGTGAGGATAAGGACATAATAAGGATAACTATTAATAACACTAGGAACAGGGGAGGCAGGAGCAGTGGGGGCTGGGCAGGAGGGGAGAGGGAAGGAGGGAGCCACAGTGCTGGCTGAGGACTTCAAGGGGGCAGGGCTTGGGAGGGCGGGGCTGGAGGAAGGTGTGACCAGAGGGCCGAGGGGGGTAGGCAACAAGGGCTGAGTCCCCTGGGGTTCAGTGCCCCAGGCTGCTGAGCACACAGCAGCCAGTCCTCAGGCCCAGCCTGTTGCCCATGCACTCCAAATTAAATAAAGAACTGCAACCCCCCTTTTATTTCCTCTCTGACAGCAACTTATTGCGAAGGCTGCTGCTTCTGACATTCTAATATTCAGAGTCACATCCTGTGGGATAAACCCATCGCTGCTGTCTGAGCCAATGATTTGTGCCAGAAGAGGAGGGAGCCGGGAGAGGCAGGCAGAGGCTGGGCCTGGGGTTGCTGGCAGGAAAGGGTGAGGAGGAAAAGCGTTCGGGGTCCCCTGGGCCGGCCTAGGCACCCCGCCCCCTCTAACAGGCATCTGACCTGGAGTAGGTAGGGCTGTCTAATCATTCTCCCAACATCTACCAGCACAGTCAATAAATGCTTCTGAGCACCCACCACATTCCATCTGTGCCAGGGACTGTGAAGGTCCCAGACCCCAGCTTCAGGAAGCTCACACCCACTCTGCGGGATGGGTGGGCAACGCTTACCCAAGCGCACCGTGTGGCCCGGCGCTTAGAGTCAGGTGCTTTGGAGACACCCAAGACCGGGTTCACATTCTCACTCTGAGGCTTACCAGCAGGGCAGCTATAGGAAACATTCCAACACCAGACCCTGTATCCTGACAGTCAGAATAACCATGTGGTCTACCTCCTAATGTCATCCAGAAGATTAAAATGAAAGAATGCATCATAAGCGCCGACCACCCCCAGTGCCTGGTGCAGAGTAAATAATGCTTACGACGGTCATGAAAGTGATACATGGGGCAGGATGAGATGCTGCTAAAAGAGGGTGGGGGGCAACAGAGTGCTGTGGCAATGCTGGGGAGCGCTTGCTCCCAAATCATGAAATCCTGGTCAACCAGGAGCTCCCCATGCAACGCCCCCACCGCCTTCCCTTGGCCTCAGACACATGTGGGGTCCTCCAGGCAGCTCACAGTATAATGGGATGCTTCAAGGAGTCTTCCGTGCATGCCAGCAGAGCACCAGACAGCCAAGCACATGCAGTATGGAAGCCAACAGGTACGTTGACCACACTAATGGGGGTGGGTCACTTCCAGGGGACTGACTGGGTGAAACCAGGGTGGTCCTAAGCTGGAGTATAAGAGAAAAGTCTCCATAGGATGGGAGACCAAGCAAGGCACGGTGAAAAAGGCCCACCTGGCAGTCTGGGGAATGAGTTTGGCGAGGGGGGGAGGGTTGGTGAAGGCGGGCACTGCTTCTGCGGCCAGCCTGTGGCTGAATTCAGTGGGGAATGGGTGACAGAGATGCTGGCTCCATTTGAGGAAGAACAACATAGAAACTTAAGGGGCCAGGCATGTGGGGGCCTGGGTGGGACAAGGCCAAGCCAAGAGGTTGGGAAGAAGCAGCAGAGGGGCCCGGAGAGAGACCTCATGCTCCAAGTGAGGGCTTGTGGGATGTGTGAATACAACATAGATTTGGGTCAGGCCTTCCCAATTAGCCTTGAAAGGGGGAAAAAATATTCTCCACAGGCCTGAAAGGAAGAACAAAAACAAGGCAGAGAGGAGCTCTGAGAATACCCTGAAGAGTTGCGGAGGACTGCTCTGGCCTTTAAAATGCAGGAAGTATGGTAATCTAATAAACATGGCAACAAAGCGTTTGTCACCAAGCTAATTTTATTAGAACAGATCTCAAATGGCTAATTTCCTTTTACTAATGAGCAAATTAGTTGAATCTCTGATCTGCTTTTAAGGCACTTATACTAATAAAACATGAACGACAGTGAAATTTGTTGTGAGGTGTAGTGACACAGGCACTTGGGTTGAGGGAATCTCCAGGCATGGAGGCTTGTGCCCACGTGGTCCTGCCTCTGTCCAGTCTGTTGAGGCCAGTTCAGAGCCAGCCCCACCGCCCAAGGAGGCGGGGTGCCTGGCTGTCTGCGCCCTGCCTCCCCCACCTCCTGGTCTGGGTGTGTCGTATGTACAAAGAACGTTCTAAGACATTCCCAGCTGTCTGGTGATCCCAGCTGGCTCCCACCAAAGCCGAAAACTGCTCTGCCGAACCCTCTTTCCCAAGACCAGAGCTGGGGCTCCTGAATCCAGCTCTCCAAGTCAGGTATGCAGAAGCTGGGGGTACTGGGAGGCACCATGCCCAGCTTTGTCCTGAAGCAAAGAGGCTTCAGCTGGGCTCCGACTGGGGCCGATATTTGTGGCAAACAGCCAGGGCAGGCCTGGAAGGACCCAGCACAGAGGAGGACCTGGGGGAGAGGAAGGCCCTGGGCAATCAGAGACCAGAGAGGCTGTCTCCCGCCTGAAAGATGGGGTGAAAGGGTGGGGATAGGCCAACTGCTCTGAGCTGAGAGGAGGGTCCCCTGCATGCTTTGGGGGCTCTGTTGGCAGAGAGAGAAAGCCTAGGCAAAACGCCCCTGCAGCAAGACCAGGGACAAGGGCTATCAGGTGGGTCCTGCCCACTTGACAAATATGGGACATCCACCTGTTTCCACCAGACTTTGCAAAGAAGTGGGGGTGGGGGGAATTCCCAGGAATGAGATCCAGGACCAGGCAGGTTCCCTGGCCCAACCCATGCCCTAGGAGTTGCTTTATGCCAAGTGGGCTTAAGACAGCTGAGGGACTGGGCAGTGGGCAGCACCTGCCAAGCTACCTGGCTGGAAGGCCCTGAAAAGCCAACAAAAGGACCAGAAGACCCTCCAGTTCCAAGCCAGCACAACCACATACGTTCAGACCCCAACTCACCCATTAATTACTGGTGGTATAATTTGAGCCCAGTTACTCAGTGTCTCTGTCCCTCAGTCATTTCTCTTTAAAGGGGAGATGCCCATACTCACATATCTGAACTGGCATGTGGGCTCAACGAGAAAAAGGGTCAGACACACGGCAAGTGCCCAACAAAGGTGTGCCCCTTATTTCTGCAGGCTGCGTTTTGGACACTGCTGCCCCTTCTGGGCTGTGCAGAAAGTGTAAGGACAGTATTGAGGTGACAGGGAAAATGAGGGGCAGGGGACTCCCAGGTCACACGCTTGGATGCCTGCGTAACTGAACTGCTGAATGAAAGGCGCAGCCTCAAAAGAAGAGAGGGTCTCATCACCAGAAGCAATCAAGAATCTGGCAGGGATGCCCCGAGGACCCTTGGTCCCTTCTGGGACTTCCATGCAAGTTGCCCTTATCCAGCACCCGCCAGGAGTCACGTGTCCCACAACCACTCTCCTGGCGAATCTGGCCCCTCTCTAAATGTCCCCCCAGACATCTCCTGTGCTGCGGTCTCCATCTCAAAAAGGAGCTGAATCAGCTCCACAAGGTCCACAAGTCCACAGCTCCACAAAGTCCAAACTCTTTGCTAGGAGGTTCAAGGCTGGGAGACATGAGGGACAGCACCAGGAGGTAAGATGTGTGACAGGCCCAGGGTCCTCAACACGATCCACATACAAGCTCTTGTGGCCACTTTCCTCTGTGTGAGTCAAAAGCTCTGACCTGTAGCGGAAGCCACGGCCACGGCCACACCCGCGGCCACGGCCCTCATCAAGGCTCCTGGCGTCTCTTCCTGTGCCAGGCCACCCCCCACCTGTCCGTGCCCCTCCTTCTGCCCGCACTGTCCCCAGGGCCACCGCTCTGATGTGCTCCGGTCTCATTCATTATTCAGCCATTTCCTCAGTTCAGAGGCCCAGGGGCCAGAGGGCTGGCAGTGTGTGTGCTCTTTCATCTCCCAGGGTGTACACAGAATGCAGATGCGCCAGGCTGCGGTTCAGGATGTGGACAAAACTCAAGCCTGAGTCTGGGGGCGTCCTCACGCTTTATGCTCTAGGACCGCGTCCTCTCGCGGCCCTCCCCTGGGGTTACTCCATGGGGGCTTTCACCCCCACCCTGGGGAGCCACAACCGGACGGAGCTGGGATTTGATCCAGGGGGGCGCTCTTTACAAGCAGCCAAGTGGGGAGACTTGACAGCTTTGTAACGGCCCTCGGGTCAGCTGACAATGAGCTTTGGGCTGAAGGCGGCACAGAAGCCTGGGCCACCCCTGGGCAGAAGGAGAAAGACCCCTCCTGAAGTGGTGCCAAGATACCTGCTAAATATAAAGCCAGCAGTGGTGCCCCGGTGCTGCTTCGGTTGTGTGGGAGGTGGCCGGGGAGGGCAGGGGTCTCTCTCGCCCTCTATCACGGGCCTGTGATGTACATGCGGGAAGGTGACGTTGCTCTGCTCCTCCCCTCTCCAGCTGCAGGTTCCTCTTTTCCCACATTTCCCTTCCAGGGTACATCAAGCAACAAGTTAGCCTTTAATTACTTGAATAAATGCAAGGGTTGGAGGAAGAGAGAGAGATACAGGGTCAAATTGCCCAGTCTTAAATATTTCTTATCCCTTTGCCTATTCTGGATCCATCTCCCCAACAGTTTTGACCCACCCACCCCACCCAGGATCAAACCTGGAATCTTCTATACACATCTGTGGCTTCCCTGAGTCTCGGCTTGGATCCCTAGGCCAGCCAAAGGAGCGGGAGCCAGCATGGCCCCCAACTAGCAGGGGAGTGTTAACAGGAAGGCCCCCCCAATGCCTCACACAGAGAACAAAGTGGTGGGGGGCACCCAGAAGGGATGGTTTCCTCTCTCCTGCCCCTGTGCCTGTTTGTATGGTGAAGTTGCTCTTGGTCTTTCCCCTCCACAAAGCCCCATTTCAGAAACAAGGAAAGGGGACCTCAAAGGAAAAGTCTCCCCGTGAGACCACCGGAGGCAGAGAGGGAGGGAAGGAAGGAAGTCAGGGAGAGCTGCCCCTCACAGGCTCCAAAGTGTAGGTTTCTTTATAAAAATCTGAGGATCCCTGTTGAGCACTCAGAAAATTAGGACCTGGCAAGGGAACAGACAAGCTCTCAAAAGTATGGCTTTTTCATTGACTCCTACAACAAGGTTGCTTTTTTTTTCTTAATTTTTTAAAATGTTTATTTATTTTTGAGAGAGACTGTGTGAATGGGGGAGGGGCAGAGAGAGAGGGAGACATAGAATCCGAAGCAGGCTCCAGGCTCCGAGCTGTCAGCACACAGCCCGACACACGGCTCAAACTCACGAACCAGTGAGATCATGACCTGAGCCGAAGTCAGCCGCTTAACCGACTGAGCCCTCCAGGCACCCCCAGGTTGCTTTTTAAAACCCAGCCCCAGGCCTGCCTTCCTTCCCTGCACTCCCTGCTATAGCTCCTGGGAAGTACACCAGCTTTAGTGTGGAGGATGGGATGAGCTCTAGACTGGCCAGAACCCAACCTGGCCAAGACTTTGTGCGGGGCCTAGAGATCTGGAGTCTTCCATGGAGCAAAGGCTGACACCCTCGCCTGGGCCTTTCCAGCAACCCCAGCCTCTGAGCTCAGGCCAGTCCGTGCCCCTCTCCCTTGGGGTGTTCAATCAGGCTCCACTTCTCATCACAGAGCATCACTGAGCACTTGTTTATCGTCCTATGTGGGTGCAAACAGCCGGGACAAGAGCCATCCTGCCATCTCCACAACCCAGTGAAAGGTCACCAAGACTTTCCTGCTTTCTCACACTTCCAAATCTTTTCTTAAAGAGAACCCAAGACTCCAGGGAAGGATTTAGCTACTATGTAAAGCATACCACCACCAGATGCAGGATGAATATCCCCCTGGCTCCGGCCAGCAGGAGGGGGTACCTTTCAGTTGCTGGCTCTAAAATCCAACCCAAGCAAGGACCTCAAAGCAGGCCAGCAACAGACCATAAAAGGAGGGTCACCCATCTAGGCTTTACAGTCTCTGGGGATCCCATTCATGGGACTCGGGGTTTGAGGAGGACATGGGATTCATAGCCTGTCCACCAGCATTCTTTGGACTCTAGAGCTGAGACGGTCTAAGAGAAGGGGGCACAGAGGCTATACTAGTGCCCACATGACTTCTCAGGGCCATATGTTCTAAAGGAGAATCTGCCCAGCTTGGGAGGCCTTACTACAAGACCCTTACTAACCCTCCACCCTCCTCCTGCCAAATGTTAGCTACCCTTCCATACCATTACTGCCCCACCCTACACACACACACACACATATGCACCCATGCATGCTCACACACACACACACACACACACACACACACACACACACGATCAATAACATGGTCTGGACAGCCCACCCAACCTGAAATGAGTTAGATGAGCAGGACCTTAAAGAAAACATGGAACAGTCAAGAACAGCAAACCAGGAATCCAGAGGCCTGGGCAAGGGAGAGCCACTTTGCCAAAGCCCAGTTTCCTCATGAAGAGTGTATATAACATCAATAGTATTGACAACAGTATCGATCGTTGGCTCCCTGAAAAGCACTATGCATTAATCATCTCACCTGACGACAAGAGATGGGCCCTGGCCGGGAACTGGGACCTCTGAGCTACGGTCCCTGTTATATGCTAACAGCACTATCTCAACCTGGGGTCCTTTATCTGTACAATGAGAGGCGCTGACTTCAGTCACTGTGGTCTCTTCCCACCCTCACATCCTGTGTGTCCCCTGCCTGAAGTCCCAGCCTGCCTCAAAGTAGTTTGGGAACCACATGAAACACTGTGGAGGTGCAGAATGGCCTGGAGAACATAAGGAGTGACCCCGGGAGGTGTAATGGGAGGAAAGAGAAAAGACTTGCCTAGCTCAGCCTCCAGCGGGACATGGCAGAGCCCTGGTTGGCTGGGCCAGCCTTCTCTTAAGGGCCTGGGGCCACCTGCACTCTCTCTGATCATAGCAGGTTTGAAGCTGTTTCAGTTTAGGTTGGAAATGGTAGGCTTTTTGTAGTTTTCAGTTTAAGATATTCAGACCCCTCCCTCTGCTCTTTTCCTTATTAAACGTTCCCTCACTCAGCTTATGTAATATCCAAAAATCAATTGCTTATTTTACTGTCTGTTTATAAATGAAAGTGGGACTTAGTGGGGGAGCCCACAAGCCAGGAGGCAGCCCCAGGCTGAGCCAGCGGCACTGGGAGGGAGAAGGCCCAGGCAGCTGGCTTCTAAGCTCAGTTGTAAGGGAGCTGAATGCTTGGGGTCTCCAAGGGCCTCGGGGCTGGAAAAGACCCCAGAGCTGAACTCTCAGTTGATGAAGCCACTCTCTCCCCTGCCCTGCTCTCCCTCACCCCCAAACGGGGCCTGGAGCTCCAAGTCCTCTTGAGGCCACAGCTCAACCAATGGACTGGGGCTAGATCAGCCAGTTCCAGCAATAGCTGGGCTTTAAAAGAAAGCAATTCAAATTCATGTGCAGGCTGCTCACACACTCCTGAACCAGCATCCTATGGTACCTGAGTACCAAAAAGGCTCTATGGCTAGGCATGGTCGAGTCTAGAGATCCAACGGGGCAGACTTCTAGAAAATTCCAAAAAGAAGATTAAAAAAAAAAAGCAATGGAAATAACTGTGGAGATTGTAAAAAGATCAGTGCGTGCCAGGGGGAGGGAGGAATAAGTAGGTGGAACACAGGGGATTTTCAGAGCAGTGAAATTACTGTGTGTAATACTATAATGATAGATGCACAACATCATACATTTGTCAAAACCCACAGAATGTACAAAGTCAAGAATAAACTCTAACGTAAACTATGAACTTTCGTTAATAATAAATGTATCAAGGGGTGCCTGGGTGGCTCAGTCAGTGAAGTGGCCAACTTCGGCTCGGGTCATGATCTCACGATTTGTGGGTTTGAACCTCAAATCAGGCTCTGTGCTAACAGCTCAGAGCGTACAGCCTGCTTTGGATTCTGTGTCTCCCTCTCTCTCTCTGCCCCTCTCCAGCTCATGCTTTCTCAAAAATAAAAATAAAGGTTAAAAAAATAAAATTGGGGTGCCTGGGTGGCCCAGCCAGTTAAGCCTCCAACTTCAGGTTGGGTCATAATCTCGTGGTCCATAAGTTCAAGTCCCACACTGGGCTCTGTGCTGAAAGCTCAGAGCCTAGAGCATGCTTCAGATTCTGTGCCTCCGTCTCTCTCTGTCCCTACCCCACTCATGCTCGCTCTCTCTCTCTCTCTCTCAAAAATACAAATAAACATAAAAAATAATTTTTTAATAAGTAAAATAAAAATAATTACATATCTATACAGGTTCAACTGTAACCATTGTGCCACACTAATGCAGGATGTTAATAATACAAGTGTGAGGGGGAGGGTGGAGGAGATATACGGGAACTGTCTGTATTTTCAACTCAATCTCTCTGTAAACCTGAAACTGATTTAAAAAATTAAGTCTATTAATTACAAAATAATAATAGCCAAAGTGGAAACAACCCAAAGGGGGTGAATGGTTAAACCACCTGTGACAGTTACGTGCACATCAGGGAACACCACTAGGCAGCTAAAGGAATGAAAAACTGATACACACACACACACACACACACACGCACATGCACACGCGCACACACACACACATCCTCAGTTCTAGTGATGGAGCCACTCATCTGTTGTATGACCATTGCAGGGTCTGGGCCCCAGTGTGACCCCAAGTGGACCTTCTCCCTCAAGCCCCTCTCACTGCCTCACTCTTGTCTAAGTCAGCAAGGATGAAACGAAACCAAATTTAATTCCTCTCTTGTCCCCAAGAATGATAAGCTCTCCACAGACCCTCGCTCACTGGCATCCCTGATGGCTTCTCCCCTCCCTGCCAAGCACCCAGGGTTTCTCCTCTGGTGGGACTGAGCCAGGGCCTGGCCCTGCAGGACCATGAGCCCATGTACCAGCAGTAGCAGCCACCTTCCTGTCCCTCAAGGCTCTAGCCTCTCTGGAGTCCCAGCTCCTCACCTTCTCCTTCTGTCCCTACTTTCCTTCTGCTCTCCTGACTTATCCATACATCACCAGGAATGCAATACCCTTAAAAAAAAAAAGCATTTTGCTCTGAACTAACAGAGTCAGGCCTCATTGTTCCCAATATCACCAAGCAATTTCTGAGCTAGGGGAGTGTTGAATGGGAGCAGGAAGATGGGCAATTGGTCAGGGTCAGCTGACACAGTGGGGATTGGAGGTTGAGAGCTCCAGGGAGGTGGGAGACAGGCTCAGCTCACAATCAGTAAAGAAGGACACTGGATCTCCAGAGGTGCAAGGAGAGGTGACACCCTAATATTTTCTGTCTCTTCTCTTCCGAACCCACTCATCATGCTCAACTATGGATTCACCCGGAATGTAACTTCTTTACCAATTGACAAAATCTCCCTTAAATAATACCAATCTGCCCTAATAGCTAGACCCTCTTCGCTGCAAGTTTCAACAGCAGAAATTGCAGCCAAAGGGAGTTTGAGCATCTCCAAGACCCAGAGAACATTGACCAGTCTCGGCCTGCCTAAGGAATGACCAAGTGTCCTTCAAGGAAGGTCCCCAGGTCCCTGATCTAGGAAACCACTAACCCAACTCTGAGTTATTTGCCCCTGCACCTGCTCCATGACATTTGGCTCTTACACAAAGCAAGCCCCTCTCAGGTTCATTTAGCTGCTAGATACATAACACAAGCACTGCACTGAGCTCTGCATGTTAACAATACAAACTACACTTATCAGCAGGGACTGTATTTATTTATTTATCTTTCCATTTTTCAGTCCCAAATACTGTTCCAGACACACAGTAGGGACTTCATCAACATTAAGTGAACAGAATACTGGGACGCCTGTGTGGCTCAGTTGGTTGAGTGTGCGACTTCAGCTCTGGTCATGATCTCACAGTTCATGAGTTCGAACCCTGTATCGGGCTCACTGCTGTCAGCGCAGAGCATGCTCAGGATTCTCTCTCTCCCTCTCTCTCTGCCCCTCTCCCCTACCTCACCATTAAAATAAAAAGCGAACAAATTACTCTGGTGGCTGTACAATTCTGGAAACAGAATAGTTAATCGACACCAATTATCTAAAGGGACACTAAAAAACTCTTAAAGCAATTCATTTCCACAGTCCTAGAATAGTGCTGTCCAATACAGCTGTCTGTGATGATGTGGGTGTTCAATATCTGGGATGCCCTAGCTACTAAATACAGGATGGGGGGCGGGGGAGCACTGAGCATTTGAAATGTGGCTAGTATGACTGAGAAACTAAATTTTACATTAAAAAAATTTTTTTACATTTATTTATTTCTGAGAAACAGAGCATGAAAGGGGGAGGGGAAGAGAGAGAAGGAGACACAGAATCTGAAGCAGGCTCCAGGCTCTGAGCTGTCAGCACAGAGCCTGATGTGGGGCTTGAACCCATGAACCGCAAGACCATGACCTGGGCCAAAGTCAGATGCTCAACTGACTGAGCCACCCAGGAGCCCCTAAATTTTACATTTTAATTCGTTTTATATTTTTATCTTTTTTAAATAAGACTTTTTAAAGTTTATTTATTTTGAGGAAGGGGCAGAGAGAGAGAGAATGAGAGAGAGTCACAAGCAGGCTGCACACCCTCAGTGCAGAATCCAATGCAGGGCTCAAACTCACAAACCGTGAGATCCTGACCTGAGCCGAAACCAAAAGTCAGCCACCCAGGTGCCCCCATTTTAACTCATTTCAATTTAAATAGCCACACGTGGCTGATGGCTACCAAACGGGACGCTGCGGATCTAGTGTCTCTGGAGACGGAGCTCATAAGCAAAATGAACATGGACGTTGCCGTTGAGAACTTGGTGCCACCGCATGGTGCGGTAATAAAGAGCATGGGCTCTGGAGCAACACTGTCTTGGGTTCGAATCCCTGCCTCACAGGTTACTAGCCAGTTGCTTAACTCTCTGTGCTTCTGTTCGTCGTAAGAATAACACTTACCATGGAGGATTGCTATGAGGGTCAAATGAGCTAATACATTTAAACAGTGTCTCCATATAATGACTATTCAATAAATATTGTTACTAGTACTGGCACACAGTAGGCATTAAAAATATTTGTTGATTCCGAATGTGCATCTACAAGAGAATATTTGGTAACATCTATTGAACACTTACCAGATGTCAAGCAAAGTGCTAAGAACTTGACAATAACACTGAGAGCAAAGTATGATTGTCTACATGTTATAGGTGAGAAACTCAGGCTAAAGATTAATGAGTGTGCCCAGCTTCCAACTGACACTGTGCCTGATTCCAGAATCCCTACTCAGTCTGTTTCTTCATCTGTACAGTGAGAATTACGATAGTATCTATATGACAAGTTTGGCAAGTAGGTAAATAAGATAATGCATATGGCCTGTGCTTAGGATAAAGCTACGGGTTGGGGACAATTTGCCCCCCAGGGAACATTTGGCAGTGTCTGGAGACATCTGGGTTGTCACAACTGGGAGAGAGGACTTGCTACTGGTGTCATTGGGTAGAGATCAGGGCTGCTGTTAAACACCCTACAGCGCACAGGACAGCACCCCCACCCCCACCACCACAAAGAATAATCTGGCCCAAAATGTCAGTAGCACTGAGGTTGAGAAATGCGGGTCTAGACACACACAGATTGTGTTCAATCTGTGCTAGCAATGAGAGAAAGAAGGGAACTGAAGCCACAAATTTCAAAAGGCAAACCTTTTTTGTTCAGAGCCCAGAAGAGCTGTCCCGGAGCAGGATAGTAGGCTCGGGGAAATTATTCAGTGCTTCAAATCACAGAGAGCTACCACTTGCCACATGAAAGAGCAGTGTGCCTGGCACTGCAGGGCGCATGCTTGAAAATCAAAGTCCCCACTCTCTAGACACTTGCGATGCAATTGCACCAATGCGAGGGAGAGAGAGAGAGGAGAAGCCAGGGGGCTAAGTCACCCAACACAACAAGGCGGGGGTGGGGGTGCGGACTGTGTGAAATCGCTCTATCCTGTTCCTTCATGTCACAGGGAAGAGCCCAGGGCCACAGGCAATGTGGACAAAAAGCGCAGAGTTCCAGAAGAGGCAGGAACTCCATGTATCCCAGTCACTCCCTGTACCCCAATTTCCCTGTATACCAAGTATGAACGATACGTTCTGCTCCTTCATTTCAGTGCAAGTTGCCCAATCTCCAACTAAGTTAGCGTGTCAACCAAACACCGTCATCCACACCACTACCCTTTCCTGGGCACTTACTATGCATCATCCACGGCACTGAAAGCAACATCTCACTTAGCCTCATGACAACCCTAATGTACAGATAAAGTAACAGAGCCTAGATCAGACTGCCAGACTCCAGGGCACAGCTCTTAATCACCATGTTGACCCTCTTGGCATCAGACCAGAGCCTGAACAATGAATGAAATGGGCCCAGGTGATGCTTTCCCCGTCCACACAACACAAGCGGACTTGCCGGCCCTTGCTGTGCCCTGATGCACTGCAGAAATTGTGAGCGTCTCCCAGGTCCCAGCACTGTGCCTGGCGTCCAGGAATGAGATGGGAGCATTAGCTGCTTGAGCTCCATGGATGAAAACCACAGTCACGACTTCCTCCCACTGTGCACAGGCCCCATGCTTGTCACTCACAAACCCGGTTGGGGCGATGGAGATAACACAAGTGATGAAATGATAACAGCATGTGGCTGAACCAGTGTTGGAATCAACAGGACCCTCTGGGAGTTTGGAGCTCACAGCTCATGTGCTTAGAGATCAGGAGGAGGAGAGACAGAGCAGAAAGGGCTTCATCGACCCCACGCACTTGCGCTGAACTTGATGGGAGGGGAGGAGTTCTCCTGACAGACTGGGAGGGAGAACTGAGGACAAGGCGTTCCCAGCAGAGGGACTTGTGTGAACAAAGACAGAAATGAGCAAGGCAGCCGAAGTGGGGAAAGGGGAGGATTCCAGCTTGGTCAGAGCAGGGGGGACGAGATGGGACCTTCTTGTGAGGTAGACAAACAAAGAGGGGGCTAGGCAGTGGGCGTCCAAGAGCATTTTAGATGGGGGCAGATTAGTGTTAGTAACGCTTCAAAAGGGATTTGCAAGGGAATTATTTATGGTGGTAACAAGCAAGCACTCATTTAGCGCATATCCCACATTATACAAACACAGCACTGAGCTCTGCAAGTGAAGGCCCTAATGCCACTCTAAATTAAATTCATCAGTGTCTTAATTAAGATCTATATTTAGTTCTTAATTAAAGGGGAGAGAAAAATCCACGATGTTGCATGGCAGAGATTTGAAATGGAGATAAATCATCTTTCTGCCAGCGTGTTGGGCACATGCCCACCCACTCTCAAGACTCAGCCCCCCTGCCAGGACAGGTAATCTTTTAATCCTCCCCTCCTTCTTCCCTTCCTTCTTTCTTTCCTGCCTCCCTTTTGCGTTCATTTCTTCTTTAATTTATTCCACATCTACTTATTGAGTCCCTATGTGCCAGGAACCGAGATTTGATTCTAGGGCACAGTGGGAAATAACTTAGAGACAGTCCCTGCCCTCAAGGAGTATAGACTCCAGAGAAGGACCCCAATGCATACACACATGTGTCAGCTTTGGGACCCTCTGGGTCTCCCATGCTCTCCAGGTGCTTCCAGTGGGAAGAATCCCGGTGTCCATGGCAGATGCTTTCATCCTATCAGCCAGAGAGAGCCTTGAAGAGTAGCCGTTTGGGTCCTCCAGTTTCCCTGCCCCCACCATGCTGAGCAAGCTCTCATGTGAGTCGAGGGCAGACCCTCAGGACCCCTGTTCCACTCCCCTATTCTCTCTAGTAAAGGATGTAGGCTGGTTGTCAAGAGGATGAAGGGGTCTGTGAGCTTCCCTTCAACCTTAAGATTCTAAGATTCTCTGACACCCACTGGGCCACTGGCCCCTGAGAGTGGCTTCACTGAACAGGGTTTATGAAGGAAGACCACAGAACACAGAACATCACGGTCACAAAGACCTCTGCTGCCAGGCAGTCTGAGTTCGCCAGGAGGTCAAGTGACTTGGTTATGTCAACAGAACTGGCAAAAGGGCAAGAGTAAAATACACTCTGTCTGGGGCCAAGGACTGTATCCTACAGGACACAAACATGGGCATGACAGAGTTCCTGCCCTCAGCACCGCTGATGGGGGAGAAGGGGAGACAGCGCAAATTAGAAGGGGGAGTCTTGAAGTTGGCAGGCTAGAGATACAGATTATCGGTGAAATCTAACCCTGCTGTGCATCCTGTCCTCCAGAAAAAGGTTCTCTCCAGGCCCTTCCAGCGCTCCGTGCCAAGCAGTGATGCAGTGGGTGGGGAAGGAGGGCCACCCAGATAGTGGTGACGGCACAATGCCACTGCACCACCTCAGAGGCTGCCCTCGCTCAGGAAGTGACTGGAAGCGTCAGGCAAGATGCGTTTGGGCTGAGTGTTCAAGATGTCAGAGTCTGTTAGGGAAAAAGGGGGCAGAAGGGTATCCGGGTAAGGGAAATAGATTGTGCAAAGGTACACCATCAAGAAAATGGGCGAGTTAAGAAAATGTGAGCACTTTTTGGGGCGCCTGGGTGGCTCAGTCGTTAAGCCGCCGACTTTGGCTCAGGTCATGATCTCACGGTCCGTGAGTTAGAGCCCCGCGTCGGGCTTTGTGCTGACAGCTCTGAGCCTGGAGCCTGTTTCAGATTCTGTGTCTCCCTCTCTCTCTGACCCTCCCCCGTTCATGCTCTGTCTCTCTCTCAAAAATAAATAAACGTTAAAAAAAATTAAAAAAAAAATTTGAGCACTTTTTATGTGGCGGGTGGACACCGGGCAGGTGGGGCGGGAAAGTTTGGCTGGAGCCGGCCTGGGAAGGCCTTGAACGCTGGCATTTCCCTCCGACACTCAGCCGGAAGAATGTTCAGTGCTGCGCTCCCCGAAGAGAACGTGGCGGTCCTTGCACGAGTCCCGCCAGAGTCCCCGCGGAAAGAGCCCGGTAGCGCCCTGCACCTCCGAGCAGAAAATCGAAGGATAAGCACCCCGCTTCACAGCACGCCTCAGGATGGGCAGGGGTCGCGGTTGGCGCTGGAGCTCGTGACCTGCTGCCCGAGAGGTGGCGCTGAAGGCCGGAGCCCCGGCGGGCGCAACGGGTCTGGGAAGCGGCGGGGGCGAGTGCCGAGCCGGCCGGGAAAGTCGAGAAAGTTAACTTGGCACAATCCGCGCATCAAAGCGGTGCAGCTGCGACTCGCGGAGCCTGCACAGCTTTCTTCTCGCCGCTCTCTTCTCCCCGATTAATCAGCGGCTACAGCGCGGCGCTTTGATCCCCGAAATCAAACCCTTCGTCTGCTGGGTGACTTGATGTTATGCTAATCCGAGCTGATTGAGCTGAGATAATTACACTTCATCCAGGTTTCCTGGGAGTTCCGAATAAATATTGATGCACATCTGTCCCCCGCTCAGGTGTAGCAAGGAGCTTTGCTCTGGCAACAGTTTCGGCCGGCCCGGGAAGCGCGCGCGCACCGCCGCCAGCCACCAGCCTTCGCCCGCCTTCGCCCGCCTTCGCCACTGCGCCCAGAGGCTGCGATCCCCCGCGGGATGCCCAGAACCTAGCTGCGCTGGGCCCTGGAGGCGCCCTGGGAGGTGGCGAAGACCTGGAGCTTTAAGATTCCGGGGCTGGGTTTGAGTGTCAGTGCCTCGCTATGGGCTGTGTGGTCTTGGACAAGTCGCTTAACCTCCTGAGCCCCAGAGCCTACAAAAGTTTCCAGACTGCGGCAGAGATTAAATGAGATGCGTGGAAAGAGGCTGAACTGGGCGGAGTTGCACTTGGCCTTGCGGCGGCCCCCCCCAACCCCACCCCACCCTAAGAGCTGGGTCTGGGTCTGGGGGAAGGGTCTGGGAGGCCAAGCGTGTTAGCCAATGCATCGAGTGTTGCGCCAACACTCGAGCGGAGCTGCGTGCTCCAGCCGGTATAAAAATGAATAATAAAGCAAGCAAGCATTTCGGTGGCGCCGCTCCTCCCCGCGGACTAATTAGGTCGTGTTTGTAAAGCACTTCGAAGACAAAACGCGCCCCAAGTGTTAATTATCATTAGCCCCGTCCCAACACGCTTCCCCGAACACAGCGCGGGAAGCCTAGAGCATCCCCCTTGCCAGCCTGCTCGGCAGCGGCCGGGAGGGACTCGGAGACCCCAAGCGCGGGAAGACGGCCAGTCCTTACGCCCCACCCGCCCCCACACTCCACCCCACCCCTCCTGGTTCTCGATCCCTTTCCCAGGCCCTCTGGACAACGACGGGAGGCGAGGACAGAGACGGGGGAAGGAAAAAGAGCGGGTACAAGGCACAACTAACTGCAGATGTATCCATCCCAGGAAGGCATCGCTGAGGGAGGAGTCTTATGTTTTGGACGCATAGGAGTCTGCCCAGGAAGGGGACAAGGTGGCCTCCTAGTACTGAAGCTGCAGAGACCTAAGCAATTTGTCATCCCAAATCTTGCAGGATTTGTCCCTGGCTGCCTCCAGAGCGACGCCCCCCTTGACCAGAGATCCTGCTGCCCAATCTCCACCTGGCCAGGCCAGGGCTTCGGAGGTCAGGGAAGCCCAAACTGAACTCAAGGGGGTTCTGGATATACCAAGCAGAAATTCTGGCAGAACAACTCTTGGTTCTGGGAGTTAGACTGCCCCAGGAAGTCCTAAAACCCAGCCGGAATATTATGCAGTCCTTCCTCCCTTTATGGAATGATGATTATAAAGACCAGACCAGTGAAGGGTCTCCATATCACACAGCCAGCTAGGAGCAGAGCCAAACTCCAGTCTCCAAACTTCTCTAGGGCTCAGTTTCTTCTACATTGTTCCCCTTAAAATAACCACCAAAATACTTGGAAAAATAATAATGATGCGCAGAGTTCACTATCATTTTCAAAATGCTGAAACACACATTGTTTTTTTAGTAGGTCCTGAGGAGCTACAGAGGCATCAAGGGATTTGGTCTAGGTCACACCCTAACTGGTTAGTGGCCATGCTGAGGAAGGAGCCCAGGGGTGCCCTCCCCAGATCCTGGGCAGTTACCTTCCAGCACACCTTCTTAGAGAAACTAGAATCATTTCTTCAAACGCATCCAATTCTGGGGGGCCTGGCTGGCTCAGTCGGGAGAGCATGTGACTCTCAATCTCAGAGTTGTGAGTTTGAGCCCTACACTGGGTGTAGAGATTCCTTAAAAATAAAATCTTTAAAAAAAAAAAATGCATGCAATTCTTGCCTTCACTGTTTCTTATGCTGCTTTCCTAAAACTGAGCATTTTTCTATCAATAAGCATTTTTGTCAGAGATGTTTCCTGTTAACTTCAGAAGCTGGTGGATGGATCTGAGCCTCTAGACCTCTTCCACACAAGCCTGAAAAGACAAGCCTCTTGAATGGGTGGGGGTGGGAGTGGCAGATAGAGGACAATCCCTACCCTCTTGGAAAGAAGACTCTAAACTCCACGAAGCACCGATTGGACTACACCTCTCCCTTCCTCCTCCATCATTCCTATCACTGTGGTTGACGACGTTGGTTGAATTCTGTGCAGGGGTGAAACAAAAGCAAGCAGCCTGAGGCCTGGGAAAAGGAAGGAGGAGCAAAGAGAGTTCATGCCCTTTCCTGACACCAGGGCCCTCCAACATTCATGTGCATGGGGAGGGAATGACCTGAGGAGGCCCTTACAGGGCAGATTCCCCACTCCAACCTGACCATCTGATGTAGAAGTCTAGGTGAGAGCCCCTAGAATCTTCCTTAAACACCCCACAGACTCCCCACCCCCAGGCATCCTAAGCCACTCTCAGAACCCCTACCCCCCAGGAGCTGAGCATTGCACCAAGACCCCCAGAGGTCAGTCATGTGCAAGTGCAACAGCAAGGCAGACACTCAGACAGAAAACGATGAGGCCCAGGAAAGGAGAGCCATCCGGAGCAGGCCTGGTTGGGGGCTGGGAAAGCTTTGGTGCCATCTACAGAAGTGTCTTGGGTTTCAGAAGCAGGGTGCAGAGGGGCTAGGGAGAGGCTAGGGATGGCCTGAGGGCAGAAGGAACACAGGCTTCCCCTGAGGACCTCTGCTGGATGGAGCAGACCTGGTTTGCCAGAGCCCCAAGTCCTGCCACTTGTCACTAGGTCAGTGGGTGGGAGGTATGCTGCCATCTGGGAGCTTTGGGGGGCTGCCTTATCTGAGGCCCATCGGAAGTGTTTTAATTTCTTTTAAAATCAGAACAAAACAAATGAGCTTCCAGAGAAAGAATTTTACCATATAATATCAATTTATTTGTCTTTATATCAACGTGGTCACAAAATAGAGTTATTTACTTATTTTTAATGGTGGAAGAGACCCACAGAAGGGAAAGTGCCTAGGGGTCACAAGACATAAGGCAGTCTGGGGCAGGATGATGAGGAGGGTGAAGGAAGAGTGACTTCCCCGGAGCCTCGGATGCTTCCCGCAGGGGAGATATGACTTCCCCTGTCCGCCAGATTCCTACAGTCGGCCTGGCCCCTCACTGGCAGTGCCCAGGGCCCAGTGGAAAGAGGTGGCCTTTGACACAGCCCTAAAGCTGCCAGGTGATTATGGCTGACACTGGGGTAATGCTCCCTAAAGAGACCTCAGCCCTGCTGGGGGTCCTGCTGGGGATTAGCTGGCCGGGCTCAAAACGGGAAGGGGGAGGGACGAGGAACCGGATTCAGGAGTGGGAGGGCCCAGCCTCAGGCACCTTCGGAGAGAAATAAATGAATGTAAATGAGGTCCGAGCAAGCACATTTATTTTATAGTCAACATTTGGGCACTTTTTGATCCCGAGCTGGGCATTCGTCCTTCTTGTCCAGAAGCAGAGAGGGAGGAAGATGAGAAGAAAGAGAAGAAGTGCCCCTCTGCCCAAGGCTTGCTCTGCTCTGCCTCTTGCCCCAACTACGTACCTCCCATCCTAATAGCCGGCAGGGTCCCAAACTTTGTGTGTGGTGAGCAAGTGGCCCCACCTGGCGTCAGAGGCCAGGTTCACTAATCCAGAAATTAAAGCGCCCAGAGAAAACAGGCTAATCAAATTATACATTCCTGAGAACCATTTATAAGCCAGGTACATTCTTTAATCTTAATTAGAAATCTGAGCAGCTCCCACCGTCTCTGTAATCAACATTTAGACAGCGCTGACCCCCATAGTGCTAACCTTGAGAGCCATACACGAGTGCGTGAGAACAGAGCTGGGGGCTGCCTCCCCACTGGGAAAGGGGTGTTCGTGGGGCTGCAGGCAAGGTTGAATCACTAGGCTACCCCCTCAGCCCCCACATCCTGCCCTCCCCATGGACACGCAGACACAGAGCCTCAATCTATCCAATCTGCCCTTCAACCACCCCCACCGCTAGCCAGGACCAGGTTTAGAACTTTTTTATCTCTCACCTGTCAGTTATAACACCTTTCTAGCTGGCCCATTCTCTGTGCTACAAGCCTGTGATCTTGCCACAAAGCACATCTGACCATATGCTGATTCCTATAGAATGCTCTGAGTTTCCTTACAGCCTTTAAGATGCAACTCAACACACTTCTCCCCCATTCACAGTGTCTTAGTGGTCCAGCCCCTGCTACCTCTCTATCCCAATCCCCTGAGATATGAAAGGGTTCAGAGGATGCTACCTCAAAACATGCCACTCTGGCAGAAGGATTGTTTTAGACTGAAAGCAATTTATTTTCTTATTATTTTTTTAATGTTTGTTTTTGAGAGATAGAGACACACAGAGCATGATCAGGGGAGGGGCAGAGAGAGGGAGACACAGAATCTGAAGCAGGCTCCAGGCTCTGAGCTGTCAGCACAGAGGCCGACAAGGGGCTTGAACTCACTCATGAACTGTGAGATCATGATCTGAGTCGAAGTCGGATGCTTAACCGACTGAGCCATCCAGATGCTCGTGGACTAAAGGCAATTTTTAAAAAGCAAACACGGGGCAAACTTTTTGGTCTCCTCTACACCAGGAAGGGCAGGATGACTGTTAATCAATGATGACAATGCTAGACTCTTTTCAGCGCAGGAAGGCACCAGAGTAATCTACATAAGAAATCTTGCTAAAACCACCTTATATTCCATTAGTTTCCCCCACATTATTTACCTTCCCACAGCCTGCCACCAGTAAGAGCCTAAACCCGTTTTTTTGTCTTGTCACTTCTCTACAAATTTATTGTTCTTTGTTAAGATGCTATATAAGCCCAAGTTCTAACTACCCATTTGAGTTATTCATCACTGAGTTCTCTCGTGTAATGCAAGACACATGTGTTAATAAACTCTGTTTTTCTTTTTTTTTAATGTTTATTTATTTATTTTTGAGAGAAAGAGAGAGGGAGGGAGGGACAGAGAGAGAAGGAGACAGAGAATCCCAAGCAGGCTCCATAATGTCAGCACAGAGCCCAGTGTAGGACCTGAACTAACGAACCACGAGATCATGACCTGAGATGAAACCAAGCGCCCCAGTTTTTCTCTTGTTAGTCTGTCTCCTTTTGTCATTCTCATTTTCAGGGCCTCAGGAAATGAACCCAAGATGGAAAGAGGAAAAGAGATTTTTCTCCTCCCCGACAAGACTGAACTACTAGCATTCCCCTGCATACAGCAGGCACTTTGATCTTCTGAGCTTTTTCACATGTGTACCCAGCCAGGAATGTTTTCCTCTGGCTTTAACAACCTAGTCAGCTCCTATTTAAACTTCAAAACCTTACAAAAAAAAACATATATCCACACAAAGGCTTGGATAGGAAGGTTCACAGCAGCACAATTCATAATAGCCCCAAACTGGAAATAGTCCAAATGGGTCAGGGAGATCTGTGTCTGGACCAAACAGCCTGGAAAATCCAGACCCCTAAAATACAATTATCCTAAGGAAAGAGGGTGTCCCAGTGAGTGACCAGGGCCCAAGGACCCAAAAGTGCACAGGAGAGGGCTGGTCTGGGCCAACCATGTGTGTGGTTCCTCCAGACCCAGAGATCCTTGGGCAGTGTTTATACTTTTGGTAACAATGGCTGACTGTGTGGGTGCTGAAGGTTTGAAGACCAAGTTTGGAGCCCCACTGTGGTCTGGCAGGGGCCTTAGGATTGGAGGACAAGAGCCTGTGGGCCCTTCTCATCAGCTATGAGAAGCCACAGTCAGTCACAGTAGCGCTGGGCCCTCAGCTGCAGCTCTCTCCGTGCCTGGCATTTGGAGGGGCACCACCCTTTCCAGAACAAGGAAGCCCCCAGGGTTACTGAACAATTCAAGGAGCTTGGGGGAACTTCAAGATATCTCAGACTAATTGCTAATCAGGAAGGTGCGCACTTGGGCAACCAGACTTTAAATTGTGGGTGTACGTTATGCCCCAAGTATGCAGTTGTGATTATATAGATACCAGTTGTGATTATATAGATCCTACACCTGTGTTTCCTCCTTTGTCTGGAGACTAAGGGACTGTCTGTCACTTATCTCTACATCCTTAGCATGGTTCCTGGCACAGAGTTAAGTGCCAGCCTCAAAGCCAGGAGTCCTGATCTGTGGCTGCTGCTCTGATACCAGCCCACGGCATGGCATCAGACGAGGACCCAGAGCTTAAGTTTATTCTGTTCCGTGTCAACCATACCAAGAAGGGAGTGGGGACAGAATGCTTGTGACGGAGCTGGCACTTTTTGGGGGAGGGAGGGAACTGAAAATAAAGCCTACTTTGAGGCAGGATACCCTAAGGAGTATGTCCAATGAGCCTAGGGTTCATCCATTCACTTACTCAATCCACCTCTGGACTGGTATTCTGAGGCACAGTACTAAGGAACAGGGACAGAGCTATGACTACGGCAGCCTGTTGGCGAGAATCTCCCAGCCTGGAACATGATATGATATCATGGAGGGGCCAAAAGTGCTATTGGAACTGTATCTGTTAGTACACTTTGGGCTGCAAGTCACAAAAAAACCTTATTCAAGATAACTTAAATAATAAGGAAAGGGTATTATTTTCTGCAGCATAAAGTAGAGGGCTAAGGTAGGATCCAGAACTGGTTCACACAAGGGCTCAATGGTGCGACTATGCACCTGGCTTCCCTCTGCCCTGCCTGTCCTCTGTGCTCTCCCTGGTCTTGGTCTCATCTTTAGTCTGGTGACAGGACCAGGCAGTTCAGGGCACTCCTTCCAGATCTGAGGGTGTGCAGCACACAAGAAATGGGAGACTTTTCTCTTCCTGTGGCTTTCTTCTAGAAGCAAGAAGACTTTCCAGAAGCTCCTTCATCTACTTCTTTTTGTGTGTCTTATTGGTCCAAATGGGGGGTACATTCCCAATATACCTGAACCAGTCACTAACAAAAGGACTAGGTTTATTTAACACCAATCGTACTGGGTACCTGGATGGCTCAGTCAGTTAAATGTCTAACTCTTGGTTTCGGCTCAGGACATGATCTCGCAGCTTCGTGGGTTTGAGCCCTGCATCGGGCTCTGTGCTGGCAGTGGAGAGCCTTCTTGGGATTCTCTCTCTCTCTCTCTCTCTCTGCCCCTCCCCCACTCACGCTGTCTCTATCTCCCTCAAAATGAATGAACTGAACAACAACAACAACAACAAAAAAAAAAACAAACAGACTCATCCCTGAGGCCTGAGACTCACAGGGAGTCAGATTCCCCTAAAGCCACTGGGGAGAGTGGTGAGTGCCCAAACAAAATGAGAATCTGTCCATGAATTTTCATGGGTAAACTACCAACAAAGTCCACAATATGCTGCCCGAGGAAAGAGTGGACACCCTGGAAAGCTTTCTAGAAGAGGTGACCTACGAGTGGGGTCTTTAACAATGGGCAGGAGTTATCAATGGGAGAAGAGGCAGGAGGTTATTCCAGACACTGGGCTCAGCATTTGCAAAAGCGTAGCAAGATATGGAAAAGACAAGGAGATGCCCGGCTGGACTGGAGTGCCACAAGACATGCAGGACATGACAGATTCAAACCCGCCTTAAGGAACTTGAGCTTCACCATGGGAACCAGATGCGAATTTACCAGGCAATGTGAGTTCACCCCAGTCTAGCGGGGAGTGAGCTAGAGTGCATCCCTGTCAAACTAACCCTTTGTCTCCACCTCCCAATGACCACGTCTAGGAGCTGTCCTTGGTCCTTATCCTCTCTGACTTCTGAGTGGCGTTTCTCACTTTGGAAGGACCTCTTTCTGCTTAAGTTCAATTCTGGGTGCCCCCTCCCTTGCTCCATGCAAAGCACCTCCAGTCCTCGATTTCACTGGGACTACTCTCTGCTTTCTGAGGCTCCCATCCTTCTGGGCATTTCCCGCTTGCTGCTTCCTGCCTCTTCTTTCTGCCCTCGAGGAGCATGTGGAAGTGTCCTCATTGGCTGTATCTCCAGTCCTGCTCTCTCACCACACCTTTTCTCCTGGCGTCCTTGTTCTTCTGTCCCCAATCAACCCCTCCTCTTTCCTTCCCAGCTCCTCACTTCTCAGCATGCCGTCCACACCTCCCCCACAATGGAATTTGAAACCCTCCGGTTCCTCAGGTTCCTCGTGACACCTTACTCTCCCTTGCTCTTCCCACTAAATCTGTAGCCATGTTTCCAGATCCCTACAATTCTGGGATTTGTAATGCCTTGACATAAACTTTGTGCACACCCCCCACCCCTACATCTGTCTGAGAAAGTTCAAAGTCTTCAGCTTGGCATCCGAGGCATCCAGAGTCTGCCTCCATCCTCTCCTTCTGGCTTGTTGGCTAGTGCTCTTTCTCTGGGCCACTTTGCCCATGCCACCTTCTGCCCCCATGGTGCTCTGTCCCCCAGTCCAGCTTGTCCCTCCTCTGCTGCCTGGCTCAAATAGCAGTCCCCTCCACAGGGACAGAAAGATTCACCAGCTAATTGCCAGGAAGGCTGGGTTGGCGAGCAAAGCTTGGATCTACATCCACAGTTGGGCTCTTCATACTTTTGCTTGGAACTGGACTTTGCACTCAGACCTGCAGGTCCTTTCCCCCCAGGGCAGCCTCCACCCCGACAAGCACAAGAGGAATGCAGGCGCCTTGCAGACAGGGCAGCCCTGGGGGGAGAGACAGGAAGGTTGCCCAGGCCACTCTGGTGCGGGCCCCTCTTCCCATCCCATCAACTCACGTAGAGACAGGAAGCGACTGCAAGCACAGAGTAAGAACAGAAGCAACTCTTGTGACTGCCGCCAGGGAGCTGCGGCTCCATATAGGGGGACACAGCAAGATGCGGAGGGAGGGAGAAACAATTCCTCCTGTGTGGCCATATGCTCGTTCCAGGGCAGTGAGCCAGAGCTGCAAGACTCAGCAGAATTCATGGTTCCGCGTCCACAAACAGCTCCCCTGTGAGAGGCAGCACCGTCGCCTACATGCAAGCTTGGCCACCCTGTGCCACCTGGGTGAAGATTCCAGCCATGACTCAGATCTTTCCCTTCATTCTAGCACTCCTTCTCCAGTTTCCAGAAGAAGGTGCTTAGGACCAGTGATTCCAGGGCTGACTCATCCCAATATCCAGTCCCACATCGGCAGCCAGGACCCCAGGGGTTTGGCCACACATGGGGGTACCTGCCATTTCAGCCAGCTGTGCTAACCCCGCCAGGAGTTGACAGAGGAGCTGGGGTTCATTCTTTCCAGCTCTCAGTGAACAACAGTAAGTAGTACACGGCAGTGTGGCAGTGAGGGGGGCAGAAATGAGATCGCTATTGCCAGTATCTCGTCTCGCCCCATTAGAACCTGGTCAAAGACACCCACTAATCTGGAGATCCCAGCCAGCAGATGGGCTGCCCCTCTGCGGCCCCAGGATCATACAGATCCCAAAGAGTGGAAAAGGGAGGCAGTTCAGGACCAGAATGAAAGGCTGAGGGAGCAGGTCCAGTAGGCTGGAATCTCACTCCTCAGAACTCTTCCAGACCCCTAAGGGGACTCTGAATTGCCCCCATTGACCAGGCGCTTGGGTCCCTCTGGTAGAAAGCACTCAGGCCAGCAGCCCTGCCAGGGGCCTCTGTGTCCTTGGGAGAGGGGACACAGTGCAAGGCTGGCTTCCTTAGGACAAGCTCGGGCATCCTCCTCAATCCTTCTGGTTCACATCCCTGGTCCCGGGCATCATAGTCTGGCCCTGGGATCCTGCCAGTATCATTTTTTTGTTGGTGTCTGTTGATAGGCTTTACACCTACCCACCACCCCTCAATGCTGGGCCACAGCAAGAGAAGACTGATATGACGTGTAGTACATAAGATATGTGTGTCCACCTAGGGACCAAGTTAAACACAGGGGCTTTGGTGGTGTTTCTTGGTGTACTGAGGCCTCCCAGCATTGTGCTGCTTTTCTCTACAGTACTTTTTATTCTCTTACCCCAAGCGATTCTCCCCTTTTGGGGAGACATGTATTATCCGCTCTGTTTGACATTTCAAGAAATGAAGACTCCAAGAGGTGAAGTAACTTCTCCCAGTTAATGGCCAGGCTAAGAGGAGAGCGTGAGCGGCCTGACTCCCATGCCCACACCTTACTTCATCTTCTCTCACAAGTATTCTAATGGGGGGAAAGCTGTGGACGCTAACACCCAGTCCGGGAGTATGTTTTTCCGGGGGTATCTCACTCCAAGCCCAACCCAACACCCCAATTCCAACTCAAGGACCTGCCCGACAAAATCCTTCCACCAAAAATCCATCCTGGTCAGGGGACGCAAATCTGGATCTGGCAGACCCCATGCTTTTCCTTCCTCACCCACGGAAGCAGTCACTGTGGCTTCTCTAAGCCCTCCCCAGCCTCAAAGAAACTGCTTAAATGTCACCTCCTCTGAGAAGTCCTCCTTGCCTTCTAGCACCCTCCTTTCTGCTCCTATGGCCCTCAGTATATGCTCTCAGTATAGTATAATTTTTTTCTCCAAGTATTTGTTTATAGGTCAGCCTCATCTACCAGACTGAGCTCATCAGATAGGATACTGCCTTGGTCATCTTGTTGTTGCCTTCAAGACAGGCCATAAATTGCCCCAAAGCAGGTGCAGGCTGGGAGACAGAGAGACCCTCTTCAAGTCCTGGCCCTGGAAACTCCCTGGAGAGGTCAGAATCTGGAAGGTTCCCAGCAGGGAGGATGAGCAGGCCTCCAGCCATGCCCTATAGCCCTTCTCCATAACTAACTATCCTATCTGAAACTAGAAATTCCCAAGCTGAGCCTGTTGGATCTCAGTGCTAAAGGACAACATGCGGAGGAAAGACACCACTCCAAGGCCAGCCAGAGGGATATCTTCCCTCACAGATCAGGCAACTGGTCAGTTCAAGATGAGGGTAGAGGGCTCTGGTGGGCAGCATATGGTGATAAGGTGCATGATCAGAGGTCCACAGAGAATCAGCTTTTACCCGTATGTCTGTCCAAAGGGGTCAGGGACCAAGCCTTCCAGTAAGGTCAAGGGCAGGCTCTGTTTCCAGGTGTGGGTAGGCACTTGACTATTGGCAGAGTGAGCTGTGCATAAAAGACGCTTGATCCATGCATGGTGAATGAATGAATGGGGAATGAATGAAGCCCCCACCCTCACCTGAGAGCCAGGCCAGGAGCCTCTGTGGGGTCGCAGCACCCAGGCACAGGAGATTCAACCCTGGGACCGCACAGGGTATGCCTCCCGCCTGTGCTGAGAACAAGAACACTGCGGTTTATTGGGAAATCAATAGGGAGGCGGGCCCTGTCTGGGCAGGCGGACACGCTGTATACAGGCCTTCTGCAAACACAATCATCTCCTCAGTTATTAATGGGCCCGCTCGCTGCCTCTTCATTAGTGCTCAAATATCAACAGAAAACCGTTTACTTACCATGGGCTCCTGCTCGCGCCGAGCAAATTTGGACAGGGCTAGTCAAACAGGGAGCTTCTTGTTGGGCTAATGACAGAGCCCAGTGTAAAGTTTAGCAGCAGCCGAAGCAGGCAGAGAGGGCACCAGCCTGCACCTGCCCCCCAGGGGTGGACAAGTGAGAGCTGAGTGGGGGAAGGGAGCCATGTCCGGGAAAAGGGGCTGCCCTGAGCCCAGGCCACACAGCCATGGTCCTACATGTGAACCTGCTCACACATGAGCCTCCCACACTGCCAGATGTTCACCCTGATTCTAGGAGTGAGGTGTGGCAGAAACCGCAAGGCGGGGTGACATAGTGGCTGAGGACTTGTGCTGCACAGCTAGCCAGGGCACAGCTTTGAACCCCAGCACTGCCTAACAACATGGCTAGGTGCCAATTATTTGGCATAAGCCTCGGTTTCCTCCTCTGTAAAATAGGAAATGTAAGAGTGCTTACCGCACAGAGATGCTGTGAAGATTAAATGAGACGATGCACAACACGTTGCAGATGAGAAAGCCGAGGCTAGGATGGGTCCTAGGCTGTGTGCTTAGGAAGCTGTACAGCCAGAACGGACCCCAAGCTTCCAACTTCAGGTTCAAGGCGTTGCCCCTCGGTGCCTCCCCAGGGCTCTCTGCTGCCCCTGCACACCCACAAGCCCAGCCTGCCCCGAGACTGGCATCCTGCCTCAGGTGGCCCAGGCTGCTGCGGAGGCTCAGCACAGACCAGCCCAAGCTGGCCTGGCCCTCTGCCACTGTTCCTATGCTCTCTGCATCTCTGGTGGAATGCACACTGAGAGAGGGATCTCCGGAGCTCGAGTTTTCCATCCTCACCCAGCCCTGGCCTCTCAGAAAGTGTTGTCTCTTCCCGGGGTCTCCCCAGAACAATCCATTCAGGCCCTATTAGGGAGGAGCTCTGTGAGCTTCCTTGGTGACCTGAGTTCAAGTCCCTCTGCCCAGTGACCCAGGCTTGGGGAAGGTACCCCACCTGGTATTGGCGCTTCTGGGGTCTGGATAGTCATCTGGTTACTGTCTTCTCTTGGGGGCATCAGAGGCTCTCAAGCTGAGCCCAGGAGTTATGAGAAAGGACCAACCTCTGGTGTCCACAAAATCAGAGGGACCACAGGGAGTGGGCAGAGAATAGAAGATACATTTATTGCACCTGCACCTTTCACTTTCCTGCCAGACCGCCCACCATGGGCCCTAGGGATGCCAAGCTATAAGCCTCGTCTGCGAGAAGTTTGGGTCTACTGCAGGGGTGCAAAGCAAACACACCAAAGGGGTCAGGCTAGGAGACCCATGCAGAAGGGCCCCAGGAGCAGTGACAAAGCATCAGAGACTTGGTTCTGTCTGGAGAGTCAAAGACAACTGCATAGAGCAGGAATACTCAAGCGCAGGCTACAAGGATGAGAATGAGTTTCCATCAAGGAAGAAAGGAAGGGCCTTCTGGGCCATGATAACAACATGTGCAGACAGGAGGTGTGAGGCTGGGGCGGTAAAATGTGACCAGTTCTTGGGGCACCTGGGTGGCTCGGGTAAGCAACTGACTCTTGATTTCAGCTCAGGTTACGATCTCACGGTTCATGAAACGGAGCCCTGCACTGGGCTCCACACTGCGCAGGGTCTGCTTGGGATTCTCTCTCTCCCTCTCTCTATCCCTCCCCTGCTTGTACTCTCCCCCTCTCTCTCTCAAAATAAATAGATTTTTAAAAACATGACCAGTTCTTGACGACCCTTGTGTCCCACAACATGGCACTTAGGTGGTAATCTGTGGGTGTGGAAAGCTAACAGCATTCACTCAGGCTCTACTGGAATGCTTCCAGGGACAAGGAACTCACTCCCTCGGATGCCAATTTGTTCTGTGTCACACCGTCTTTGCACTGAAACAATGCCTCTAAGGCCCGCGTCAGCCCTGGGGCAACACAAGGAAACAAGTCATTCATCACTCGTTCTACAGAGCATTTACTGCGTGCCTACTGCGTACACAGAAGTGAACAAGAAAGCTGACCCCTGCTCCCGGGGAACTGCATTGTGGAAGGATGGAAGGGCACCATCATGTAAACAAACACAGCAAAGTAAGTTAATGCTGTAAAGGAAAGGAGCGTATGCTGCAATGGACAATACCTGCAGAGGACCCAAAGGAGCTATTTTGGCTGAACTGGTCACAAAAGGTCTATGTCAAGAAGAGAAATTGAACTTGAGAGGAAAGCAAGGGAGACAAGGACCCCAGGCTTGGGGCTTGGCAGCAGGGCGTGCGGTGGGGCCCCTCACCAAGATGGGAAGACTGGGGGTAGGGGAGCGTTGAGTCAAGGGGCAGCTCAGCTGCCAGCCACCCCTGAAACCAACCACGCCATAGCCTGCCATAAACTGCACAGCCACACACACGCCCGGGCACCGACAGGGGCTTATCTGCACCCATGCGCGTACACGCTCTCATGCACACTCGCTTGCCTCTTTCCTCGGCATGCACACTCACACACAGACCCAACTGTGCGCCTTTCTCTCCGTGGCAATGAGTGCACTTGAGGGGACACGCCATGCTCACAGATGCCAAATGGTCCGGACGCACAGGACACGGACGTGCACTTTGCTTTCTCCCGTGTCCTCACGCACACCCCTTGGTCCTGGCTGCGTCACTAGTTCATCTGCTTTTGTAACCTCTGCTAATGTGTATGTCCACCCCAGGGTGACTGCACTGGTTTCTCCCCCGGAGGGAAAGAAATTCTGACTCCTGAGTCATTTGAGTCTGTGGCACTGAAAGGCCTCCCGACCAGAAGGAACAAGAAAATGTCACTGGCTGATGGGAACAATTTGAATGCAAAATGCCACCTTCCAATGATTGCACCTTTTGCTGCAGCTGCCAGCAAAAAGACACTTAGCTCTTTCCCAGGGGCCAGACTCTGATCAAACAGTTTTGCACTTCCTTCCGTGTCTTCTTCCCCCCAGAACTGTGTGTCTCAGACCTATGTGGGGGTCCTCACAGGGCCAGTGCAGCCCTTCTTCTGGCAAAAGGCAGAAGGGGCCTGGGCAAGCACCCCGAGATGGCTCTTCACGGGGTCTCCGTCACCCCTCCAGCTTCTGATGCAGGCAAGCAGCTCCTGCTCCATCCGCTCTAAACTGGGCTGTGGGGCGAGGGGCCTTCCAATACCTCCCCTGACGCTACACTCCCCTCTGCATGGGAAGCCCCTCTTGGCTTGTCTCTCCTCTCTGGAGAGCACATAGCGGGGAGGGTCATGCCCACTTTGCGCACCGCTGTGTCCTCAGAATCCAGCACAGGCCTGGCACGCAGTAGGTACTCCGTGATACTTACAAAACGGGTGAAGAACAACAGAATGAAAGGAGAAAGGAACCAAGCAAAGAGGAACATCTCTTCTACTTCCCAGGCGACTCTGGTCCACAGAGCCCACAGTTCACGGGAGGGTCTGGGCACCACACACCCGCCAGCCCTGCCTCTCCCACCCTACAGACACAGTCCAGCCCCCAGGGTTCCTCCTCACCCTCCTTGTTCTGGAGCCCTCCCCCCACAACGCCCCTCTTCACCCTCGGAAATCCTGTCTCTCCTTCCATCCCCATTCGGAAGATGCCTGCCAAGGTGGGCAAAATTCTAAAATCACTCCCAAGTTCCCCTCCCCAGATAATTCGAACACTAAGCGAGGTATTGTTGTCAGGAATCTCACAGATATATTTAAAGTCCCAAATCACGGACCTTAAGACACAGAGATTATTCAGGTGGCCTGACCTAATCGCCGTGCCCTTTCAAAAGAGAGCTTCTCCCGCTGGTCACCGAAGGGAAGCCAGAGAGAGCAGAAGCATGACAATGCAACACGCTGCTGCTGACCTGAAGGTAGAGGGGGACCCCGCAGATAGCACGGGAAAGCAGCCTGGGGGTGCTGAAAGTGACCACCAGCCAGCAGCCGGCAAGAAAACGGGGCCTCGGCCCACTGCTGCCAACAACCTGAATGAGCTCGGAAGCAGATTTTTCCAAGAAATCCAGACGAGAACACAGCCTGGCCAATACCTTGAGGTCAGGTTTGTGGAGCCTCTGAGCCACACCAGACTTCTGACCTACGGGACCGGGAAGTCAGAAATCGGTGTTGTAGGTGTTCTTGTTGGGTTTTTACCCCCCTCCATGATTTTCTTTTTTTAATTTTTAATGGTGGTTAAACGCACATAACATGAAATTTACCATCTTAACAGTGCTTAATGTACAGGTCAGTGGTGTCAAATACATGTGTGTTGCTGTGTTACCAATCTCCAGAACAGGTTTTATCTTGCAAAACAGCTCTATACCTATGGAACCCTACTTCCCCACCCCCGCTCCCCACAGTCCCAGGCAGCCACCATTACTCCCTGTGTCTGTCAGTTCGCAGGTGTCGCTCTAAATGACCCTGCGTGATGTGCTGTGTCTCAAGAAGATCGGTCCTTCCCTCAGAAGCCTTTGCCGATCCCCTCTGCTGATGCTTATGATGTGCTCCTCCAGGCTCCCCAGTGACCTCTCCTGAAGCCCAGACCCCCATCGGGGCAGCATTAACGCTCTTATCCAGGTGGACGAGCAGAACTTGGGAGTCCCGTGAGAGTGGAGACAAGAGGGTATCTACCATTAGGTTCCCCGTGGTGCCTGCTATCATAATAGCTAATAAAAATGACAGTTACTGGGGTGCCTGGGTGGCTCAATCAATTAAACGTGGGACTTCAGCTCAGGTCATGATCTCACAGTTTGTGGGTTCGAGCCTGCATCGGGCTCTGTGCTGACAGCTTGGAGCCTGGAGACTGCTTCAGATTCTGTGTCTCCGTCTCTCTCTGCCCCTCTCCTGCTCCCACTGTCTCTGTCTCTCAAAAATAAACATTAAAAAAAAATTTTAATGACAGGTACCATTTATCCTTTTGTTAAGCATCTATTGTGTACTGTAATAAGCCCTTGCATATGCCTCACCAAAAAAGAATATAAAACAAAAACACCACAGTTGTAGTATTTATAATGAAAGTAATGATCACTATAATTTACAGCATGCCAGGAACCATGCTAAGTCTCTTATATGTATTTTCTCATTTAAACCTCACTGCCTTCTGAGGTCAAGATTATTTTATTAGCCCATTTCAAAGATGATGAGATAGACTCAGATCAAAAGTAATAACTTGCCCCAGGTGATACAGCTTATAAATGGCACAGCCCCGAGGCTCATTTCCATGGAACCGTGTGTTGGCACCAAGCGCTCAGGCTTTGTGGATGGGTCATGTGGAGTTTGATCAGAGACCCTCAAGGCCGCAAGGGACACTGCTGTGCATCTTTGGAGACTGGGCAGGACTTGGTGAGAGTGGCAGGAGAGCGCTACGGGGCAAAATCAGGGTAAGATGCTGAAGCTGGGCCCGGCAGTGTCAGACCAGGTGGGGGAAAGACGGAAGCAACCTGAGGGGAGGGTCATCCAACCCCAGGCTGCTTCTTCAGTCAGAGTAATTCAGCATTTAATATTTTATATGTTAGAGTTCCAAATATGCTTCCAAAACAGAATTCCACTGCTGAAAACATAGTCTGAAAACCACTAAGCTCTTCCACGCCTTTTCGTATAAAGACGGTATACTTACTATAAAAGCTCAGAGAGGTGAAGTCACTTGCCTAAGCTCACACAGCCTTTTTGTGGTCACCCAAAACTAGATCACAGGTCTTCTCTCAGATCTCCTTTGGGTCACTGGGAGGATTCAACAGTGGACAACCAAGACTCTTAAAGTCCACGTGCTTCTCTTGTTGGGCTTACAGCTGTCCTTCACCAAAAAGACTGATGGGCACATAAAGACCCCATACAAAGAATGAGCACTGGGCTGGGAGTCAGCACATGGTGTGCCAGTCCCAACTGTGTCCCTACCCATTTGACCCAAGCAGCTCACTTTTCTTCCTTGGGCCTCAGTTTCTCCCTCTATACAATGCGGGTGTAGACCGGGTATCCCTATATTTTTTCCAGCATTGATGTTACAGGAGTTTGTGGTTCTGCAGTGATGGGAAGTCTGGCAAGGAAGAAAGTTAGCCTGACAGCAGTGACTCAGCACTCCTTCCAGCTCTCTCCACTGGCACCCCGCCCGCACAAAAGAGCCGATGAGAAGCATTAAAATACAAAGCAGCTTCAGACGGGGGAGTGAAGGGAAGGTGCAGAAACCCAGGCACGAGGTGTCAGCACCAGAGGAAGTAATTTAATAAGGGCCTGCTTGGAAATTATATCACCCCAAATAATATAATAAACCCTAATTTACTCACATTTATCTCCCAGAGTTTTTTTTGGGGAAGCATAATCTTGCCTGCTCCACAGTGATGGATTAGCGCAATGGAAACTCCACTGGGAAATAAAAAAAATACATCTTGTAGTTTTTGACGCATTATTATTCAGTGTTATCTCGTATGCCTCATTCCAGGCCCATTACTCATGTTCACTTTTTCCCTTCTGTTATTTTTTCCCCTCCCCTTCTTAAAAATCAGGGCCAGAGGCGGGGCTGCCAGCACATGGCATCGCTCTGCCATTCACCTGAGAATAGCCCAGGGTTAGGGTTTCCTGGGTCAGGCAGGGGGTGGTAGGAGAGAGAGGTGGCCCATCAGGAAGACTCTCCAGGGGATGATGGGCCTTGCTGGTGGTCTGTGGTGAGGGGCTGCCTTCTCTCTGCCCCTTCCTCCTGAAATCAAAATCGTGCCTGCTGTCCTGCAGGAGCCCCCCTGGCCCCTAAGTCAGAAGGCTTGCTAGAGCTCCTTCCTCTCCAGTGGACCCCAGGGCTGGCCTCAAAATGGTTGTCTGAGCTCACTAAGGGACTTGGGATAGGGAGCTATCTTGAGCAGGAGAGAGGAGTTTATTGGAAGGATATAAGGCTATCTCTTGGAGCCAGAGGGTAGGAAGTACAGCCAGCCCGGTCTTTACCCTGGAGAGTAAAGAACCACGGGTGATTTCTGTGATTCTCTTTGGCTTCTCTCTCTCCCTCTCTCCCTCCCTCTTTTCTCCCCTCCCCTGCCCTGCTTCGTCTGCCTCTATGAGTCTGTTTCTAGTGTCTCTCCCCAGACACTGGCCTATGATGTATATGTTTGCATTTAATTCAAACTGGGCCACCCAGATTCCTGGTTGTCCATCACCTCCCACGTCCAGCATCTGCCTGACCATGTCTCAACCCTCCATTTCCAGGACAGAGCCCCGGAGAGGCCAGGAATCTGCAGGCCCAGACTGCTCTAGGAGGTGACTGCTATTACTTTACCTTCTTTTTTTGTTTTTTGGGGTTTTTTTTTAAGTTTATTTATTTATTTTGAGAGAGAGAGAGAGAGAGAGAGAGGGAGAGAGATGCGAGCAGGGGTGGGGCAGAGACAGACAGAGAGAGAATCCCAAGCAGGCTCCAGAGTGTCAGCACAGACCCCAATGTGGGGCTCGAACTCCCAAACTGTGAGATCATAACTTGAGCCAAAACCAAGAGTCTGACGCTTAACCGACCGAGCCACCCAGGTGCCCTTATTACTTCACCTTCTAAGGCTCAATTGGATTATCTATAAAATGGGGGTGGTGAGAGGAGGAAATGAGTGATGGGAGGAAAGTACCTTGTAAAAGATATCGTGCTGTGCAGTCAGCCCCCCTCAGATGCTCCCCATCTGCACCGCAAGGCCCTTCCCTCTCCTGCCCTTTGAAAAGAAGCAGACAGCCTTCTCTGGCCCTAAGCAAGGCCAGGCTACGGAGGGGAGCAGCAGGAACTACCTGTGTGGCAGCAGTCTGCAAAGCTGCTCTCCTCAGGAGAAGGGAGGAGAGGGGAAGGCCCACAGCACCCTGGGAGATGCCATGCATAATTGCTAATAAGCAGGCGTGACTGAGTCTTAACAATAATTAAAGTTACCAACTGAGAACTTGTCCATTTCGGGGTCTAATGGTTTTTCAGCACATTAAACATTGAAGGGGTAATCACCTCACATGCACTGGTGCCCACACTGCGGCCCTATGTCATGCCTGCTGACAGCAGGAAACTGCAGGCAGAGCCCCAAGTGGAACCTGGGGGGTCTCTTCTACTACCGTGGGGTTCCAGACGCAAAACCCCAGCAGACCTGGTCGCTGCCTGCAGGGGCTGGCCTCAGCCTGGGTGGGCTATCTCCTTGGAGTCCTGCTTTGTATCTCCACTGACTGAGGTGCCCCGGGTCAAAAAGAAATCAAGCTCCCAGGTCAGGAGAGCCCCTCCAAAGCCCCTTGCCACCTCTCCTGCCCTGGCATTACTCCGCTGCCCCTCACCACTACCTGCCTGGTGGAGTTCCCCCCTCACGGAATAGGACAGGTCCTGGACGGTTACGGTAAACAGAATCCTCTGTAATTCTGTGTATCTGTTAGGCCCTTCTTACGTTTCCTCTTATTTCATATAATCAGTGGGGTCCATTTTGTTATTCTCATTTTGAAGCGGAGGAAATGTTGGCTCAGAGAAGCTGATGAATTTGCCCAGGATCACACAGCTCTGAGAGGAGGTGCCAATGTTCAGACCCGAGTCTACTTTCTCCAGTTCCTGTGATCTTTATTTTTTTATTTTTATTTTTTTTTTAATTTTTTTAACATTTATTTATTTTTGAGACAGAGAAAGACAGAGCATGAACGGGGGAGGGGCAGAGAGAGGGAGACACAGAATCAGAAGCAGGCTCCAGGCTCTGAGCCATCAGCCCAGAGCCTGATGCGGGGCTCGAACTCACGGACCGCAAGATCGTGACCTGAGCTGAAGTCGGAGGCCCAACCGACTGAGCCACCCAGGCGCCCCAGTTCCTGTGATCTTTAGACAAACCCTCCCAAATGCATTGGCCAAACTCCCATTGGCCTGACTCTCCATGTGCCCCTACAAGTTCTGGGCAACGGGGACAGGCTGCTGGGACTGCTGACTTCATCAGAGGGGCAGTAAAGTGGCTCTTGACCTGGAATTGGGAGAACTGGGCTCAAGTCCCTCGGGCAAGTTGTTTGACCCAGCTCATGCCTCAGTTTTCTCATCTGAGAAATGGAAAGAATATTTTCTACCTAGCAGGATTTTTAGGAGCGATCCAAAGACATCGTATGCAGGGTGACTGGGTGGCTCAGTTGGTTAAGTGTCCGACTTCGGCTCAGGTCATGATCTCGTGGTCTGTGAGTTTGAGCCCCGTGTCAGGCTCTGTGCCAACAGCTCAGAGCCTGGAGCCTGCTTCCGATTCTGTGTCTCCCTCTCTCTCTGCCCCTCCCCCTCTCACGCTCTGTCTCTCTTCCTCAAAAATGAATAAACGTTAAAATTAAAAACAGAACAAAACAAAGAGATAGTATGCAAGACTTATCATTATTGGGCCATCATCGTTTTTGGTCCTCAATACCGCCCTGTGATGACCAGCCGACAGTATGTGTGCAGATAACCATGCAAGTAGGCCCTTTACACGTTTCCGTGCACACTAGGGATATGTAGGCACGTGTTCCTCCCTCTCTCTCCTGGCGTCTCTTTGCACGCGTGTGTGTCTGTGTAATTCTCCTCATTTACAGATTTGTCAGGAACGGGGAATTCACTGCCCAAGATTTCCATCCCACCCTGACTCCAACACAGCTTCTGGAAGAGGCAAAATTACGGTGCTGTCTTCAGTGAGCCCTCCCCACCGGCTCCTGACCCTCCTGTGCTGTGCTTCAGATGCCACAGGGCCCCTTCCTTTGGCACGCCCCTAGCCCACTCTCCCCAGGCAGTGGCCTTGTTCCAGACCTCACAATTTCCCCTCCAAGATGTACCTGACCTGTGGTATGTCTCCTATCAGATAATATATTTGTATTTTATAGGGTCTTTCAAGCTTTCTCTCGAAGGTACTACGTCTTTGGGAGGATAGGGACAAAATGCCCCACAGCCCCTCAGGAACACACTTATTAATCCCCTCTGCTTCAACACATCTACCTGCAAACCCAGACTAACACAGTGGTCTGTGAGCTGAGGTTTATAGGAACCCCAAAAGACATAGCTTAGAAATAACAGTGCCCAGCCCATGGGTCCCTGGCTATGGTCTACATTCCATCACTTCATCTTAGTCTTGCACCTTGACCAGCCCTGGGGCCCTAAACAAGGTGCTGATGTTTTTCTTGGTGGCCACAGCCCCTTTGTGCATAACCAGTGCCCTCTCAGCAAAGAGGGCCCATTACCATGGAGTCTTCTCAGACAGCGGGTCGCCATGGGACAGGCAACATGTGTCTTTCCTCAGGGAACAACGACTCACACTAAAATGAGATGTGATCACGTGGTCAAACACAGGGCAGACCTCCCCTCCTTTCTTCTGGAGGATAACTCAGCTACACCAACGCCCTGGAAACCAATCTCTTAGCTCTCTACAGGAGCAATGCCACCTCCTCGGTGAAGCTTTTCTGGCACGTGTCCCATGGTCTGGAGAAACTAATCAATAGCGTCCCCGAAGATTCCCACAGTACACCGCGCACACCTCCCTCCCAGCACTAACCCTCCACGCTCTAGTACATTAACCTGTGTGCTCGCTCGCTCCTCTGCCTCCCCCTCTGAACCGCCAGGCCCTCGAGGGTGGGTCTGTGCCTCATTCCCGGGCAGGTCCTTGCTGCCAGGCGCACAAACAGCGAACGCGTGTGTCCAGTCCCACAGTGTTCGTTCTTTGTGTACAACAGCCCATCTCCCCCCACCTCCAAATGCCCCACTCAGCTTGCAGTGGTGAGCAAGCTTTTCACCCCGTGCATTTCCCCTCTACCCTGTACCTCTCCTAGTGCCTGCAGTCCCCAGACTCCCTGTGTCACACTGGGCTGGATCCTCACAGAAGAGGGCAGGCCTCTACCACATCCCTGCCTACCCCTCCTACAACATGGGAAGGGCATGTTAGAAAGCTGGCTCCAGAGCAGTCTGAGCCTCCCTGTCCCTGGGAGGCAGAGGAGCCATGATCCTTGGGTGACACCTCCCCTGCCTGCTCAGCAAGCCCCCTCCTGGCCAGGCAGTGTCCCCCTCCAACCTCACCTCCTCTGTCCCAGCTGCTCCCTACCACTGGCATGGTCTCTCTTGCCCAAGAGAGCCCCTGACCAGCCCACACCAGGCCTGGATAGTCTCAGCTCTCCCCTAGCTCTGGCCTCATCCCTTTCTCTCCCCCTTCCCTCCTCCTGTCCCTCATTCTTACACTAAATCCCAGTCTTGCTCCTCATGCAGAAATGGAATTATCTATAAGGATTTGAAAGGACAAATACACGGGGAGCCACAGGCACCAAGCTCTCCTCTACTTCCCTTTGATAAATTCCTTGCCTGATCCAGCAGTCTTCCAATTAGGTGGATTAATCTGTAACAGAGAGCTCTTGGAGAAGGGGGGCAGGGAGCTGCTTGGAGAAAGCAATAAGTTCTGTGGGGAAGAACCCATTGCTCTAAAGGGGGCTGACCAACCCTCAGGAGGCTGGACTATTCCTTCAGGGTCAAGCCACAGGCTGCCTCTTACGTAGGCCCAGCACTTTACAGCTTGCAACATGCCTCCCATCCCCTTTATCCCATTTGCTCTTAACAGGACACTATAGTCTATCACTAACCCCATTTTATCAATAATATAACTGAGGCTTAGACAGAGGTGACCCAAAGTCACCCATCAGAGGCTCAGCCTGATCCTGGGCACTCAGGGAGTTCCCCATCGCTTGCTGCCCTTCTGGGCTCCCAGCTGCCCCATCACATGGAACACAGAGCTCCCCAAGGAGCAGGGAGAGCAGAGAGCTCAGCACCAGACCCATCCTTAGACATGTATAACTGAGAGTTTGGGCAGGTAACTCCATGAGACTTGAGAAAACTAGATATCCTTTCTGTAGGGTCCGATTACAGCAAGGCCCTGGATTCCATGGGAAGGGCATCCTTGGTTTTCCAGACTCTAGTAGAAGGGTATGGTCACAGTTGGCTAAAGGACAGTACCGAAGCGGCAAGGTGCAGCAGGCCATGTCGGTACGGGTGAGGCTTTTCCAGCAGGCTTTCTGGTGAGACTTCCTGCACAGAAGATGGTCCCCCGGAAGCAGATGGCTGAGACAGATAAGAGCCCCCCATCCTATCCTTCTGCAGCGCCCATGCTCCATGCTCTGGCCCGGGCTTCCTCTGGGAGTAAGGAGCAGCCCAATAGGACTGGCTCTGTATTTCCTGCACTGCTGCCCCAGGGATTAGGCTGGAGTCATTCCAAAACTGGGAATCTTGCTCAGGGCTGCTCCAGCCAGGACCACAGTGGGCTTCAGCAGTGCCTCCTGCCCTGCTCCCAGATGCAGCTCAGGGGGGGTGAGGCTTCCCCTCCAAAGCATCTCCTGCCCCCTTTTATGTGGGTCTGTCCTGAGGACACAGAGTGGAAGAATGCCCCGGGTCCCTGTTCCAGAGCAAGGGCTTGCAGAATCACACGTGGGCCTTGAGTTAGGTCCTGTCAGGAACCTGGCACCTTCAAGCCAGAATGCTCTAAGGATCAAACTAAGAAGAATCTGGAAAAGCATCTGGACTAACCCCCTCACATTACTGATGTGGGAACTGAGGCTCAGATTTTGGGAGTGACTTACCCAGGGTCAAATGGTGAAACCATTAAAGATCCGGGAATAAGACCAGGTCTCCCAACATCCAGGCCTGGACCCTTCCCACAACACCTTATGTTGGGTCAAGCTGCTGAGTTCTGGAGGAGGTGGCTTAGCCCGAGACCCAGGATAGATTCTGCAAGATTGAGAAATCTTCCAAATGTGGGCATTATTTGGTTGAGATCTTTTAAGTACTCTTTATTACATATAAAATGCATCCCAAAACTGCAAGGACACTTTGTACTTAAATTTATTATTAATTGTTAAGCACCTATTTCAAGCAGGGTGATCTAGCAGATATAACTGGCGATAGAAGAAGAAAAACACATTGCCCGTCCTCATGAGGCTTACTCTCCTGATGCACATGTATGCATTCTGTAAACATGCGCTGAGATTCCACCACAGATGCTCAGTGGTCAGTATGGATAATATCCGTGTCTTCTGGAAACTTGCATTCTAGCAGATAACCTTGGCATTTACTAGGTGCTAGAAACTCTGCTTTACCTGTATTATCTTGTATAATCTGCACAAGAGGTTTGTGAATGCTCATTTTATGAATAAGGAAACTGAGGTCCAGAAAAGTTAAACATGCCCACATTCAGTCCCCGCTTAGCTGAGCTGGGATTTGAACCCTGGCAGTTTAACTTACTGTTACTACATTCCCTTAGTGTGGAGAAAGTTCCAAAGAACATATATCCTCCCAAACGTGGCCATGCAAACTAACTGCCCCCTAAGCTGATGGTGTGCATGTTCATCAGTCCCTGGGGCCTTGACGAACAGCATCGTGCAATTGCCGTAATTTATAGGCCTATCATATTCAAATTTGGATTCAACCCTCTGTGGCCCCACTACACTTTATCCTGGTAATGATTTATTGTTTTAATTGAGACTTCACTTAGGTAGAACTCACTGCCACAAGCACAAGGGTTCCAAACTGCCCGCATCCAAGGCCAAGGTTGGTCCAAGCCAGCTCTCTCTCTCTCCTGGCTCCTCTGACTTATAGCCACAGAATGACAGAAAGCTGTAAGCAGTCCCCCCAAGAGACGGGCCATCCCTCCTGAAAGACAAATGGCCTTGTGTTCCATGGAGAAGGCCCTGATGCTCAGTGGTCCTTGAGTGAGTGAGTGAGAGCATCGCCCAGATAGGTCAGTGCTGTCAGGAGAGAGGGTGGGGGCGGTGAGCATGCAGGGGGCCTAGGTGGGGAGAGGTGAGCCCTGTCACCACAGGGGAGCGAGCCTGTGACAGCCGTTCAGCAGATCTAATGAGGAGCCCAGCTCCCCATGTCAACCCTGACATCTCTGTTTCCCCAGGCGGCAGCACCTGTCCATCTGCGAGCCCAGGCCCTACCTCCACCCCTCCCCCTTCCTGGCAGCCAGTGCAAAAGAGTTGGCTAAGTGACCGTGACAGGGAGAGCTGAGAAGAGTGAAATCGGGGGTTCAGTCACCTCAGGAAAGAACTTCTGCTCAGCTCCATGACTGAGGCCAGAGATAGGGACTGGGCGTCACCTTGATAAGCCAACAATTACCAAGGATCTACTATGTGGGGCCCTGCCAGGCCATTTGGGGAATTTGAGAATAAGATGCCATCCAGTCCTACAAGACCTTAGTCTGGTAAAAGTCTGAGATGGCAATAATATCAGGTGGACCTTGACAGCTACAAACAATTTACTATATGAGTACAGAGGACAGAGTCAGTCCCATCACTCCTGACTCAGAGGCAGCGAGAGGGCTTCATAGAAGAAGCAACCTGGAGATGAGCCTGAATGATGGGTGGGGTTTTGATAGGCAAGAGAACTACTGGAGCCAAAGAAGAGAGGTAGAAAAGCAGGGGGTATCTGGGGATTCCAGGAAATCAGCTTGGCTGAACCGCAGGACACGGGAGGGAGAACCAGACAGCTCAGTAGAGACCCAGTGATGGAAGGTCTTGTATGCCAGGGGAAGGAATTTCCTCTTTATTTAGAAGATAATGGGGATCTATTAAAGGTCTCTGATTTGGGCAATGATGTGATCAAAACTCTGGGAATAGCCAGGAGACTATGAGAGGTACATTGGAGAAAGAGTCCACTGAACCTCACTACTCCCTAGGCAGGGAGCAGAGAGAGAATCAGTTAGGATTAGGCATGGCAGAAGAGAACAGAAACCCAAGATGAAGTGTTTATACCTACAAGAAGTCTGGAGGAAGCAAGTATAGGGTTGAGATGGTGGCTCCAGACACATCGTGGATCCAGGCTTCCTCTCTTTCTAATCTAACACCCTAACATATGGCTGCCATTCTCAAGGTCACTTCATGGACCAAAATAGCTGCTGGAGCTTCTGCCATCATTTCTACTTTCAGGCAGCAGGAGGTAAGCAGGGGGAGAAGGCAACAATCTCCCTCTGAGTCAGCTCCCAACATTTTTCTTACAACGCTTCCTCTTACATCTCCTTGACCCAAATTTGGGCACATGGCCAATGCTAGCTGCAAAGGAAAGTAGGAAATGGAATCTTCTGGGTGGATCTACTGAGCCCTGAATACATTCAGGATTTGTCACTATGGAGAAAAGGGGGGATGACTATTAAAGGACAACCTCTGGCCCAGGTCTCTGGCCCAGGTAATGAGCAATACCTCTGAGGCTGTGAGTGCAGGGGCCTGGGAAGATGATGAGTCCAGAAGCAAAATCAGGGGAGTCTGAAGTAAGAGGAGGCTTGGGAGTGAAGGGAAAACCTGGTTCTGATGCCAGGGAAAAGAGAAAAGACATCTGCTGCTGGGGTCCCTACCTCACTAGCAGCCAGGGACTCCCACCAGCCTCCCCACCTTTCTTGGGGTCCAGCCTTAGGGATAGGCCTTGTCTTCAGTGGGTGAGTGTACCAGGAATGAGGACCTGGGAGACCAGAATCCTTTGGCCAGAGCTGGGGGGGATGGGGGCAGGGAGTCTGACACCACTTGTCAAGAGCTACTTGGCAACGGGAGGAACCAGGCTAACAGGACTCTGGAGCCAGAGCCATGAATAGAAGCAAACACAGCACATGGAATGGGGTGCTGCCTCCAGAAAGCTTTCTCTAGACAGAGCTGCAACATGGGGTGCTCCTCTGCCTGACAAGGAGCCCGTAGAACCAGCTGAATAAATTCCCCTGTCCCAGGATACCAGGCAGACCTTCCAGGGCTTGGCTCCTGGTCTTGGTCCCAGCCCACGCACCACCCCTGTGGGGAGAGGGGAGGTCTAGGTAGCTGCTTGCAATCTCTTCTCCCCTTCTTCACTCCAGCAAAGGAGGTGGGTTGAATGCCACAGGTCGATTCTGGCAAGAGTGGGCTCTTTGTGTACAAGTGAGTGTGATGAACATCACCCCTTCCTCAGTTCTCTTTTGGACCAGCCATTTCTTTTTCCAAATGTGGTCTCATCTTGAAATCTTTCTGTTCACCTCAGTGGTTTGTCTTACAACAGAAATCTTTGGGTTTCCCAAAATGTCTAACACAGGGAGATGGGAAACTGTCACTTTACCAGCCAGTGCCAACAAATTGTTAGTGGCTATCTAGAATGCTGTGTTGAGAAGGATTCTAAGGACTCTTCTTGGCTCAAGGGGGAAAAAAACTCTATAATCAATTTTGACGTCTGCCATGGGAAAGCAGGGAAGGAGACTGGAACAACACCGGCTAATTGCCATTCCTGGTTTAGCACATAATATTTAATATTTAATAAATGTTTATTAAATTAATGCCTGAGCTCCAGGGGGTCATTCAAACGAAGTGTCATCCTTTGTCTCTGTAACTACCTCCCCCAACCTGGGCCTGGAATGATCACATATTGTTCCGTCTTAAACCATAGGCAGGTGTCTAGGAGAGTGATCTCTAGAAGGATTTATTGGACTATAAATGCAGGATTCTTGGTAGACAGCTCACATTTGTCTCTCTGAGAGATTTTCTCCCTGCAATGAAGGCTCTGATCTACTGGCCTAGAATTCCATGCCAGTATGGAGGACACCTGAGGCCAGAAAGGGTGGGTATAGGACATGGTAACTCTCTGTTCCCTGAATTTGACATGGAGTCAGAGAACTCTCAGGAGTCCAAATCATGAAGGTTCATAAAAAAAAAAAAAAAAAAAAAAAAAAAAAAAAAAAGGAAAGAAAGAAAAGAAAAGAAAAACAGAACAAAAACAAAAGAAAAAGAAGAAAAAAGAAAAAAAAAAAAAACCCTAGGGTTAAACCATCTCCTTTGCTCAGATCCAGCCTGGCAGGGCTGTTCAAAGAGGTCACAGGTTTTTCCCCAACTCTCCCCTGAAGAGGACAGCTTCTCACCCTTGTGGCACTCCTCTGCACCTCGCCCTCCCCCACCTGTGTCCTAGCCAAGAGCACAGCCTCACCCTCCACTGGGCAGGCTGGCATGCTCCTTGTTAACTCTCCCGGGCCCTCCGACGTTAGCCAGCTAACGAGAACGGATCTGACAGAGCAGGATTACCCACTCGGAGGGAGCCGAGTGATTGTGTTTACTCCCAAACCTGGCCCTATTTAGTGGTCTGTGTGCATCATTAATCTTCTTCCACAATCCGTTCCCCATCTGCTCCCACTTTTTAATGAACTGCCACTTGTCGCACTCAATAAAATCAGCACTTTGCGAGAATTTCAGCAACGATGGACGGACGGAGGAAGGCAAGAGGCAGCCTGAGTAGGCGATGGAGGAGAATGAGGGAAAAACCAGGGGGGGCTAGGCAAGGAGGCCGCGATAGAGATGTCCCTGCGGGTTCAGGAACAATGTCCGATCTGCATGGGCAAATGAATCACAGCACGCCTGCCGCTCTGGGTAGCCTTGCCCCCAAGCAAGGTACTAATAACCACATCAGACCAGGGCGCCGGCAATTCTTACACTGTGCCATGTCAGGCTGGGTTTGATCCGAGCCAGCCTGCTTTACACAATTATTTTCCTGGTCATAAATGGTGCAGAGGCCTGGGGATGGAGTTTTCCAGACTCGGCTGCCAGCTCCGGGGATTCATCCGCTACCAGGCTATTACCTCCTGATTACTTGACTTGGCAGTCAACTACCCTGAGCTGCAAATCAAAAGCGAGAAGGGTGCATGGGGAACTGAGGCTTCAGACTTTACTTTTCAATCACATGTCATACCAAAGGTGCAATGAGGGCTCCATCTGGGGCTCCCAAGATGGGGACATGTGGAGGAGGAAGGTGAAGATGAGGGACCTCAGGGCTAGAGCAGCGCCAATAGAGGCCATCTAGTTTGAGGCTTAAGAAGAAACTGGCGGGATAAAGTGGTGAAGGGACTTGCCCAAGGTCAATGTCTGTGTCCATTCGGGCTACTATGACAAACTGTCCTGACTCGGTGGCTGGCATTTATTTCTCACAGTTCTGGAGGCTGGGAAGTCCAAGATCAAGACACCAGCAGACTCAGCAACTGGTGAGAGCCCACTACCTGGTTCCTCACATGACAGGGGGGGCAAGAGAGTTCTCTGGGGTCTCTTATGTAAGGACACTAATCCCATTCATGAGGGCTGCCCCTTCATGACCCAACCACCTCCCAAAGGCCCTGTGCTCTAGTCCCATCACATTGGGGGTAGGCGCTTAGAATCTTGGGGAGGGGGGAGGACCACAAATATTCAGTCTGTGGCAGTCACACAGTGGCTGTTAGCATGTGAACCATTGGGTAGGGATGGAGCTCAAACTGGACTCTCTCTCATGGTGGATAAGGGTTGGGAGTTAGGCTATGTCTTCTTGGGGCCCCCTCTGCTCCAGATCAGAAGCCCTGATACCCTCTGCCTGAAGGCTTTGGATAGATGCAGACCAAGTCAGGGAGGTACTGAGATCTAGAAGCAGTCTTATCTTGATAGGCCTGGTGAATCTAATGAGCCAGAGCCCTGGGCCTCCCTGTGCCCACCAAGTCAGTGGCTCCTCTGGTCTTTCAATCTGAGCCAACAAGCTTCTGTCTCAGGGTTTCATCACTCAGTCAGTAGGTCTGTGAACACCTGTCACAATGCAAAGGGCTGAATGACAGGCCACATGTACACCTGTCTACCATTCAAGAGCCTTGAGCCTAGAGTTCAAGGGGTTTCTCTTCCCAGTACTTCAGTTCCCCACCAAGACTCTGGCCAGTTCCTCCCTGAGGAACAGAAATCTGTCCCTGGGGCCCCCCAACCTTTCATGATTCTGTGCCCCACTCCCACCACTAGACTATCAGCTCTATCAGGCAGGGTCTTAAAGTGTCCCATTCATGACAGCATCCCCAGCATCCAAAACAGTGCCTAGTAGATGCTCAAGAAATCCTTATTGAAGAAGCAGATGAGTGAATGGATGAGTGAAATGAAGGTCTAAACCACCTCATTTTGCATGTCACCTATCTTTAGAGTCTTGGAGGCTCCTTCTTACACTCTTGTTTCCTTGGTCTAAGGCTGCCTGTATGACCCTCTCAGTACTGATTGCTGAGCTTGGGTGGGTGGGAGCCTACTGGGTGCATCCCTGAAGCCACATCCATCTCCTAAACCTCAGCCCCTCTTGACCACTTTCTCCCTTGCCTCACTTACTAGTGCTCCCTAAGTCCCCCTCACTCAGGGCTGAGTCACCACAGACACAAAGGGACAAAGATCCTGCTCAACGCATTTGCACTGGCCCTCAGAAACTCTTTAGCCTGGCTGACTTTAAAGTAATCCTGTTCCTGCTTTGGCTGCCCCCACTTCTATTTGGGCACCCTGGGCTCAGAAACAGAGTGCCCCACTCCCAGATTTGCCCACACCTGTGAAAGGAAATCCCACTTGAGGCAAAAAATTACTTAAAAATCAAAACTTAGAGGGGATGGAAAGGAAAGTCACAGTGCCAACTTCCCATTTTCAGAAAGGTAGTGAATGATCAAGGACCAATGGCTCCCTCCTCCAAACCCAACCCTGAGAACATTACAGAAGCAGGAGGAAGCAATGCAGGTAAGAATGTAAGACAGAGGACATGAGATGTATAGAGGAAAGCCCCACATTGCCTTGGGAAAGAGATCTCTGCTCACCCTGTCATCACAGCATCACAGAAAACAGCAGCATAAGCCCACAGTGGGCCATCCACAGAGTTACATCCAGGTAGAGCTTGAGAACCCCCCACCTCTCTCTCTCTCTCTCTCTCTCTCTCTCTCACACACACACACACACACACACACACACACCCTATAAAGACTAGGATTAAAACTTAAGGCAGGTTCCCTGTAGGCCAGGGTCATGCAGTAGGGCAAAGGGACAGTGATAGCCATGGGCAATGACTGAGCACTGGCTGTACTCCCAGGGTTGCATGTTGAGGTGCATCCACCCCCACTCACTAAACTCACCTGGAGGGGTACAAGCTGGGGCCCAGGATTCATCTGTATGAGTCAGTATGTGACATATGTGCAAGAGTCAAGATGGCCTATGCCTCTGGGGAATAGGAATTCATAGACAGAAAGAATGAAATATCTGAGGAGTGCAACCCTTATTTTAAAAAAATAAAAAAGATAAGAAACTATCGCAGACAAAAATGGAATTAAAAGACCAGAGTAAAAATTTAAAATATCTTTATAATAATGGTTCTCTAAGAGATAGGGGAGAAGATTAGTGACATGAAGTGAGAACACACAGTTACAAAGAAGAGGCACTTGGAATTTCCAGTATGAAAAGCATCTTAGTTGAAATAAAGAAGTTCGTAGGTGGGTTGAAAAGCAGCACAGATTCAGCTAAGGAACAAACAGGTGAACTGGAAGATCAGATTGATGCTAAACAGTATCATAAAGGGATAAAGAGTTGTAAAATATTTTTTAAAACTTAAGAGATATGATGCATAAAAGTAGAATTATCAATGTATGTTTAACAGGAGTCCTATAAGGAGAGAACAATGAACAAAGAGAAGGAAATATTTCAATGAATAACGATTGAGAACTTCTTAAAATTAAAGAAAGCTGAAAGTTCTCCAATTGAAAAGGTTCATATAGTGAACGCCAAATAGGATGGATTTGGAGAGAAAAAAACAACCAGACTCCTTAGAAAGTAAGTTACAATCAAAAGCAAAGAGAAAAAATTTAAAAACTTCCAAAAATAAAAAAAAGCAGAGGGGCTTTTAAAAAAAAGCTGGGTGGCTCCGTCGGTTAAGCATCCAACCTTGGCTCAGGTCATGACCTCACGGTTTGTGAGTTCGAGCCCCACGTCAGGCTCTGTGCTGACAGCTCAGAGCCTGGAGCCTGCTTTGCATTCTGTGTCTCCCGCTCTCTGCCCCTCCCCCACTTGCGCTCTGTCTCTACCAAAAATAAATAAACGTATAAAAAATTTTTTAAAAAGCAGATAAACTGCATATGAACAAGAGTCCAGTCAAACACAAATTTCTCAACAGTGGTCCTGAATTTAAAAAAATTTAATACAGAAATATTTTCAGTGTTGCAGGGAAAAAAATCTTTCAACCTAGGTTTTTATATCCAAGTGACCTTTATTTTAATATAAGATCAAAATAAAGGATAATAACAGGCAGGTGAGACCTCAGAATATTCTCTTTGGAAAACTCTTAGAGGAAGTACTCTGGCAAGACAAAAAATAAATAAAGGAATATGCTGGGAAATGTATAGATAAATAAGAAAAAAAAGGAGTCAAAAACAAGAGTGTATCCACAACAAACAAGAACTAAGATTTTAAACAAGCCCAAAATGGTGGAACAAGGGGAGGATCTTCATGAAAGTGAGAGGTACACATTCAGGGGAAGAGAAAAACACTGATGTATTTCAGAACTTAAGGGAGGAAACCATCATTAGAGCTCTTAATAGGACAATTAAAATTTTAGTACTCCAGAAGAATTAGAAAATAGAATGAATTGGGGCACCTGGGTGGCTCAGTTGGTAAAGTGTCTGACTTCAGCTCAGGTCATGATCTCCTGGTTCACCGGTCCAAGCCACACATCAGGCTCTGTGCTGACAGCTCAGAGCCTGGAGCCTGCTTCAGATTCTGTGTCTCCCTCTCTCTCTTCCCCTCTCCATCTCGCTTTCTCTCTCAAAAATAAATAAATATTTTTAAAAAATTTTTTAATAGAATGAATTACTTTTGATCAGTCAGCTTGCACAAGATTATGCTACAGTAACAAACGACCCCATCTCAGTGGCTTTTGCAACAACAAGGGTTTATTTCTCTCTCAGGTGTTGGCTGCAGGCCAGCTGCTGCAGGTGTGTTCCAGGGATCTGTTCATTCCCTCAGTCCAGGACCCAGCCAAAGGAGCAGGTCTTCTCTCGACCTCATGGCAGAGGGAAAAGCACAGTAGAGGCACTACATGACGGTACTGAAAGTCTCTGTTCAGAAAACGTGGGCAGATCTTTTTGACTCATTCTATTTGTTAAATAAATTTCAAACCATGCGTGATACTAACAGGGTAGAAAAGTAAAATCAACTCAGGGAAATGCTATAACTCACATCACAAGAGGCAGGAATGTATAATCCTCTCGTGTGGAGCACGGAAATATCTTTAAAACCAGGAAAGGAAAACTCAGTCTAATTAATGAAAGACGTAAAAAGGAAAGGGGGGTGGAAAAGTATGTAAGATGTGACATAATATAGCATAAAGGAGTACTAAAATAAAAAATTCTAACAATGATGGGGAATCATATATGCACTGAATTTTCTTAAAAAGCAAAACCCAGTAATAGGTTTTCTACAAAAGATATATTTAAAAACAAAATTTGGCTTTCCAGTCTGGGTAAGATAGTGTAGACCCATTTCCCTGCTCCTCCCCCACTAAGTTCAACTATAAACCCTGGAAATAATGCCAGAAACAACCAAAGGAGAACTCTGAAATGTGGTAAGTAAGTAAACTGGATTGTGGCCCTTGCACCAGAGAAATAGTAAGCAGCAGGGCATTTTATATCCTCTTATCCAACAGAAGAAGGCAACTAGGCCCACCATTTCCTAAACCCCAACCTAGCATGAGAAGGCAGCCCAGGAGGTTCATTCTTTCCCCAAATCAAACAAGAGTTCCTCTGACAACATCAGGAAAGCCCAACACCACTGGCAAGGGTGATTGATGGGGCACCACACCAACAGTAAGCAGCCAGGGAGAGTATTATCCTTCCCTGCTAGCCTCAGACCCCTCCCCCACTGAGAGACAGACATCCTGCATCCAGCCTGGGGAAGCCCCTTCTTCCCACTCAGGCAGCATAAGCATGGACCACGGGGATCCCCAGCAGCACCAGATATGCCAAGCAGACCAAAATAACACCAGAAAGGCTCTGAAAACCTTACTGTCATTGGAATAACTACCCACAAGTGTAGGCCAGGAACTGTGCTAAATATAAACAGGGTGACTGCCTGCTAAAATAAAAAAAAAAAATTAAATACGATCCTGAGTCTCATAAGATAAAATATAAAATGTCCAGGGAACAATTTTAAAACTACCTGTCATACCAAGAATCAAGAAAAACCACCATTAAAATAAGAAAAGGCAATCAACTACACCAACGTGGAGATGAATCAGATGTTGCAATTATCTGAAAAGATCATTTTTTAAAAGAAGCTATCATAAAAGTGCTTCAACGACCAATTACAAACTGTTGAAATGAATGAAAAATGGAAAATTTTAGCAAAGATTGAAGCCATAAAAATAAAAAGAACCAATGGGCATTATAGAATTTAAAAATACAATAACAGGTTTTTAAAATATCTCATTGGATATGCTCAGTAGTAGAGATGACAGAGGATAAAATCAGTGAACATGAAGACAGATAAATAGATTTCACCCAATATAAAAACCAGGCAGAAAATAATTTGAAAAAAAAAATGAACAGAGCCTCAGGGATCTGGGAGATAATAAGAAAAACCCTAACATTTACATCATCAGAGATCCAGGATGAGAGGATGAAGAGATTGGGGCTTAAGAGGTATTCAAAGAAATAAGAGCTCAAATGTGGCCAAAGACACAACCCTAGAGACTCAAGAAGCTAAGCAGACCCCACACAGAATAAACTCAAAGAAATCCATGCCAAGAAGTATCATAATTAAACCAATGAAAACCAAAGACAAACTTAAAATCTTGAAAGCAGCCAGAGAGAAACAACACATTATCTATAGGGAAACATCAATTCAAATGACAGCAGATTTCTCATCTGAAACTATGGGGGCCAGAAGGATGTGTTCTTCAAGAACTGAAGAAATGATTTCTCAACTGTAAGTTCTATATCCAGTGAAAAAGTTCCCAGCAGGAATGAAGAGAAAAATATCTATTTTTTCAGGCAGGACTTTTTTCCAAAAAGACCAGATCTACACTTATAGGCTGACTAAAGTAAAGTCTCCCAACAAGAAGGAAAATGATAAAAGAAATAATCTTGGAGCATCAGGAAGGAAGGGAAAACAATGGAAAAATAGAAATTGTGGTACATGCCAAAGACCATTCTTTCCCTCATGAGTTTTAGAAACTATGTTCAATGATTAAAACAAAAAGTATAACACTATCTGATACTCAATCTCCTGAAATTTGGAGAATTCATCCAAACATTTAAAAAATAATTAACACTTTTACAAAGCCTCTTCCAAAAACGGAAAAGGAGGGGAAATTTTCCTAACTCATTTTATGAGGCCAGCATTACCCTGATAAGAAAACCAGACAAGACAGTACAAAAAAAAAAAAAGAGGAAAACTACACACCAGTCTTTCTCATAAACTTAGATGAAAAAGTCCTCAATGAAATGGAAAGCTGAATCCAACAATATATAAAAAATAATCGTACATGATGATGGAATGGGATTTATTCCAGGCTGATTCAACATTCAAAAATCTATGGGTTCCACCATATCAATAAGCTAAAGAAGAAAAATCATTTTATCATATCAGTTGATACAGAAAAAGTATTTGACAAAATCCAACACCCATTTATTATTTAAAAAATCTCAGTGAGTTAGAAATAGAGGGCAATTCCTCAATTTGATAATGAGCATCTACAAAAAACCTTCGGCTAACATCACACTTAATGGATAATGATTGAACACTTTCCCCTTAAGAGAAGGAATGAGGCAATGATGTCCACTATCATCACTCTTATTCAGCATAATACTGCATGTTCTAGCCACTGCCATTAGAGAAGAGAAATAAAAAGCATATAGATTTTAAATAAATAAATAAATAAATAAATAAATAAATAAATAATGTTGCTTCTATTTCCAATGACATGATTGTCTATGTAGAAAATCCCAAGAAATCTACAAAAGAAAGATTCTTAGCAGCAAGGTTGCAGGGATAAAAGATAAAACACACAAAATCTATCACATTTCTATGAACTAACAATGAGCACACAGAAACAAAAATTAGAAGCACAATACTATTCACAATCCCTCCCCCCAAAATTAAATATTTAGGTATAAACTTAACAAAACATGTTCAAGATCTGTACCTGAAACTTACAAAATGCTGATGAAATAAGTAAAAGAAGATATAAAGAAGAGGAGAGACATACCAGTTCAGAGACTGGAAGATTTAACACAGTAAAAATGTCAGTTATCCCTAAGTATACATATGGAAAGAGAGAGAGAGAGAGATTATGAAAAACAGGCTCACATGATAATGGACACTGAGAAGTCCCAAGATATGCAGTTGGCAAGCTGGAAACTCAACAGTATAGGTCCAGCCCTAGTCGAAGTCCAAAGACAGGAGAAGACTGATATCACAGCTTGAAGAAAGTCAGGCAGAGAAAGAGCAAATCCTCACTTATTGAGTCTTTTTGTTCTATTCAGGGTTGATGGATTGGATGAAGTCAACTCACATTGGATGAGAGCAATCTGCTTTACTCCATCTAGGAATTTAAATGTTAATCTCATCTGAAACACCCACACACTCATACAGACACACCCAGAAAATGTTTAACCAAATATCTGGGCACCCTGTCACACAGTCAAGTTGATGCATAAAATTAACCATCACAATAGACAAGTTTATTCTAAAATTTATATGGAGGCACAGACACTTAAACAGCTACAACAAATTTGGCAAAGATGAATTAAGTGGGAAAAATTGCTCTGCCTGATAGTACAGCTTACATATAGCTCTAGCAATCAAGACAATGTGGTGTTGTCAGAGGGATAAACACATAGACCAATGGAATAGAAGAGACAACCCAGAAATAGACCAATGCAAATAAGTTCAACTGATTTTTGACAAAAATACAAAAGTAACTCAATGGAGATAGAATAGCCTTCTTACCAAATGATCCTGGAGTAAGTGGACATAAGCAAAAACTGAATCTTGACTTAAACCTCACACGTTTATAAAAATTAACCCAAAATGAAACATTAATTTAAGTGTATAGTGTAAAACTAAAAAACTTCTTTAAAAAAAAATAAAAGTAAGAGGAAATCTTTTGGTTCTGGGGCTGGGTAAAGTAGTCTTAAGAAGTCTCATATTTGATATCAAAATCCCAATCCAAAAAGGAAAACTTGATAAAATGGCCTTCATAAATATTTAAAACTTTTGCTCTGTGAAAGTACATGTGAAGATTATGAGATAGCAAGGTACAGACTGGGAGGAATAGTTGCAAACCACACATCCAACAAATGACTAGTATCTAGAACATATAAATAACTCTCAAAACTGAAAAAATATATATGAAGGGGAATATATTTATAAACACAATTAGAACATGAGCAAACATTTCACCAATGAGGACAAACAGATGGTAAATAAACACATGAAGAGATGGTCAACATCATTAGCCATCACAGAAATGCAAATTAAAAGCACAATGAGACATCACTATACACCTCTCATAATGGCTCAAATGAAAAACAATTCCAAATGCTGGTGAAGATGTGGCGAAGCTGGATCACTCACACACTGATGATAGGAAGGTAAAGTGGTACAGCTACTCTGGAAGATAGTTTCTTGTACAACTAACATATACTGTTACCATACAACCCAGCAATTCTACTCTCGGGCATTTATCCCAGAGACATTAAAACTTATGTTCACACACACACAAAAACTGTACATGAATGTCCATAGCAGCTTTGTTTATAACAGCCCAAACACTGGAATCAGTTCAGATATCCTTCAAGAGATGAACAGTTAAACTGTAATATACACACACATGGAATAGGACTCAGCAACAAAAAAGAATGAACTGTCGATACATGCAACAACTTGAATTAATCTCTGAGGAATGATGCTGAGTGGGAAAAAAATCCCGAAATGTTATAGACTGTATGATTCCACTTATAGAACATTTTTTTCAATGACAGAGTAGTGGTTGCCAGGGATGAAGGGAGGTAGGAGAGGGAGCATGGAGGTGGATGTGGCCACAAAAGGACTACAAGGATTTTTACGGTAACGGGGTTGTTCAGGCCCTTAGCCGTGGCGGTAGACACTCAAACCTATACATGGGATGGAATTGTAAAGAACTAAATGTGGGCACACAAAGAACCAACTGTACGCATGCACACACACAAACGAGTACAAGTAGAAGTGAGAAAATGTGAATAAGGAATAGCATTGGTGGATGGTATTGACATCAATATCTTGACTATGATATTATATTATCATTCTACAAAAATGTTACCATTAGGTGGAACTGGTGAAAAATGTATGTGGGACCTCTCCATATTATTTCTGCTTACAATGCATGTGAATCAACAATTATCTCAAAAAAAAATGTTTTATTTAAAAAAAAAAAAGACAAAATCTACAGAAAGTTGAAAAATAAAGAGATGGCAAGGCAGAGACAGATAATTGTTGATTATATTCATTTCCCTCTTCTTCCATTTAATATAACATAGCTGGTTTCCTGGAATAAAGACTGCATTTCTCAACCTCCCTTGGAGCTAGGAATGGCCTACAGTAACATTCTAACCATGCAATGTAAGTGGTAATGATAGATGCAATTTCTGGGCAGTGTTCTTAAAGAAAGGAGACATGTTCTTCTCCTTCTCCTTCTTTTTTCCTTCTTACCAAATCATGAGGACAAGGGATATAATCTGTGCATTGTGGAAGGATAGGGGAAAAAATCCTAGGTCCCTAAGGAATTTATGGGGGGGTACCATAACAGCTATTGTCTGCCTATGTTGAATTAAGAAGAAATAAGTATCATATTTAAGGAATACCAAGCCTAGACTTCTTCTGGAGTTTGATAAAACAAACTTCTATCTTTTTTGGGACTCTGATATTTTGGGTTTTCTTTGACTACAGTTGAATCCAAACTTAACTCATACAAATAGAAAAGATATTCCACGGAAAAATAAACCACAGTTTTATTTTTAGGCCAAAAGAATTCCAAGCCAAAAAGAAAACAAGAGACAAATAAGGAAGTTATAAACTGTAAAAAAAAAAAAAAAAAAAATCAGGAAGATACAAGGATTGTGAATATATGTCTGTCTGTTAATATGGGCCTCAAAGTCTATAAAGCAACAGCTGATATACTAGAAGGCAATAGAGAAACATTAAAAAAAACCTGTAGGTAAGGAATTTAACATACTCTTCTCAGACACTAAAAGATCAGAAGACAAAAATGAGCAAATAGATTTGAATAATACAGTTGATAACCTTGAAATGAGATACAATGAAAAACTTTACACCCCAAACATGAGGAGTGTATATTATTATTTAGCTCACTTAGAACAATAAAAAAAGCTACCACAAACTAGGCTACAAAGGATGATGATTCAACCATTTCCAAAGACTGTAATAAAAACAAGAATCAATAACAAAAAGACAGGTACTTATTAATCCCAAAGGTACAGAAACTGAAAACCAAGCTACTTAATAACACTTGTGTTAAAGAGGAAATCATAGGGGAAATTACAAAATACTTAGAACTGAATGACAATAAAAACACCACATGTCAAAATTTGTGGGACACAACTAAAGCAAGACTTAACGAAAATTAATGGCTTTAACTACATTTATCAGAAAACAAGAAAGATGGAAAAAAGGAGCTAAGTATTTGACTCAGGAATTGGGTGGGGGGAAGATTATGGAGTAAACCCAAAAAATAATAAAAGAGAAAAGGGATAGAAATCAGTAAATTCAAGAAGAAATGCATTAAATTAAAATATCACCCTATTGGAACTAATGAATTAATTGATCTAGCTATTGATTATTAATGGTGACTAAAACCAATAAAGCAGAGTCAACCAGACATTGTCATCATGTTCCTCTTAAAGAACAAAACCCACTTATGAGGTAGTCATGCAAAAAAAAAATGTACACCTACATCTCTCAATATTGACAGACAATACTGACAAAAATGGAGATTCTATCTGAATTTGATCAATGCTCTAGATCCAACTGCAAATTTGCAGGAAATTCTATGAAAATTCAATTGTCTCTAAATTCAATGAAAGTTGAATCAAAATTCTAGCAGATCTTTTTTTTTTAGACAGTTAACTAATTGATTCCAGAATTAATATGTAGAAAAAATGAAGTTTCAAAATCCACAAATAACTAACTCGGTGTTTTAAAAAAAAGAAAGCACGGTGATTTGCAATATCAGGTATCATGACGCAGTCCAGAGCCATGTAATTTTATGAAGTTTGGTTCTAACTCAAGAACAGACACATAAACTCAATGGAACCGAGGAGAGACTACATAAACAGACCTGTGTGTGTATACAGAAACTTGATCTATGATAAAAGCAGCACTGAAAGTAAGTGGGAAAGGACGTGGTTGGTGGTTCATCAAAAAAATCTCTATCATACCATAAAAGATGGTGAATTCCAAATAGATTAAAGACCTAAACTTGATAGGTAGAATAATAGATCTTATAGAATAAAAATAAATAAAACTCTCCTGTGATCTTGGGCAGGGACAGAACTTCATAAACAAAAACCAAATAGCAAAACTACAAGGCAAAAAATGATGAATTTGACTGCATCAAAATTAAAGATTTCTCTTGCCATTTGGACCATGAATGGACCTCTAAAGCATTATGCCAAGTGAAATGAGTCAAAGACAAATAACATATGATCCCACTTATACGTAGAATCTAAACAAACCGCAACAACAAAAGCTCACAGATACAAACAAGAGATTGGTGTTTACCTGAGTCAGGGGTGGGGAGGTTGGGGAAAAGGGGTAAAGGGGACCAAAATGTACAAACTTCCAGTTATAAAATAAATAAGTCATGGGGATATAATGTATACCCTGGACACTATACTTATTAAGTGCATATTTGAGAGTTGCTAAGAGAGTAAATCTTGCAAGTTCTTATCACAAGAAAACAAAATATTTTGGTAGCTATGAAAGGTGACAGATGTTAACTAGACTCACATGGTGATCATGTTGCAGTGTATACAAACACTGAAATGATATGTTGTATCCCTGAAACTAATACATTACATGTCCATTATAACCTTGGTTTTTAAAAAATATAAATAAATAAATAAATAAATAAATAAATAAATAAATGCTATGTGACACTGCAAAAAAAACTTTAAGATTTCTGTTAATTGAAAGGATGCTCTATCTGTTCAACTAGGTAACTCAAAATAATAGAAATGTACTGTCTCAGAGTTCTAGAAGCTAAAAATGTAAAGTCAGGATGTCGAGGGCGTGCTCCCCTGAGGCCTCTGGAGGGTCTAGAGCCACGGGGACAGCAGGGCTGTCCCTCCAGAAACTGCAGGGGAGAATCCTTCCTTGCTCCTTCTGGCTTCTGGTGTTTGCCAACAATCCTTAGCATAACTTGGCCTGCCTCATGTCACCCCAAGCTCTGCTTCTATCATCGCGCGAGCGTCTTCCCCCTGTGTGTCTCTGCTTTCACGTGGTATCTTCCTCTTCTTAAAAGAACACCAGTCATGTTGGACTAGGGTCCACTCTGAAGACTCCATTTATTACTTGATTACATCTACAAAGACCCCATTTCCAAATAAGGTCACATTCACAGGTACCGAGGGTTAGGACTTCAGCAGATAGTCTTGAGGGACACCACTGCAGTCTGTGGTCTAGCTTCCCTGAAATTCACATCCTGCAAATACATTCACCCCCATTCCAACATTCACAGAACTCTTAGCTCATTTTAGAAACGATTCTAGGTCTAAAATCTTACCTAAATATAATCAACTCAAAAGTCCCAAATCCAATCACCTGCAACTGTAAATCAGGTGTACGTGAGACTCTGGGTATAATCTATTCTGGGGCAAAATTCGTCTCCATCTGTGGACCACTAGAAGACAAGTTCTCTTCTTCCAAATACAATGATGGGACAGGCACAGGACATTCCCTTTCCAGAAGAGAAAGGTTGGAAGGAAGAAAAGGGCCACCATTCCCAAGCAAGTCAGAAGCCCCCAAATTCCTATGAATTTCAAGGGCTGAGAATGCCCCTCTGTGGCTTTATGGCCTGTCCCCAGGCTTTCGGACCTCTGCCTCTGTGTTTGTAGGTCTGCCTCAGACTCATTCATTTTTTCCGAGAAGGGTAGCACACATTTCTAGTGGAGTATCCCTGCCGGCTAGTTTCCTGCCTGCAGAATCCCAGACATCTGCCAGCCTGCCTGCCTTCACTTTGTCTAGCCTCTGTCCCTTTCTGTCCAAACTAGCAGTGTTTTTGCTGGTGTAACATTCTCACAAACCTTGTGCGTCTCCCGTGTGTGTCATGGGGATCTATGCCATTCGATATGAGTGTTATCCACAGATGTTTTTTGGATGACCCCCCTTGTATCCCTGGCTTCTGCTCAGATGGTTAGCTGGATGCATTTGTCACCTATCAAGTCTCTTCTGCAAAATATTATTCAGCCCCAGTCTTCATACTTCCTCCTGAGTGCAGAATTTCCTTCTTGCAGCAATCCAGATAAGCCAAGAACCTTCCAAATCATCAAGTGCTGGCTCCTTTATGTTTGACAACTTCTTCCTCAAATCATCTCTTTCCTCTTGGACTTGACTATGAGCAGTAAAGGGAAAACAGGCCACACCTTGCCCCACTTTGCTTAGAAATCTCCCCAGCTAAATATCCAGGTCAAGTTCTGTGTTTCACCTAACACTAGGACATAACTCAGCCAAGTTCTCTGCCACTTTATAAGAAAAATTGCCTTTGCTTTCATTTCCAATAACATGTTCCTCATTTCCTTCTGAGGCCTCATGAGCAGTAGCTTTAATGTTCACATCTCTAGTGCGTTCTGTTCAGGAGAGAAGCTCTCTCAGGGCGCCCGAGTGGCTCAGTCGGTTGAGCATCCGACTCTTGATTTTGGCTCAGGTCATGACCCTAGGGTCCTGGGATCGAGCCCCACATCTGACTCCACGCAGAGCATGGAGCCTGCTTGGGATTCTCTCTCTCCCTATCTGCTACTCCCCCACTCCCTGTCTGTCTCTCTCTAAGAAACAAAGAAACAAAGAAGCTTTCTCAACTGTGCATCTCACTTCCATGGCAGCACTCACTAGAATTGCCTTTAACATTGATATTTCTGTCAACAACTTCCTTCCTCAATGCAGTGTAGGCTTTTTCTATAATAAACTTCAAAATTCTTCCAGCCACTGTCCATTACCCAATTCCAAAGCCATTTCCACATTCTGGGGTATTTGTTACAACAGCATACCATTACCCAGTACCAAAGTCTGCACTACTTTCCTAGGCCTGTCATAACATAGTTACACAAACTCGGAGGCTTTAAACAACACACATCTATTCCCTCCCAGTTTTGTAGGCTGGAAGCCTGAAGTCAAGGTTTCCGTAGCTCCCTGCTCCCTAAAGCTTCTAGAAAGGAATTCTCCCTGGCCTTTTCGAGCTTCTGAAGGCTCCAGGCATCCCTTGGCTTATGGCAACATAATTCCAATCCTTTCCTCTGTCTCCTTATTTACATCCTCTCCAGTCATCGGATTTACCGCTTGTACAAAATCCAGGGTTATTTCATCCTGAGATCCTTAACTAATTACATCTGCAAAGACCTTATTTCCCAACAGGTCACGTTCTGAGGTTCCAAATAGACACGAATCCTTGAAAAACACTATTCAATAGACTACAGATGCTATGGACAAAATTAACAAACAAGGGACAACTGATAGAAAATATTTTAAAGTCTAAAATCATTAAAGATTACTATCTGTAACATGTCTAAAAACTGCAAATCAATAAGACAGAAAATCCTACGGAAAAAAGGCAAAGGATATGAATAGGTGATTCATAGAAGCAGAAACCCAAATGAATAAAACTTTCATATAGTGCTATTCAGCCTCATTTCTCATAATATGAGGAATCCAAGTTAAAACAAGGAAATTCTACCTTATGCCCATAATACTGACATGAAAAATTAAGTTAGGTAATATCAAGTGTTGGAAGAATATGGGGAAATGGGCACCCTACATAATCTATATTGATTTCCTGTCTTGCTCTGTGAAAAGCCCACAGGGTGCTGTGTTTCCCAGTCCAACTACTTCTCTGATGTCATCTCCAACCACCCTCTGCTTCCCTCTCTCTTCTCTCACCAAGCAGCCTCCATGCTGTTCCTCTAACAGGTCAAGCACATTTAGACCCCAGGGCCTTGGCACGTGTTTCTTCTGCCTGAGGTACGTTTACCCCATTCACTAGAATAGCTTGGTCCCTCATTTTTTGAAGTCCCTGTTAAATTTCATCTTTTGGGAGAGACTTCCTTGACTACTCTGGTAACACAGGACAGAGCCTTCTCTTTATCTTGCTTTATTTTTCTCCTCCACAGTTACAACTCTTTGATGTGCTTTATATTTTACTGGTTTGTCTATTTACTAGCTATGTCCCTCTACTAGAATGTATACTCAGTTTTGCTCACTGCTGCATCCCCCAAGGCTAAAAGAGTGCCTGGCATATTAGGTGCTCAATACATGTGTTGGATTAACAATGAACTCCTAATATTTATTGAGTGACTACTATGTATTAAGTGCTTTCATTGAATTATCTCATTTAGTGCTTACGACAACCATATGAGTTAGTTGCTGTTGCTTCCATTTTACTGACTTGCAGACTGAGGCTCAGAGGGTTAGCCAGCCTATGGGAGATCACACAGCCAGCAAATGATTGAGCTGGGGCTTGAGCCTGGCCGAGTTGTTCCTAAAACCCAGGTTCTCGGGGCGCCTGGGTGGCTCAGTCAGTTGAGCATCCGACCTCAGCTCAGGTCATGATCTCACAGCTCATGAGTCCAAGCCCCGCGTCGGGCTCTGTGCTGACAGCTTGGAGTCTGGAACCTGCTTCAGACTCTGTGCCTCCCTCTCTCTCTGCCCCAACCCACTCACATTCTGTCTCTGTCTCTCTCAAAAATAAATAAATATTAAAAGAAAATTTTTAAACCCAGGCTCTCAAGCACTCCCAATCACCCACAGAGTTCCTAACCCTCCGGTGGAGGCCATGAACACACACGGCTCAGATAGCCTGCTGCAGGGAACACAGCTGTCATTCCTCTGGATCCAAAACCACGTCATTACCGAGGCCACACTTCCCCAGATGCTCCCAGTCAATGACTAAGTGCAGCTGGTACTTGTGCAGACTTCTTCTAACAGTAACTTTGCCTGGAGACTCTCCATCAGCCTGGCCATCGCCTTCTCGGACCTGTGCTAGGCCCCAGATTCTCCCTATCCAATCCCCCATCATTCCCCGTCTTCTTTCACAGAGTCAGACTGATACTGAGGTCTGAAGCCTATCCCTGCCTGCTCCTGCTTCTTCCCCTTTGTGCCTCACCAGCTTTCCCCCAACAAAGCTGTTGCACCCTCTAAGCCCATCTTGGCTTCTGCCTCCTCAAGGTCTTAATCTAACACACTCATGGGGACCATCAGGAGTTGGCCAGCAGAGTACCTCTTACAGCTGAACATGCACATGCCCCGTGACCTAGCAATTCACACACAACTCGCACATACCACACTCAACAGAAGTGCACACATATGGTCACCAAAAGACACGCACCCTAGTGGACCCAGCAGCACCCTTCCTAATAGCTCAAAACTGCCCAAATGCCTGTCAACAGTCAAATAGGTAAATAAATCCTGGTAGATTCACACAATAGAATATTATACAGCAAGGAGACCCAATAATCTACAATTACTCACAACATGAATGAATCTCACAAACGTAATATTGAATGAAAGAAGCCAGACACGAAAGAGTGCAGACTGTGAGACTGCATTTATGTACAGTACGAAACCAAGCCAAATGAATTTATGGTGTTAGAAGTCAGGACAGTGGCTCCTCGGGGGTAGGAGTGGAGACTGGAAAGGGCATCACAAGGGTTTCTGGGGTGCTAGTGATGTTTTGTGTCTTGACCTCGATGATAGTTATGATATGGCTTGGCTGACTTTTTGAGAGTTCATTACATACAATATGTACATTTTTCTCTATGTTATACTGTGATAAAAAAAAATATATTTACTAAGAAACACAAGAGCAGGCCTTTGCTAAACAACACCAACCAGGAAGACAAAATCACAAGCCGACTGCTAAGCTCTAAACCTGTTCCCTGTTCCCGTCAGGGCTCCACCAACCTCACGGTCACTTTGTCACACAAGTATGTCCCTTTCTCTTACCCTTGTGACCAGTCTGCCACCAACTCTTGCTGGTTCTTTCTTTATAATATCTGCCAGTTTCTATCAGTTTCCTGTGTTCTTCTTGTCACAGCTCCACTTGATGCCTGGACTTGGCAAAAGTTAGCTTCTAACTAGTTCCCAGCCAGGGCAGGGACAAGAGTGAGGCCAGTGAGCACCTGGGGGCAAACTTTAAGAAGGCATCACTGTCAGGGTCCTGCAAGCATGGAGTTGACCAGCACAGAGTGATATTTTCTTAAATTCTGTATCCAGGCACTTATCTTGCCTCACATTAGTCCCTGTTCCATGATGCTGGGTTAATCTTCCTGCTCTCATCATGTCCCTCCCCTGCCCAAGGACTTAACATTGTCCCCTCGCCTACCAAATTAAAGATGGCCCCGGCAGGTCATACCATCTCCCTTAGCCTCGGTATTTTGTTTTGTTTTGTGTTTTCAATGTATATAGTGGGGAGACTGGACCCAGAGGTGGCGAATAGATTTACTTTCAGTACCAGCTCCAATCAGTTGTAAAGTTATCTTCAACAGTGAGTGGAGAAAGGTACTGAGGACAAGTTCAGATTCATTGGAGAAAGATGCTATGATCAGTTACTAATCCTTTCCATGGGTGAGAGAGAGGGCAGCCTTGAAACACATACCAGGCATTTGCCTTAAGTAACTAAAGCCGAATTCTTTATCCTGGCATTCCAGGCCCTCCATAATCCAGTCATATCATCCATAATGGTCCCATTCTCTCGGGAATACAGTCTGAGATGTTCAGCTGGGTTTCAGGATGAAGTAAGCTGACGTGAACTGAGACAGCAGCACCACGCTGAGATGCGGCCACATGACTCTCAGGGCTTTCCCCGGGCAGAGTCCCCTTTGAGATGGTCAGCCCTTGGGTACCCCCTGGGCTCATCTCCATGTCCAAAACCCAATTCCAAAAGATTGTTCTGAACTCCCTACAGAGAACTGATCTATGTTCCGGCTAAGTGAAAAGGAACCCAAAATATTGTGCCCATTTGTCTGAGCCGTGGATGGTTTCACAGGATCATCTCTCGCCCGCTGACTGGCCTGGTCCTCGCGGCTCCTTTGGTGCCTGCTAGAGACAGCTGGATTTGGCAGCTAAGCTCAGAGGACAAAGCCCAGCCTAGGAGACCCCAGAATTGTCAGTCCAGGGCCTCTTGGAGGCCCCCAGGACTGGTCCACAGGGCTTTCTGAAACCAAAGCTTGCGCTCTCTCTCTCTCTCTCTCTCTCACACACACGCACACACAAACACACACACACACACACACACACACACACACACACACACACACGGGCCCAGTAGGGCATGACTCACTGACTGGGAAATCTCCCTAGTATCTCCCTGTATCTCTTTTTTTCCTCTTTTCCAGCATCTTTTCACCCAACATGGCGACGGCTGGGCTCAGCCTGAGCTAGTACAGTCAGGACTCTCTGGTGAGTGATAACCCAGCCCGCTCCTATCCTCCTCTTTTCTGGGCGAGCACCTCCGTGCAGCTACCCAGAAGGCAGGTACATCGAAATGTAATACAAGGAGATGTGTACTCTGCTTGGGCAGAGTGCCAGGAAGACACAGAGCAGAGGTGGCTAATTCTCCACAGTGAAGCATTACCGGCTTCTTAGGGGAGGTAAGTGGGGTGGGTCTTAAAAGAGGAGAGCTGGCCCGGCAGAACAGAAAGAGCAGGGGACGCTTGTGCCAAGGGACGTAGGTAGGACTGAACTCGGTACCAAGCATCGGATGGAGCTCAAAACCCCGGGAGCCAGCCCGTGTGTCCTCCGGACCATGACCTCATTTCGCAGGCTTGAGGCAGGATGCGGGCAGCAATCTTTTCTCTGTCTTCCCCAACCAGGTGGCATTTACAATTTGCTCCAGGAGCTCCCTAGGGACAACTGTCAGACCCTCTCTCGGGGACATTCCTAACATCCCCTGTCCAGGGTGGACCCACTCAGGGAAAATCGCAGTAGGTGAAGCAGTAGGGAGGTAAGATTTCTAGAGACTAGAGGTCCGGGAACGAGAGCATGAATGAGCTGGAACCACCATATTCCTCTCCCATGGAAATGGCCAGCGAGCCATCCTGCACAGCCTACTTCCTGGGGAGCTCATCATCCCCAACTCACTCATGGGCCCCCTCCTGTCTTCTCTCATTGGTTAAGCCCAGGGAGGGGTGTGTGATGAAGTAAACGATAGAAAGTAAAGGCAATGCCTCCTGAGGCCGTGGGACAGGGCACACCCACACTCAACTCATCCCCTTCCCGGTGAGTGATTCAAATCACCTGATTCCAGATTCAGGGAAGTTATTTGGGAGGAGAACCTGGATACTCCATGGAGGCCATGTGTGAGCACAAAGAACAAGACAGACACACAGGGATAGATGAGGGAGGCCAGAGGCAAAAAGTACCTTTTCTCTCCCTGTCTGGGAAATCTACTCACCAGCTTCACCCCCAACGCACACCTACAGGCACCCTTCAAAGCTCCCCTCCTCCATGGAGCCCTCCCTGATGGCTCCAAGTGCCTGAAGTACAAGCAAGGTTGAGGACCACTACCTCTAGACCGCTGTCTCAGGAAGCGGGACCGTGCAATGGAATTACCAAGGGCTTGGGGAGGCTGCATCTGTGTTTGATTTCCAATTATTCTGCCTCAGCTTGGTGGGTGACCTTCGGCAAGGCACTCACTCATCCTTAACAAGCACAATTTTCTCATCTGCTGAGTGAGAAGTGATCATAGTACCTACCTCCCAATGCTGAGAGGATTAAATAAGATATTTATTAAGCCCAGAACTTACTAGGTGCTTGATAAATGTTTTTTTTTTTTCTTTTACAGTATGCTTCATTTTCAAGCACACACCTCACCGAAGTTGTGAGCTCCAGAAGTGAAGTTTTATTACACACACACACACAGTGCCAGCACAACGAGCACAGTGCCTGGCACGTGGACAGCTCAATAAATGCCTCTTGGAAACACCAACTTAGAAAGAAAGAGGGAGGGAAGGGAGGCCAGGAGGCAGAACCCTGAGAAGAGGGCTTTGCCCTCCCCCTCAACCAAGCTGGGAAGGAGGCTGAATCACATCCCTCTCATCTGGTTTGTAAAGCAGCTGTGTTCATTATTTTAACAGTTATTCGTGATCAAACGATTTGGTGTTAATGTGGATCTAATGTATAAATCCATACGGGTCCCACAGTCATTTAGCATTAATTAAACGAGGCCATTATAAGGCTGGGATTCCACTGGGTTTATTGCGCTTAGCAATTAATGACAGGAACCACTCGGCCACTCTGCTTTCTCTCTGCTCTGGCCTTGTCCCTTTTACGTCCAGAGGGCATGGGTAGAGCAGGATTGCGACTGCCCTGGGTGCAGAGCCATGAGCAGGAGGACCCTGGCTGGGGTGCAGAGAAATGATTGACAGGTGGGGAGCTCAGAGAAGGCCCAGCCTTGCCCTTGACAAGTTGGTATTTCAGTAAATAATAATAACAATAATAATAATAATAATAATAATAATAATAATAAGGGCTACATTGGCAACGCACTGGCCTGAGAGTCTGGAGAATGGGATTTTAGTCCTGCTCTGGTGCTGTTGAGTGGCTGTGCTACCTTATGCAAGACATTGCCCCTCTCTGTTCTTTATCCGTGAATTAAGGAGTCTGGACAAGCCTACATCATTCTCTCTGCCTGGAAAGCATCCCCTTCAGTTTTCCCATGAAGGCTTCATTCCATCTTTCATTCCCCTCCATAAGGTCTCCTGACCACCCATTCTGGACCACGCTATTTTCTATGCTTTTTCTTCTTCAGAGGACTTATCACTATCTAAATTATCTCTACATTTGCACCCATTTGTCTGCTTGTGTATTATCTCTATCCCAGCGTGAGCTCCACAAACCAAAGATTTTGCCTGCCATTTCATCACTTGAACACCAACTTCCAGAACAGTACCTGTTCTGTATTTGCCACATGTACCTGGCATGTGGTAGGGGCTCTGTCCATTGAATGAATCAATCAGTCCTCACTAAAACCTCTCTGATATGGGCACTCAATGGCCTTGACATCTGTCAAGCAAGGGCAAGGTGGGGTAGGGTACAGACAGAGCTGGGTTAGGAGGGCCACTGGGATGAGTCCTAGGGGAACAGAACAAAGCTGGCCCGGAGAAGAAGGAAAGATGGATGTCATCTTGAGAAGGAAGACAGGAACCACAATGGTGGAGAGCTCCAAGTCTCAGCAGCTGCTACCCCTTCGGGCTTCCAGCCAAGACCATTTGGTGAGACTATATTAATAACCACGATACAAGAATCCCTTGTGGACTGGAACAGTTTCCCTTCCAAAGTACCACCATGCATATCACCTCACATTATTCTCCCGCCGTCCCCTTGATACCAGGCGCGGGGAATATCTTGTGCTGCTCATACTTACAAAATTAATAATAATAATTGTGAATTTTAACACTACTTTCCAGTTTCTAGAGCATGCTTGCTTATACAAGAATGCCAGGATTTATCCCCATTTTGCGGAAGAGGAGACTCAGAGAGGTGTAATGACCTGTCCACCAAGGTCACTCGTGGCTAGGTAGCCTGAAACACTCAACCACAAAACTCAAAGAATTTCCACAACTCGATGGCCTGTTTTGCAGATGAGGAAACTGAGGCAGAGAATACATGGCTAGATTATGACAGCCCCATACACATACTCAGGGGGGCTATGTTATTTGAAGGGTCAGGGTGAGGCATGATGGGAACCAGGAGAAGAGGATAGTCTCCCTTCCCGATTAGCATGGAGGTGGAAATTACCCTGAGTGAAATGTTTCATCATGCTAGTTCAGGGAGAGAGAATCCGAGAAACATGGCATTACAGAATCCTAGGATCCTAAGCTGGAAAGGATGATGGGGATGTCTACCATTTCTTTATATTAGGATTTATATTAAGACTGACACAGGTCTCAGTTCCCTATTCTAAACTCTTTGGTTTATCATTGTAATTTCTTTTTTTTTATTTAATTTTTTAAAAGATTTTTCAATGTTTATTTATCTTTGAGAGAAAGAGACAGAGGATGAGCTGGGGAGGGGCAGACACAGAGGGAGGCAGAATCTGAAGCAGGCTCCAGGCTGTCAGCACAGAGTCTGACACGGGGCTCGAGCTCACAAACTGTGAGATGATGACCTGAGCTGAAGTTGGTGCTTAACCAACTGAGCCACCCAGGTGCCCCATAATTTCTTTTTTTTTTTTAATGTTTATTTATTTTTGAAGGAGAGAGAGACAGAGCGTGAGCAGGGGAGGGTCAGAGAGAGAGGAGACACAGAATCCGAAGCAGGCTCCAGGCTCCGAGCTGTCAGCGCAGAGCCCGACGCGTGGCTCAAACCCATGAACCATGAGATCATGACCTGAGCCAAAGTTGGACGCTTAACCGACTGAGCCACCCAGGCGCCCCATATCATTATAATTTCTAAAACGAGAGGCGTGATGCCATGCACAAAGTGCACCCAGTGAATTCCAATGCAGGTCAGTCACTGAGTGAGGACGAGTAAGGTAGATCAGGTGTAACATGTCAAACCTCTGTTGGCACTCAGCTTCAGTGTTGGGAATGGACAGAGATCGGTGGGGACTGTGTGGTAAGATGGAGAATATAAACCCTGTCTCTGTGGTGGGGGAGGGAGGGAGGGAGGGAGGGATCACTGCGGCCAACTGTTGCCATGTGGGCATGCAGGCCCAGTGTTACCAAATCTGCCAATTTTTGAAGAAAAGCCAGAAATCTGGATCTCCGTTGGAAAGTCTAGAATTTTAAATGTTGGCATTTAAATTTAAAGCGCTGCGTGGGCCCAACAGAATATATCTAACAGTAAGTTTCTCACCATTGTCCATCAGTGTGACGCTCATAGTTAAATGAATAAAGTAACTCTGTTCAAACACTTCATCATGAAGATGGGGCAACACAAAGAGTGAAGCCATGTTCCTGAGGTCACAAACACTTAGGGGCAAAGCTTAGACCCCAAGCCTCCAGATTTCTAATCCAGTTCTCAAACTGTTGACCCAGGGACCAGGTCAAGAAGGAATGTCTGCACATGAGGACCCAGTAGGTATGGAGACATATCACTACATGGTTTGATGTCCTGAATCCAAACCCTCCACCTCGCCAAGCCCTGGCCCGGAAGTCAAGGTCCATCCTCCCACCTGAGCTGGAAGGCTGGGCCCACAGAAGAGGCACAGGCAGCACCTTCTGACCTCCCTCCATCCAAAGCTTCAAGAGGGCCCCCCATCCCCTCCCCAGTGCCCCATTTAGAATGCAGCACCGTGGCACAAGCCAGCTGTCACTTAGGCACTTACAGGCAGAACCGTGGAAAAACCAAACCACTGTTATTACACTTAATAACCAGTTTCCACATCATCAACTCATTGGAGTCTGACAAGTGTTGTTAGGGTGTCAGCTTCCTTGGCCTAACAAGTCAGCACTAGGAGGGGGCACCAGGCGGGGTTGGGTGCTAGCCTCCAGGAGTTATTCCGTCCCCTGCCTGCCCCGTGTAGAGGACACCCACCCAAGGGCAGCCTGTCTTGCCCTCCCCACACCCCTTCACCCATGCTTTCAAGAGCTCAGCAGACGCACCAACAACACCCAGGGTTGGGAGCAAGGCAAGAACCCCAGAGAAAGGGGCTCTGGAACCCGACTGCTGTCTGAACAGCAGCTAATAGCCTGGATTGGGAGAGTGAAGCCAAAGGGTCTGAAGAAAGACAGTCCAGGACTGGGATGCCTGGGTTGGGATCCTGGCTCTGCTGTGTGACCTTGAGTAAGTTACTTCATCTTTCTGAGCCCCAGTTTTCCCACATGTCTGAGGTGGTGCCTCAAAGGCTTCTTACAAGGATTAACTGAAATGTATGCATAGTGTCCAACATGGTGTCTACACCTAATAAATGGCAGGTATTGATGGACTATTACTGAGGGGAAATATAGAGATTAGGGGTCCCCAGGGGGAGACAGGGACGAGCACAGGGACTATTAGGAAATAAGACCACTGGGAAATGCTTCTGAATTGGCCTGAAGTATTGGGGAGAGGAGGTCAGGTTTTTTAGAGCTGTGATTAAAATAGCTAATAATAATAAAACCTAACATTTTTCTTGTCCCCCTTTTAGAGATACGAAACCTCAGAGAGGTTAAGTTCCTTACCAAAGGTAATCGAGCAAGCAAATGGTGGGACTGGGCTCGAAGGCTAGGCAGTGAGACTGCAATTTGAGATCTTAACCATCCTTGCCCCTCCCCACGCCCCCGCTCCTCCTCTCCTGTCCCTTCCCAGTCCTGGTATCTACAGGGAAGATATGCTGTGAAGGTGGGGGAGCAGGGGGGGGCCAGGCTACAGTTATCCAGGGTCTTGAGGTCCTACTCCCGCATTGTTCTGTACCGAAACTGCAATGACCCTAGAGGTTTAGGAAGCAATTCAGGGATGGAGGCCTGGGCCAAGGTCTCCAGAATGCAATGATCCTCCTTGTCGCACTGGGTGGAGGCCACGTGAACCTCAGCTTCTATGAAGACCAGCCAAAGCGGTCGTCCCCACCTAGAGACCTGGAGGGCGAAGGATAAGCCCCCTTTCCCAGACCCAGCACACCAAGCCTGCCTGTCTCCTCCAGCTGCCCCTCTGCAGTGCCCGACTGAGGCAGTGTAGTGCTGCCATCTTTTGGCCACATGCTGCACTGCATCCTCATCCACACAGTGGGGTGAGCCCCGGAGCCTCAGCCTCAGCCCTGGGGGGAAGCCGCAGCCAGCGTGTCCTGCCCAGCCTCTCATCAGTGGACACGGCCCAAAACTCCAGACCAGCCCTGGCAGCCAGAGAGAGGCGCCTTGACCTTGCAGAGGGCCAGCTGCCCCAAGGTTGCCCCCACCTTACCCCTGCCTGGCCCAGCGTTGGCAACACAAGGCAGGGACGTGGGAGGGGTGAGTAGGGGGTAGCGCCCCTCCCCGACCCGGTAGGGGTGCACTGCCAGCTTCAGCCTGAGCCTAGATTCCCAAAGTGCCAGGAGCCTTCTCCCCGAGAGGGCTGTGGGTGGTACGTTTTGTTAGCTTCTTCTCCTATTTGTTTTGTTGTATTTTTTCTTTTTTTTCTTTATGCTTAATTGGAATTTTACATTTTTTTCCACAATGACTCAGACTCAAGAAATATGTAATATGTTTATGAATTTATCTGCAAGTAAATTTGCTTTTCAGTAAAGATGCAATAATTCTAGAGCAGAAAGGGACCTTTCTCCAAACTCTTCTTTCATGGATGAAGAAAAGGGGCCCAGAGATCGGTGACCTGCCCAAGATCACACCCACCAGTGAGTGAAGGGATGAACTAGAACATCCCTGTCCAGACAGGATTTTCCCCTCTGAGAGTGGGCTGGGCTTCCCTGACCCTCTAGCCAGGGTAGCATCCCCTAGTCGCCTCTCCTTCTGCTCACAGTCTGTCTATCCCATGTCAGCTCCATGGGGGCAGGAACCTCACCCGTGTTGTTCAGTAAGGTATTCCCAGGGTCCATTATAGTGCCTGGCATGTAGCAGACATCCCATAAATACGTGTTGGATGAATGAATGGAGTTGATCAGGGAAGGCTTCCAGAAGGAGGTGAGTTATAGGTACATTTTTGAAAAGGCAATGGTAGAAGATCAACAAAGAAGACAGGAAGCATCCCAGGAGTTGGAGGATGTCCTAGAACTGGCGCACAGTAACTAGGTGTTCCCAAATACTTGTGGGAGAAGGGAGATTAGCATGGATTGCACACCCAACCCCACACATATATGTGCCTGAGCTAGGATTTCTTTGCTCATCCTGGGAATCTGGACAGAAGCCAGACAGGGCACCTCTCTGGGACCAGGAAGGACCCACTAAGAACTGAAGCCTCCGTATAGTCTAGCTATGTCTGAGGGCATCTGGCTGGACCTGGGTGACCTGACCGTACTGGACAAGGTCTGGCCAAGTCTGGGTGGGTGGGCCTGGCTGAGCCTGGCAGAGCTGGCTGCCTTCTCCCTGCTCCTGTATTTAACAGTGCCTAGCACCTGTCACTTCAGCCTGATCTCCCAGGACTCTTGTCTGGAGACATATTGGCTGGGGTGGGGGGAGGGGTCCAGAAATGCTGAGGCCAAGGGGAAAACATGAAGGGGGTCCAAATTTATGCAAGGTCTTGTTTTTAGGGCCCCTTATGATATCACTATTAGTCTAGGAACATAAAATGCATTAAGATGTAATGATCATGTTGAAATATAGAAGCCATTTACTGTGTTTCCGTGCAGATATCAAAGTCTGAGAAAAAAATGGGAAATTCTTAACAGGAGGAAATGGACATTTCCCAAAGGAAATTCTAAGTTTTCTGGAAAAGTCCCCCTGCACAGTTCTTGGAAAAAGTTTTATTTCTCCTAAAATGTTACATAATGCTGATCTGACCAGGGGTGAGCGGCTGTGTGCAAGCCTCTCCTCAGAAAAGAGACACACACTAAATGAGACCTGCTGTGCACCAGGCACTGTGCTAGGCTCATCGTGTACGCGCCTGTGTGTGTGTGATAAACATGGAGCGGCAACCTGTAGATCACAGGCGCAGGCAGCAACCCTCAGCTACACTGACAGCATTTGCCCAACACATGGGAGGCAGGGTCCCTCCCTCAGCCTTCGCCTGTGCTTCTGCCAGGCCCGTCCCAGCCACAGGGAGGGGTGGGAGGGGCACTGGTCTGTCCTTACACCCAGCACAGATTCAGAAAGCAGGGTGCACATGCTACCCCGGGGTCTTGCCCACTCCCCTCTCCTAAGCACCTCCTGACCTGCCCTGAAGACAGCCCAGCCCACTCTTGGCCTGACTTAAATTTCCTCCCACAAAGCCCCTTAGTACCAAACCCTAGAGAGGGGGTACCAGTGAGGGCCCCTTTGGGAAACTGGGGCCTGGGAGAATTCTTTAGTGTTTCTGAATTCAATAGAAAGTGAGAGACAGAGAGAAAAAGAAAGATGGAGAAACAAAGAGGTAGAAAAAAAGGAGAGAGACAAAGAAATGGAGGAACAGGAGAGAAGATGAGAAAGCAGAGGGGACAGCAAAGCTTGCAAGGCAGAGGAAGGAAGGAAAGAAGGAGACAAAGGGACAGACCCCCAGTGGAAGGAGCAGGGAGGAGGGGGATGGCGCCATCTCTCCAGGCAGCCCCCAACCCTGCTCCCACCCTCCCTGCAGGAATAGCTAAGAAATGGGAGTCGGGAAGAGGAAGCAGAGACAGACAAAGTCACCGGGTAACCTTGGAGACGAGGGGGTGGGGGGGAGATGGGCACAGGGAGGGGCCCCACAGGAGGGAGGGAGGGGGAGAGGAAGGGAAACAGGGAGGGCGGGTGGGCTAGAGACCAGCAACAGGTCCGTTCTGGGGGAGGGGGTGGGGGCCGGGGAGAGGGGCCAAGGACTGTGACTCGGATGAGCTAGGGGAGGGGGCACAAAAGATTCCCCAACAAACCTAAAGAGGACTGAGACGTCAAAGAAAGAAAGAGGTTTGACTGAGAATCAATTTAGGGAAGAAAGAGCAGGGGGTTTGGAGATGCAAAGATAACAGGAAAGGGCGGAGCTGAGGCCAGGAGGAAGGAGCCAGCCCAGATGTCCAGCTGTAACAAGGAGGGGTGGGATGTTGGCACGGAGCAGAGGGGCAACAGGGCTCTGGTTTCTGACCCTTTCCCTGCACTACTGGTGGGGTAGTCTTACCAGCGACAGAGTCTCTGAATCCCAGCTGGCTGTGGGACCAGTGCATTCACTCATGTCCCCAATTCTTGCTGAGCTCCTACTATGGGCCAGGTGCCTTGGGGGACACAGGAAGCATTAGATAAACAATGGCTTGAAGCCACACATAGGCTAATAGAGAAAATAAGGTGTGTGCACAAATAACAAGATGACAGTGACATGGAGGGACTCATCACTCACTGCCAGCTGGAGGCATCAAAGAAAGCCTCCCCTGGAAGTTAGGCTTGAGCCAGGCCCAGAAGGCTGGGAAGGGCTGAAATGGAGGGGAAGGAAAGGCTTGTCAGGTGGACAGTGCAGGACCCCCAGCAGGAGGAAGGAAAGGCAAGCCTGGCTTGAGCCCTGGGCCTGCTACTGACTAGCTGTGTGTTCTTGGGCAAGTGACCTAACCTCCCTGAGCCTCTCTTTCCCCATCTGGCAGAACTGTTTAAGAATTATAGACACTATCTGTACAGTGCCCGACACAGAGTAGGTGGTCAATAAAGCACAGCCTAGCATTGTCGTAAAGATGTAAGAAAAAGAAACATGGAGCCAGAATCCAAACAAGTGGGTAGAGATGGGCTGGAAAGGCAGGGTTAAGCCATGGCACGGAGGCCTTCAATGCCAGGAATGAGGAGACTAGGTTGATAGAGAAGATGGGGCTGCAGACCCAGCCAGCCCTCAGGAGAAGCTGTGAACAGTAGGTGAGGGAGCTTCCCTCAAAGAGCAGTGGGTGAGGCCCTGGTTGTTACCTGATAAAGAGCTGGGTGGCTTATCTTTACTAGCAAAAAAGAGCAGTTGAGAGTATGGTGATTTTAAAATATGTCCACAATCCTTTCTGACACTCTGACCTTCAAAAAATGAAGCTAACTCTCCCTCTACCTGAGTGTGGCCAGACATAGTGACTTGCTTCTATCAACAATATAAAATGAAGCAGAAATGACCATGTAACCTGTGATACTAGGCCATAAGAGATGCTGCAGCTTCCCCTTTGCTCTCTCTTGGATGGCTCCCTCTGAGGGTAGTCATGTTGTGAGAAGACACTCAAATAGTCCTACGGCAAGGTCCACATGGCAAGGCACCAAGGCCTCAGGCCAACTAGCTTGTGAGCCGCATAAGTGTACCACCTTAGTAATGGCTCTTCCAGCCACAGTCAAGCCTCCAGTGATGCAGCCCCAGCTGACATCTTGACTGAAACCTCAGGACAGACCTCAAGCCAACACATCCAGCTAAGCCACTCCTGAATTCCTGACCCACAGAAACTGCGTGAGATAATAAAACTTCAGTATTGGTTTAAGCAACTTAACTACGTGGTGATTTGTTACACAGCAGTGGATAGCTGATACAGGGACTTGTGGTTGGGTCTAGAGCCCCTTGGGCCTGGGTTATAAACAGCTGGGCTCAGTCAGTGCCCACCGCATGGAAGCTGAGGGGGGTATACAGAGGCACCAAGGTAGGACATCAGCAGGGTAGGCTGGAGCTCTGAATGACACCCAGGCTAGCTGTGGAGGGCGTGGGCAGGGTCTGGAATGTCCTGCATTCCCAGGAAGGGCAGAGGATGGGTTAGGTCCTCACCTTCCCTGGCTCTTCCCACACTGACACAGCTGTGTGTGGCTGGCCTGGGCCAGCAGGCGGACCGGAGCAGAAGTGAGAACAAGGTGGTACCCACTCAGCTAGTCCCAACCCTCAGTCCATCACTTCCTATCTGGGTTATCTTGCACAAGGGACCCTGACTCTGCCTCAGTTCCTCGTCTGCAAAATGGAGGCAATAAGTCTGCTTTGCAGGGTATTATCCTCATGGGGTGTCAGAAAGCCTCGTATGTGAGAATCAAATGAGAAAAAATATACACCATCAAGGACAAAACTGAAGCTCCGTGAATGTTGGAGCACCTGCTCCCTACAGCCAGGAGAGCATGTCTGGGGGAGGATTTCCTGTTTTCCATCACCTTTGGATCCTTGTGTTGCCCATTTACTTTAGGGTCTGAATTAATTTGCAGGGGGATCTTAAAAGGAAAGCTTAGGGCAGCGGGGGGAAAGAGGACACTGGTCATTTCTGCCCCATAACACTCTCTTCAGCTCACTGAAAACTTGTTTGCAGAGCACCTCGTGGCCTGGACCTCATGTCATCCCCCTCACAGCCCCCGGGTTATTCACTGAGGCTCCCCTGCTCTGCTAACCTCTAAGAGCCTTAGTCTCCTCATCTGTGAAATGGGGACAAAAACAGCATCAGGTCCATGGCACTGTAGTAAGAAGTACATGAGGTTCCAGGGGCACAGGCCTGGCAGGCCCCCCACTAAGTGTTCAGGATGGCCGTGACCATGAAGACACTCTCACCAGCGCCTGCCATGCTGATCAAGGCCAGGTTCTTGCAGCACCAAAATGAAACAACTCAGGGCCCTGACTGCCTGTATAGACAGAGGTACATTCTTCTGAGGCCTCCTCCTCAAGTAATTAGTGCTGGGAACCCCTTGAGATTCTGACCCGGGTGAGAATCTCCTCCTGGCTACATGCCTAGCGCCCCACTCTGTCTAGCACTCATTCATCTCTGCACCCGTGAGGGTACCTCCTGCCACAGTGCCCGCACATGGCTGGGTAAGGACGTATCCATGGATGGGTGGGTGTGTGGGAAGATGGATGGACAGATGGTCAGACAGACCTAAGGGTGATTTGAGGGTGTCCTTCATGCCAGACCATACCCTAGGCCTGTCTTGGGGCTCAGGGTGGACACAGAAAATTCCTCTCCTGCAGGAACAGAGGAGACCATCCCACAATTCATTCTTCATCTTAATTACACACATTCTTAATGAGTTCATCACTGTCACCTAATTAGGCTGTCCTAGAGCCCTACTCTGCCCTAGGGTGTGCTGAGGGAAGCAGGGCTGTTCTCTCCCAATCCCAGACACCCGAAAGAGAGGGATAAGGGGGTCTGTGCCCTTCATGGTACCCAGGGGGGACACAGGCAGCAAGAAAGGAGGCCTCTCCTATGTCCTCGGTCTCTCTGAAGTCTTCGGATTCTCTGCCGTAAGGGTAGGGGAAGGGAGGGGCAGAGACTCCTCACTAGATGCTCCCTACCCCCACGGAGATGTCCAGAAATCACCAGGAGAGGAGATGAGGCTGGCTAGCGGCTAGAAGACTTTTGGTGTCATGAAAAGAGCCTGGACTTAAGAGTCAAAGGTCTTGGACTGAAGACTCCAAAGACACACACACACACACACACACACACACACACACACACACACACACACGTGCATGCGCGCCCACTGGCTAGGAGGCCTTGGGGAAGTCACATTACCTCGTGGAGCCTCATTCTGGTGAGGAGGTTGAACTGAATACCATAACATCTCTCCCATCTCTCAAGACTCATGAGTCCAGGAGGGAAGCTTCAAGGTCTCTCAGGAGCACATGATCTGGACACTTAGGAAGCTGGGAGCTCCCCCTACAGGCTAGCTGCCTGGGGGCCTGGATGAGTCAGCCTCCCAGGTGCCTTCTCCAAGTCTGTGGCCAGTGCCGGGATGGGCACTGAAGCAGAGCCTGGAGCCCCCAAACCAGCAGGGAAGGGGATGGGATGGGGGGGGGGGGGCGCTGGCAAGAAGGCTGTGGCAGTGACAGGAGCTCCCAAACATGCTACCCATGCCGTCTTCCTGACAGAGGCAGCTGCCCTGTGGGCAGCAGTGCCCCCCCCCCAAACCCCTGGGAGGCGGAGAGCTGAACCACAGCCTCGTGTCTGACGAGGAGCTCCTAGACATGTTCTCCCCCACCTAGTCCTCGACAGCCAGGCAGAAGCTCCAGCCACAGGGAAGGCCAAGGTGCCATGTTGCCCCAGTCGCTACCTTGAACTGAGCCCCTTTCTCCCCGCCGCGAGTGCCACCTGGTCAGCCCAGACAGCCCTGGCAAGGGTGTGGAGCCAGGCCAGGTCGCCAGCACGGATGGCACATCAGGGTGCTTCAGCTCCACCAGGCCAGAGTCCACCAATCAGGAGAGGGGTCTCTCTGAACCTCAGCCTCAGCTGCTCCCAAGCAAAGTCCAGGCGGCTTTCACCTTCTCTGGTGAAGCCCAGAGAAGGAAGAGAAGGGGCTGGCATCACCCACATCCCTTCTGGGAAGCGTGGAGACAGTATTTGTTAGGATACTCCTCTGGGCTCCGATGCAGCCTTCCCATCCCGTGGCCAAGAACACCCCTTGCCTGGCTCCAGCCACAGCTTCCAAAGTCCGCTCATGTACAGAGAAAGGGCTGAGCCCAGGAAGGAGCAGCAGTGGGAAGAAGGGACCTTTGGGGCCAAGCTGGCATGCAGCTAAGGAAGAGGACCGAGGTGCAGGCTGCAGGACCCAGAATTAGACTGGCCGTGGGTCCCACTGATCCACACAGGAGGGTCTCTAGGCAGATGACAGATGGTGGCCTGAGGCAAGCCTGGTAAGGAGACGGGTTCACCCCTCTTCATCATGTCCCTGCCACTAACCTGACCCATGATCTTCCATAAAAGACCTAGCCCCTCTGGGTGGGTTTCCTGGCCTACAAAACGGGCACAATGTCTGCCTGGGATCCCTCTCAGCTCAGAGGTTCTTGGAAAGCCCACACGAGTAACCGCTCCATGTCAATCAGAGATGCTCTCCTGGCTTCGCAGTTGTAGAAGAGGCTCAGATAAGTTAGGGAACTTCTCCAAGGTCACAGAGGATATTGTGCTAGACTGGATCCAAGCATTCATCATTGTGCAAATAACATAAATGATATTTCTATAACGGATACTTACAGAATATCTCAGTGGTAATCTGAACCAAGTTACAGACCCTCCTTCTGAAAAATACTCCTAGGCACAGACATGCAGACTTCTCATGTGACCTAAGCTAGTACACTTGTGAAGTCCATCCATGGATTAGCTGGTGGTCAAGGATTCCCGTTCTGCCACTGTGTGACCCTGGGCAACTTACTTAACATCTCTGTGCCTTATTTCTTCAATAATCAAAGGGGAAAATAATAGTACATACCTCATAGGTTGTTTTGAGGATTTAATGAGTTCTAGATGTATAAAATACTTGAGACAATGCCTGGCACATAATAAACACTAAATGACAGTTTTCTGTTGTTATTATCATTATTATTATTATCACTCCCTGAATAATAGTCTCAGCTTCCCAGGAGCTCCTGGTACCAGGGCAGCCATCCTATGGGGGTTTCTTCAAATGTCCGAGTGTAGCTGCTCAGGTGTCCCCCAATTCCCAGCCTCTCGTGGGCTGGGTCAGTAAACTCTGGGGGATAAGGATCTCACCACCACCAGGCAAACACCCCTCTCCTAAGCTTTGACCACCCCCCACCTGCCCATACCCACCTGGGCAGCCTCTGCCGACAGTTCCAGGAACTCAGCTTCTTCGCTGCCCTGTCCTACCCTCCTCGCTGCCCAGGAATCAATGCAATCCCCTAAAAGCTCATAACTCGGAGGTAATTATAAGAAGCATCAATTACCCAGCAATGTGGATTTCATGAATTCAATTAATTTGCATGGCGATCGATACAGGCGGGTTCGCTAGGGTCCCCGGGGGAAGTTAGGACATTGTTCTGCACACTATTGATTTTACAATGTAAAACAAAACCTCTCTCCCCGAATTCATAGATGCCCATTCAGCCATATTAACTTTCAGATCATTTATTTTTGTATGTCTTTCAACTCTGTTTGTTGCTATCACACAGATGCAGAGTATTACATTGTAGGGAATAATTGAATCAATACAGTCATGCTACGCCAGACCTCCCTGACTCAAAGAAGAGATGCTGGTTGGCAAGCTGTTCATATTCTTGTCCTCTGCTGTCCCCAGCCAGCCCCCCACCCCCATCCAAACACTCCCTCTCCTAACCAGGCCACTCTCCCAATGGTAGGTCCCCGACTCCATCCAATTTATCTACCTGATTCAAGAGAAACTTGGACCACAGGTAGAGAGATGTGGTTAGACAGTAGGAAGAACTTTTCTTGCGGTGGATGGCAGCTCAAGAAGGGTTGGAGAGAAAAGAGGACATCCTTTTCCCAAAGGTCTTCAGAACCAAAAAGATCCTAGCACGATGGTGGCTTAAGTCAGAGGTATGGACCCAATGACCTCCCAGTGACCCTTGTCTCGGCCAGTGAGGGAGGCATGTATATCCCGGGCTGGGGGAAAAGTGTTTCTTTTCCTCTCCCAGAGGCAATGAGTTTAAGAAGATGGCATCTCCCCAAAGTTGTCCCTCTTCTCTTGGAGAAGGCCAAGTTTAATAGGAGGAGTGGTCATTGAAAAAGTCAGGGGCCCATCAGCCTTCCTCCTATTCTCCCCAGATTGGGTGCCCTCAGCCCTGCTGAGGTCCTGAGGCCCTGACCCCTCCCTACCCAGCCAGCCAGCCTCCCCGTCCTCCCCGAAAGAGGCCAGGCTGTACTCTCAGCAGCATCCAGAAACTCCTGTGCACATGTACACACACAGACACACGGCCGTCCAGTGACAAGGCTGGGGGCCACACACCCCGGAGAGCATGAGCTAGGGCTTCTCCGCCTCCCCCAACCAAGCCCCAACTCCGCGAACCACCCTCAGCACCCCCTGTCTAGAGAAGGAGAGAAGCCTTTTTTTAATTTGCCTCTGCCCCCCGCCCCCTGTCAGGATATTAGACAGCTAAACAGCCCGGCGCCTGTTTCCTTCAGATAACCAGTTCCTGACGAGCCCCCTAATTGTCCCCGGAATCTCAGCGCCAGTGTATAGAGTAGGTCATTTAACCAACAGTACACACAACTAAATAAAAATCCATTTTCCAAGAGAAAATTCTATTCTTATCAGAGTTTTGCAAGAGGGTTGCAAGCGGCCCATGTTAATTGAAGCTTTGATGTTTGTAGGAGGAGGCCTCTAATCAACGCCACAAAGGAGGCTGATTCACTGCAGTGGGCCCCTCAGCCGAGGACCGGACTCTGGGGAGCCAGTGATGGGGGGCAGGGGAGAGGACAGAGGGCTCAGGCCAGCCACCAGACACCACGGAGTCCCAGTCACTGCCCAGGCCCAGAGCCAGGCCCAAAGTCATCAGGGAAGCAAGCAGCTAGGTCAGGTAGGCCACTGATGCTGGAGGTGAGCAGAGCCCGGGGTCAGACAAGCCGCCTTGTGATTTGCTCAGCGTGTGGCCTTGGGCAAGTCACTTGACATCTTGGAGCCTCAACCTCTGGATGATGAGAACCCTCGTGACCTACCCTGAAAACCCATTTGATGCTGATCGAATAAAAATAAAATCCAGGAAAGCAAGTTTCATGTTTTGAGGGCATCCGGTGAGCCAGGGTACCTGCCATTTTACAATCTATATGGCATGGGATGCACTCTGCTGACTGCTTTGTATTTAATATTTATTGAAAATTATTATTTATTGAGATTGCTTATCTTGTTTAATCTTCAAGGTGGGGAATCTTACCCCATTTCTCAGGTGAGGAAACTGAGGCTCGGAGAAGCTAAGTATCTTGCCCAAAACCTCACAGTAGAAAGAGGCAGGGTTGGGGGGCACCTGGGTGGCTCAGTCGGTTAAGCGGCCGACTTCGGCTCAGGTCATGATCTCACGGTCCGTGAGTTCGAGCCCCGCGTCGGGCTCTGTGCTGACAGCTCATAGCCTGGAGCCTGTTTCAGATTCTGTGTCTCCCTCTCTCTCTGACCCTCCCCTGCTCATGCTCTCTCTCTGTCTCAAAAATAAATAAACTTTAAAAAAAAAAAAAAAAAAAAAAAAAAGAGGCAGGGTTGGGATTCAAACCTCCTGTCTTCAAATCCAGAATCCAAGCAGCTTCCTCTTATCTGAGCTGCTTCTCCTAAAATGAGGTGGGAGGGCCCAGCCAGCCTTTCCTCCCTACCTTCCTGCCTGCCCTCCACTAACCCTAGTAATGATTAACATCCAGACACACACATGCATCATTTCCTTTGCTCCTCACAGCAGCCTCCAAAGCAGCTAGGAGGTACCTAGAAACAAGAAGACAGGCCTTGCAGGAATGTGTGTGGGTTAATGAGGTAACATCCAAAAAGAGTCAACCCTGTCTGGACCATGACAAGCTCTCAAGGACCAGCAGGCCCAGCATCCAGAATGATGTGATGTTTTTACACCGGGTATGTCCAGTGCCTTCCACACAAGAGCTGCCTGAAAAGGTGTACTTAGCAGCAGTAGTCAAATAATCCCCATTTTCCAGGTACAGAAACTGAACTCAGAGGATGCCCATGAGTCCCCAAGCCATACGGCCAGTGATGGCCAGTGTCGGGATGCCTTTATTAGACGCTTCAGCCACAAACCCATGACCAGTCGGCTGTGCTCCTGTCACCCAGGGCTTTGGAAAGGCCACTGCTGATCAGGTCTGACGTGGGAGGGAGGGAGGAGAAATCCAAACATGGGGCTGCCTGGGTGCTACGGACTAAATTGTGTCCTCCCCCCTCCTTAAATTCATATGGGGAAGCCCTATCCCCCCCCACCCCAATGGGGAGGTGGGCCTTCAGGAGGTGACCAGGCTCAGGTGTGGTCATGAGGGTGGGAGCTTCGTGATGGGATTGGTGCCCGTAGAAGAAGAGACCCCAAATCTGTGGGCACACTGATCTCAGACTTCCAGCCTCCAGAACCATGACGAACAAATGTCTGTTGTTTAAGCACGCCACCCCACTCCTGCCCAATCTGTGGTATTTTGTTGTGACAATCCAAGCCGACAAGCCCAAGCTATTGATGCGGGGCCATCAAAAGCACAATTCACGCACTCTGGGTATGACACCTGGTCCTAGGGACAGAAGTGATGACAGTCCTCACCCTCAGGGTCCTTGGAGGGGAGGCTAGAGATCTACAGCCACTGGACAGCTACAGACCTACAGAGACAGTGGCAGGGAGGAGAGAGGCTAGAAGAGAAGGGAGAGATGGTCTGGGAGCTGGGAGTATCTTCAGAGGATCAAGAACAAGGAGAGCAGTTGAACTTGCCAGGCTGGATCAAGCTAGCAAGAATTAACGTTCATTCCTTCAACACTACTTACCTAGCATCTGCCAGTTCCGTGCCAGGGTCTGGGGCTCAGAGACGAAGGTGAATTGACAAGAGGCGTCCACACCAGGCAGAGCCATGTTTGAGTAAGGCAGAGAGAGCTTTAACAGAGGTCTGCCTGAGCCCCCGAGAAGAGGAGTTAGCTTTTCAGTTGCCACTTCAAGGATGTTTAGGGTTAGGAGTATGCTGGAGAAGGAACTGGGAGGTGAGTGGTTTACCAGGACCTTCTGCACCTTCACGTGACCTCAGTTTATAACTTCACGCACTGGGATAAGCCAACAAAGAAGATACCGAGGTCCAGAGAGCTCCAGGGACTTGTTCAAGATCACAGGCCTCGCTGGGAGCGAAATGGGATACAAACCCAGATCTCTGGACCCTGAGTACAGTACTCTTCCCGCTACTCCAAGGCATTTAGGTATGGGGTGTAAAATACAAAGTGGCAAGGTAAAACCAGGACTTCACACCAGGGGGGTAAATAGGCACTGGGCCGAGCCTACATGGTTGGCCGGCCCACAGTGCCCTGGGGCTCAAAATCTCCAGCAGGCAGGACCTGTGCCCAGCTGTGTCTGCAGAGTGTCAGGGACACTTGGCCCCCAAAGGAAAGGATGAGGTGCAGGCAGACCACGTCAAGATGAGCTGAGTGATTGCTACAAGGGTAGTGACCTCGAGCTTCTGCCTTCCCTCGAGTGAGTGGGATCTGCTGAAAGACGATGATGAAGATCAGCGGGCCACCTGCCCTGAATCAAGGCCAAGGTGGGTGGGATGCATCAGGACCCACAAGCCTCCTTACTTGTTTAACCAGCTCAGCCGACTCCATCCGCCTTGACAGCAGCCAGGGCTTTTTGCATGCCGAGAGTTACGATTGGTGAGCATTTAGAAAAACTCTTATAAAAACAAGAGAAGGCTACTGACCTGAGTGTTCTGATTATGAAAGAGCGACTCCCAGAGAAGCTCAAAGTGGGTGACTCAAAGTCTCCTAACTGGTCCCCTGTCCTTCCCACTCCATTCCCTCCATTCTGTTCTCTGCTCTGAAGCCAGAGTGATAACCCTCAGGTACAACATAACCATGTCACTCTCTTGCTCAGAACCCATCAATGCTTCCTCACCGTCCTGGGGATAAAATGCAAAGGTTTTGCTGGCAGATCAGACCCTTCCTTACGTCCTGCTGCAGGTCTTTCCAGGAACCTCCAGTCTTCATATTCAATGTCCCTACCAGACAGCTCCCCGTGTGCCAAGCCCCATCCTGTGCCTGCTGTTCCCTTATCCTGTAACATCCCACCTCTACCATGCATCCCCCCATGTGTGGTAAATTGCACTCGTGGCCACCATTCTGAAAAGGTGGAGGATAGGACTCCACTAAACAGGTAGAATACCTTTACCTACCTCTTACCTTGTGTTCGGACATTCCAGTTGCTTTGGTGCATGGAACTTTGGTGGGAAGGTCATAACTAAAGGTTTGAAAAGTGCTTCTGTGCTTAGGCTTACTCTCTCATGCTCTTCCAGTCACCGTTAGAGACCTGCCTGCCCCAGGAGGAGGAGAAAAGATTCACGGGGCAGAGCTGCCTGATCTGGCCCAGCTGACCCCCAGGGGCAACAAGAGGAAAAAGGCTGGATCAGGACAGCCACCCAGCCAAGCCCAGCGGAGATCAGCCGGCCTTCAGGCAACTCGCAGAAACATGAACTGAATAAGCCGTCGTGGTTCTGTGCCACTGAGACATTATAGTATATTATAGTAATAGCTGATGGATATATCATTTTAGCCTGAATCGTTTCTAGCGGTTCATCAGTCCTCAGCTGAGGCTGATGTCATTTCTTCTCAGGAGTCTGACTCAAGTCCCTCACCACTTACACAGTTCTGAGTGAGTGCTCCCTCTCTAGCCCCCGCTAGCACCCAGCATTTGGGCAGCACGTAGCACACACTGGGTTCTATTTCATTGTCCTGTCTCCCCCACAGGACTTGGAGCTTCCTGAGACCAGAGATGGCATGTTATTCACACCTTCTGACACAGAGGGTTTCAGGGACTATTTGTTAGAGGGAAAAACACGGAGTTGACCTTTCCCGAGTGATGGAAGCAAAGAGGACTCCTCCCTTTTCCACCCCAGCCCACCACCATCACAGAAAATGCCCCAAGTGGGAAGAAGACTTAAGTGAGCTCCCCATACCTCCTGACGGCCACTTGCACACGCGCATGCGCATACTCGAACTTCGCGAGTACCCAGGCTGCACGTTCCCGCCCGCCTGCTTGCTTGGTGACGAAACGCTTTTTGAACCACTTTGCTCCATCTTTCTGCAATATCCTCCAGCAAATCAAGCATCCCCTTCTTGGGATGTTTTCAATCTGTTTTATGTTGATTTTAATTAAAGAATCCGAAACTGAACAAACAGTTCCTAGCAGGTGGCCATACAAGTGTGAAATAAGCAAACTGTTTTATCTGCCACAAACTCTGCTAGTAAATTTCTTCAAATTAATCCCAGCCTCCGAGAGTCTGCTGATTCCAAGGAGAAGGCTAAGCAGTCCCAGCCCCCAAATATTTGCTTTTGTTACAGCTCCTGGAGCCAATGACTGGTGGTGTCCACCTTTGCTCCACCCTCATCCACTTTGTCACCGAGACCCATCTCTCTGGCACTCTTTTGGCCAAACGCATATGCCCACAACAGGGCTCACGGGCCCACAACTCCCGGGCTCCACGGCCAGGATGGTCAGGTGCTCAGGTGAGAGCTCGCAGCCCTGTGTCTCTGGAGCACTGCCACCTCCCAGCCACTCACTCCCGCTGCCAATGCTCCCACCTCAGCTTGGCCCAGCTCACCAAAGTTCAGCTGTTCCCAGGGAAGAACACACCTGGAGGCCCAGGACAAGCCTTGCTTTCCTCCCCATGGTACAGCCCAGAAATGAAAGGAACCCCAGCAAAAATGACATCACCCAGTCCTAGTAAGGATGTGAGTAAATGGGTCTCTCCTCCAGCACTGACAGAAGCATACATTAGCACAGGCTTTCTGGAGACCAGTTTGTGCATAACAAAAGCTTTAGAGTTCTTCTTACTTTGGGATCCAAAAATTCCACATGTAGGACGCTATCCAAAAGAAAATAATCATTAATATATACATCAGGTAAACGTTTACCTCAGAGCTGTTTATAACCGCAAAAACTTGGAACAATCTGTTGCTCGACAGTAAGGAATTGGTTAAATAAGCAATGGTAGGCATAGCCGTGCAAAATATTACAGAGTACTATTTAATACATAGAAAATAATCTTGTGATTTTAGTGGAAAAAGCAAGTTACATGGCAATATATCCAGCATGAATTCATTCCTTTTAGTTTCTTATGTATGTAATATATCCTATGTGTAGTATAAATACATTGTATGTATATTACTCGAGGTATGTAATATGTGTGGGTGGGCACACGTAAGAGGAAAAGGCTGGAAGGCTACAGACTGAAACCAATAGTTGTCTAAGTATTGGCAATATAAGTGATAGCTCTCTTTTGTTTCTTTTCTTATAATCAGTATTTCATTAATTTTCTCATTTTGAGACCCCTGGCTGGGGAGTCTGGACTCCTGGGTTGTGACTTGTTGTGATACTAACAGAAACTTAGTATAATGCCAGCTCCTGACCTAACTGAAAGCCGGCTCTGGAGTCGTGAACATGATGCTGTGTAGATTTCCTGATGTGCATACGGTGTGAGAGAAACCCCGATTCCACTTTCGAGCTCTACAGTGCGTCCTGTGCTGCACACGCAGCGAGAGGAAGAGGGGCGGGAAACTAGAAGCCACAGCCTGGGCACAACTGTACCATGCGGTACTTGGGTACCCTGGTCACGGTCCCCTCAGCCCCAGAGCTGGGAGTCTCTAAGCTGAAGGGGCCTGCGCTGGATGCCGGGCACGATTCTATTCCACACTTAATGCAAAGGCGTGGTACTAGGTAGGAACCTGCGTTTCTGCCCCACCGTAACTGCAGGGCCATCCCTAGAGGACAACAGTCCTCTGGCCATCCCCAGAAGCATGCAACGTGAGCTCAAGTACAAAGAACAGGTGTAGTCAGCTGCCGCAGGGCCTCCACCCCGCACTACCCCCTCCGCCAGGTGGCACCAAGCCTCCTCCAGGCTGCTTCCCCACTGGGGGGCCTGCACTGCTCCCCTCCACTTCTTCCAGGGCCAGCACTGCCCTCAAGCTTTGAGAAGCCACACCTGCAGGGCAGCAGGCAGCAAGGGGGGAAAAATCTCTGCATTTGTTAAGGTGACACTAGCTGCTGTACAGATAAGCACCTAAATCTCATTGACTGGATACAATAAAAGTTTATCTCTTGCCCACAGTACAGCCCAATGGGAAGTCAGCTCCCCATAGTCATCCATATACAGAGTCTCTTTCCATGTGCGGCTCTACCTACCCCTAGGACCCCAGAGTCCTCTCCTGTCCATGGTAAGTGGAGGAGGGGGGTGAGGTTTGCACAAGAAGAGGTTCTAAAGGGCTGTGGCTGGAAGTGCTCATCACCTCTGCTCATAACTCATTAGCCCAGGAATGAAAGGAGCCACATCTAATGGCAAGGGAGGCTGGGAAATGCAGTCCAGCCATGTGCAGCCCAGGGAGGAGTGGCCAAGGACTGGTGACCAACAGCGGGCTCTGTCCCTCCTCGGTCCCCACTTTCTGGGTGACCCTCTTGGGGGCATCCCAGCAGTGCAGACTCACACCCCATTGCTGTCCAGAGTTTCTCCATTTCCTCTAGGACCCACATACTCGTCCTAGTGGGAGTGAGTAGCCAAGGGCAGTGCAACACTGAGAATACTAGGAACACAGAGGGCTCTCAAAACCCTGTTGAGGATCAAACAGAATGTACCCCTCAGTCCCTCACAACCCAAACACTGAGAAATCCTGGAGGTCTCAAAGACCACAACACTGCCAGAAATGATGACTTTCTTGCAGTCTTTCTCACTGAGTGCTGGGCCCCAGCGGCACCTTCTAAAACTCTCTCTTGGCTGCATGGCCTGTGCTCCCCAGCCTGTCTTTCTGCTTCTCTGACTTCAACTCTGCCTCTCGCTGGGCCCCCTCTCCTTACTCCTCAAATGACAGTGTTCCCAGGTAGCAACTTCCACGCTTTCTTCCTTCCTTCTCCCCCTCCCTGGCTCCTCCCCTGGTGAGCTCACTTGCATCCCACCTCAGGCACCGCCTTTCACCAAACCCATGTGTCTGCCCAGACCTCTCTCCTAAAATCTGGACCTACATTTCCCACTGCCTGCTGGTCACACGTGCCTACATGTTCTGACTTGTCATGTGCAAAGCTGGGCTCACTGCCAATCTTCCTGGAATCCCCCATCCTGCCTCTCCTGGTTGATGGGCCCACCATCCACACCAGTGCACAGGGAAAGTCCTGCAGGTGCCCCTAGCATCCGCTGTCCGGTCCCTCCCAGGTCTAGCTCTTGGTGCCTCTGGGCACTGTTTTCCTCAGGCCCTTGTCCTCCACTCTCCAGACCACCCAAGAGACTCCTGCCTGGTCTCCTTCCTGCCAGTCTTCCCACTCCAACCTATCCTCTTCAAAGAAGCCAAAGGGCTCTCTCTAAAAACACAACTTTTACCAAGCCACTCCTTCCCAGCATGCAAGGTGTGGGGCCCTCGGGGCAAGACCAAACTCCTTAGTCCCGCAAGAATGCCTGCCACCTTCTGGGCACCCTCCGCCCTCTCCATTCCCACTTACCTCCATCTGCTCCTCCCCATCCTCTCCGGGTGGCCTCTGGCACGGCTTCCCCTGCCCACTAGGCCCACCCAAGCCCCATGACTGTGCTCACACCCTTGGGTCTCTGTGTGTGTCTCCTTTCCACCTGGACAATTCCACACATCTTCCCTGAGCAGGATCCCCCCCCCCCACCCTAATGGAATAAGAACCCCCACCCCTGGGGTTCCCAGTACTGTTTTCTACCCTGCAGCCTCTCTCACCACACTGTTACACTCCTGTGTTTCTGGTCTAATCCCCCCAAGCCCCCCACTGGGCAGGGAGCTCCTGAGGGCCAAGCACAGGGGCTGGCACTTACAAGGGCACAGGAAGCTTCTGGAAGGAATTAAGTCCCCCTCACTCTCCTGCTCGGGCCAGGGTGCAGCAGGGAGACACGGACGTACCAGGAGGCACTGGAAGGACAGGTTTCCTGCCAGACCCTCTTCTGCAGCGGGACCTCGCGGAACCTGGCCAACACCCCTCTTTGCTCCTCTGCTGAAGCCACCTTGGCCATAACCTTGAAGGCACAAAGCCAGCAAGGACCCTCTCTGCAGCAGCGGGCCCTGCATGCTGATGAGGCAGCGGAGGGGCAGGCGGCCCACACTCCCTTCCTCCTCCTGGGAGGAGAGAGCAAGACGGGGCTGGCAACAAACAAAGGAAATCCTTCCCCTTCATCTCCTGATCCATGCCCTCTCTCAGAACTGCTTATCGGAATCTCGCAACGACTGCCATGCCACCGGCTTCCAGGAATGTCACTCCCGCATGTGGCAGCAGCCTGAACTTGGAAGCCAGACTCACCACCACCACAGTGCTGCCAGACTGCCTCCCCAGCCCAGGGTGCCCAGAGCCGGCACCCGGCCAGGAGGCTGGAGGGCATGCCCCTACCCAACCTGGGGCTCGGGGATCCACCAGGGTGAACCCACAAGAGCCAAACAGGTACGGGCATCACCCTCCACATCCCCCGCCGCACACACACCCATGCACACTGACTCCAAGACACGGGCACACACCCCCACCACATGTATAGGCAACATGCACAGAGGCAGATACGCACCTGTCATGGAGCAAACACCATCATCCTCAGCTCACGTTACTCCTTGTGCCCACCATCCCACCAAGAAGCACAGACCAAGCCCTGGCTGCACGCCTGGCACAGAGCTAGGTCCAGGGGAAACAGAGTGCAGCCCCATGTCAGGGCAGCAAGGGCCACAAGGGAAGGACAAGAGGGAGAGGGGCAGAAGGCCAGCCTGGGTACCTGGTGCCATCTGCCTGAGGAGTGAGGAGGCCGGTAAGAGGAGAGAAGGTGGGAGGCACCCTGGGAACTAGAAAGAGTGGGGATGCCCCTCACCTGGGTGAGATGCCCTCTTACTGGGGGTGCCCAGCCTTTGAGCCCAGGTGAATGGTCTAAACTCTGTATATTTACTATTTCCACTGTGTCTTCTCCACGGTCATTTCTGTATATGGAAGCCAAAATGGTCTTCTAGAATCTGATCTTCCCGCTTTCTGCGCAGTGGCTTCCTATCAGTCTGGACAAAGTCAGAAGCCCTTTCCCACCATCTACAAGTTCCCAAGAGATCTGGCCACTGCCCACCTCTCAGCTCTCCTGACACCGTAACAAAGTTACATTTTCACTTGCTTGTCTCCCCGCGAGAAGGCAAGCCCACTGCAGGCCAGGACTCTGCCACTCCACTGCTGTACCCACAGTGCGAGAGTAACACCCACCGTGTGGCAGGCTCAGGATACACATGTCCTGACTACAGCTCCTGCCTCCAGAGTGGCACTGAGAAAAGAGCAGACACACTCACCCTCCAGGCTTCTCTCACACTTGGCTCAGGGGTTCTTAATCAGAGACCTGTGGATCACTAGGAGGGTCCATGAAAGGGTTGCAGAAAGTCCTTGAACTCTTGGAAATTAAATATGAAACAAGTTCACACACATACAAACACTTTTCTGGGGGAGAGGATCCATGCCTGCCATCAGATACATAGGAGGGCAAGGATCCAAGGAGCTCGAGGGAGAAAGATGGGGACACGCAGGAACATTCTGTGTGGTTCTGGCCCCCAGAGGGGAGGGTCAAGTGCAGCCTATAGACACCTGCAAGACAGGTGCATTAAGTACTCAAGAGCATGCACACGCAGGTTCAGGACTTGAGTGTGAAGATATTCCCAGGGAGGGGATCAGAGTGGGCCCCTGGGGACATGTGGACAACAGTCCCTCAGTGCACATTCTCATCCTTCCTGGCTCTGAGGAAACAGAAAGGGAGAGACTAAGTTGGCTGAAGCAGTGGAGAGGTCCCAGAAATGGGAGGGAGGACAGAAGGTCTATTTCATTTACTTTTTTTTTTTTTTGAGAGAGAGAGAGAGAGAGAAATAGAGAGCAGGGGAGGGGCAGAAGGAGAGGGAGAGAATCTTAAGCAGGCTCCACACTCAGTGTAGAGCTCAAGAGGCTCAATCTCACAACTGTGGTATCATGACTAGAACCAAAGTCAAGAGTCAGACACTCAACTGACTGAGCCACCCAGGTGCCCCAGGTGGCCTGTTTTGTAGCCTGACCTTGGCAAACATTTTCCAGGACCAGCAGCACAGGAGAAGGACCTTGCCAGCCTCAGAGCAGTACTGCAGGGCAGTGAGGAGCAGAAACTTTGAGGGCCCACAGATTTGTACCGGTTGCCTAGCTGTGCCACTCACTGACTGTGTTACCCCAGGCAAAGGACAATCTCTGGAGTCACAGTGTTCTCATCTATAAAAGGGAGGTAAAATAGAACCTTCCTTACAGGGTTGTTTTGAAAATTAAATGCAATTATATTCGTAAACACTTGGCCAGTGCCCGGCATACCTAAGTGAGAACCAAAATAAATGTAGAGAAACTTCAGTCCAGAGGTGTTAGGTTTGAAGACCCCTGGGCTCTGTTCACCCTCTCTCCCTCCACGTTATGGCCACTTTTTCATCTGTGTACATCAGACCAGGTGAAACAACCACAGTCACACCCAAGTATTCTAGAGGAGTCTACACAGAGGGCCTGGCCGAGGTGTGAAGGCTTGTTACACTAAGGACCCCTTGGGTGCGGTAAGGTGCCTGGATTGGGTTCCTGCTCTCTTTCTTAACTTACCTTGAGACATCAAGAGGGACACCTCAGCCCCAGCTCAGGGACCAAAGTTAGGTGGGAAACTAAGAAGGGGTTTGTTAACTTCTGTTTAAGTATCTATTATGGGTTGAATTAAAGGAAAATATGATTATCTCCATTCTTGAGGTAAAGAAACTGGGGATCAGAATGATTAAAAAGACCCTAAGGTCACTGTAGTAGGCCATATAATGTCCCCCACATCTGAGATGTCCACATGCTAATCACAAACTCTGCAAATATGTTACCTTACCCAGCAAAAACAACATCATACATTTGATTAAGTTAAGGACCTTCAGATGGGGAGATCATTATGGATTATTTGGCCCAATGTAATGACAAGAATCTTTAAAAGTAGAATAGGCAAGCAGAAGAAGTCAGAATGATTCCATGTGAGAAGGATTCAACTTTCTTTTGCTGCTTTTGAAGATGTAAGAAGAGGCCACAACCCAAGGAATGTGGGTGGCCTCTAGAAACTCAAAAATGCAAGGAAGCAGGTCCTATCCAGATCCTACAGAAAGGAATACAGCCTTGCCAATACTTTGATTATGTTGAGCACAATGAGACTTGTGTCAGATTTCTGACATACAGAACCATAAGATAATAAACTTGTGTTACGTGAGCTGCTAAATTGGTAGTGATTTGTTATAGCAGCCACAGAAAACTAATACAGTCACACACAGTTTATGGGGGAGTGAAGATTCCAACTCAAGTTGGCATGGGTGTATTTTGAAAACTGAGTTGACAGGAATTGCTGATGTATGGGGTATGTTGTGTGAGAAGAAGAGAGGAATCGAAGATGACTTCAGGGTTCTTCCTGAGAGCTGCTTTTTGCTGAAGTGGGAAGACTGTGGAATGAGAAGGTTTGGGGGAGAAAACTAGAAGTGGAGGTATGGACATGTCACATTAGCAATGCCTAGTAGATATCCAAGCAGAGATGTTCAGTAAGCAATGGGACATAGGAACGCAGAGCTCAAAGCAGATTCAGGCTAGAAATAAAGATAAATGTGGGAATCACTGCCATGAAGATGGCATTTAAAGCCAGAAAACTGAATGAAATCACCTAGGAAGACAGAGAAGAGAAGATGTCCAAGGACTGAGCCCTAAACTTTGGAGAGATAAGGAAGAATCAGCAAGGAAGATGAGAAGAGGCATTCAGAGGTCCAGAAGAGGTTCACTAGAGCCTTAAATCCTCTTGGTAGCTCAGACAACAATCACATTTTGGAAGCTGAGAAAGACAAGACAAGTGATGACTGACTTAGTGGACCCAGGAATGTTGAATCCCCAGCTAGCAACAGGAAAAGCTGAGAATCAACCCACTGCAATATATACAGCAAAAATCCATAAAAGACTCAGGTACTGACAGCACCAGATATCTCTGGAAACTAGGGCAGGGTGGGAAGGACATAAAATAAGAAAACTTAGACAAAATCTGTTCTGAGAAGCTTGAGGCCATGAGCACAGTCACTTAAACTTCTCTGGGACTAATTTCCTCAACTACAAATCTAGAAAATGGGGATGGTGGCCTATCTCACATGATTGTTTTGAAAAGGAATTAAATCAAATGGAAAGAATTGTCCACACACATTGACACCACTTCCTCTTCTACCATTCTCTCTAGAACTCACTCCAACAGGCTTTTGTCCACACAGCTCTAGGAGACATCTCTCATCCAGGTCACCAGTGACTTCTGCATTGCCAGATCCAACAGCTAGTTCTGTATCCTCATCTTTTTCATCAGACTCTTTGACAGAAATGACCACTCACTCTTCCCTAAAACCTGTTCTTCACTTGCTTCAGGGCTACTCTCCTGGTTGTCCTTCACTTTCATAGGTCACTCCTTCTCAGATCCCTTTCCTGATTCTTCCCTCTCCCATCCATGGCTGCTGAGAAACTGCCCTTCCCCTACCTGTGGCAAAAGACTGGTGGTTTACCCTCTAGAAAGGGTAGAACACAGGTCTCTGAACTACATGTCAACCAGCACAATTGAAGGGATGAGTACCAGATCACAAACAATGGAAATCACTTATTGTGTAATACTAACTATGGGATCCTGAGACTTCCAGACCTGATCACCAACTTGGTTCTAGAAGGCTGGGAACAAGACCTTTATCCTTCAGGAAGGAGCTTGGTAGGACCACCTGGGGAATATGACCAGCCCAAGAGGAGAGACCTAAGACACTGACATTGTTGATCAAACATCCCACAGAGTTGACAAGTACCTCCCTTAAGCTCAAAGTTTCTAATCACCTCTTTCATTTGCTACTCGAGTCACTAGCTGATGGTCAACGATTCTCAGATATTTGAGGGGGGGAAAGCCTCTACTACAAAAGAGAGAGGCCAAATCAAACAAAGAAAACACAACTGGGAGGAAACAAACTATCTAGAGGAAGAAAACTTCTAAAAGAAAAAGCATCTTTAATATCCTCAGAGATAAAAGAAGATACTGCATCCACAAAATAAGAATAGTATGATATAAGGAAAGAATATAAGAACAAAAATGAAATTTTTGACATTTCTAATAACAAAAATGAAAAACTCAATAGAAAATATGAAAGATAAATTTAAGTAAATATCTCAGAAAGTAAAGTAAAATAAATGGAAAATAGAAGAGAGAAAAAATAAGGAAATTAGGACACCAGTTTAGGAGATTTGATCTCAAATTATAAGAGATCAAGGAAAAAAACAGAAAAAGAAATCTTTGATAAAATAGTTTATGAAATTTTCCCAAAATCAGAGCATGAATTTCCAGATTGAAAGGGCACACCATGTGCCAAAGTACAAGTGATGAAAATAAATTCACACTAAGACACATATTATGAAATTACAGAACACTAAAACAAAAAAGAAAATTCAAGCGTGGCTCAGTTAAGCATCCAACTCTTGATTTTGGCTCAGGTCATGATATCAAGTTTGTGAGATTGAGCCCCATGTGGAGCTTTGTGCTGACAGTGCAGAGCCTACTTGGGATTTTCTTTCTCCCACTCTCTCTGCCCCTCCCCTGATACCTCCCTCTCTCCCTCCCTCCCTCTCTCTCTCTCTCTCTCTCTCCCTCTCTCTCAAAATAAATATTTTTTAAAGAGAAAATTCAAAAAGAAAAAAAAAAGGATAAGTCACAATCAATATATCAGAAATTGGAATACTCTTAAAACTTTTCAACAGCAATACTAAATTCAAGAAGGCAAGGAAGCATTGTGTTTAACGTTCTGAAAGAAAACAATTTAGAATTTACAATTCTGTATCAGTCAAGATAGGCTTGATTATGCTGCACTAACAGACAACTCCAAAATCTCAGATGCTACCTGTGTAACTCAGTTCAGCAGGTACCTCGGCTGTTAAAGTCTCCCCCTGTTTCCACGGTAGAAAAGGGAATATGACAAGTGAATTAGCAGCTCTTTAAAAAATGCTATCAGAAAGTGATACACATCACTTCTGCTCACATCTCCTTGACCACAGTTAGTTACAAGGACTTGCTTAACTTCAAATAGTCAAAGACGTGCAAACTTACCATGTACCCAGAGAGAACTAGATATATATAATTACCAATCCATCCTTTAGTCACTAAATATTTGGTTTACTCTCCTCACCAAGCAACATACACATCCTCTCCCTAAAGGCAAGAACCCAAAAGTTCCATCTAGTCATAGCAACAAACACAAAGTACAATATCTCTGGGATTATGTTTCATAGTGTCTCCATTAGATCCAGAATAATCTGGATGTTCTTAATCTGGAGACATATAAAATAAAAATATGTTTTCTGCTCCACACACCTAATATACAGTGGTGGAACGGTTAGGATAACCACAAAAGCCAGTCCCATTCAGAAAGAAAAAGAATGAAAATAGACAGAAGACACTGGTCCATAGCAATTCTAAAATCCTGCTAGGCAGACATTTTTAGATTCTCATTCCTGAAAAGGGATGTTACTAGATTAGGCTCTCATTATGTTCTCTGGGAGTAGTTCCTTTGTCCATTATATTCCATTCCCCTTGGCTCTTTCTATTATTCTCCTTAGCCATATCTGAAGTAAATGTAAAGGAATATGTTATCATTGAGGGCTGAGCCTCTTTATCAGATCACTTGCTACTGACAGAAAGGGTCATTTTAGGTTTTTGAATAATCTTTCTCAATCCAGACTGATGGCTCTTTTGGCTATACAACTCTCTCAATATCTTCTCTCCTTACCTATTTGATTCTGTCAGCAATAAAATCCAGCCCACATTTATTTTAGAGACATAGTTCCCATAGTTATGTCTTTGATTTCTCATATCCATATCTTCTCCATCTAAAGATCAGTGTACCTTGGGCTTATCAGGAGAGTATGTGGGAGAGCAACAGCCTTAGTTTCTTTTCCTTCCTTCAAACATTTGTCTTATGAAAAGAATAAGGAGGTGCCACATCCTCAAAGGATCTTTATCTGAAGCATCTTAACCTAGTCAGTTTTTAACAGTGGGAGTGAAGGCCATGCCACAAAAATAAATTTTAAGTAGTCTTTGCCACTCAGATTTTCTCTCAATTTTATCTCCTACTATTTGGAGTCTAAAATTAAGTGGCTTTTCCAAATATTTCAAGGCTCTGAATTTTGGAAAAATCTCTATTCACTTTTATTTCTGTTTGCATAGTCACCAATTCTTTTGTGAGCATACTCTTTCTTACAATTTTGGCAAGTACAGTCAATAATAACCAAACAGGAAGTGCCTGAGTGGTTCAGTTGGTTGAGCATGCAACTCGATTTTGGCTCAGGTCATGATCCCAGGGTCATGGGATCAAGCCCCACATCAGGCTCCATGCTGAATGTGGTTTCTGCTTAAGATTCTCTCTCTCTCTTTTTCTATCTCCCTCCCTCCCTCCATCTGCCCCTTTGCCCCTCTCCCCTGCTCACATGCTGTCTAAAATAAAAATAATAACCAAACATATGCTAACATACTCTTTTTCCATGCTTTCATCCTGAGTTTAAATATCTTTAAGAATGTGTTCTGATTCCCAGACTATTTTATTAAATATTTCCCACTGCATAATGTAAATTACCATCTTTACAACTTCTAATAAACTTTTCTTCCAGTTCACTAAACAGCCCTAGGCTAGGCCACCTACAATAGCCTTTTTGTTTTATTAATATCCCATTTCTAGTAATCTATCTTGATCTCAGTCAGAATGAGCTATATTATGATGTATGACAACAAACAATGCCTAAATTTCAGTAGTTTAAATCAATGAAAGTTTTATTTCTTGCCCAGCTACATGGTAGGGAAACATAGGTCCCAAGTCATTCTCATTCAGGGACCTAGACTCACGGAGCCTCCAACATCTCAAATGTGTCGGTCAGAGTAGCAGAGAGAAAACATGGTGACTTACACACATTCTCTTAGAGTCTTCTGTCCAAGGAATACGTTCTACCTCTAATCACATTTTGTTGTCTAAAACAAGTCATATCACGATGCTAACATCAAGAGATGAAGTTATATAATCCTATCTTGTGGCTAGAAAAGGGAGAACTAGAAATATTGGTAAATGACATTAAAGGCCACCATAAGTGCTATACCCAGCCAAACTATCATCTGGTATGAAGTACAATAATTAGAAATTTCAATTTTTCAAACTCTCACAAAGTTCATCTCTGTTCTATATTTTTTCATAAGGCTGCAGAGCATGTCTTCCACCAAAACAAGAGAGTAGGCAAGGGAAGGGGAAGGCACAGACAGAAACAAAGGCATTTCCTAGATGGAGATGAAGAGAGATCCTAGAATGACAACTGTTCACAACACATAGAAAACAATCAGTATAGACTAGAGAACTATAAATTAACATGAATGTTCTAACCATATGTTTCCATTTGCACCATCAATCTGATTAAACTACTTAAAGATGTTCTTTACCAAAACAAGGAAGAAAAGCAAGATAGAAAAAAACAAGATTTAGCAACAAAGGAACCTAGCTTAGGAGAGAGGCAAAGTAAATCAAGAATGGCAGCAATGGAAAGACCCAGGATAACAGGGATGCAGCAAGCCTTGAAAGTGATCAGCCGAGGAAGAAGAAAAATGAAGGCCTTCAGAAGGGATGTCATCTAGCCTAACAGATGAGGCTGTTAGGAGGTGTACGAAGAGTTGTCAATGGATACACATAAAACTAAGCTAATTAAAAATAAAGGCAATTATGAACTTCAGGGGAAATGAAAAGGAAGAAAATAAAGTATACTTTATAATATAATATTCAGGGGCGCCTGGGTGGCTCAGTTAGTTAAGCGGCCAACTTCAGCTCAGGTCATGATCTCCCCATCCGTGAGTTCGAGCCCCGCGTCGGGCCCTGTGCTGACAGCTCAGAGCCTGGAGCCTGTTTCAGATTCTGTGTCTCCCTCTCTCTGACCCTCCCCTGTTCATGCTCTGTCTCTCCCTGTCTCAAAAATAAATAAAACGTTAAAAAAAATTATAATATTCAATTATAACCCCTAATATTTATAATATCTAGTCATAAATATTTGCATGCATGCAATATAAATATTAAATATTGGTATGTTTAAAATAACATAGCTATATTGGGCAGATAAGATAACTAAATCCTCACCTATAATAAAAAGAAATTAATGGATGTTTAAAAGTAATACTAGGAATTTATCCAAAGAATACAGGAGTGCTGATTCATAGAGGCACATGTACCCCAATGTTTATAGCAGCGCTATCAACAATAGCCAAATTATGGAAAGAGTCCAAATATCCATCAACTAATGAATGGATAAAGAAGATGTGGTATACACACACACACACACACACACACACACACACACACACACACACTCACACACACACACACACAATGGACTACTACTCGGCAATGAAAAAAAAATGAAACCTTTCCATTTGCAACAACATGGATGGAACAGGAGGGTATTATGCTAAGTAAAATAAGTCAGTCAGAGAAAGGCAGATATCATATGTTTTCACTCATATGTGGAATTTGAGAAACTTAACAGAAGACCATGGCGGGGAGGGAAGGAAAAAAATAGTTATAGAGAGGGGAACAAACCATTTAAGAGACTCTTAAATACAGAGAACAAATTGAGGGTTGATGGGATGGGGGGGCAAGGAAAATGGGTGATGGGCATTGAGGAGGGCACTTGTTGGGACCTGAAGCCAAGAGTATGCTGTATGCACTGTATATTAGCTAACCTGACAATAAATTATATTTTTTAAATGATGAATTAAAAGATATCTTTTGTATTACTATTTACTTGTTATTTATAGTAATGAAGACTTGTACATATAGTAGAAGAAAGAGTTAAAACAAAGATAATGTGTCTGGGGAAGGAGCCTGGGGAGAATGGAGAGGGCTGAGAAAGGAAACCACTGTACTTTATTAAAAGCCTGATGGTGTCATTTGACTACATGCATACACTACCTTCAAGAAAATAAAAATTAAAGCAAAAAAACACAAAACTTCCTAGGTGATTCTGATACTCAGGCAAATTTAGAAATCATGAGGACAACACACTGTCCCATCCACACTGAAAACTCTGCAACAATCCCTGCTAAGTAGTTGTCCAACTCTGACTTGACTATCTCCACTACCTGGATCATTCACTACCTGTCCATCCTGCTTCTTTACAGCTCTAATTCCTAGGGTATATAAGTTAGGGATATTGCATGGTAAAAGTACAGAGGTATTGTGAAACTGTACTTTCCCAATCCATTTCCAGGGAGGTAAATAGTTAGGGACGTAATGAATGTGTCTCAATCCTCCAGCACTAAATGGATATTAAGAGGGTGAGACTGTTCATTGTGCTGGGACCCACTGCCTTGGAAATCACTTGGAAGATCCTCACCCCTGGGAATGGAGGTAAGGGTTTAGAAGCTCCAGGAATTTTGTATTTAGGTCTCCTCCTCTGGCTTTGAGTGATGGCACAGCTTATGCCATCCTGAAGACTCCCAGAAGTTGGGGTGGTGAGATGCCTCAGATGACAGGAAGCTAGGGGGCACCTTGGTGGCTCAGTTAGTTGACCATCAGACTCTTGATTTTGGCTCATATCATGATCTCATGGTTCATGGGATCAAGCCCCGTGTCAGGTCTGCACTGACAGTGTGGAGCCTGTTTGGGATTCTCTCTCTCCCCCTTTCTCTGCATCTCTCTCTCCTCTCTCTCTCACTCCTCTCTCTCTCTCTCTCCCTCAAAAGTAAATAAATAAACATTAAAAAAAAAAGACAGGAAGCTGGGCAAAAGAGCCTTATGAGCTATACCAGGCTTTTGGGTCCAGAGAGTAGCTGTTTATCTCAATATGCAAGACCTATCTTGAAAGCATTATTTCCCTTATCATATACCTAGGTATCCCACTCTATCCCCTGGAGCTCTGTTGGAAGGTCCTTGTGAGAGAGAGGGTATTATAGTAATTAAAAGCACTGGCTTTCAATAGTACAGATAAAATTAATTATATTTTAAAAACTCAATCCAAAAAAAGACAGAAAAGTAGGAACAAATGACATATATTGAAAACAAAATTGGAAAGAGATAAATTTAAACCCAACAACGTTGATAATTATAGTAAATGTTAATGGTTTATACACCCAAATTAAAAGACAGAGATCATCAAACTAAATTAAAAAGCAAGAGCCAACACTTAAAACATAAAAACACAGCTAGATTAAATGAAAAGGATGGAAAAATGTATACCATGTAAACTCTATTCAAAAGAAAGCTGAAGTGGCTCTATTAATATCAGACAAAGTCGTTTTCAGAACAAGGAATACCACCAGAATAAAGAGGGACATTTCATAACAATAGAGAGGTTAATTACCCAGAGAACATAACAATCCTAAGTATGTGTGCACCTAATAACAGAACATCAAAATATATGAAACAAAAACATATATCTATCAATGTAATTCACCATATTAACAAAGTAAAAACAAAAGTAATCTCAACAGATGCAGAAAAGTCATTTGACAAAATTTAACACCTGACTGTAATTTTCTTTAAAACTCTCCACAAATTAAGAATACAAGAAAACTTCCTTAATCCAATAAAGGGCACCTTAAAATTCCTGCAGCTAACATCAAACTTAGTGGTGAAAGACGGAATGATTTCCCATTATGATCAGGAACAAAGCAAGGATGTCAGCTCTCAACACTTCTTTTCAACATCATACAGACAGTTCTAGCCAGTGCAATAAGACAATAAAAAGGAATAAAAGGCACTCAGATTTTTAATGAATGGTAAAACTGTCTTTAACATAGAGCAAAATGGTCTCTGTGGAAAAATTTAAAAGAATCTCCAAAAGAGCTTCTAAAGCTAATAAATGAGATTAACAAAAACACAAGAGAAGGCCAATATACTTTTAAAACAATTGTGTATCTATACATTAGCAACAAACATTTGGAAAATGAAATTGAAAAACAGTATACTAACAACAATCTTCAGATATAAATTGAGCAAAATATATGTAATATTTATACACTGAAAACTATGTGACATTGCTGAGAGAAATAAAGTGAGGCCCCCAAAATAGAAAGATGCAACATGTCTGTGGATCAGAATATTCAATACTATTAAGATGTTAATTGTCCCCAAAATGACCCATAGCTTCTCAATACATACCTAATCAAAAGTCCACTAGGTTGTTTTCTTTTTAAGGAATTGATGATCTAACTCTAAAAGAAATGCAAAAGATCTAGAATGGAGAGGGCACTGGGGTAAGCATAGACATATAGATCAGTGGAATAGAAGAGTCCAGAAATACATCCAACATATGATCAACTGATTGTGACAAAGCTAACAAGGTAATTCAGTGGGAAAAGGAAAGTCTTTTCCACAAATTGTGCTCAACAATTGGATATTGAGGTGGGAGGCAAAGAGGCAAAAAAAAAAAAAAGGGGGGGGGGGGAGGGGAATGAACAAAGGAAGGACCGCAACATAGATCTTACACCAAATAAAGCAGTTAACTTGAAATGAACCATAGACTTAAATATAGAGCTAAATCTGTAAAATTCTGGAAGACATAGAAAAAAAAAATCATTTCCACATCAGCTTAGACAAATAGTTCTTAGGACACAAAATCTAAATACTAGTGCTCAAGGACAACTTTAAAATTTGACCAAGGCATGCTTTAGACAAATTAAGCAAAGTGTTTCTTTATACAATGTAGTCTTAATACATCAGTCCCTCCGTACTCTGTCTTGGAACACTTTCCCTCTTCCCCAATCCAAATTCTTAGCATAACCAATTCTTAACTGTTGTCTTGTCTCACCTCACTCTCACTTGCTCCGGGAAGAGTTTCCTGACATCATAAACTGGGTCAAGGGCTTCTCCTTTGATTCTCATCACTGCCTAAGCTTAGCACTTACCCCTCTCTATTGTAATGGCCCCTAGATTGGAAGCCCCATGAGAAGTGGGATGGTGTCTGAATTGCTCATTATTCTTCCCAGTGCCTGGAAGATAGTAGATGATCAGTATATTTTACTGGATGAGAAATTGTGTGACTGTGTCCTTTTTTTTTCAATATTTTTACCACAATAAAATACACCTGATACAAAATTTAACCAACTTAACCATTTTTAAGTGCACAGTTCAGTGGTAGTAAATACAATCATTATTTATGACCATCTATCTCCATAACTCCTTTTATCTTGTAAAACTGAAACTCTAATATCCATTAAACACTAACGCTCCATTTTCTCCAGCCCCTGGCAACCACCACTCTATGGTCTCCATGATTTTGGCAGCTCTAAGTATCTCATATAAGTGAAATCATACACTATTTGTCTTTTTGTGACTGGCTTGTTTTACAAAGCATAATGACTCCAAATTTCATCCATGTTGTAGCATATCACAGAATCTCCTTCCTTTTTAAAGCTGAATAATATTCCATTGTGTATACTTTTGTATATGGCATTATGTATGAGTTAACTTTTGCATATGGCATTATTTGGACTTATTTTGCCTGTGGATATCTGGCTCTCCCAGAACCATTTGTTGAAAAGACTGTCCTTTCCCAATTGAATGGTCTCGTCACCCTTAACAAAAATAATTTGACCATATATTCAAAGGTTTATTTCTGCACTCTATATTCCATTCTACTAGTTTATATGTCTGTCTTTACGCCAATACCATGCTGTTTTGATAATGTAGATTGCACTCTAGCTTTGTAGTAACTTCTGAAATCAGGAAATGTGAGTCCTCCCATTTTGTTCTTCTTTTTCAGGATTGTTTTAACTATACAGGGTCCCTGGAGTTTACATATGAGTTTTATTTCTACAAAAACATCATTGGAACTTTGATAGAGATTGCATTGAATCTGTAGATCACTTTGGGTAGTATCAACATTTTAACAATATTAAGTCTTCCAATCCATGAACATGGGATGTGTTATCTTCTTTAATTTATATCTTCTTTATCTTTATATATATCTATATATCTTCTTTAATTTTTCAGCAATGTTTTATAATTTTAAGTGTACAAGTCTTGCACCTCCTTTGTTAAGTATTTTATTATTTTTAATGTTATTGTAAATGGAATTGTTTTTTGTGATTTTCTTTTCCAGACTGTTCATTGTTAGTGGATAGAAACACATTTTTTTTTTTAAATTTTTTTTTTTCCAACGTTTTTTATTTATTTTTGGGACAGAGAGAGACAGAGCATGAACAGGGGAGGGGCAGAGAGAGAGGGAGACACAGAATCGGAAACAGGCTCCAGGCTCCGAGCCATCAGCCCAGAGCCTGACGCGGGGCTCGAACTCACGGACCGCGAGATCGTGACCTGGCTGAAGTCGGACGCTTAACCGACTGCGCCACCCAGGCGCCCCAGAAACACATTTTTTTAAGTAGGCTCCTCACCATGAGCTTGAACTCATGACCCTAAGATCAAGAGTTGCATGTTCCATCGACTGAGTCAGCCACATGCCCCCAATTTATTTTTGCATGTTGAATTTGTATTGCTACTTTGCTAAATTCATTTATTATTTCTAACAGTGATTTCGTGGAATCTTTAGGGTGTTCTACAAATAAGATCATATAATCTACAAACAGAGATCATTTTACTTCTTTTCCAATTTGGATGGCTTTTATTCTTTTTCTTACCCAATTGCTCTGGCTAGAATTTCAAATACTATGTTGAACAGCAGTATTGAAAGCAGGCATTCTTGTATTGTTCCCAATCTTAGAGTAAAGACTTTCAGAGTTGAATATAATGCTTACGGGGGGGGGGGGTTCATGTATCATTTTTATTATGTTGAACTAGTTTTCCTTGTATTCCTAGGTTTTTTTAGTGTTTTTATCATAAAAAGGTGTTAAATTTTGTTAAATGCCTTTTCTGCATCAATTGAAATAATCTTGTGGGTTTTTCTCCTTCATTATGTTAATGTGCTGTATTACATTGATTGATTTTTGTATGTTGAGCCATCCTTGCATTCCATAAGTCCCACTTGTCCATGATATATAATCATTTTAATATGCTGCTGAATTTGATTTGCTTTCATTTTTTTTTTTTTGAGGATTTTTACATGTTCATAAAGGATAGCCTGTAGCTTTCTTGTACTTTCTTTCTGTGGCTTTGGTATCAGGTTAATGCGGGGCTCATAAAATGAGTTACAAAGTGTTCCTTCCTCTTGAATTTGTTTTTAAAAAGTTTGAGAAGGATTGGCATTAGTTCTTCTTCACATGTTTGGTAGACTGCACCAGTGAAGCCATTGAGTACAGGCTTTTGTCAGGGAATTTTTTATTACTAGTTCAATCTCCTTACTAGTTATAGGTATATTCAGATTTTCTATTTCTTTGTGATTTAGTCTTGGCAGGCTTTGTGCTTCTTGTACTTTTTCCATTTCATCTAGGCTATCCAATGTTGGTGTGCAATTGTTCATTGTACTCTCCGGTAATCCCCACTTTCATTTCTATTTTAGGAATTTGAGTCTTCTTTCTTTTTTCTTAGTCCGCCTAGCTAAAAGTTTGTCAATTTTCATTGACTTTGATCAAAGAACCAACCTTTGGTTTTATTGATTTTCTCTACTGTTTTTCTCTTCTCTATTTTATTTCTGTTCTAATCTTTATTATTTCCTTCCTTCTGCACTTTGGATTTGGTTTGTTCTTCTTTTTCTAGTTCCTTAAGTTGTAAAGTTAGGTTGTTGATTTGAGATTTTTTTAATGTAAGCATTTATAGCCATAAATTTACCCCTTAGCATTCCTTTTGCTGTGTCCCATAAGTTTGGGTGCATTGTCTTTTTGTTTTCATTAATCTGTAAGCATTTTCTAATTTCCCTTGTGATTTATTCTTTGATTTCCAGTTCTCCCTCTGTTATTGATTCTAACTTCACCTCACTGTGGTCAGAGAAGATACTCTGTGTAATATCTATCGTTTAAAAATCTATTGAGACTTAATTTGTGGCTTACCATATTACCTATCTTGGAAAATGTCCCACGTGCCCTTGAGAAGAATGTGTATGCTATCATTGGGTAAACTGTATTTATCTGTTAAAGATAGTGTTTCATTGTGTTAAGCCCTCTGTTTCCTTACTTATCTTCTGTCTGGTTGTTCTATCTATTACTGTAAGGTTTTGAAGTCTCCAGCTATTCATGTGTACCTGTGTATTTCTCACTTCAATCTTGTCAGTTTGCTTCATATATTTTGATGATCTGTCATTAGGTGAGTAAATGTTTGTAACTGTTACATTTTCTTACTGTAATAAAACTTTTATTAAGGGGCACCTGAGTGGCTCAGTCAGTTGAGCATCCAACCTCGGCTCAGGTCATGATCTTGCAGTTTGTGAGTTCAAGCCTCGTGTCAGGCTCTGTGCTGACAGCTGGAGCCTGGAGCCTGCTTTGGATTCTGTCTCTCCCTCTCTCTCTGACCTTCCCCTGATTGCACTCTTTCTCTCCCTCAAATATAAATAAACATTAAAAACACTTTTATTAATATGTAATGTCCTTATACCCTTTATTTAAAGTCCATTTTGTCTGATAATAGTATAGCCACCCCTGCCTCTCTTTTGGTTACTATTTGCATAGAATATCATTTTCCATCCTTTCACTTTCAAGCTGCCTGTGTCTTTGGATGTAAAGTGAGTCTCTTGTAGACAGCATATAATTGGATCATGTGGGTTTTTTTTTTTTTTAATCCATTCTGCAAATCTCTGTCTTTCGGTTGGTGAGTTTAATCAACTCACAGTTAAAGTAATTACTGATACGGAGGGATTTCTTCTGTCTTTTTGCTATTTGTTTTTTATATGCTTTATAGCATTTTTTTTGTCCTTCATTTCCTGTACTACTGTCTTCTTTTGTGTCTAGTTGATTTTTTGTAATGAAATGTTTAAATTCCTTTCTCATTTCCTTTTGTGTATATTCTATAGCTATTTTCTTTGTGGCTATTCTAGGGATTACATTTAACATCCTAAAGTTATAACACTCTAATTTGAATTTACACCAGCATAACTTCAATAACAACAAAAACTCTGCTCCTTTACTGCTCTTTACCCACCTTTCAGTTGCTGGTGTTCTCAATTACATCTTTCATATGCTGTGTGCCTCAAAATACAAACCAATCATTCTTTTAAATACATCAGTCTCTTAAATCAAGCAGAAAACAAAAAGTGCAGTTACAAACCATTGTTACAATAATGCCAGTTTTTATAACTGTCGATGTATTTCCATCTGTTGAGATCTTCATTTCTCTATATGGCTTTGAGTTACTGTTTAGTGGCCTTTCATTTCATCTTGCAAGATTCCCTTGAGCGTTTCTTGTAGTGAAGGTCTAGCGGTTGTGAATTCCCTCACTTTTGCTCATCTGGGATGTCTTAATTTCTCCCTCAGTTTTGAAGGACAGTTTGTTCAGATACAGGATTCTTGGTTAAGGAGGGTTTCTCTTTGAAACCTCAAAGAGGATAGCACTTTGAATATATTAGCTAGCCCACTGCCTCTGGCCTCCAAAGTTTCTGATGAGAAATCTGCTGATAATCTTATTAAAGATCCCTTGTATGTAGCAATTGGCTTCTTTCTTGCTGCTTTTAATATTCTCTTTGTCTTTTAGAAGTCTGTTTATAATGTATCCCAGTGTGGGTCTCTTTGAGTTCATCTTACTTGGAATGAATTGATCTTGGATGTTTATATTTATGTCTTTCATCAAATTTGGAAACTTTTCATCCATCATCTCTTTAACTATTTTCTGTGACCCTATCTCTCCCTCCTCTCCTTCTAGGATTCCCACAATGCATATGTTGGTCTGCTTGATGATGTCCCACAGATTCCTTAAAAGTGTCTACTTTTCAAGGCACCTGGGTGGCTCAGTCAGTTAAGCATCCGACTTAGCTCAGGTCATGATCTCACGGTTCATGGGTTCAAGCCCCGTGTTGGGCTCTGTGCTGACAGCTCAGAGCCTGGAGCCCACTTCAGATTCTGTCTCCCTCTCTCTCTGCCCCTCCCCTGCTTGCACTCTGTCTCTCAAAAATAAATAAACATTTTTTTTTAATTTAAAGAGTTTACTTTTCTTCACTCTTTTTACTTTCTGGGCCTCAGACTCAATAATTTCCATTGTCCTCTCTGCATGTTCAGTGATTCTTCCGCCTGTTCAAATCTATCTTTGATTCCCTCTGGTGAATTTTTCATTTTAATTATTGTAACTTTCAGCTCCATAATTTTCTTTTGGTTTCTTTTTAGGTTTTTTTTATCTCTTTATTTATATTTGCGCTTCATTCACACATTATTTTCTTCACTTGCTCCACATTTCTTTTAGCTCTTTTAGCATCTTTAAGACACTTACTTTAAAGGATTTGTTTGGTATATTTACCATCAAGTCTTTTTTTAGGGACAGTTCCTGTGGATTTATCTTTCCCTTTGAATGGATCATACTTTTCTGTTTCTTTGTATGCCTTGTGATTTTTTATTGTTGTTGAACATTGGACATTTGAAACAAATAATGTGGCAAATCTGGAAATCAGATTCTTGTCCCACCCCTGAGTTTTCTGGGTTTTTGTTATTGTTTTGTTTGGTTTTTTAATTGTTGTAGTCTGTCTCTACTGAGGATCAGCCTCAGGTGTAATCTTAATGTCTTCTCTGGTCTTTTTGTAGAGTTTCCCTGGTGTTGTATGGTCATTTTCTCATTTTCCCTATATATAAAGCTGTCTTTGAATGTCATAGTTTTTAATGCCTGTCTCACAAAAAGGGGAAAAGAAAAAAAAAAAAGAAGACTGGAAGGGAAGTGTGCTGGCCCTTTAAATTCCCTGGAAGTCACTTTAGCCGTAGTGGGTGGGACTTGTAACAACCGAAAGTGTAACAACTTTTTGTATGCACCTCTGTGATCAGAAGCAGCAATTAGCAATGGGAACAGAGATCCCTGTTATTTGAAGGACAGGGTCCTTTGAGCCCACCCTGGCTCCAGCAGGCTGTGTGCAACCTGCTCCAGGAACATGTGCACATCTGCCACCCAAGGGACTTGAGGGGTGGGGCACACAACAGGTAGCCACTGCTGTATTAAGAGCTGAAACTGACCAAAATTAGCCACCATTTACTTTCCAAGTTTTCTCCTGGAAGTTTCAAGCCTTCAATAGACTAGAATTCCAAAATAGTTCCATCACACAGATTCTGCCAGCGCAATAGTTTTCTAAACAGATTCCTGGTGCTTCCTACTATGCCATCTTCCCAGAATCCTCTCTACATCCATTGTTTTTCATTACTGTCAGGACCACCCTGAGAGGCAAACAGGGCAGAATTGCTATTTTCTTTTGCAGATGAAGAACCAAGGCCCAGAGAGATTGGTGATTTTCCCAAGGCAACACCATTGGAGCAAAGGCTATCCTGACTCCTCATCAGGTGCTCTTTTCCCTTGGTACAGTGCACTGCTTCTCCACTGTGGCACCACAAGCTACCCTCCACCCAGTGATATAAGGGTGCTAGGTTCAACAACCAGCCTCTGTCTCTCACTCTCTCACCTTTCAGTCTCCTTGTGTCACTCACTCTGGTCTCCCACTCCTTAACCAGAATGCCTCATAGTGTAATGGGTGAGAACAGAGACAATGGGTTTGAATTAAATTCATTGGATGTGTGATCTTGGGCCAAGCACTTAACCTCTCTGAGCCCCTGGTTCCTCAACTCTCAGATGGGGATCACTCAGAAGGTCATTATAAGGACTCTGCACAGTGCCTGGCACATATCAGTTAGTTATCTCCTATTCACTGTTTGTCTAATACATAGTATCTTTATGACTCTCTTCCTCAGTGCCTTTAATATTTTTTAAAATATTTTTTGAGAGAGAGAGAGCACACAAGCAGGGAGAGAGACAGAAGGAGGGAGGGAGGGAGGGAGGGAGGGAGGGAGGGAGGGAGGGAGGGAGAGAGAAAGAGAGAGAGAGAGAGAGAAAGAGACAGAATGTTAAGCAGGCACCATGCTCAGTGTGGAGCCTGATGTGGGACTTGATCCTACAACCCTGGGATCATGACCTGAGCCCAAATCAAGAGTCGGACACTCAACTCTCTGAGCCACCCAGGTGCCCCTGTCTCAGTGACTTTCTTTTCCTCCCCCTGTTGATCGGTCTAACTCCCAAACAAGTTTCAGTCCCCTTCAATATGCTGGGCCTGGTCCGAGAGACTCAGATGGGGCTGGGGCTGAGACTTCCATCTGTGTTTTGCCCTGGATCAGGAAGAGAACTTGGAACTTGTTCCAGCAAAGGTACACAATATACCCACAGACTCACACACGTGAACATCTTCCTCACATGTCCCAGGCAAGGCCTTGGAAGAAAAACCTGGGATGTTGTGTGTGGTGGGAAGTGGTGGTGTGGAGAAGCTGAGGCTGGGAGGTGGGGAGGACCCAGGAAAGGCCTCAGGTGAAGCATACTGGAAGCCCCAGTCCTGGACAAGAAGAAAACCTATGGGATGGTCATGGGCAGCACCCAGGCACCAAAGGGCACCATCCTTAGGGAGTAGTAAAGGGTAAAAGTTAGCACCCTGCCCACTGCCCAGCCCACAGCAGGCAGTTATAGAGGGTCCTGATGTTCTAGGCTGATACCAAGTGGAAGGCACAGGGGCTCCCACTTGTGCCTGGCTCTAAGCCTCCTGTAGGCAGAGGGCTGTTGGGCCCCTGGAGAGGCTGCATTAATGGGAAGACATCCTGGGGAGGAGGAGAAACTGGGACATCTCAGAAGACCTAGGTTTGGGTGAATGCACAGCCACCTACCAGTCACATGACCTAGAAATCATACAATCACTCCCTCTGAGCCTCAGTTTCCTCAGATGGAAAACATAATATCAATATATTATGGGTTCATATATTGGGTTGCTATGGAAATTAAATTTACAGATAATAGGTGAAAAGGCACTTGGCAAATGTTAAAGTGCACTCTGATGTTGAGTGTTATTATTGGCACAGGCTGGGCAGCAGAGCTCCCACAGCTACCCCTCTGGACGGCAAGTCTACCCCTATCTCCCTGCCCCCACTGTCTCAGAGGACCCATTATCAACAGGACCCAGTATGAATAGACATACTCCAACACAATCTGGCCACACCGTCCAGCTGAGCCCCTAATCAACTTGCTATGTGACAACAGGCTATTACACCTCTGGACCTCAGTTTCTTTTTAATACCAAGGGGACTGGGCCAAAGGGAGCCCAATGACTTCATGTTGGTAGCGTAAAATCAGCCATGGTGGGAGTATCTACACCAAACACTACAAATCAGGGTACCACTGTTTGGGCTGACATTCCAGAATCTCCTCCTTCCAGTGGCTGGCCAGGAGAGGAGCAGCTGACCCAAACAGATCGCCCAGCATGCTCAGCATCTGGCTCCTTCCCAAGGATTCACCCTTCATAAATATGGATGCACACCTGGCCAGCAGCAGGCCTGCACGCCACACACACCCCTACCCTCTGCTCGTGAATCCCTGGGCACAGTCAGAGAAGGGAGGGAGGGAGGGAGGGAGGGAGGGAGGCGACTAGTGTATTTGTCATTTACAGGAACAAGGCCCTGGACGCCACCTGGCCTAAATATTACACGAGGCCCAATATTCCTGCTCCTCCCTCTCTCCCCAACCCACGTGAAGGCAGGAGAGGGAGCTTGCCAAGCCCCCAGCATCCCACCTGCTTTGCAACTGAAAGGCATCACTATACAGACCCCTTTCTCCTCTCTTATTTCCCCCCCTTAAGACCCATACACTGTGCAAGGGCTCTACTCAAGGGGTGTCACCCACATGGATGGCAATGTGCCTGGTGCCCCCTGGAGCTGGGCCACACTTTGTCCCCTTCCCTCCTGCCACAGCCACACACCCCATGACCAGGAAGGCAGATCAGTCCCCAGGTGAGGGGACACAAGGTAAGGGTATGTGTGGAGGGCTGCTCAGGGACAGGAGCTGAACCTGGTCTCCGCCCCCCACTCTGTCCTATTCCAGCGTTTTTGGTTTATTGTTCCAGCTGCTATTTTTAACTCGCGCAATCACACCCTCTGGTTCCCTGTGATGGCCTGACCTGTGTCGCCTAGAAGTGCTACATAAAATCCAGCCCCCAGTACCTCAGACGCGGATGGTGTTTGGAGATAAGGTCTTTCCAAGAGTTATCAAGTTAAAATGAGATCACGAGGGTGGGCCCTAATTCTGCGTGTCCAGTGTCCTTATAAAAGGGGGGAGATTTGAACGCTGAGACAGACACCTATTGAGGGAAGATGGTGTGAAGGCACAGGAGAAGATGGCCATCTACAGGCCAAGGAGAGAGGCCTGGGACAGACCCTTCCCTCAGAGGAAGCCCTACCGATACCTTGGTCTTGGACGTCCAGCCTCCGGAAATGTGAGGCAGCCAATTTCTGCCGTTTGAGCCCCACGGCCTATGGCACTTTGTTACCCAGCAAAGGAATACACTCCCCCTCCCTGAAAGAGAGGTGACAGAAAACTGCTTGTGCAGCCCCACGTTGGGCATAGAGCTTACCTTAAAAAGAATAAAAAAAGAAAGAAAACGGCTTGTAGGTATCTAGGGTCACTCTTTCCAAGCACATTCACTCTCATTGTGGTGTCAGATCAGATGACTCCTTTGTCACTCAGTCCATCTGACAGATGAGGAAACGGAGGCCCAGAGGCAGGGGGTTTACCAAAAGGCCCACGCTCCGTTAACCACCAAGCCAGCGCTAGGACCGAATCTTCCCCACTAAACAACCCAGAGGACTTTCCCACACCAAGCCCAACTTCTCTTCCTAAATTTGTACAGAAGCCCATGAGGCCATGGGGTTGTGGACCAGGGGCGTCAGGGAAGACCTATTTGGCGGTGCCCCCCTCCCCTGCGTGTACTGGGGAACTGCCTGGGCACCTTTTCAGCAGCCTGATGCCTGGGCCCCACCCCAGACCAAGCGAGTGGGAACCTCTGGGGGTGGGGATCAGATACAGTTTTTCCAGCAAATTGCTGTGATTTCTACCATGCAGCCGGGGTGCAGAAGCATCACGGTGCCGGCAACCTATGATGCAGCAAGGGGGATGGGAGCCTAAGAGCCCCCACCCCATCCCAGAGGGGTGCTGGGGGTGCCCAGCGCGCAGTTAGTCCTCAGGAAATGTAAGGTATAAATGAAGCTGCAAATCAGTGCTCACTCATTTGTAGAAAGGCCTAGAAAGTGCCAGGGTTCTGGGGAAGTTTTTCTAGTTCTTTTACTTTATTGGGTGTGGGGGGGGGGGGCGGGGAAGGGGTCCTTTAAAATATTAATGCAAGGAAAAAGAGTGGTTTTGCCTTAATTTGGGGCCTATGCTCTTCCGGGTAAATCAAAAGTAAGTGCTTATCATGAAAACAAAGCAGTTGCACTGGGGCCCTTACTGCACGCTGGGCAGTCCTAGGTGCCCCTCACGGAGTCTGTTCTCACAATAACCCTGTGAAGGAGGAATCACAGTCCCCATTTTACAGATGGGGCAACTGAGATGTTATCTCGCCCACCCAAGGTCGCCCAGCAATCAGGTGGTGGGGCTAGGCTTCCAACTAGGGGTCTACTGCCAAAACCCAAGACATTGACCACCAGCTGTGTGATCTTCTACAAAGGCTTTTAAAGTTCATAACCCTTTTTTGTAAAAGGCACTAAGATAAGTATCATAGACACTAAGATGTTTACACGAAATGATTGTAACCCGTTTCTTCAAATTTTCCAGAGATTTTTCTCCCCTAACTTGAGAAGAAGAGCTCAGGCATAGTAGAGGCGGCAGAACAGGTGCCTGCACTCCAGACACAAGGAACGTCAGCCTGGCACCAGCACCGGCACCCCCCACCCCATTGCCCGTCCCTCCCAGGGGCCCTCGGCTTGAGGATGGAGGGAAACGTGGGCTGGGACTGCCCTCTAGTGGCCATAAAGTTAACTGCAACCGACACATTTCACACCCACCCAGGCCCGGCGTAGAGCACTGAGCAGTGAAGGAGGAACCTCCCCATGATGGACCCACCCATGGTGGCAGCACCAGGCCCCTGAGACTCTACCCAGTACCGTAGCTTGGAGGCCGGGGCTCTGCGGCCCCAAAAGTCCAAACCACACCAGACACCCATTCACCCTTTTTACCTCATCTGCGGCTCGTGCCACCCTGGCTGATGGGGCATTCGAAGTCCGGAGCAGGCTGCCCTCCCGAGCAAGGCTGCCCTGGGGCCATGATGCAGCCCTGAGTGAAGATCCACAGCCTCCACCCCAACCCTGCCCACCCATGCACTCTCTTCAGGAAGCCTTCTCTGAGCCTCCCTCCTCTGCGCCCTGCGGCTGTGCTCTCCCCCACCCTCATCTGCTGCAGTGAATACCACAGATAGCTCTCCACGGGCCCAGAATATGTTTCAGGACCACCTATCTGTCTCCTTCCCCAGGCATCCCCCTACTAGACCTGGAGTCCCACCCAGGGCCAGAGTCTAGGCACCAGATCCCGCTCTGTTGGCCCCCAAGTTCACCTGAATACTCAGCCCTAGGCATCTGACAGGGGCCAGAGTCACATCCGCACTGGGCAAGGCTCCCTCCTTCCTCTGCTACCCTCTGCACAGTCCAGTGTGCCCCGAAGGGCCAAGGCAGTTGGCCCCAAGGGAGAGAAGGGAAGGTGTCCGGGAATGTACAATGTAAAGGTGGACAAGAAGCAGACGCTGCAGCGTCTATGAAGGAAGGGCTGGCTCTCAGGTGACAGCAGCCACGGCCTCTATTGACCTTCTTTCTGTACTGAGACGGTGGGGGCTGTGCCTCAAAGAGGAGGGGACAGTCCCCTCACATTCCCCTTCAGCTCGGAGAGGTGTGGGGTGGAAGTCTGAGAGCCACCCAGCCCCCGCTGAGCCCTGGTGAAGGTAGCAGGGGCCATCCTACCTCAGAAGCAGGCTGACACCCAGGGTGTGGGGCCTCCCTGGCTGGCCAAGGGCAACCTGACACCCAGTCCCTCCCTCCCACCCCCCAACCCCCAGCCCCCACCCCCAACAAGGCCTGAGTGCATTAGCGGCCTTCAGGCTGTCAGGAGCAATTCCAAATGCCCCATTTATATTCCTAAGCAGAGGACTTGTTAATATGGAGCCTGCCACTGGGGGAAGGGGAAGGCGCTGGGTGAAAGATGACAGATCGCCCCCGATGGCCAGACTGAGATCAGTAATATCCACTTACATCTCATTCATCAGGTCCACTGTCTCTCCAGGCCTTGCCAGCCACTGGGTCTCAGCCATCTCAGGGGCCGCCGGGGTCAGCTCTGGAGGCCGCAGGGCTCCAAGAAGCTGTGGGGTTGTTGGGAGGTGGCAGAGGCCTCTGTCCTGCCAGCAGGGCCGCGGAGGGCCCAGCAGCGAAGGGGAAGGGAGAGAGGGCACACACACCCCCACCCCACCCAGCGCAGCCCCACAAAGTGGACATGGGTGAGGCCCAAACCAAAACATTCACTGGGACAAAAGTTCTGCCTCTGTTACTGGCGAGAAAACCGAAGGAAGGCTCAGAAAGCTGCCAGGTTCATCTCGGGCTGCGCCCAGCCCCTGCCCGGGGAACGACGGCCAGTCGGGCCATTGGCCAAAAAGGGGCCACGATGGCTCCCGCCCAGGAGACGGTGGGAGCTCTCCACACACACTCACACACGTACAGGCACACATCACAACCCAGACACAGGGCGGCGCCTGGCCGGGTACTGCCATGGAGCGGGCTCGGTGCCCAGTCCCAGGCGGGGTGGGTGTGCAGTGTGAGTAATGGCGGGTGCGGGAGGCACCCGAATCCTGATAAGGGAGAATAATAACTTGTCAAAGATATATATGATATGTGTTTGCTTTCCCGACGGAATATCTATGGGGCTAATTCATCAAGCCAGCGGGCTGGCTGGAGACCCAAGAAGGGAAGAGAAAAGGAGCACGTGACAGGGCAGGCCCCAAATCAGCTGGGGCGGGGAGGGGAGTGTCGGCCTCTCAGGCTGGACCCACGCCAGAGCCCCGGAAAGCACTAAAACCGGTCCGGTCCGCTGGGGCCCCCCAGATCCCTAACGCAGATCTCCAGGTGCATTTTGGGATCTGTAATCCACAGATGTCCCACATACTTGGGAAGCACACTGCTTTCTTATGTGTTCCTTCTCTCTTCCCTTTCTTTCTTTCTTTCTTCCTGCTGTGAAGACTGTGTAAAGCTTCTGATTCGAGAAGTTGGAAGATGATCAGAAAATATCTCCCCTTTTGGAGAGGAGAAGATAAACAGAATCTGCTCTCCTGGTAGAACAAAGCAAGGAGCTAAAAGCTAAGAGGGTGGGTCCTACCTGGGTCCCCTGTTCCACACACTGTGTGTCCCTCTCTTCCCCCATCCCTCCCTGTCCCACACACTCCCATGCAGCCCCAGTCTTCCTAGGCCCTGCAGAAGGAGGGAGAGAGAAAGAACACAAGAGGGCCCATCCCCCTTAACCAGGTCATTTCAAGGACCTGAGGCCAGAAACCCCACCTGGAAACACATGGCACTACCCCAGGGGGCTCTACCTCCTCACAGGAAAAACATTCTTTCATCTGTGTACGCCTGGCAGTCACCAGGGGATTAGAGCTTCCTTTCAAATCCCAGCTCTTCCTTCCTCCTCTCTCTTTGTTGTAGTAATTTAAAAAATTGAATTAGTGTGCATCAACCCAGGCCTTCCCCAGTGGTTCTCTGGAGGCCTGCCTGTCCCTGCATTCTGAGCCAGCCTGGGAGCGACCAAGGACCAATCTCCAGGAGGGAACCCCAAAACTCCAAGTCTCAAAGGAAGGGTCCCCAATATGCCCGCCCTAGGACTGCCCACCTCCAGACCTCACACACCCTCTGTCCCTAATGGGGCATCGTCCCTGGCTCCCTCTCAGGTGTCATGTGGCACCTGACTCACTGTCCCCAGGCCTGCTTTCCACCACTTTCCACGGAGGTGTCAAACCCCTCAGCTGGTAGCTCCAGGCTGAGATTCACCCTCCACCTCTTCCCATTAATTCAACAAAGGCTAACACCCCTGCAGTACACGAGTCTGCTTCTTGGCACTCAGGACTCATCGGTGAGCAAAACAGATGATGAGCCACGCTGCTGTGGAGCCTACGCTGTTAATATGGAAATAGTCCACTCCCGGTGGCGAACGTGTACCACCACCCCACTCTGCCCTCCCCTACCTCCCCATGACCCACCAACCACACAGTTAACTTTCGGCACAGTGCAGGGACCTGCAGGACCCTGGCCAGCAACTGGCCAGGCATCTGTCCTGGTTAGTAAGGACAGGTGCTACATGGCTGTTAAATATGATGTCTCTCACCCCTGGAGAGTGCATCATCCTGAGGGGAGTAAATGAGAGCTTCTCTGTGCAAGGATCACCCTTGGATTCTCTCTCCCTGTCTCCCTCTCTCCCTCCCTCCTTCCTTCCTCCCTTCTTTCCTTTCATCTTTCCTTCCCTCCTTCCTTCTTCCCTTCCTTCCCTCATTCCCTCCCTTCTATCCTTCCTACCCATTTGTTTGAGGCCTAGGGGCTCCCTCTCCTAGCCCTCAGCTCTGGGCACAGATCTGAGAAGCTACCCACCAGTGCTCACAGCCCCCCTTCCTCCCACCCAGGGCCATCCTGACAGTGTCTGGCATCTTCTGGATCCTGAGGAGCAGGATATATGGAGACCAGGCTCTGAGGGTACCTCCCCCTCCCCCATTTCTCTCTAATGGTCAGCGATAGCCCATTCTTCTCTCTGATCCCCTGCCCTTATCCCCAGTCCCCCCACCCCACACTGCCCTGTCCATAGACAGCAGGCCCAGGGCTTAAGAACACTGTCCTGTCCCCTTCCCAGGGCATGTGCAAGAGGAGAAGAAAAGGGGGGCCATGCCCCCTACCAGTGCAGCCTGAAGCTGGAGAGCAATTAACTTGGCATTTTCAAACAAGGGCAGAGGAAGCGGGAGCCACAGGACTGAGTCAGCACATTGGAGGGGCGGGTGCCAAGCGGCTGGCTCAGCTCGTTAGCAGGACAGGGCTGAGCCAACGAGAAACAAGGTCAGGCAGGAGGGGATGTGAGCCCCCAAATGGAGATGGCGGGGGGGGGGGGGGGTGTCCAAGTCAGAAAGATGGCTGCCAGCCCCTCCTCATTCCCTACCTGGCAGCCAGCCTGGATACGATCCTGGCGGCCAAGGCCACCAGACCAATCCTTACACTCCCCCTACCCCCACCTCCAGGCAGCCCACCAATCAGCAACTATTCTCCACATTCCTAAGTGCCCCACAACTGGGAGGCAAGGTCACAGATGCTCCCCACCGCTACTCCCTGCCTCCATACACACAAAGGAGTTGGCCTCCCAGGAAGATACCACCAAGGCCTGGGGCCTACAGAGCAGCAAAGAGCTGGGAAGGGTGGAGGAGTAGGGCTCTGGCGGCCTGGGAGGCTTCATGGAGGAGGTGGTCTTTTTAATAGCTACATTTAAAATAAGGTCTGCGTACTCTGCCTTTTTTCCAAAAAGATAAGAAGACGCCACTGAATCCAGCCATCTGTTAAATCCTTTGCCAGGTGCTGGAGGCACTACCCACATCACCCGTGATCCTTACACCAGCCTGGAAGATCCCTCTCAGCTAGGAGGAAGGAGAGGCCAGGGGCTTACACAACTCACCCTTGCCGTACACAGGTACTAACACTGTACCTGAATCAATGAAGAAACTGAGGATTAGAGAGGCCCAGCATGACACAAGTGGTGTTTCCAAAACTCATGCTCTCTGCCACTGAAAGTAGTGACGGGGAACCTCTGACACTGCCAGGCTACATCCTGAGACCTTCACCAATCACCAGACTCAAAAATATCAGTGACAATGAACTTGACCCCAAAGGAACTCATTCCATGCTGATGAACCTACTATGTGTTCAGTGGACACATGAATGATGGGCATCAGACCCTTCCCCTTGAGTTGTCATGGTCCTTGAGATGGGCACCACCTTGCCCAGGGTGTGTGACCCCTCACTGGAGCCCTTCCAGTGCTGGATTCTGAGCATCAGACAGTCTGGGGAAACCCCTCTCATCTGAACTTCCAGGCCCCCACCTAAGGTGGCCTGCAGCTCCTGGCTTGTTCACAGAACTCAACTGCCCAACAGGTCCTGTGCTCCAAGAACAATCAGGCATGGCTACCTGTGCTTCCCCAGGGTGCTCTCTGATGAGTCCTCACTCAGGCACCCATTCCCCAGGGAGGTGTTTTGGAGCCATGATGCTACACACTCCTGCAACACCTTGCACACTTCATCAGTGAGACACCATCCCCACCAGGACAGAGCAGCATGGTTTCCTAAGAAAAATGCCCAGCAGGTGAACAAGACAAACAAGTCATTGCACCCGGAAAGGGCAAAAGATTCTACACGAAGGGTTCCATGTCATTACCAGTCCACCCTGTTTTAGAAACACCTGAGCCCTGTTGGAGAAGGCGGGACACTTGTCCCATGGAGTCAGGATGTGGACTCAGCTTCTCTGGTCCAAACCATGCCTCCCTTATTACCATGCACCCAAAATTACAGGGAACAGGTCAGTGCTGATGCTGGGGGCAGGACAGGGTGAGGCCAGGCCTCATGGCCAGGCAAGACATCGTAGCCAATGTCGTCCTAGCCCCCCGTGCTGCATCCACACACACCCATTCTGGAAGCTACCATGGGATTCATCTGGATGTGCATGGGGGGCTCAGGGTCTTCAGCTAAAGCAAGGGTCCCTTCTCACAGCCTGGCCAACGTAGAAGTTGGGGGTGGGGCACCCAGACTGTCTCAAGGGGACCCACGGTCTTGAGCACCAGGGTCCTGGGGACCAAGCCATCACCAGCACCCAGGATGGGGGCACCAGCAACAGTACCTGAGACCTACCCTCTCCCTCTCCCCTGCCTGTGCCCCCCACTGGGCCCATTGTTTTCCTCTCCAGCCCACACTGGGGAAGTTTTTCCTTTCAGTGTTGAAAGGAACCTTCCAATAATGAAGCCATACCCTCCTTCAAGTCTTCCGTGCTCCAGGAACATGGGATTGTGTTCTCCTCCAGCTACCCCTCACCCTTGACAGCACTGAGCCCTTACTCCCTCCCTCCCTCTCTCAGCCACTTGAAACCTGTCCCATCTTTTCAGACCCAGCTCAAATCTCGCCTCCTCTGCCACCTCTGCTGAGATACTCTCCCCCCAGCTCTGACCTCCCCAGAGTCCCCCCCCCCCCGCCGGCCCTGCCCTTTCCAGTGAGCTCACAACATTCCATCATGTGCTGTGGTGACAGCTGCACATGATGTTTCTTCCTAGCACAGCACCCGGCACAAAGAAATCCCAAAAAGAATTCTTAACTGAATGAAGACGTCCACCGTACTCATCGTGTTACGGATGAGGAAACTGCGGCCAGGAGGAGTTGAGTAGCCTCCTCAAGGCCACAGCTGTTGAGTAGTAGAGGCAGCTCCAGAACCCAGCAAAAGGTGAGCCCCAGCCCTGTCCTCTTTCCCTGACCCAAACTGCCTCTTAGCCCCTGAATCAAGCCAGGTGTCACAGGCTCAGGATGGATGATTCTAGTATTGCCATTTCTATTACTCATACAGAAGAGTATAATCTGTCTGTGCAGTAAAAAGAACAGTCACCGGTCTGAGTGTCCAGCACCTAGATTAAGACATACGGTGTTAATGTGGGGCGCCTGGATGGCTCGGTCGGTTAAGTGTTCGACTTTGGCCTCAGGTCATGATCTCACGGCTCGTGAGTTCGAGCTCCACATGAGGCCTTGGGTTGACAGCTCAGAGCCTGGAACCTGCCTCGTATTCCGTGTCTCCCTGTCTCTCTGCCCCTCCCCTGCTTGTGCTCGCTCTCTCTCTCTCTCTCTCTCTCTCTCTCTCAAAAATAAAAAAAATAAAAAGACATACACTGTTAGTGCCCCAGTGCCCCCTCCCCCACTGCGACACTCCCCTACTAACCAGTGGCATTAACCACTATCCTAACACTCGTATTAATCATCCCCTTGCTTTGCTTTATGGTTGTGCCTCTTTTATGCATCTCTGTAACCATGTGTTACCCTTTGCTTACACAGCTAGGTTTATGCTTGCTACTCAGTTTTTCAAAACTAAATAGGATCTGTGATCTCTTCAATGCTTAACACTGTTATGTTCAAGTTTTCCCAATGCAGTGAACTCTGAGCAGATGCCTATTATAAAACCAGGCCACAAAAGCATGTACAGAGTTCTCCCATCAGACAGCACCAGCTCTCTCCTAAAAGCCACTTTATTTTAGGCACTGAATTAATGGTGTACAAATGACATGCACAGTAATGTGGAATTAGCATATGTCTTGATAGTTTTTTTTTTTTTCAGGGAAGGATTTTGTATGTGTGTGAAAAAGTCAACTGCTCAGGCCCTTGTCTAACAGGGCTGTTTTGATCCCAGTTGTCTGACAGCAGGGACCTGCCCTCGTGTTTACAGGCAGAAAAGAAGCCCCAGGAGGGTATGAGGAGAAGCAGATTTGGAGGGTTCCCCAGCCCCCTCCTCTCTTCCCTCGGGCCAGCCCTCACCACAGTGGCTTTGGCCCACAGCTGCCCTAGCCCAGGGACCCAGTGGCAGACAGAAACAGACCTACTTTGGTTTCCATGGCAACCGCAGGCATCGGGAGGCCAACCGAGTGAGCCGCAGCCAACGAGGCAGCTGGTTTGAAGGGTGTTGATCTCTCTGCGGACCAGCAAGGCAGAACCACCAGGGACCAGAGGCAGCAACCAAGCCAGGAGGAGCCACAAGAGCTGGGCATACACAGCCTGCAGGGACCTGTCTGCACAGCTTGCGCATTTGTGGGGGCACACTCACGCACCCACACTCACCCACAACCCTCTTTCACCCACCCACCCAGGCAGAGGCACATGCAGAGAAACGCACACCCATGCTCCACCGTGAACACACAAGACCCACGCTCACAAACTCAGATACGTGTTCACAGCAAACACACTCCAGTTTTACATCCTGGCCCATTTTCACAGTCAAAAATACAGACCCTTGCACATTCATACGTAATATGTAAGATGTGGACCCAGAAGCATCCCCGCTCACCCCGAGTCCTCTATACACACTCCCTTGCTCACAGACACTGCACACAATACTCTCACCTCAGAGACACACAGACCCACGTTACAGGGACAACTACAGGCCCACACTCGCTCGTGTACTCACAGGGACACTGCCACACACATACACGCAGACACAGATCGGAACATACGAAAGCTAAAACTCCGACACTGAGGAGGCCAAGCTTTCTGAAAGGACTCGGAAATGAGATGTGGTTCCACACAGTGCTGTAGCAGCATCACAAAATCCCAGAAACCACCCTCCTGGCCTGCTGCCTCATCAACAGTGCCCACCGTCAAGGAAGGTCTTTCATCTTCTCTATTTACTCAGAGCAGTTCTTTTTTGTGTCCTCCATAAATGCCCCAAGGACAGAAACCAAACCATCTTGTGTCGCTCAGACTTGAAATAAAAACTTTGAGCACAGACTCACAGAGATGCACACTCTTTTAAGACACCCATGTGTGTCCCATTCCATACGGAGGCTGGCCTGTGCCTGGGTATGCTTGGGAAGTTCACTGCCCAGTTTCCCCCTAAAAGCAGGGGAAGCCTGCTGGAGGGACAAATTCACAGAGCAGGGAGTAACTTGAGGGGTTAGCTCCTGACCGGGTGGGAACACCTGGTGACCACAGATTCCATTCACCCAGACCCTTGAAAGTCAGAGGTCACAGCAGTAAAGTCTTGGTGGGGATGGCGGGGGCATTTTGTTGAGAATCTCTCGAAGCACATTTGAAGATTTATGACGTTATTTCAATACTGTCCTATTGATCACCTAATCAATGTGTAGAAATTGAAAAATGTATGTACATGTGTATATTCTTATTATAATAACAATAACAGCTAATACTGGGCACAGAAAGTCGATAAATGTTAAGCTAATGTTATTATTGTGATTTTAGATTGATAATGAAAAGAATCTAGTCCTTACAAATGGGGAGTTGTTGAAGTGAACCTCCTTATTCCATAGGATTTTAATTAGGTAAAACCCTTTCCAACTTTAGCAACAGCAGTATTAGCATGGGGTGGGACTTTACAAAACACTTTCACGTATACCATCTCATTGTATCTCTAGCCCCTTCTGTGTGCCAGGCACCATGCTAGGGGGAACGGGGGTGGTCACAGATTAGTAAGACCCTGACCCAGTCCTTGAAGAGCCCAAGATCTAGCCAGGAGGGGGTGGGGGCGCAGCACCGGAAATGTGTAATACCTAGCCTCTTGTTATCACAAAGGCCAATGCAAAAGGCATTCTGCACAGGGAAGGGAGCCATTCACCGATGGGGAAGAATCAGGAAGGGGTGGAGAATCAAAGAAAGCTGCAGGGAGTAAGTCACATTGAGCTGGGGCCGAATGCACAAGTAGGTTCAGGCAAGCCAAATCCTGAAAGGGGCACTGGATTCCCAGGCACGACACAGACAGAAACGTGTGGATGGTCGACCTGTGTAGCTAGGGGCAGCATGAGGGCAGGAGTGGGGGACAAGAGAGCAGCAAAGACAAAGAAGCCAGATGCAAAAAGGCCTCACAAGGCAAGCCAAGGAGTTTGGCCCTAGGGTATCATCAGAGGCATGAATGGGTCAGACCTGTGCTGGGGAGAACCACTGCAGGTAGCTGGGTGCTGGTCATGGGGATGTGGGGTAGGGGATGGGAATGTGGGAGTCTTGGGGCGGAACACCCCAGTTGAAATTGCACCCTATCATGAACAGAGCTGAAGCCCCAGCCGGCAGGCCTGCACGTAGCTCGGTGCCCGACCTGTAACAGGCCCTCCATAAATGTTTGCCGAACTGCACGCCGTGGCCAGGTCACGCGAGGAAAATGGAATTAAGAGTCCGGTGACCCAGAGGGCTGGTTCAGGCCCACTATTGACTAACTCCGGGACCCCGGGCCGGAGATTTAACCTCTCCGGTTCTCGATTTCCACGCTGGTAAAACGAATCCAATAATGCCCTGACCTCCCTGGCTTAGCTGTTGGGAGACTCACAAGAGGGTATGGACTGAAGGTGCAGAGCACCGGCCCAAGCCAGGGAACACGTGGGTCCCTGCGGCCGGTGCTGGGGGGCCTGCCTTGCTCCGGGACCATATGCAGGGAGAGCTGGCTCAGCCGTTAGCAATTACCTGCACCCCAAACCCGACACCTGCGCTCCATTTCCGCACAGGCAGATGGTGCAATCTGGCCGCATGCCAGTGGGTCGGCTCCGCCCAGGGACAATCCTGCCCGCGTCTCTCCACCGCCCTGCGATAGATACAGCGGGACAGATGCGGCAGGGAGGGGCCCCGGGGCACAGGAACAGCCACCCAAGAAGAAGATGTGGGCTGAGCGCCACCGCAGCAAGACCATGGCGCACCCAAGGCACCCCTTCCCTTCTACAAACAGAGCCCCTCTCCCAAGGCCAAGGGAGCAGCAAGGCCGCGCTGAGATTCTCAAATCCTCTCTGACAGGTGAGGGGAGAAGGTATCTGCTCCCTGCTTCTCACATGGAGAAACTGAGGCTCAGAGAGATCAGGTGACTTTCGGCTAGACACACAGATACTGAGAAACGGAGCCAGAGGAAATCCAAGTCTCAACTCCAACCCACTGTTCTTCCATGGGCTGGTACTGCTCTGGTTCCACAGACCACTTTGGCCACCACTGGGTGACGGACAGGAATTCTTTTGCCACCCAAAGCCAGCTTTGCCTCCCTCAGCCCAGCCACTTTGCCATCCTCACGCTGCTACCCCACAGACCTAAAGGTTAGTGGGGATCTGAGCCAAGCAACGGTAAATGGATTAAGTCACGCAAAAGAATGTCTTTTTAAGAAAAATAGATGATGTGTTCCCAAATGTTCTTGTCCTCGGTTACTGGAAATGATTGGGAGCTGATTCTACTACGACAGAATTTTAGATCCTGCTGCTTGGAGGGAGCCTTTAAAGAGATCTGGTCTAAATGCCACCCCTGGGCAGGCATATCTGTGGGTGCAACATCATCACCAAGTGCTCATGCAGCCTTAACTCCCACACCTCCCCAAGCCCTCAGCTCATCCTTTCCTCTGTACCCAATTCTAGTGATTAGAGAGTTCTTGCTTCTCTTCAGCTGAAGTCCATGAGTCTCCTTACAGATCTAATGATCTCTGGTGGGACCACAAGAGATCAAATCTCCCTTTCTTTCACAGCCCAGATGAGATTAGGAGACACCCTTCTGTCTTCCTGACTCTAAGGCCCCAGTTCCTTCAACCATCCCTTGGAAGGCCTGAGCTCCTCTCTCAGCCTCCAGACACACTCTCGTTGGGTCCTGTCCTTCAGCGCTCAGCACAAACACGTGTTCTCATCATGTGGCAGACACAGTGTGAAGCTCATTCCATGTGCTGTCTCATTTATTCCCGACAACAGCCCCAGGAAGTAGATGTGATTATTGTCCCCATTTGGCAGATGAGGAAACTGGGAAGAGAAGGAACATGGCAAGAGCTACACAGTCTCTGACCCTCCCTGCTGCCTAATGGCCCCGGAAGGAGAGCAGTCATCTTACCCAGCAGCTCTGGCAGAGAGACAAGGGCACTGGGCTTTGCATCCCACTCTCCCACATATTACTGTGCCACCCAGGCCAGCCATCTCTCTGGGTCGCCCGGTCTGTAACTTGGGGATCCACCTGCTAGGCTTTTATGGAGATGAGAACAGATTTAGAGATGTGCCCCGAGGCCTGAGATTCCGTGTCAGCCTCCATTGTCCCCGCCAGGAGACCCAGTGCAGCCGGCCTCCCGGGAGCTGCAGCAGTGGGGGGATTCAGGCCATTCCTATATCGCTGGGGCCTTCTCCAGGATGGAACCAGGTTCAAGTCTCCAGGTCTCCACCCGGGCTGGAGTTGCTCTCTAAAATGATTTGTCAAGTGACAAGCAAAAATATATTACCAATTTAAGAGTGTGATTTGCCTGCAACTTTTTAATCCTCGGGCTGTTGTTGAATAGATTAAAGTGTCTGCTTTGATCCATGCATTTAGATGGAAACATAAATATAGCCATCACTTCCTCTCTCAGCCGCCAGGACGGTGTCACGATGCATCACGCTGGCTTCCGACCCAGCCAGGCTAATGCATGAGAAGGACCTTTTTGCCATTCAAATCCCTCTTGTTCTGCTCTGGCCCATGCCACCTAACCTGACCACGGCTCACGCTGGGCAACAGTCACTCGGGAAAGGGTGGAGCGGTGGACCCTAGTCGTTCAGTGCCACGAACCTCCCCCAGCTCGGCAGAGCCCTGCAAGAATAAATCTCTGGAGAAATAGATTTTGAAGAGGAATTTGGTACATAGATCTTCTGTCAGCGGAGCAGACTCCGGCTCAGCTGTTTTTCAGGCTCGCTGCTTATCCAGAAATACATCTATTTTTACATGGATCTCTAGCGAGATTTCCTCTTCCTTCTCAGGGTGGGATTTGGTGGAGGGAGCCAGAGGGCAGGGAGTGGCCGTAGCCTGGGGATGGGGGCGGTGCACAGCCCAGGGGCTGGCCCAGGGAGGCCACAGCTCAGGCAGAGAACAACAGTGCCTGTGCCGAGCCCTGGGCTCCTCAGGCCTTCCTCCCTCCCCAGGCATCCAGTCCTGGTCCTCTCCAAGTCTCTGTCACTGCACTGGCCCCTCGGGTGCCCCTCTGCCCACCAGCTTCATGATCCCCCAAGGCTAAAGCCCCCCACCATGTCCACGTGTTTTACAACCTGACCGCACAGGGACACACGTCGAGGGCCCCCACCGAACACCCACAGAGATGGGCTGCGCTCACCTGTGGATGCAGCTTTATTCTGGGCCTGCCTGTCGATGCCAGACGGCTTCCGGCGGCTCTGAGCGGCCCGGCAGACCAGCCGGCAAAATGGCTGGCGGGGTCTTGGGGCAGTGCGCTGTGGCAGGCAATTAGGCCTCAGACAAAGGCCTGTGAAATGTCAGAAGTAGCAGGGAGGCTGGACTCACAAGAACATTGGGCACGTGGAAGGCCATGTAGTTGACCACACACTGATGGAGCCAGAGCCCTGGAAACAGTGCTCTCCTGCTCCCAAAGGGCCTTTTGCAGGAGAGACATCTTTGTGCCTCCTCTTCCCAAACCTCCTTGAGTAAATTAACTCCTTTCCGCCAGGACCTTTTGTGCTGCAAAGCCCCGGGCCCCCCACGATAAGCAGGAGATAGCAAATAGGTGTGGGATAGGAAGAACCTGTGGCTACATCTGCTGCTCTGCCTGGTCCTGTCCCCTGTCCTCTGCCCCCCCCCCCCCCCCCCCCCGCAGACCCAGCATCCACCCCCGAAGGCTTCTGTTCTAAGAGGGCCATGGGCCCCTGCCCCGCCAGTCCTAGCAGGTACCAGGCCCTGGCCTCCCCTCTGTCCTGCGTGCAGACCCCCAGCACACAGTGGGGCCAGTGGGCCCCAGGTGAGCTCTGCCCTACCCACACGTGTTGATGGACCCACCTGTGGCCTCTCCTCCTGAAAGCTTCCAGTTCCATTCTCACCCTCATGAGCCCCTGCCACCTGGGGGACCTCGCTCCCGAATCATATTCCTCCCCTTCCTCCCAGCAGTACCAGTCTCCTCCCCTGCTCTGTTTCCAAGCACGCTGGCCTTTCCCATCCCTCCCCGCATACCGACACACAGCACCTGTGGGCCCTACTGAGCCTATTGTGTGTTCCCGCTCCCTCCCACCACGCTGCCCTGTCTCTCCTCAGCCTCCTCACTTGGAAACGCAGGTCCCCATCACCCGTGGCCATGCCATCACCCCCTGGTGGCTTCTGTCCCACTCCGGCACCAGACCTCTGTCCTTCCTGACCCTGCCCACAGGTGTTGCCTGGCCTCACAAATGGGACCTCTCCTAGCTCCCCTCCTTCCTTTCCAGTTGCCTGGTTGTGCTTGCTCTTTCACTCTCTCTAGCTCTTCTTCTCCTCCCACCTCTTCTTTGGTCAACCTCGGAGGTTCTAGCCCAATTTCCTTTCCGCCCTACCTCCCTTGTTCACAGTGATCCACACCCCACTCTCCATCCCCGCCCCAAGCCTTCAACCACTGCTTCCACGTGAATAGCTCACAGGTTAGTACGACCAGATCTGACTTTTCTGTTGAGGGTTCCCAACGACTCAGAAGTCAGTTTCGGGCTGGTGAGAATTCTGCCATCACCTGTTAGTCATCCTGCCCAAAACAAGTGCTTCATCTGCCCTCCACAACCAGCACCTCCTCCGAGAGTGACCGGTGAGTCACCATGTTTCTCTTGTTTCCGAGGCTGGATCCAAGATTAATCCTCCCCTCTCCTTAACCACACCCTGAAAGCCACACACATGCAACCAATCATCAAGTATCCGGTCATTGCCCTTGAAATGACTTGGCACCTGCCCAGCCTTTTGGTGCTCTTATCTCAAGTTCTTGCCCTCGTTTCCGCTCACCGGGACTGTTGTAGGAACCACATAATCTATCTGGTCCTGTATAGTAGGCAGAAGAATGCCTCTCCCCCAGAATATCCCTGCCCTAATCCCTGGAGCCTGGGAATATGTTGAACATGGGACTGCAGATGTTTAAAATTAAAGATATGGACCTTAAAATAGAGTATCTTGGATTACCCAGGTGACTCCCATCTAATCGAATGAGCCCTTAGAAGCAGAGAACTTTCTCTAGCTGAGGTCAGAGAGATGCAGAGAAAATCGTGGGAGAGGTGCAGCAGAAAGGGAGGTCAGAGAGCTTCCAAGAGCAAAAAAGGATTTCCTACACTGTCACCGGCCCTGAGATAGGGGCCTGTGTGCAAGAACTGGGGAGCAGCCCCTAGGAGAAAAGGGCAGCCCCAGTTTACAGCCAGCAATGGAACGGGGGTCTCGGTCCTACAACCACAAGGAATAGCATTCTGCCAACCACCTGAATGAGCCTGGAAGTGGATCCTTCCCACAGCCTCCCCAGAGGAGTCCAACCAGCCAACATCTTGATTTCAGTCTTGTATAAACCCAGAGCAGAGAAAATCGTCAAATCAACCTGCATTTCTGGCCTGCAGAACTGTAGGATAATAAATCTGTGTTCTTTTAAGCCACTAATTTTGTGGTTATCTGTTACAGTAGCGATGGAAACTAACACAGCCCACCATTGTCCACCTAGCAAATCACTGCTGTAAGATCATCCCTGCACCCCCACACCTTTCAGAACCCCCAACCAGACAGCACGTATGTCCCAAACCTTCAGCATGACATCTGAAAGAGCCTCCAACTTACCTTTATAGCTCGTATCCCACAGAAAGTCCCCCCCCCCCCACTTACAACACAGTGGCCACCTTCACGTCCTCCAAAAGTGCTCTGAGCATTCCCACCTCTGGGTCTTTACTCACACTATGCCCTCATCTGGAATTGTCTCTCCTGTTCCCTCCTTCTGCCCACCCGAACCTGAGCTCTCCCCCTCCACGAAGAATCCCTGAACCTCCAGCCTGAGAAGCCTCGCTGCCCTGCTCTCTCTGCCTCACCCACTGGGGGCTCAGTATATGCTGTCTCATGTTAGGTTCTGTCCCTCGTCGACAACCTTCCCAAGTGATGGCAAGACCCACATCTATCATTTCCCCTCTATCTCCCACTGTGTCCAGCACAGTTCAGGGTACACAGTAGGGGTCAACAGAAACCTGCTGAGTTACAGATGAAATGAAAGTGTCTCCAGGCACTGTCCTATCGAGCACTGGATCCCAGATGTGAGGAACAGAGGGAACGTCCAGCCTGGACCTGGCTGCCAGGGACCAGGAGACAGGGCATATGGTGAGGTGGTGAGAGGGCAAGAACAATTCCAAACCACACAGAGTCCTGAGATGGCCCAGAACCGGGGGGGCAGGCAGGGCGGGCCACTCTCAAGCCAGGCCAGAAATGATCATGTGTCAGGAGCAGGTGAGCCAAAAGGGCAGCTGGGCTCAGGATTCAGGGCAGATCTGCCGGGACCTGCAAACCAGTCATTACCTACCTACCTGGCAGTGTGATGGGACTGCATGGGCTGTCACCAAGTGCCAATCAGACATCCAGGAAGGCTCCGGAGAGGCTGAAAAGAGAGGAGAAAGAGAAAAGAGAAAAAAGATTCAGAGGGCAAGGAGAGGAAGGGCTGGAGAGGGAAGGGGGAGAGAAAACAGGGAAAGGATGGGAGGAGGAGAGAGACAAGTGGTAGGAGAGGCGGGCATTTGTCCCTCAGTGTCTCTTGGAGAAATACCACGATCCCCAGAATATCCGTAGCCCACTAGGGTTAAGGTGAGGTAAGGAGATGGAAACACCCAACCCTCCCTCCTCACCTTGGCCACCACAACTAAGAAATTATGTAGAGTAATTAATCAAAAGCTAATGAGAAATGTGTTTTCTCTCCCGGCCTAGCCCCACATCATATTCTTATTAGCTGAGGTTATTACAATAGTAATCATGCGTGCTCCAGGCGCAAATTGGGTTTTTTGCTCCACTGCCACCAATTTAGAAAACCATTAATGGCAAGATAAAGCCCCCATGGCTCACACCAGGCCAAGCCTGGGGAACCCACTGCCGGTTCCCTGCTCCCACTGTCCAGAGAGGGGCCTCCCCAGGGCGGCCCCAGGGATCCAGAGGTCTAACCCCTGGAAGGAGCCAAGCACTGGAGGGGAGATGGCAGGAGCACCTGGCCTGAGGCAGGGGGACACTGGATTTCACACACACGCACACCCTGCAGTGTAATCACTAGGGCAGAGATGGCCCTCCAGAAATGAAGCATAAAGCTGAGTTTGCCCCTGGGGTCCAAGTCCATCCCAGTTTTCTCTGGAGCCCTTTGCCCCTCAGAACCTATTCTCCAAAAAGGTTTGGCTATATCTGTGGTCCCCAGACACAGGCACACAGTCAGGTGCTGCCCCTTGATGAAGGTTCCCCTGGCAAAAAGGAGGGTAATATAGTTTTTCATAAAACTAAGTGGACTGAGTTTAATTCTGAAGTTGTCTTTCCTATTTCGTTTGTGGTTTCACATATATACGTGTGTGCGTGCAATACGCACAGGGTATCTATAAAACCTTGCTCGGCACTTACTCGGGACTCTTTCCATTGCGAGGGAGGGATTTAAAATGACATTGCAAAACTGGAGATGCACTGGCTCGTGTTAACTAAGAAGAGCAGGGGTAAAACCAGAAGGTCAGATGGCACTGTCGGGTCTCTCTTCATCTCTCTTTGCATTGCCCTTTTCTCCCTTACCAAATCTGAGCTTCCTCCCTGGGTTGAGGTCATAGGAGGAATGACCTCTGGGTTTGTGTTATCCTCGCATAGGATCTCAGAGGAAGAGATCTTCATGCTCCCCCTGCCCCGACATGTGAAATCCAGGTCCGGACTCTGTGACTGTCCCACTGTGGGCCAGATACGTATATATTCTAAGGCCAATCACTGTGGCCAGCGATGGCCAGGCCTGAGTCATGGGATTACTCCTGAGGACGAGTTAATAGTACTATCCTGTTGCCTCACAGAACAGGGGAATAGCCGATACCCTAAAGGAAGTAGGGATACAGTAACTGAAAAAGTTGGGCAAGGGGTGCTATGCAGACAGAGAAAACAGACATCTGCTACACCTGGTCCTCCACCCGCACTGCAGAAGTTTTTCTGACAGTCTCAGGAACTACAGAGTCAAATACTGAGCCACCAGAAAATGTCAAAAGACCACTTTGGCCCTGTCAATCACAGAAGAGAGTTCCATTACGTTAACCATAGTGGCAAGGTGCTAATGTAGGCTCTTAGCAACCTGACTCATAAAGAGACCACTTTAAGAATATCAGAAAGCCTATCTGTGACATAGGACATATTGGCAACTCCTCCGGCCCACTTCAGGTATTCTGCACTGAAAACCAAGGTGTAAGTCTAGAAAGTTCTCACAGCCACAGAGCTATGAGTGTAAAGTCAGCAGGCAGTGGGGGGCCTGGGCGGCTCAGTCGACTCTTGATTTCAGCTCAGGTCATGATCTCATGGGTTTGACAGATCAAGAGTTCAAGCCCCACGTCGGGTTCTATGCTGACAGCACAGAGCCTGCTTGGGATTCTCTCTCTGCCTCCTGCTGCACATGCATGCATGCTCTCACGCTCGCTTGCTCTTTCATAAAAAAACTTGTCTCTTAAAAGACAAGTCAGCAGGCAGCAATTTCTCTACAGAAGGAACTCTGCAGGGCCCAAAGATCTCATGGAAACCCAGTCAGCTCAGCTTAAACACACTTCCAGGATGTCTGGCTCCTAGGCAAAATGGTTTTCCCTGAGCCCCACACTCAGCATACCTATGGATTGTCCAGTTAGTTGATCAGAAGTATGATCACGACATACTCTGGTTTGTTTGGTTATTTTTATCATTTATTATTTAGCTCTTTGAACCTGTTGTCCCCAGAAGTCCCTCATAATAATAAACTGCCCTAAAACAGACCCAACTTGGAAGTAGAAACACTTTTTACTGGCTGTTTGGCTTTAAGCAAAATTCTTTGGCCTGTCTGATACCTAGTTTCTTCATCTGTAAAATGCACCTTCGGAAATGGTCCTTGAGTACCCAGACAGCCCCGAGACATTCTGGCACCTTTTGGTAAACTGTGTTGGGCACTTACTCAGTGTCAGGCAATGTGTGATGTGCTGAGCATGAAGACAGGACTTCATTCTGGGTGGGGAGAATGCTGGGAGAGGAGATACATGTCCTCCGTGTGTGATTCAAAGGAGAAGGACGCACACAACATGAGACAGGGATGACTCAAAGGCTATGGGCGTTTAAGAGGACGGGGTGGGAGGTCAGATCAGGTAGAGGAGAAGATGTCTACTCTGATCTGGAAGGACAGATGACATGCAGTGAGGAAGGCAGAGCATTTTCTGCAGAAGGGATGGTCCGAGCAGAGGTGTGGAAACAAGAATACCAAGAGTGGGTAGGCTCCCTCCTCTGGATCTGGTGAAGGCCCCGCTGGAAGGGTCCTCCCTTCTAGACCATCTGCTTCTTCTTCTACGGCAGCCCAACCCTCTCCACTGTGCAGTCATGGGTGACAGTGCCTAGACACTGCCAAGGGGTGGCAAGGGAGAGGGGTTACCTCGGGACCTGTCCCTGGAGAATCCGTGACACCCTCAGCAGGACCATCCATGGTCTGCCTCACCACCTGCACTTCCCCTTATCTGCCTCTCCAGCTTGGCCAAGGTTCAGTGCTGCTAATTAGCAGCAATCAGCTCAGCTCTCCCAGCCCCACCCCTGCCAGATGCCGAGGCTTCCTTTCCCTCCTGCAGGGAAGGCACAGCAGGTGGCAGAGGCAGGGGGCAGAAAGAAGGAAGGAGCAGCTCTGGGGGGATGACTGAGGCAGATAATAGGGAGGGAATGGAGGGGTTTGGGAACTAAACATTGAGTCATTAGGCTGGACAAGCTGAAGGTCTCCCTAGCTCCTCCTCCGACTGACCCTCCTTTGTAGTACAAAGCCCTTTCCCATAGTGTCTCATTAGTTTAGTCTCCAAACAACCCTGGGAGACAAGTATTATTTTTTGTAATATCTTTGTTCTTTGGTCCACTCTGAGGTCCCCAAGGGAAGGGATCATGTCAACCTCATCACTGCTGTGCATCCCAGTGCCCAGCATGGAATTGGCATCTAATAAATAATTGCTGGATGGAAGGATGGATGGGATAATGGGTGGACACACATACAGATGGATGAATGGATGATAAATCATCCCATTTTATGAATAAAGAAACTGAGGAACAGAAAGGGAAAACGTGACTTACCCAAGACCAATCTGACTGCTAGCAGCCAATCAGCACCAAGCCCCCAGTGCACTGGCCTCCTCAGCCAGCGCGCTTCCCAACACTCCAAAGTGCTCTCTCTTCATTGGTTTCTTGAACATACTCAGCCAAGAAAGGCCACCCTTCTGAAGCTCTGATTCCAATCCTTCCTCTCGCAGTTTGTCACAGGCCAAGCTACTGCCAACTCGGCTCCACAAAGAGCAGGATCCCCCAAAGCCCACTGACCATGGACTAGAGACAGGGAGCCTCTCTCTGGTCATGGTTCTGGAAAAACCTGACTGAAGCAACTAGTGGGGGAAAGGTAGACAGGGGCATCCAGAGCATGAGCCCCTGCAGAGGAACCGAGAACCCATGGTGTAAGGTGCACAGTGCTGGGCTGGGAGTCACAGAGACCATTAAAATCCCAGCTCCCATCCTTCCGCAAGCATCTGCTCCCCCACTGTGATGCCCTCCCTCCTCTCAATCTCAATGAACATGACTTCTAAGCTCTCCAAGCCTGTCTCCTGGGCAATACCTATCACACATATGACTCTGAAAGTTGAACCACTGATAAGGTGAAGTCCCACCCTGTCACAGTCCCCTGCCTCTACCTACACTCCCTGCCTCCTCTCCCCTCAGGAACCCCCAAGCCCCAGCGTCAACACACACTCCTCTCTAGCCCCTCCACACCCCAATCTAGAGGTCTTCTCACTGCGGCCTCATCTCTCCACCTCAGACCTCACCTGCTGTCCTAAGGATCTGCCACCTGCCTTCGCACTGGCTCCATCCCGACTTCTGCTCCAAGGTCAAATCAAGGCCCTTTATCCTTCAGCTCCCGTGCTTTGCTTCAGAGCCTACTTGCCTTCTAGTTCACTTCTTAGTCTCCAGGTAAAAGTTCTCCCCACAGGGAGTTCTGTCCCTTCCCAGGAGGCCACCCTCAGACTTCCCTCATAGACCCTGGGGAGGCCATTTGGTTCCCACGGTACCTGCTGACCCCTACACGCCTCTGGCTTCCTAAAACTCCCTGACCAGACAGGGGTCCTTCACCTCAGGTCCAGGAACCTTAAAAAGGTCCTCAGTACACTTTTGGGTCAGTAGGAACATATGCTCATTTTCTAGGAAAAGTGTCCTCAGCTAGAGAATTCCCTGACCCAGAAAACTCAAGATTCACTGCCTGGAAGTCCCATTTCCCCTTCTACCCTACGCATGACAGATAGCTCAGGGTCAGTGCTTTGTAACTCGGTCAGGCAGCCACCACCCTAGCCCCCTCCAAAACAGAGCCTTCTGGTGTGAGGCCTGCAAGGCTCCGGGGTCTCCATGATGAGGACAGGATATATACACGGTGGGTGCTACATGAGAGGTCAGTGGGTGCTTCATGACAGCCCATGGAACTAGAACCTTGGCAAAAGTAAGAATCCCATAGAATCTTGGAGTTAACATCTTAAGAGATTGTAAGAGGCCATTTGATGCAACCAGTCATTCAAAAAACTACTTCAGTAGCACCTTCGCCATACTCAACACTGGAGATGGACAGATGGACACAGCCCACTGAGATGATATATTTGTGCAATTCCCATTTGTTGGAAGAGGTGACTGGAGCCAGAGGGGTTCATGGCTCGTCTAAGACCAAACAGTTGGCAAGTAGAGGACAGAAACTAGGTAAGACCCAAGCACCCTGTCTTCTCGGGTTGGGTCCAGAGTTCATGACACATGCCCCTGTCCCGTAGCCCCAAATGTGGCTGCACAGGCCAGCCCCTGTCCCCCGCTCGAGAAGTGGCAAGTGGCTGGCAGGGCTCCTGAGTGTGGGCAGACACTGGAGTTACCAGGTCTCTGTTTTTCCGGAGGCACACAGAGGGTTCCTGGTGGAGGAGGGTGGGAGAGAAGCCGGGAAGCCACAGCCTGTGCATGCAAATGAGGCGGCTGCACAATTAATCATCATCAAACAGTTTCATTAAGAGATGGAGGTTTGTGGCTGTTTGTCTTGGGGAAAAAAAAATACTGAAACAGCAGGAAGGAGAAGGGAGAAGGGAGGCTTGGACTGTTTATGCCCAACTCAGAAACTAATGATTCTGCCCACTAGGGGAGGCCAAGGGTCTGGGGATGGTGAACAGATCTGCTAGGAGAGGAGGCTGATGGGCTCCCTGGAAGTAATCATATCCCTCCCGGACAGGGATGGTGCCCCTCCAGCTGTCAGCCCACCAAGAACCACACCAAGCACCTCCACTCAGGCCTCTTCCAGAAGCCAAAGTTTGGGGAAGGAAGGGGGCCACCTCCAGGCTGAGCTCAGGCACCATCCCAGGGCAGTAGAGTAAGGTGGTTACTGGGATTAGATTTCCAGTTTGGGAGCAGGGACTTCCCAGGGGAGAGAACAGATGCCCTATACACACCCTGGACTCAAAGCTCAAAGCCTCTTAAATGGTCTCAAAGCAGTTGTGGGACAGAAAGAAGCAGCCACTTGGAGAATCCGAACCTGGGGCCCTACTGATCCCTAAATCTCCACCTACCCCTTTCCCATGCCCCAACACCTCTTCTGTTACTCAAAAATGGAAAGAGAAAGGCAAGGGAATGGGGAGCTCCTTGTCAAGCCTTTTGGGAGCTAATGCCACAAGGCTGGAGCCTCCCTAGGCACCCAGCTGTGGAGCATGGCCCCGGTTGTCCTGGGCCAGGGAGGTCAACCCTCAGAAGAAATCTTACCAACTCCTCAAGATCTGGCTCTGTTTTCCAGCCACCTTCTTGTCCCTGTATTCAGCCTGTGTTCCATCCACATCAAGGCACTTTCCATTTCCCCAGCAGCCATGGCCTCTCATACTTCCATGCTGTTTCCTCTTTGCGAACTTTCCTCTTTGCTGCCTGCCTAGAGAACTCCTCTTTATCTATCAATGCCCACTTCAAATGTCCCCTCCTCTGTAAAGTCTTCCCTGACTCCCATACTCTACCAGATGAGGTATCTTCTTCCCTGTGCTCTACATAATTTGTGTTGTAATTATCTGTTCACCGGACAGGCCATGAAACAATAAGGTCCTTGAGGACAAAGACTACATCTTTCTTCACCTTTGTGGCACAAAGACCTCAGCTGCAGTTTAAAATTTGTCAATTGAATGAGTTTCATGAACTGGGAAAGATCACAGGTACCTCATCTACACACCGACTCAAGGCAAACGTCTAAATCATCCAGCTCAAGTTCATTTTCTTCCTGAGCTATCCCAAATCCCTGAGATTGGGAAGGGGTGAAGATGGGAGAAGTGCCCTTCACTCAGCATGCAGGGCTCCCAGGATCATGAGCCCAAGGATAAGCAACAGTTCCTGATCGGCAGATACCGTAGGCTGAAGGCCAGGCCACAGTAAAAGCCTAGTGTGGGGAACCAGAGCTCTCTTCCTAAGCTGAGTGATGCGTTGTGACAAGGAGTGTTGTGTGGGAATGCGCTGAGCCTGCAAGGGGTTGCATTGCCTCTACGTCCCTATGGCCACAGGGCCCATCGGAGTGCCCTCTACCTACGAGGAACTTTTCCTACAGCTCCAAAGCACTGCTGGTAACCAGGTGGGACCAAACGGCCACAGCTCTACCTGCCCACCCAGATTCGTTCCCCCTCTCTTCTGCTCACTCCCATCCCCTTTCCTCCAAACTTGTTGACTGTTTGTGACTTGAGTCTTCCCTGTGATGGCCAGAAGGGAGAGGATCCATTTTAAATTAACAAGGTTATTAGCAGTTAATTACCTGAGGTATCATTGTAATTGAAAAGAAAAAGAGAGAAAAGAGGTTCATAAACATTCCAGCTGCCCGTTCTCCCTCCTCACTGTCACTACGGCTGGGGTGAGGGGGACAACCACAATGTCCCCTATGCCAGGTGTACAGACCATTGACTTTTCTTGCTCACAGTATCCCTCCGTGCATTCCCACCTGTTTTCACTGGGATATCTGGCAGGGGAAACCAGACTCAAGGAGAGTAGACTGTCTACCTGACCTACACCTCACTGACGACTCTGAGAAACGCTCAGCCATAGCCATAAAGATGCAGAGAGATTTATTTTACATTGGGGGTGTTCAGGAAGGAGGCACAAACCTGATGCCTGGAGTCAATATTTTCAGTGATTTTTATCTCAGATTGTCCTCAGTGATTCTGCAATTAAGCACGGCTGGCATACATCGGCATTATCGATTTTTAGTCCCAAATTCACTGCCACCAGAGACACCACTATGTCAGGGATCAGCTCCTTTTCCTTCCTCCCCACCTCCACCAGCCCCTGCCAGGGCTAAAGGCTTCCCGGAGCAGTAGGGGCATAAAGAGGACACAGAAGGCAAAGCCTCCTCCCTCATGCTGACGTCAGCACCTACTCACTAGATCCTCAGGCGAAGACCCCATACCCTGCAGTTCTTATCAGAGAGACCATCTCCTGCAGAAAACTCACCAGAAGCCATCCCATCGCTCAGGCCTCATAGAAGGAGCCCCAGACCACAGACTCCATGAAGTCTCCGCCTATGGGAGACCCCCAATCTCACCAAATTGTTCCCAGTTTAGGGTAAACCAGTAGAAGGAGCCAACCTGTGAGCTAAAAATCCCTCTTGACCTCCAAAAGATCTCCCCCAGGCACAAGCAGCAAGCGCCAGTGGCTCTCCTCACTGGCCAGGGCATTGGCAGAGGCACCGTGGATTCTGATATGGAGAACGTGGTGTGGGCACTAACGGGATGGAGGGGTGAGCTCGAGCAAAAGATACCCTCCCAACTGCTTCAAGCCTCTGCTGCCCTGAGACAGCCTGGGACTCCTGACACACCCCAGGCCACCCTCCCTGTCCCCCTTCCCTTCCCTCAGCAAAGCTCCAGCTCCCCTGCCTTAGGCTAAGCCCTCTCCCCTCTGGACCCGACTTTCCCGAGCAGAATTCAGCCCCCTGAGTAGTAGCCAGAGTGGTCAAGAGCAGACCCCTGACCTCCCACCCAACCTTCTGGAGGCAACAACAAAGAGCAAGTGGGGAACAACAGAGCACACACAAAACCCATACATGATCACATATGTGTGCAAGTATAATTATATGAAGTATGATATACTTCACATATGATATGCACATATGCACGCAGAAAAGTGCATATATCATTAAATGTTTTAATTGAGCATTTACTATGTGACAGGTAAGTAACAGTATTAGCCACATTTTATGAAGAGAGAAACTGAGGTTCAGAGACCCTAACTAATATGTCCAAGATCATACAGCTATTATATGATGGAGAAGAATATGAACCTAGGCAGTCTGTCTGTCTCTAAACTGCCTAAATCCTAAACCTTCCAGTACATGTTTTTCAAAGATTCCACCAAAGTGGGAGTGGGGTGGGGAGGAGATGACTGGGGAGCCAAGACATACTAAAACATTCTTCTCCCCACCCTGTATGGGTAGGACAGCTGCTGCCCAACCCTGGACCAGAGTCACTCCTCCTCTCTTCTGCACCCCCAGGTGGGAGCAGGGCGTCCGAGTGCTTGGTGGGGTGAAGCCAGCCCACCAGCACAGACTCCCTCATCCAGTGCTCCCTGCCCTCTCTGCCCTTCCATCCATGCTCAGAGTAGAGGGACATAGCTAGGGCAGGGGAGGGAAAGGCCCCCACCCGTCTAGTTCACATTTCCCCACCTGCAGAGCTGCTCCCATCCCCCTTCCTGCTGAGTCTGCACTGTTCAAAGTCACCTTGCAAGTGTCTCCCATGCCCAGGAAGGCAGCCAGGGGAAGAGAAGCAGATGGGCAGCTGACATGGGCAGCATATCTACAGCTAGCATGAGGGAGGGGGTAGGGGAGGCTGACGCTAACCTGGAGCCTGGCGCCCGGGGCTATGGCCAGGGCTGAGGGAAGGGCCAGGGGTGAGCCCAGAACCTCAGACTGTCCCTGGAACTGGGTATATCTGGACCAGTCTGCGGGTCTGGTGGGCTGCGGATAGAGCACCTGACACCTGAAGAGGGGTGTGATCTGACACCTGCAGCCACTTGAGAGCCACAACGTTCCCAGGAACCAGAGCTTCATTCCAAAAGAAGCCTAACCAGTCATAACCCCTTTCCTTCCTTTCCTGGGAACCGAGAAAACAACTGAAACAACTAGCAGGGGGAAGGAAGGAAGCCAGAGACCACTGACCCACCTCTCCCCACCCTATGCATCCCCGCCCCCTGGGATTTGCCTCCTCTGGTTCTCTGCAGGGGTGCAGCAGGACCCAAGAGAGCTGCCCTCAGGTCTCTTCCTGCCACCTAATGACTGGGAAAAATCAGTTCACTTCTCTAAATGAAATGCATAAGACATAGTTGGCACTCAACAGATGTTAGTTTCCTCTCCCTTCCCCTTTCCGCCACTTCCCACTGGAGGGAAGCCCAGGTGTCTTGCAGAGGCTGGGGGCAAAGAACCTCTCTCCCTTCCTGGTGGCAGGGCCCAGAGAGTGGAGGGCAGCAGATCCCCTTCCACTATTCCCAGCTGGCAGTGGTGGGGAGGAGGGGCACTTTGGGAACTGATGAACTCTATTGGAAATCCTGAAGAACACTGGGCTGTTGATACTAGAGTGTTCTGGGATTTCATGAGCACTGGGGCCTTACAGGGATTCTATCAGAAAGATACTGGGGCATGATAAGAAAGCAATAGGAGTTGCTGGGGACATACTGGAAAGTTACTGGGAAACTCTGGGGTGTCCCAGGGAGCAAAGGCCATATGGGCATTCCTAGGCACACTGGGATTTCAGAGGGCATCATGCCAACTAAGGACCTTCGGAGATGACTAGGCATTCCCTGTGGGGCATGCATGGGTTCCACTAAGTGCTACAGTCTAGGCTGCCCTTCTCTTGAAAAGGAGCATGGGTGGGTAGGGATGCAGCCTGCCCCAGGGGAGCCGCAGCAGGACTACCCTGCCCTGGAAGAGGGAGTAAGCAACTCTTTGAGCAGCAACCACCAAATTGTGCTTTCCCGGTGTGGTGGCTGCCTCAGGGGAATGTGCAGCCTGGTTTGGAAAATCACCCCTAAAGAGGGGAGCAACTCCCTGCCTGGCATCAGTCCCCTCAAACTCAGGCCCCAGGCCCTACATCTACCCCCAAGGTGAAGGGACATCTGGGGCACAGGGAAGGCAGGACTGAGGCAGTAAGACTCGGTGGGGCTAAGTAGGCACCTTGTCAACAACAAAGGCTCCCAGCATATAATTGGTTCCCACTCTCAGGAAGAGAAATCTGGGGACACACAGGCTGGACCTTTGACTTATGAAAACCTCAGTTTCTTAGCCCTGGATGGCAATAGCTGTTAGGAAATCTGGACTCCTTGGGGAAAAAAATAAAGGCTTGGATAACCTACTCCCCTGTTCCCCATCTCCTACCCGCTTTTCTGAGTCCTCCCCATCCTTCAAAGACCAGCTCCCCATCCTAGTCCTCCCCAGAAGCTTTCCCCATGTCCAGCAGACCCTGCTCCTTTGATTGGCAATAGCTCTTCAGCAGGCCTTGACCTCTGCCTTGATCTGTGGTCTTCTCTGGACATGGAAGGCCTTCTCCCTAAGGCCCATGGTGATGGGGGCAGAGCAGCGGGCCACATCAGCCACCTCACCTTAGGCCTGGCCCCAGCTCCCCCTGCTCCTGCTAAGGGCTCAGGGCCTGGCAGGAGGCCACTGTGCTCTAGCTAGCAGGTAGGTTTTGTTAAGGAGAATGCGTCAGCTGTCGCCCTACTTCAGCGGATGGGGCCCAGGATGGCCCGTGCCCTGAAAAGCACCAGTGGCACTGTTGGGACAGAGGAGCTCAGACACTTCTGCCCCCAGCCTAGAACAACAAAGTCAACCGGAGCCAAAGCAGCTGCTAAGCGTGCCCGATCTGGAGGAAGCTTGCACGCAGGCTGGACGTGGAGAAGGCAGGTCACTGAGCCCAGGGCCCCGACTTGGTCCCTGTGTGCCCCCCAGAGTCAGGAAAACAAACCCAGAGTAAGCACAAGCCCCCAGGCAACCTCATGCACCTGACTGCCCCTCACTCTCAGGACTGTAGTGATGCTCCATGGGTCCCTTCACTGGACCTCAGGAATCTGCATGGCTGAACCAGGATAAGCCTCCTCACCCTTGCCCCCGGCCCAGATCGGAGGCAGCGGCTGGTCCAGGCCAGCAGAAAGCAGCAGAGAAACTTTGCACTGCACCAGTCCTTCAGGGTGGCCAGCCTGCCTCCCCACCGCCCCACCCCACCCCACCCCGGCCCTTCCTCATGCTCAGCCAGCTCCCGCCTGGCCACGGGGCGGTGAGGAGGAGCAGGAAAGGGACTGAGCACCAGCGCGGCCAGCCCCGGGGCCGGCCGCCCACTCCTCCACCGCTGGCAGCACTGAGCCCCATCATCAGGCACTAATTAAATCCCCCTAATGAGGAAATAAGGACGCAGGAGCCGGCTCCGCCGCGGCCTCCCCGGCCCACCGCCCTCGCCTCTCCATCGGACTTATCGCTCGTCACAGGATGTTTACAATAATTTTTAATTTGTGCAATTATTAATCACTTTTCTATCTGCCTCATTTGCATAATAATTAGTCATCTCACTGTTTGGCATGCCTGTGAATGACAGTGTTTTAAATTGAATTAAGATTTTAATATTCTATTTTCCTGCTTTCTTCCCCCCTCACACGCTAATCAAAGTCAGATTTGGCAGCCAGAGGGAGGGTGGGGAGGAGGCTGGCAGGCACTGGACTTGGCCTGCTCCTCGCTCCTGAGAACTGAGCTGGGAGGAGGGGCAGGTCTGGAGAGGGCAACAGCAACCCACCGGCACCCCAAACCTGGTGCCCAAGGGGTTAACTCAGCCTTGCCTAATGGAGGGAGGCAATGAGTGAGGAGTGGGCAGCGGGCAGTGGGGAGGGCAGGCGTCAGACTGTCTCAGTGGCGCCAGAGAGCAAGAAAAGCACTTTCATTTTCTGTCCAAACAGGCTGCTTTTTGCAAGGGAAGTTGGAAAGCACATTACAGGCCAGTAATTGATCCCTGGTTACTAGTCTAAGTTAACTTTGATGGCTCAAGGTCCCCCAGGTAGAGAAGCAGCTGGAACAGTCCAAAACCCATTGCCATTCTTTGGACGGACTGAGAAAACAAATCTCTGCAGTTGAGTTGGGCTCCCCTCCCCCCTCTAGAGCCACCAGCTCTCCACACACCAGCAGACCCTCTGCCCAGGCTGGGCACTTCACAGAAGCATGCAAGAGAGGGCGGGGTTCCGGCTGACCAGGGGCAACAGGAGGGGGCACACTGGCCTCTGTCAGGGGCAGGGGTGGGTTCATCTCTCTTACCCTCAAGCCCCCCTCTGACCACCCCAGGAATCCTGCTCCAGCCCCACCTCCTCACCACTAGGCTTGCCTTTCGTGTTGCCATGGTAATCCCTGTGGCTACCCTGGATACCCATTGCGGCTCCAGAATTCTCTGCTTAGGCAGAGCAGCTCTACCCACAGCCTGCTTAGAACACCTCCCCTTTTACCATCACTGAGGCCAAAGGTTGAGGAGCTAGGTTATGATCACCAACACATGGTCTGCAAAGTCAGATGCTACTTTTCCCTTAAGGTGAGTAGGGAGAGGAGATGGGACACGGGAGCTGGTGTGAGCCAGTACAGGACATCACAGGCTGGGGACCGGGGGATCAGACTCCAGCCACCAAGGCTTTCCCCAGGCCAGAGTAAAGGAAGGACCTCAGCCTACAGAGATCCGTTCCTCCCACAAGCAACAAGGTCTCCCAACTGTGCACTTAGGAGTCAAGGGAGGGAAGTCCTCCCGGCGGGGCGGATTGGATGGGGGGGTGGGGACAGGGGGGGACAGGGAGACAGAAATGGAGTCTTGCTGCCAGAGTTAAAAACTAGATGAGGAGAGAGGGCTAGAAGTTTCCAGGAGAGCCCTTCTCCTTCATAGGACTCCATGGCTGGTCTGCATTCTCCATCTACAAGTCAGGCAGGGAAGATTCTAGGTATTCCTACAGTCCCCTCTGACACAGGATGTCCCTGGGCTGACCCCATGAGCCCTCTTGCTGATTCACCTAGGCAGGTGCCAGCCTCGGGAGCTGGTAGTGCCGCAAACCCACTTGCCCAGTCATCGTCTGAAGGGGCAGGACAAAAACTGCCGGGATTCAGGAGAGGCACGGTCCAATCCAGGAATTACAGGGAGCTTTTGAGAAACCAGGCCCGCAGGGGCTTGGGCTTTGTCCCCAGCTCCACTAGAAGGAACACATAGCCTTCTTATTAGTTTGTAAATCAGGCCTAGATGAGCCCAGACTTCACTGTCTCCTACCTCATCAGCAGGGGATGCACCCTTTACCACAACCAGCTTCACCCACCACACCCAGCCTCTGCTCCCCAGCCTTTCCTTCCCGCAACCCCTCAGTGGCAAAGGGAGCTCTCCAGGCTCAGAGACCTGTACACGGACCTGGTGCCACAGTTGCCTCTGCTGGCTGCCTTCACCTTCCACACCTCCCCTAGGGATGAGAGGAAGGCCAGCAGACCCTCAGAACCATGCTCACCGTGAATTCCAGCTTACCGGGGACAGTCCTGGTTTACAAGTTTTGTCTCGGCATACCTATTAATAGTACATGTGTGCTCATACACACAAACACACCATTTACTCTCAGAAGTGTCCTAGTTTGGACAAGAAAATAAATGGCTTCTCTAATCACAGGCCAGTACAGGGTCCCAGAGAGCCTGGGGAGAAAGTGGAGATGCTCTGAGCATAGAGACAAGCAACATTCTCTCAGTCCCCAAGCAGAGGTGAAGCTACGCCCTTTCAGTCAGCACCAAGAGCGAAAGTCAGAGCCCCTGTCCTGGGCCAGAGCACCAGCATGTCAACAGTCTAGCCTGGGGACAGAAGGGATGCAGGACTTTCCCAAGGCGGGGAGACACCTGACAAAAGGAAGAGTAAAAAGGAAGACAGAAGAGCCAGCTCAGCAAAAAGGTAGAAGCCTGAGGGGAGTAAGATGCTATCTTTACATGTGTCCAGCAAATGGCAACAGGGAGCAGCGTGCCTCGGCCCGTCCACGTTGCAGCGGGACAGCCCCATCCAGCTGGCTGCCTCGTACTGCTCTGGCATGTGTCCTCTTGCCCTTCCGAAAGGCCCACATAGATTGCAAAGCCTCTCTCCTTTACCCGCTTTCCCCAAGATGACTCCTTAGCCTGAATTGCAAAATCAATATAGACATTTCACAAGCTCCCATCCCCAACCTAAGAGATGAGGAAGAGAAATCGGAGCAGTCAGCCCCAGGGTAGCAGGACTCTTGGATCCCTTCCTTTTGTGCTGTTACCTGATTGATGCAAGGCTCTTAGGGATCCCCCTTCTCTCCACCTATCTGAGTTGGGATTCCTAAGTTCAGAAGTATAGAGACCACTGTGTTTCTTTGTAGGATGGGAATGGGGTTACAGATATTGGGGAATTTCTATGTCCTATCATCCAGCGAAGTTAATGTAAATTAGCTGCAAAGTAATATACAAATGCATACAATCTACATCAGGAACCAGTAGTTATGCATTCTGGGGACTCAGCAGCAACAGTCCCCACTCCATTTCTCATTATGCTTTTGATTTGCATTTCCCTGATCATTAGTGATATTGAGCATTTTTTTATGTGTCTGCTGGCCATCTGCATGCCTTCCTTGGAAAAAAGGCTATTCGGATCTTCTGCCCACTACTTCATTGGGGTTTTTTTTCCTATTGAGTTGTATGAGTCCTTTATATATTTTGAATATTAACCCTTTCTCAGATATAAGGTTTGCAAAGGTAGGTGGCCTTTTCACCTTGTTGATGGTTTCCTTTGCTGGACAGATGCTATTTAGTTTGATGTAGTCCCACTTGTTTATTTTTGCTTTTGTTGCCTTTGCTTTTGGAGGTAGATCAAAAAATCATCACCAAGACCTAAGTCAAGGAGCTTACTCCCCGTGTTTTCTCCAGATTTATGGTTTTAGGTCTCACATTCAAGTCTTTAATCCCTTTTGAGTTAAATTTTGTGAATGGTATAAGGTAGTAGTCTAGTTTCATTCTTTTGTATGTGGCTGTCCAATTTTCCCAACACTAGTTATTGAACAAACCGTCTTTTCCTCATTGTATATTCTTACCCCCTTTATCATAAATCAATTCGCCATATATATGTGGGTTTATTTCTGGGCTCTCTATTCTGTTCCATTGACCTATGAGTCTCTTTTTTATGTCAATACCATACTGTTTTGATTACTATAGCTTTGTGATACAGTTTGAAATCAGGGAATGTGAGATTTTCTCTCTCAGTATTGCTTTGGCTATTTGGAGTCTTTTGTGTTTCCATACAAATTTCATGAGTTTGTTCTGTTTCTGTGAAAAATGCCATTGGAATTTTGATAGGGATTGCACTGAATCTTTAGATTGGGGTAGGATGAACATTATGACAATATTAATTCTTCTAACATGAGCACTATAGATCTTTCCATTTATTGGTATCCTCTTCACTTTCTTTCATCAATGTCTTACAGTTTTCACTGTACAGGTCTTTCACCTCCTTGGTTAAACTTCTTCCTAGGTGCTTTATTCTCTCTGATGCAATTATAAATAGGATTATTTTCTTAACATCTCTTTCTGCTAGCTTGTTGTTAGTGTATAGAAATCCAACAGATTTTTATAAATTGATTTTTGTATCCTGTGACTTTACTGAATTTATCTACTAGTTCTAACACTGTTTTGGTAGAGTCTTTAGGGTTTTACAAAATCATGTCATCCTCAAATAGTGACAGTTTTACTTCTTCCTTACCAATTTGGAAACCCTTTTATTTATTTTTCTTCTCTAACTGCTCTGGCTAAGACTTCCAATACTAGTTTAATAAAAATGGTGAGACTGGACCTCCTTGTCTTGTACCTCATCTTAGAGGAAAAGCTTTCAGCTTTTCATCATTGCATATGGTGTTGGCTGTGGACTTGTCATGTGTGGCCTTATTATGTCAAGGTACATGGCATTTATCTATACCCATTTTGTTGAGTTTTTAATCATGAATCGAGGTTGAATTTTGTCAAATGCTTTTTCTGTTTCTATTAAGATGATCATATGACTTTTATCCTTCATTTTGTTACTGTGTACCATGTTGATTTGTAGATGTCAAACCATCTTGCAATGATGGGATAAATCCCACTTGGACACTGTGTGTAATTTTTTTAATGTATTGTTGAATTCAGTTTGGTAGTATTTTGTTGAGGATTTTTTTTTTTCATCTATGTTCACCAGAGATAATGGCCTGTAAGTTTCTTTTCTTGGTGTGCCCTTGTCAGTTTTTGGTATCAGAGCAATGCTAGCCTCATAAAATGAGTTTGGAGGTGCTCCCTCCTCCTCAATTCATATTTTCTATTTCTTCATGATTTACTCTTGGAATTTTGTATGTTTCTACAACTTATCCACTTCTTCTAGGTTGTCCAGTTTGTTGATGTTCAATTGTTCACAGTAGGCTCTTATGATGCTTTGTATTTGTGGTATCAGTTGCAATGTCTCCTCTTTCATTTCTAATTTTATTTATTTGAGCCCTCTTTTTTTTTTTCTTGGTGAGCCTAGCTAAAAGTTTATCAATTTTGTTTCCTTTCAAAGAACCAACTCTTAGTTTCACTGATCTTTTGTATGATCTTTTTAGTCTCTATTTCATTTATTTCCACCCTGATCTGTTATTTCCTTCCTTCTACTAACTTTGGGCTTCATTTGTTCTTTCTCTAGTTCCTTAAAGTGTAAAGTTAGATTGTTTGAGATTTTTGTTTCTTGAGGTAGGCATGTATCACTATGAATTTTCCTCTTAGAACTGCTTTTGCTGCATCCCATAAATTTTGGTATGTTGTATTTTTCCATTTTCATTTGACTCAAGGTAAGTTTTTATTTTTCCTTTGACTTCTTTGTTGACCCACTGGTTCAGTAGCATATTGTTTAATCTCCCCATATTTGTATTCTTGTTTTCTTTTCTCCAGTTTCCTCTTGTAATTAATTTCTAGTTTCATACCATAGTGGTTAGAAAAGATCCTTGATATTATTTCAGTCTTCTTAAATTTATTAAGACTTGTTTTGTGGCCTAACATATGATTTATCCTGGAGAATGTTCCATGTGCCCTTGAGAAAAATGTGTATTCTGCTGCTTTTGGATGGGATGTTCTGTATACATAACTATTAAATCCATCTGGTCTAATGTGTCATTTAAGGCCTTATTGATTTTTTTTTAATGTTTATTCATTTTTTGAGAGAGAGACAGAGAGACAGAGAGACAGAGAGAAAGAGTGTGAGTGAGAGAGGCACAGAGAGGGAGGGAGACGCAGAATCCGAAGCAGGCTCCAGGCTCTGAGCTGTCAGCACAGAGCCTGACGCAGGACTCGAACTCATGAACCATGAGGTCATGACCTGGCCGAAGTCAGATGCTCAACCGAGCCACCCAGGCACCCCTCCTTATTGATTTTCTGTCTGGATGATCTATCCATTGGTGTAAATGGGGTATTAAAGGACCCCACTATTATTGTATTGCCATCTATTTCTCCCTTTGGGTCTCTTAATATTTGTTTATTGATTTAGGTGATCCTATGTTGAGTGTATAAATATTTACAAATATTACATAAATAGGAAGCACTTAATTCAGCCATTCTGCCCATAGCAAGGAAGCCAGGGAAAACTCCATAAAGGAAACACTTGATCTGGGATGAGTAAGGTTCTGCTATGGGGAGAAAAAAAACAGAAAAGCAGAAGCAGCTTGGAAAAACACAGAGATTGGAACCAGTGGTGTTTGATCAGGCAAGTGAGAAGTCCAGAAATTCCAGGGAAAGGGTTGATAGGTCAGGTCACAAAGGACTTTGACAGAATGCTGAGCAGACTCAACACATGTTGTAGATAAAGGCTTCCTCCTCAATTTGCCTCCTACATGACCCTGGAGGCATTCCTATCCTCAGTCTCTCCATCAATACTGGGATAATCATGCTTCCCTTACCCTGTTCCCATGAAAGCTACAAACTCCCTGTCACTGGTACTGGGTTGGTTGGCAGAGCCACTCCATGAATATCTGACAGGAGGTCCATGTACTAATTAAGCATTCATCTAATGCTGCATACATGACAATCAATTATTAGCTCTGCTAATTAGAAACCTCCACTAAGAAGTTTTGGGGAGCAACCGGAAGGCAATGAACCAATTTTGGCCTACTCTTACCCAGAGTAACCACAAGACTTATTCATTCAGTCATTGAGACAAATAGCATAGACTTTAGAAGCTCTGTGGTCTGTAGCCTCAGCTTCCTTGTCTACAAAATGGAAACATTAGCATCAAATTTATTGAGTTTTTATGAAATTAATGTATAGAGGAGAGTGCCTGGCCCATAGCAGCACTAAATAAAGGACAGCTATTAGTTCTAAGGTATAATTCCCTAGTCTAGGAGCTTGGGATTTGAAAATGAGCAGAAGGCCTAAGAAAATAAGAATATGAATAAAAATAAGAAAATGACTAAGAGTCCTGGCCAGAGGACCTCATGATCCACAAAACAGCATGACGAATGTTGACTACAAAATGCCATGAAAACTCAGAAAAAAGGCTGACTTGGTAAGCTGACCCTGCACTTACAGCAGCAGCACAAGTTTGCATTGTGAGTCCCTAAGCAGAACCGGGCAAGACAAGGCCCTTCTAGCCCCTGCCATATCCCCTAGAGGTCTCCCAGCACCTCAAGTGGTTGTTTGAGTTTGTCTTTGTCAAAAGTTTCTCTAAACTCCACAGTGAAAGACTTTCTAATTTGTAACTCAGAAGTTAAGTCCTCTCCAGCATGAGACCATGTTGGCTGAACCTTAGGAGAAGGAATGGGCCCAGATAAGCCCCATTCCAGCCTCCTCCTCTCCTGCACCAAGAAAAACCAGGACAAGGTCCACCATCCCATTACCTTACATGATGAGAAAGTGTCAAAGAGCAAGACAGTGGGATTTCTAGGGGCTGGAGTTAACTATAGTGGCCCAAAATGCCAACTGCACAAGTAGGCAAAGGGGGTAACGTGGCTCCATCTCCTCTCACAACACGTGTAAAGGAGCAGTGGGAACTTCTGACGATGGTTTTCTCAGTGGGAATCAATGGTGGGATGTGATCACCATGGAAGCTAATTCAACCTTAAATACATTGATTACAATATAATATCTAGATGCAGAGAAGTAACAGTCCTATGATCAGTCCTCTGATCAGAATACCCTGCGCCTTAGGACCCAAGCCAGGTGCTGTACTTTAAAAGGGGCAGCAAACAAGAGTGACTTCAGAGAAGATAGTATGGGACTCAAAGTCACAGTTGAAGAAACTAGACAAAAGTAAGATGGGCCCAGCAGCTTTCCTACAATGTCAACATAACTGTGATATTACTTCCCGATCATAAAGGAGATGCCACAGTTAAAGGGGAAAATGTCTTACTGTCAGCTACTCAAACACAATAAATTCCAGAGATTCCTCCCTCAGTCCCTGCTTTAGGTTCATGTGATATTCCCCAACCCACACAGCACCTGCAGGATGGCACGTTCAAGAATAGTTTCTCTAGTCTATTCAGTCTGTCCCTGGGCTTCATTTATGACTCTAGGACCCACCTTGAGGCCACCCTCAAAGGTTCACAGTGAACATGCCTCCAGACCATCTGCACTGACCACCTCAGTCCTTCCCTATGGTCCTTCATCCTTTTCCTCCCGCCCCTCCTCTTGTGTCAGCCTCTGGCTGAATTGTCATGCTTCGTTCTGTTGCTGGATTGGGGATGGAGGGGAGGGAAGAGGCCCTATGTGAAGTGTACAGACACAAGTAGACCCTATGTATAAAGATTAATTTCCTACTACCTTTTATGCAAAAATTGTCTGCTTCCTTTCTGATGTAAGTTTCAGTACAAAACTCTCCTTATTACCTTAAACTTATGACTCTAGGAAGAGAAGGAAAAACTTATTTCAACACATTTAAAATGCTGTCAGGTAGAACAGGGGTTACCAATCTGTTTTTGTAAGCCCCAAGATGGAAAATTCAGGCAAATGGTGAAGCCACAGGGTTAACATAACTGCTAGAGTTGTCCAAGAATGGGCTACATATGTCCCCGGAAGTGGTGACAGGGGAGAAAGTGTTCAAACACGGGTAGGAGTGGCACTTCCTGAAATGTGACTTGCCAGGGGACTCCAGCAGTAGAGTGGATGGGAGAATTAGGTCTCTTTAAGACCCTAACTTTGGTTCTAGGATTCATATCATTAGCAGTGTATTTCCATAGGACCAAAGGTTGGGATAGCAGTTGAACTAGTAAACTGATGGAAAATACTTTTAAATTAATTGGTGTGGGGAAAGTGTCATGAATAGAAGTTCTTTATGTTATCCTCCACCTCTGACATTCCTGTTTTATGATTCCAGGTTCTGAAAGAGTGTCAGCTACTGGCAAATCCATACAGCTGACAAGATGCAGGTCAACCTTCTGTCTCAGGACAACTGGTGAGTATGTATATATGTGCGTGTGTGTGTGTGTGTGTGTGTGTGTGTGTGTGTGCGTGTGTGTGTGCGCGCATAGCAGACATAAGGGCAGGAAACCACAGACGTTTTCTGAAGGACACATGCACATGCACACACACATCTCCCACACAGTGGAGATCCAGAAGTGGACTTGAGAAATGGTAGCAGAGATAAGATCCAACGATCTTGAGACCTGACCAATTCCATAATCGCCCCCTCCCCTAGCTGCTGGTCCCAGGAGTCTGTTGTTAGGGAAATAGCCACTTCCACCTCCCCTCCCAAAGCCAGTAGGGTGGCTTTCATATTCAGTGAGGAGGACCCTGGCAACCTAAGACACCAAACCTCAGAACCAATGCCAATCTGCCAAAGTATGGGCACTCACTCAGGAGCTGGGGACAGACGGCAGGGCTAAGCAAGGATCTACTCCAATCACAACCCCGAAAGCCAGAAGGCCACAGTGTCCACCTTCGGCCATATCTGTGAGCTCTCTGACTGTGGCTGAGTGTCCTCTGGTCACCCCCTACCCAGCATCCCCCTTCTCACTCCCTTACCTGTCCCCAAAGCTCCTGTTCTCTGTACAGAGTTGGCAGGCAGAAGACACAGGACACTTCCTGTCCTGGGTACTGCTCTCACCCAGGGCGGCTTATACCTTAATGGCTCAAGGGCAGACCTCCCCACAGAGTTCTTTTTACCTGCTCCCCACTACAGCTGTAGCCTGCCAACATCAACCATCGGTAAAATGGCTCTTTGGCAGGTCCTTTCTCTATCCTGCAGATCACCACACACCCTACCCTGCTTTCTCCACTTCACATTGGCCAGTCCAAAATGGTTCTTTCCTCACCTGCCGAAAAGCTGCTTCTAAAAGGGCAGCAACCCCTTCTCTCCCAATCTCCCACGCTTTAACCAAAAATGCTGAGTCTAAGTGCAGCCCGTGCAGAGGGCCACCCTGCCTCTCTCTCCCTGAAAGAGTGTCAGCTGCTGGCAAATCCCTGCGGAGGGGCTTCTACAGGTCCTGTGGGGTACATCCTTATGGCTTCGAAGCAAGCAAGGGAACAAACCCCTGACTCAGGTCTAAACCTCTTATGCTCCTGGAGACTACTCTTTCCTCTGCCTCTTAGGAAACATAGACACAGCAACTGTACCAAGCCCTAGGGTAGGGCACCCCCCTATCCAGAGTTCGGCCCATCAATCAGTGAGCCCACCAGTAACCAATGTCATCATAAGCCACCTCTCCTGCAACCACCACTACTTTCAAGGCCAAAAAAAGGAAAAGAAAAAAAGACCTGAAATGCTCATTTAAAATAACTGCTGTTGAAATGTCATATGCCCTTACATGCAAAGAAAGCACTGCACATGCTTTCTCACACACACACACACACACACACACACACACACACACACACCCATCCTGCCCAGTTCTTACTGCTGGGGCCTCAAATAAACTCAGTTTGGGTCCTATCTGAACACCATGGCCACCAGCAACATCCCAGCTCTGCCCTCAGGGGGGTGGGGTAGGGGTAACGGGTAAGGGAAGGCTGCCATGAGGTAAATGGGGAAAACTCACTGGAATAGGTCTATCACTACTCCTACCCCTGCTCTAGATACCCCCTCTCCTGGGAACAGAAGACCCGGCCCACTTGACCACCCTTCCTCAAATAGCACCACCCTCAACCGCACCCAAGCAAGACAGGCTGGCTCTCCAAACCCAGCCAGGGGACAGCCATCCTAGTGTTCAGGTAAGGTGGGGAGTGAGATGAGAGTGGACCCAACAAGGACATGTGCCGCTGATACGGCAGAAACGCTCTTGGAAATATTTTAGTGTTCACATTTTAAGACAAGGTATTACTTATGAAGCGCCTCCTACATGCCAGGCACCATGCTGGATACTTTATCTCAGATCTTCTCCAATAACCCAGGAAGCGAGTTTACAAATAGGTAAATTGTGGCTCAGCGAAGTAAGGGAACTTGCTGGAAAGTAGCACATGCCTCGTCTTTGATGACCTCTCACTGTAAGAGACCCATCCCCCAATGACTTCCACAATTAAGATAGATGGAGAGGTAAGAAGGACCCTACTCTGGGAAAGCAGCAGCAGGGGGGTTGCTTTGCAGGAGTCAGAAGAAGCCCAGGAGGAAATAGCCCCAGGAGATATTAAATACCGCCTGGAGCCCCTTCCCAAGGCTCCACTCCAGACGCAACCCCCAAGCTACTCCAACCAGCACAGCAAGCCTCAGTGGCTCCCCTTCAGTACAACCTATGGAGAATGTTATAAGCCCGGGAGGATACAGCCTGTGACTTACCATGGGGAGAAACCCTCCCATTCAGGTGAGACTTAGCTTCATGGCGAAAAGGGTAACAGGATAGATGAGTGGCACTCAGTATAAATCCACCTACCTCACCCTTTCCCCGGGGCACTCCTATCTCCCAGGCTGATCCCAGGGGTGGGAACCACCAGCGCAGGAGAATACAGTAAGCAGTAAAGACCCCAGCCCTGTCTCTTCAAGAGCCCTTCAGGCAATATTTGACTACAAGGCCAGCTAGGAGCACTCTGGGAGGAGACCACACCAACCACCCCATCCTAGCCTACCTTCCTCCCTATTTAGGCTAGACCAGTGGACAGCTCTGTAGTCCAGGTTTTCAAAGCTCTGGTGACCCAAAAAGGGGTGGGAGAATACTCTGGATTCCACACCAAGGATTCTTTAGTTCTGGTCTTGGGGAGACAACCCTAAAGGTCAGATTGGAGGAAGAGGCAATGCTCTTACATTGGGTCTATTATTCCCCTTATGAAAGGTTTGCTTAAATAGAATGAGCCGTGCAGGAGCCAAGGCTGGGGTCCAGGTCCTACTGTCAAGATCTTCCCTCTCAAGACTTTCCCACACAGAGGAGGGACTCTGCACACTTTCTTGCTCCCTTCAGGTGACGACTATATGACCACTACTCATCAGATTTCCTTGCAGAGCCCTCTTCTTGGTCAGTCCACGTTCCCAGTTCATATTCAGGGCAGAAAAATAGGACCAATAGTGCGTCCAGGCCACATGGAGTACACCAGCCAATACCAGAGTGACTTCCAAGCCTCAGGGTGGAATCAAGTCCTCAAAACTGACCCAGACAAAAGAAGCCAGGGGATCAAGTGAGTAACCAGAACTGTTGGCAAGCTGCAGGGTTGCTGTGGGGGAAGGGGCCAGAGGAGGGCTCTATTGCCCAAGAGAAAGGTACTGATGGTCCCCAACTTATGATGGTTTCATTTACAATTTTTTGACTTTCTGACGGTGCAAAAGCGATGCACATTCAGTAGAAACCGTACTTCAAATTTTGCATCTGGATCTTTCCCCACACTGGTGTGACACAGTATGATCCTCTCTGGTGACGCTGAGGGGTGGCAGCGGCCCTCAGCTCCCAATCAGCCCCGCGATCACGAGGGTTCCCTGACAACATTTCTGCACCCATGCAGTCATTCTGGTTTTCACTTTCAGTACAGTATTCAATACGTGACATGAGCACTTTCTTATAAAATAGGCTTTGTTGCCCAACTATGGGCTAACGTAAGGGTTCTGAGCACATTTAAGGTAGGCTAGGCTAAGCTATGATGTTCAGTATTTCAGATGCATTAAATGCATTTTCCATTTAAGATATTTCCAACTTACGACAGGTTTATGTAGATGTATCCCCATTATAAGTCAAGCAAGATCTGTAATAATTTAGAACTCAGTCTTCTGTCCAATTCAGAGACATGGCTATAGAAGGCAACAAAGCAAAGGAGTAATTGTTTTAGAATCCTGGATCTTCAACTAGTTCAGATTTATTTCGTCCTCACCTAAGTTTTGGGCAAGGACAAACTGCCTGCTGTTCATAACTGGGGGTAAGTCTCCTCCCCCGTGCATCTCTGAGAGACAGGAGCTAAAACTGCAAGCCAGGAGGTAGAGCAGCCAGGCTTATCTGGTACTCATGAAATTACAGAGATTCGGGCATTCCCCTTGCCCATCCTTGTCCTGGCTTCTCCCCTATTACAGCTTGCTTCCCTTGGGGGCCCAGCATGGCCCTCTACTTCCCTCTGACTCATCCCTGAAAGGTTAGAAGGCCCAGCTCCAACGCAGAGCCAGGCATATGCGCACAGTGCCACACAAATGTTACAGAAATGTCCTATTCCACAGTGGTAGAGGAAAGGATAACCTTCACTGGGAAGTGAACAGGGATGCGAGCCTAGCAAGTAAGAAAGCTCTTTTCCCCCTTCCCTAACAAACATACCTCCAAGCTCACTTCCCAAGACCACATTCTCTAAGCCAAGCCTCTAGCTGCCTAGCAGGGCGTTCTAGAATGCTTTCCATCACCCTATCCTTTGGCTGCAGGTGTCGCATCATCTCTGCTGGGTCTTAGCATGATAACTAGGGAGTATGAAAAAGAAACAGAGATAAAATTAATTAAAATTTTATTTTCGGAGGAGAAATAAATGTGTATTTGAAATTACCTGAAAACACTCTGTACAGTTTAGGCAGACACACATAGGAAAAGCAAAAAAAAAAACCACGTAGATGGCCCGGTGCCCCTCTATTTGGCATGCCGGGATTGGTTCCCAGGTATAGGTCCTGACCTCTAGAAATGTGTTTACCCCTTGCAGCAAATACACCCAGACTGTGCAGAAAGACAATGCCCCTGGCTGGCAGTCCACTATGCATCAGCATCCGAAACCGAGATGGGTGAAGCAGGAGATGACCATCCTGGGTAGGAAGAGCACTGTCAAGTTTGACGGAGGCACAGTGACCAGGGTAAAGTGCCCAAGCTCTCTGTCTAGAGGTAATCAGCATGAGGGTCCTAACTACTCCCTCAACCCAAGGAGGGGAATGGGGGTAGACAGGGAACAAAGGAAAACGTTTACCCGACCAGGACACCCCAACCCCACTTGTCTTGAGAAATCCAGAAATTTTACTTTCCTGAATCTGCAGCCACTTATGGACTCTGATATTTGTCCCTGACCACAGAGGTGAGGTACGTATGCACTTAGCATATGCTGGACACGTGGTAAGTACTTAACAAAAGATAGCAATTAAAATCATCATTATTATTATTTCCCCAGACATGCATTCCTCTCTTCCCAGATGTCTTATCTACCTCCTCCCAAATCCCTGGTAAAAAGAGTCAAGGGTAAGTGCCCCTCTAGCACACTCAGGGTCTTCAAAGCCAAGTTACAAACTGAAACTACCAGCAAGCAATTCTTCCAGGACTGTAGAACTCAGCCCCAAGTATGCTACGGAGACCTTCACCACAGAGGCTATGACAAGCCCCTGGTAAGAACTGCTGTGGGCAGAGGACAGACCTCTGGACTACCCCTTCACCTGTCACCTTGCTATCAGGGTGAGGGTGGGTGGGGGGAGAACTGTAGGGAGTGGAGTCTGATGTTTAAACCCTGGATCTTTCCCAACCTAGAGCAATTCTGAGCAAGTTAACCTCTCTGTACAAATGTTTTCTCCTCTGCCAAAAGGAAAAGAAAACAAACCTTGATTACTAGGCACTAGACACTGCATTTCTATCCGTGACTCCTTCTGAGCATAACATGCAGGGAGGGTAAGGTACACTCCTTTTTCAGCTGACTGCTCTCTGTCCCCTCAAGAGTGTGGGTTCGCAGGCACCACCTCAGGATCAAACTACCACCAGGACCTCCTACATGCCCTTGTTTTCTGAAAGATTGAACCTCTGTAAGCTCAAGGTCAACAGCAGCAAATGGGAGCCAAACAAAATTTCTCTACTGAGCAAAGGAAAACATTCAGGTACAAAGGAAATTTGTCTTCCCAGATACAATAATGTTTGCATACGGCCAAAAAAAAAAAAAAAAAATAGCCAGCGTCGTGGGGCAGACATAATTCAGCTCCAGCCTGGCCCCATAATCTCTCTGCCTATTTTTACAGACCAGTCCAGCTGCCTGAAAGCCGGCTCCAGAAGTACTTTTGACAAGAGGACTCAAAATCCCAAAAAAATAATAATAATCGGGAGAAAGAAATCGCCCAAATAACCTATGCAAAAATGCACAGTTGGGCACCCATATCGAACCTTAAAACTGAGGTCCCACCATAACTACCTCATAGCACAGACTCAGTTTTCCCACTGGGATTTCCCAGTCACACCCTGACCCTAATACAACTCTTTGAAACTAACTGAGCAAGGGTGAGTAACCTTTTTAGAAAGGAAGGATGCACTGTGAGTCTTAGAAGGTCAGTGTGTTCCAGGACTCCTGAGGGAAAAAGAGGTCAGACTATTTCCCCCTAACTAATGAATGAATGGCAAAGCATCAAAACTTTTCTTGTCAGTGCCATCAATTAATGACATTCTATTTGAGCTACAGCGTCTGCTCACTGCTGCTTTTTTTCCCTTTACATTCTCTGAGATTATAATTCACATACCATAAAATTTACCCTTTTAAAGTGTATAATCCAGTGGGTTTGAGTATTGCTCACTGCCGCTTAAGTCTAAACTTCAGAGTGGAGAAAGTGGCACGGGAAAGGAAGGAGAACATGAGGGTCTGGATTGATTAAAACAAACAAACAAAATCTTCCACGTAGAGAAAGTATCCAAAGCCTAAGGGAGAATCTCATCAAAGTCTAAACAGCAGGTCTCTCTCTTAAAAATACTTACCATATTGAAAACAGGATTACGTTTCTGGTTTTAAAAGAGGGATAAGACATGGAATAGGCAACTGAATTTAGCCACCTATATATCCTTGAGAGATGCTAAAACACGGATAAGACCCAGAGGCCTCCTTTCCCCAGTCAGGAAAAGGCATATCACACTGCCCTCTAGTAGTCAGCCTAGGGAATGACAGCCAGCCACCTGCTGAACAGACTTGGAGGTCTCTGCCCTGGAGGATGTGCTGTGCTCACATACACTAAGGCAGAAAAATCGGAGGGAGAAGAAATTCGTAAATTTTCACCAGTGCCTACCAAACACAGAGCTCACCTACAGTAAAATCTATCTACTTCCCCTCCACCTAAGTCTCTGCTTGAAAACAGATAGATTCCTTTGTTAAGGAAAAAACAATGTGGTTTAAGGTTTCTAAAACATCTGAGCCTGTTTTAGTCCATTCAAAACAAAATGCTGTAACAAAAATACCCTATACTGGGGAGCTTAAACAACATGCATTTATTTCTCACAGTTCTGGAGGCCTGGGGGTCCAAGATCAAGACATTAGCAGATTGATTTGGTATCTGATGAGGTTCTTCCTGGTTCAGAAGCTAGCTTCTCGCTGTGTCCTCACATGGCAGAAAGAAAACAAGGGAGCTCTCTGGGGCTTCTTTTACAAGGGCACTAATCTCATTCGTGAGGCTCCACCCTCAGGACCTTATCACCTCTTAAAATTCCTACTTCCTAGTATCATCACACTGGGGCTAGGATTTCAACATGGGAATGTGGGGGGCGGGAGGATACAACATTCAGTCCACAACAGCCTCCTAAAGCAAGGTGTTCCTAAGAAAGTGTGGGGCCCCATTAAAATGAAGTTAAAACCTGGGCCCATACGGAAATAAAACCCAGCTGTGTATAAGAGTTGTGACAAACGGCTAGGAGTTGAATGTACTCACTGCCACTTCTGGCCAAGGAAAGGGGATGGCTCACAAAACAGCTTACAAAAGCATAAACTCTGAAGTAGTAAGTTAGAATAGGATCTGGGGCCTATATTCACTGAGGACTTTTTGTAAAATAAGCTTTCTATTTTGGAAAAAATTTAAACTTCTAGCAAACTGTAAAGATAATGTAGAGTTTCGTTTTGTTACTCTTCACCCCAATTTCTCGACTGTTAAACCTCTTACGTGACTACAGTACATTTGTCAAGACTGAGAGATGAACATTGCACGCCTTTGTAGGAACTAAACTCTGGACTCTATTCAGATTTCACCAGTTTCACCGCTAACGTTCTAACCTTGGGCCTTTTCACAAAATGTTTACATCAAGGAGCCAAAGGACCAGCAAGGCAGAGCGCAACTCAGTAGACTCTGGGTTCAAGTCCCAACTATGCATCATGCTAACTGTAGAACTTGTTTTCTGAGCTTGTTTCCTATTTAACATACCTCCACCTCTCTGCCTACACATCTCTCTGACAGCCACTGGCTACAGCTGGGGAACAGACCTCTCCAACTTGGCAATGATTCCAGCTCAGGCTCTCCAGTTAAGAGAAGGGATGGAGTCCCTTTGGGATTTTTAGATTTCAACACTGCTTCAAAATCCACATATGTATCAAATGGCTAGAGGACGGACAGCCTTTCTTTTGGGGCCTGAGATGTGCACACTAGAGCTGTCCAACAAAATCCATTCTCCCCTTCTTCCTGGGTGTGCACTGCATTTCTGGGGCTCTCTTGCATTAAAGAGCACCATGTAAGTAAGTTCTAGCCGTCAGAATAGGAGTCGAAGCCTGTGCCGCTTCTAGAGCTGCCCTGTTGCATCTCCCAAGCGATCTGCCTGGCTCTGCTCAACTCACTAAAATGACAATACCCAAAGCAAGCTTGGAGGCTGTGTTTGCATCAGCATCAGCTTGGTCCCTAAATGGCCCCCAAACAGAGAATGCTCCTCCCACTACGCCAATCTCAAACTACCCTGCACATTACATGAGTGAGGAAGGAGAAAAAACTTCAGCCCTTCGGTGGCTGTCATGGCAGTTTAGCCTAACACAGTGCAAAATGTCAATTCTGGTAGAGCAAGACCTTGCTTCTGGATCTGTGCTCAGGGCCTCAGGGGCACAGGACTGAGGTGACCACCTGTCAGAGCCTAGGACACACGATCACATTCATCCACGTAAGGCCTCGCTTTTGTTTCCCTTTCCCTCCCATCCACCGCCATCCCGGTCCCATTCTGTTCCCTCCTACAGACTATTCCAGGGTGTTAAGGTGTATAGATCCTCCTTAGAAAAAATGCTGCTTAGTGTGTTTTAATTTACTTAGCTGGTTTTTGCTGTAAATCGAATCCTCCTTTATTTTCCTCACCTGGAGTCTGTCATGTCACAGCAGTTCCTAACTGCTTGCATCTGACTGCTTTTATATTCTCTCCTATGCACATACCACATTTTACTTATCAATTCCCTCAGGGACAGACATCTAAGTTGCTTCTAGCTTCTTGCTACCCAAACTATACACAGATAAACATCCTTTTATGTAACTCCTTGTGGATCTATCTGCAAGTTTCACTGAAGGATACAGCCAAAAGTAGAGCTGCTTTGATGTAGAGTATATACATACTTAATGCATTAGTTACCTATTGCTGTATAACAAATTACCTCAAAACTTAACAGCTTAAAACAATAACACCCACAGAATGAGAGAACACGTTGGTAAATCATGTATCTGATAAGAGACTTGCAACCAGAATATATCAAGAACTCTACATTAGAGTGTGTGTGTGTGTGTGTGTGTGTGTGCGCGCCCATGTGCGTGTGCATGCACATATGTAAGTGTGACACACAACCGAACTGAAAAATGGGCAAAGGATTTGAATGAACATTTCTCCAAAGAAGATATATACAAATGTTACACAACATTAGGCATTAGGAAAATGCAGATCAAAACCACAGTGAGATACCGCTTCACACCCACCAACATGGCTAGAATCACGGCAGATAGTTGATAGGTGTTGTCAAAGATGTGGAGAAACTGGAAGTGTCATACACTGCTTTGGAAGTTTGGCAGTTCCTCAAAAAGTTAAACATGGACTTTATGACCTAGCAAACCTACTCCAAGAGAAATGAAAGTGTATGTCCATACAAAAACTTGTACATAAATATTCACAACAGCACCATTCGTAACAGACAGAAAGTAGAAATGACTCAAATGTCTATCAGCTAATGCATGAATAAAATGTGCTATCCATACAAGGGAATATTATTCAGCCATAAAAAGGAATGAAGGACTGAGATGTACTACAACACAGATGAAACTTAAAAACAACACGCTCAGTGGAAAGAGCTAGACACAAAAGGCCACATGTTGTAGGACAGTCCCATTCACATACTACACGAAATGTCTCTAACAGGCAGATCCAAAGAGACAGAGAGTGGATCAGTAGTTGTCAGGGGATGGGAGAGCTGGGGACACGTGAGCAGCGACCGCTAATGGATTCAAAGTTCTTATATCCAGAGTGATCAAAATGTTTTAAAAACTGTGGTGATAGGTACACAACTCTGTGATATCTAAAAACCACTGAAGCGTACCTCATGGGAAATGAGTTAAGTGTATACTATGTGTGTTATAACTCAATAAAGCTTTTTAAAAAGTGAACACCTACTACCTCACTGTTTCTTTGGGTCAAAAATTCGGAGGTAGGTGATTCTAGCTCAGGATCTTTCATGAGGCCGTGGTCACATGTCGATCAAGGCCACATTCATCTAAAGGTCTGAATGGAGCTAGAATATCCACTTCCAAGGTTGCTCACAGGGATGGGTAACTTGGTGCCATCTATTGGTGAGAGGTCTTAGTTCCTTTCCACATGGACCTCTCCAGAGGGCTGCCTGCGTGTCCTCATGACATAGCAGTTGGCTTCTTCCACAGCAAGGGATCCAAGAAAGTACAAGGCAGAGGTTTCAATGTCTTTTATGACCTAGCCTCAGAAGTAACACATTTCCGGTACATCCTACTGGTTACACAGGACAGCCCTATTCATTATGGGAGGGGACTACAAAGGGCTTGAATACCAGGGGTCAAGGATCATCGGGGGCAATCTTGGAAGCTGGCTATCAACACCTGATGATTAGGAAGACAATAATAATAATAGCTAACAATTTTGTGACACATACTATGTGCCAAGCACTGTTCTAAGCTCACAATAAACCTACAAAGTAGGTATTATTATCTCCATTTCACAAAAAAGTTAAGTGGCTTACCAAGGTCACACTATTAGTAAAAGACACAGCTGGGATTCAAACTCAGGCAGTATAGCTCCAGAACCACACTCTTAAAAACTATGTAATACTGCATGTCAGGTATTATTTCATTCCAGTGAAGTGTTGCCCATTTGTCTCCGGAATGGATGTACCAGTTGAAACTCCTCATGAGTTTTCATTCCCCATGAGAGCTCAGTCTCCTATTTTTGCCAAACCAATAGATATAAAGTAGAAACACATTAACACTTTAATTTGCGTTTCTCTAATTACCAATGGGGTAATATACTTATTAGTCATTCTGGTTTTCCCTTTAGATTTTACCTATTTATATTCTTTGCCCATTTTTATCTTGTGTTTTATTTCTCTTCCTGATTTGCAGAAGTACTTTCTATATTCAGTCTTTTATATATGCAATCCCTTGTCAGTTTTAAACATTGCAAATATTTTTTCCTAATCTGTACACATCTTTAACTTTGACTATGAGATGCTTTGTTGACCAGAAATCTTTAGTTACGAAGTAGTCAAAGGTATCAAATCTCATGGATAGTGCTTTGGGGATCTCATTTAAGAAATCTATCCTCACCCCAAAGTCGCAAAGACAGTCTCTGATTTTTCCTACTGGTTTTAACATTTTACCTTTCATTTAGGTCTTTCATCACTTTGGGATGTCTTTGTCTTATATGGTGTGAGGTAGGGATCCAATTTTATTGTTGTCCATATATAAGTCAATTTTCTAAACGCCATTATCTGTTTCTTCTCCACTAATTTGTGACACTACCTTTGACATACACCATGCCTCCAAACAGCTACTTTTATTCCTAAGTCTAGTTTAGCACTAATTCATATTTTCTAAGAGGAAGGAAATATCACTGCCAAAGTTTTTACTCCCACTGCTTTCTAGATTAATGAAAAATCCAACCATCACCCTCCAAGATCCATGGAGGTTCAACATTAGCTTGTGTTCTTCCCAAAAACAGAATACCCAGTTAAGAGCATGATTGTGAAAAAATAAATGTATGTTTATTAAAAAAGAAAAACCCTAACCAAGAACAAACTCTGGGACACTGAAAATGCAATGCTTCCTCTGAAGGCCAGCAATCACCAGTGTTGGAACACCTGAAAAGTACAGGTGCCTCAGTCCAAACATCAGGTCTCAAAATATTCTTCTGTAGTCAAAACTGGCATTCAGGTTGCTGGTCTGTGTGGACCCTGATTACTAGCATAGACAGCTGTTACAGCTGGATGTCTGGCTGCCCTATGTCCACTACCACAACCCACAGCCGCCCCACAGCCTCAGAAAAGTTACATATCCTCAACACTCCACTTGTAGGCAAGTTCCTCCACCGCCTTCTTGCTGGCAAGCCTGGCAAAGCGCTTCTGTTCAAATCCATTGGATCTGCAATCAAGAGACACTGATCAGCCAGAATCCTGAACTGGACATTCATTTTTGAAAAAAGAGAAGAGTTCACAACCTAATAGATAAGGAGGAAAGTAAGGCAGTCATGTGAAAATATGTAAGGCATATGCAATAGAATCAAAAAGCCAAAATACATCATTCATCCTTTTATTAGTTCTTATTCAGACCCTTCTGCCACTCTTTTGACAACTGTTTCAAACATTTACTACTCTACAGGCCCAACTCCCTCTCAGCTGATGTCTACATCTTATAATTTATCCATTCGTTACACAACATTTAGTGAATTCTTATTACAGGCACCTCTCTAATTGCACTTCACTTTATGACACTTCACAGAATGTATTTTTTACCAACTGAAGATATGTGGCAACCATGCATCAATTAAGTCTATTGGTGCCACTTTCCAACAGCATTTGCTCACTTCGTGCCTCTGGGTCACATTTTGGTAACTCTTGCAATATTTCACATTTTTTCATTATTTGTTATGGTGATCTTTAATCAGTGATCTTTAACGAAACTATTGTCAACTGTTTTGGGGTGCCACGAATGCATCCATGTAAGACAGCAAACTCAGTTGATAAATGTTGTGTGTGTTCTGACTGCTCCACTGACCGGCCACTCCCCCATCTCTCTCCCTCTCCTCCAGCCTATTCTCTGAGACACAGCAATATTGAAATTAAGCCAATTAATGACCCTACATTGGCCTGTAAGGGTTCAAGTAAAAGAAAGAATCACACGTCTCGCTTTAAGTCAAAAGCTAGAAAAAAGACTAAGTTCAGTGAAGAAGGCAAGTTGCAAGCCAAGATGGGCTAAAAGCTACGCCTCTTGCGCCAGTCAGTCAACTTGTAAATGCAAAGGAAAAGTTACTGAAGAAAATTAAAAGTGCTACTCCAACAAACACAAATGATAAGGAAGCAAAACAGCCTTACTGCTGATATGGAGGAAGTCTGAGTGGTCTCGATAGGGGATCAAACCAGCTATAACATTCCTTTGAGGCAAAGCTTAATCCAGAGCAAGGCCCTGAGTCTCTTCAATTCTGTGAAGACTAAGAGAGGTGGGGAAGCTGCAGAAGAAAAGTCTGAAGCTGGCAGAGGTTGGTTCGTGAGATTTAAGCAAAGAAGTTGTCTCCATAACATAAAAGTTTGAGTGAAACAGCAAGTGCCAGTGTAAAGCTGCAGCAAGTTATCTAACAGATCTAGCTACCTAAGACAGTCAGTGAAGGTGGTTACACTAAACAGATTTTCAATATAGATGAAATGGCCCCCTACTGGAAGAAGATGCCACGTGGGACTTTCATAGCTACAGAGGGGAAGTCAATGCCTGGATTCAAAGCTTCAGAGGACAGGCCGACTCTCTTGCTAAAGGGCTAATGCAGCTGGGGACTTTAAATTGAACTTCTTAAAAGAGCTTGTATTCACTGTCTACACCTCCTCACTTTTCATTCACTCCTTAACACATTGGAACCTAGCTTTTGTCTCACCATGGCACAGTTAGCTCTCTTTCAGGCCGCCAGTGACCTTCCCTATTGTCAAATCCAGTGATTTCTCCTTCTGCCCAAGTCAGCCACCAGGTCCTGACACCTCATCCCTGAACACTTCCCTACAGTTCAGAACTCCACCTCCTTTACCCTGACCTACTGCAATAGCCTTTTACCTTGTCTCTCCACTTCCAGATGTGTGCCTTTCAAATGCTTCACATTACTGCCTTAGTGATTCATCTATCTAATACACAAAGCTGCTGTTATTCCTTCAAGGGCCCTCCTTTGCCTTTAGGGTGAAGGCCACACCCATCACAAATGCTTCTAAAGCCTACTGTGACCAGGCCCCTGCTTACCTTTCCAATCTATCACATACACTCCAGGTCAAACCTCATGCTCTCCAACAGTAGCAAACTGCTTACGACTGCCCCCCCATAACACTATGATGTCCCATACCCTTATGACTTCGCACTTCAACCTCCTTCCTCTTCTCATGTTGGCTGGCGACTGATATCCCTTAAGACAAAGCTCATGTATATTCTAGAAAGCTTCCCCTAACCGCACTCTCCCAACGCTGAATTTACTCTACCTTTGTGCTCCCAAGCACCCTGAAAATCCTCTATAGTAATACTAGCAAGTAGTATTGAAATTATTTACTTGTCTTTCTGCTCTAGATGGAAAGTAAGTTCCTAAGCTTAGGGACTATCACTACCTGTGAGAGCCCAGCAGCTGGTACACAGCTGCCTCAAGTAATCACATCTTTGCTAAGTGTTACTGAACTGATGGAGAGAACAGGCTTCCTTCCCTCTTTCCTAACACCCTCCCTAAGGGATGAGTAGGATGAATAGCAGAGTGTTTTAGGAAGGGAAGCTTACTACAAACAGCTCCATCTCTAACCTCAAAAGCATGCAGGGTATTCTAGAGCACCAAGGAAACCACTGTTTTTTGCCCTGGGGAATAAGTACTTAAGAGAACCAACACTAATATGATCATACAGACAAAGGACATATGAATAACAAACCAAACCCCACAGAATCAAAAAACAAACCACAAGAGAATGCACAGTAGAAAAGCCTTGGACTATAGAATCAGGAGCCCATGATTCTTAATTTTTTTTTAATGTTTTTATTTATTTTTGAGAGAGAGAGAGACAGTGCGAGCGGGGGGGGGGGGGGGGGGGGGGGGCAGAGAGAGGGGAAGACACAGTATCTGAAGTAGGCTCCAGGCTCTGAGCTGTCAGCACACAGCCCGATGCAGGGCTCTAACTCACGAACGGTGAGATCATGACCCGAGCTGAAGTCGGACACTTCACCGACTGAGCCATCCAGGCGCCCAGGAGCCCAGGATTCTAATTCCAGCTTTTTCAGGTGAGCTAAATAACTCGAGGTAAGTAGTTAGATTTATCTGGGCCTTGCTTGTCTTTTAAATAATAACGGGATTAGATTAATTGACCTTATGAGTTTTTCCAACTACAGATATGTTCTAGAAATGTTCACTTGCAATGGGCCAAAACCAGACAAACTAAAAGAGGTGACGAAAGAGTGAATAATGAGAAAGAAAACAAAGATGAGAAAGGGAACTAAAAGGAAAGATGTAAGAAAAAATGCTAAGTGGAAGAAAACTCCTGGGAGAGCTGGAGACAAATCAGATATCAAGAAAATACTAGGTCAGGGAGAGTCCTGAGTGTGGGTCCAAAAAAAAATTTTTTTTAAATAGGAAAAAAAAAAAAAGGATGGCCTCAGTGTAGCAGGGAAAATCTCTAGGGTTGTGGCTATAAAAAGATCCACTTCTGGCTATAAGACAAATCAGCATTCTGAAAAATGTCCTGCTACCAAAGAGCCTATATCCAGTGAACTGCAAACCAAAGTAGTAAGCTAGCCTGAAACCACAGCCACCCTGAGGATACCCAGTATCAGGAACTAGAGCCTCAGATTTTGATGGCATCTTGGGGGACAGAAGACAATGCCTCAGGTCCATAGGAGGTGGGGCAATGGATTTCAGTCACAGCAGAGGAACTTGAGCAGACTACTCTATTCTCAGACAGCGATTATAAAATCTGGACAAAATATGAAAGTGCAAGTATCTAAAATTCTTTGAAGGCATGGGAAAGTGACCAAAAGCAGGCAGAACCTGGATGAGTCCATTTGTAAAAAGATCTGTGAGCTTTTTGCCAGAGGGCACTTCCCGGTCTGCACAGCTCATGGAGGCAGAAAGTCACAGGCTTATTAGCTTGAGGTATCAGTGCAAAGAAGGCAGAGCAGCTAGAAAATCAGGAAGGAAACTCTGAAGGGGAGGAAGCTACAAAACAGATGAACCCTGCAATGTACACACAAACAGCACCTAAATCCTTGGCTAACTGCTAAACTGTGCTTGCACAGGGGAACCACACTGGGCCCAGTGAAAAAGCAGCAGCTAGAAATTGAAAGAACTGAGCAGAAATTGTAGCTGCTGCCCACTGCAAAGGAGACAGCTTTCGGAGCTCAAATGCACCCACTTAACAGTCTACTGGAAATAAACATCAACATACTTCAGAGGAATATAACAGAATTCCAAGTTCTGACAATGTATCACTTACAGTATCCAATATATGTGAAAAAAAAAATGACCAGATATGTCAAGGAATAGTAAAATGTAATCAAACTCAAGAAAAGGCTATTAATAGAAACCAATCCTGAGGTGACCTAAATGTTACAATGAGCAAACAGGACTTCAAAGCACCAATTATAAATATTCTCAAGGAAGAGGGAAATGTCTCATAATGAATGAGCAGATAGAAAATCTCAGCAGAGAAATACAAACTATCAAACAGAAATTCTAGAGTTGAAAAATACAATAAACTAGCTGAAACAAAAAATTCACTGTGTGGGCTTAATAGATTGGAGATGGCAGAAAGTCAATGAAGTGGAAAACAGATCAACAGAAACTATCTGACCTTAAGAACAGACAGAAAAAATGATGCTAGAAAAATGAACAGAACTTTAGGGCTCTGCGGAATAATATTAAGTGGTGGAAAATAACGTAACTGGAGAAGAAGAAACAGTAGTTCAGAAAAAATAACTGATGAAAAAATAGCCAAATACTTCCCAATGGTGAATAACATGAATTTAAAGATCCAGAGAGCATAACAAACCCAAAGCAGGATAAATACAAAGAAAACCACACTGAGGTACATGATAAACTGGCTAAAAACCTAAAACAAGAAGAAAAATCTGCCAGAGAAAAATATATTACAATGTGGGGCAGGGAGTAACAATAAAATAAATGAGGACTAAGGATTTACTTCTAATTAGAAACAGTGGAGGCCATGTTTCCGATTCTGTGTCTCCCTCTCTCTCTGCCCCTCCCCCGTTCATGCTCTGTCTCTCTCTGTCCCAAAAATAAATAAAAGACGTTGGAAAAAAAAAAAATTAAAAAAAAAAAAAAAGAAACAGTGGAGGCCAGAAAATGATGAAACTTTCTTAAAGCGTTGACAAAACTGTCACAGAATTCTGATACTATCAATCCAGAGTTCTATGTGTTGGTTCACAACCTTGTGAGCTTCCTGGGGGAAGTCTGAAATTGGCCCCAGTACGTGGAGGGCAAGGAGAGAAAAAAAAAAAAAAGAGGCAGGCCACTCCACATTGATAGGGGGCAAGTTTAATAGGCAAGGGAACTTACATATGAAGCCTCTCTTGGGCAGCCACCTGGCGAATCTCAAAAACTTATACAGAGGCCTTAACTGGATTCAGCCACATATTTGGCCCAGGTGGTCTCAATAACACCTTACTCTTTCAAGGCTACAACCTTGAAAAGGGTAGGCAGGACACACATTCCAAGGATAAGAGAGCAGGTAAGAGGCCTCTGACTGCCCTGGGTCCAGCTTCTGGGTCAACAAGTGGTAATGTCATCTTGATGACCTCCTCCAATAATACGTCAGTAAAACTATCCTTGAGAAATGAAGGTGAGAAAAATGTCTTTAATTTAATAGAATTGTGCCAATGTCAATCTCCTTATTTTGGTAATGTACTATGGTTATGTTAGGTTATCGTTGGGGGAAGCTGGGTAAAGGGTACGCTGTAACACACTGTACTAATTTTTCAAGTTCTTATCTAAAATTATTTCAAAACTAAAGTTTTTAAAAATTAAAGGTGAAATAAAGACATCTTCACATCAACAAAAACAGAGAATTTGTCACCAATAATCCTACACTAAAGGAATATTAAAAGTTGTTTAAAGAAAAAAAAAAAAAAGAGCACCAGAAATGGTAAATACATGAGTTAAATATTAAATATTAACACTTATATATTTTGTTGTTTTTCCAGGTTTCTTTTTAAATAACTGTAAATAAAAAATTAGAACACTGGAGGGGTGCCTGGGTGGCTCAGTCGGTTAAGCATCTAACTTGGGCTCAAATTATCATCTTATGGTTTGTGAGTTCAAGCCCCACATCAGACTCTGCACTGACAATGCACAGCCTGCTTGGGATTCGCTCTCTCCTTCTCTACCCACCCGCACCCATGCTTTCTCTATCTCTCAAAATAAATAAACTTTTTAAAAAAATTAGAACACTATATTGTGGGGTCTATACCATTTATGTAATATATATGACAACAATAGCACATAGAACAGAGGGTAAGTGGAACCTCAGCGTTACATACAAGGTTTGTGTATTTTATGTGAAACAGTACAGTTATAAACTCCCAGTAGGCTGTAATGAGTTAAAGATACATACTGTAATCCTTAGAGCAAACACTAAAAAAGAAAACTGCAGAGAGGTTTAGCTAAACAGATAACAGAGCAATTAAAATTCAATACTAAATGTACACACCTAAAATCCAAAACACTGACAATACCAAAGGCTGGCAAGGGTATGGAGCAACAGGAATCCTCATTCTCTGGTGTAACAAAAAATGGTATAGCCACATTAGAAAACAACTGGCAGTTTCTTATCAAGTTCAACATAGTCTCACCATATATTCCAGCAATCACTGGGTATCTACCCAAATGAACTGAAAACTATGTCCACATAAAAATCTATACACAAATGTTTACTGTGGCTTTATTCAGAGTTGCTAAAAACTGAAGATGTCCTTCAACTGGGGAATAAACAAACTGATACAGCCACATAATGGGATATTCATGCAAGAACACGGATAAACCTTACATGCATTTTGCTAAGTGCAAGAAGTCACTCAAAAGGCTCCATATTGTATGATTCCGTTCCTGTGACACTCTGAAAAAGGCAAAACATAGGAACAGAAAGCAGAGCACTCATCACAAGGGTTTGGTGGACAAAGTGTAACTGACTAAAACAGGACTTACAGGGGAAATTTTTGGATGATGTAGCTGTTCCATACAGTAGTAGGGTGGTGAATAAATGACTCCATGCATTTGTCAAACCCCACAGAACTATACACAATAAAAAATAAACACTAACATAAGCAAACTATAAAAAGGAAAAATCACCCAGGAAGTCAGGAGATCCCAGGATAGACGGGGACTATGACAAATGAATCTATATTACAAATGTATGACATAACAGTACTGGGGCAGGGCAGTTGGAAAATGGTTCTTTCACTAGAAATTATAAGGGTAGTAACAAAAGTAACTACACTATATTTTTGTTGGAAATCTGTTTCTGAATTCTGAATCTCTCAATTCTGAAACTGTTTTACATGTATACAGAGATGAGCAAAATGGACGGTACATGCGGGTGCTAGGTTTCTCAATGCTGAAGAGGGAAGTTACAGACCAGCCGGAAGAAAAGGTAATACTCCACTAGAGTCAACATTAGTATGAATTCATATTTATGAATCTGTATACATAAACATGTACATATACAGACACATATGTACAGATAAGTAGGTACAGAAATAATAACAAATATGTGTGCGTACATGAATTTCTAGACATGTACTACCTAGCTCTGTCTGCTGGCATAGCCTAGAAACAATGACACCCCAGTAACAAGTACTTGTAGCAGTCAGATCTTGGTTTCTAAATACCATTATCCATTAAAAGCAGCCAGGGCTGCTTGGAGAAATGGCTGATTCTAGGGCTGGGACAAGGAACATACAAGATGAGCCTGGAGCATCTTGCAGTATCAGAAAGTCAGAGAGTACTCAAAAAATAAAAGGACAGGGCATGCAAAAGGGACACCTTAAAGAATTCCCAGTAGCTAAAGAACAGAACAATTTATTTAAATAAATAACAAAATAAATAACATATTACTGGATTACAATCCACAGTATAAAATATGCATGAATCATTACTGATATAAATAAATAACTGACTAAGCAGATGGGGTGACAAAACAAATCCCTATAGAAAAAGCCCAAATAATAAATGTAGCTATGCCACCTACAGGTCACCTTTTGAGTACAAGCTAAACTCAGTGACTCACTTCTAGAGAACTAAGTATGTACGGAAGGGGAAAAAGAATAACTAAAATGGAGATACCTGGCAAACACTCACTACAGCTGAACCAAGTGACTGAGGTTAACACTAGGGATGTCCTGTTGTTACCAGGTACCGGTTAAATGATGTGATGAGAAGGGCATGCCACCACTGTGGCATTCTTTCCAAAAACCCATAACCGCAGTCTAACCATGAGAAAAACATCAAATGAACCCACTTTGAGGGACATTCTACAAAATAACTGACCATATTCCAAAAAATTGTCATGGTGACAAACAGCAAAGAAAGACTGAGAAACTGTCACAGACCAGAGAAGAATAAGGAGAAATGACAACTAAGTGCAATGTGGGATCCTAAACAGAAAAGGATTTTACTGGAAAAAACTGGTGAAATCCAAGTAAAATCTGGTACATTAATAGCAACATACCAATGTTGTTCTGATAAATAAATGTACCATGGAAATGCAATGAATGATAATAAAACTGGATGAGGAGTGTATAGGAATTCTTTATACTATCTGCAAATTTTCTATAAATCTAAAATTATTCCAAAACAAAAAGTTTACGTTTAAAAAAATACAAAAATTAATTTTCAAAACACTCCCCCAAACAACTGCAGGATACATATTATCCTCATATGCAAATGGACTATTCACCAAGGTCAACCATATACTGGGCCATAAAACACATCTTAATACATTTCAAAAGATCAAAATATTATGGAGTATATTCTCTGACCTCATCAGAATTAAACTGGAAATCAATAATGGTGAGATACTACAGAAGTCTAAATGTTTGGAATTAAACAATGCATTCCTAAATAACTAATAGATCAAAGAATGAACCAAAATCCAACACACATTCCGGAAAAAAAAAAAAAACTGTCAGCAAACTAGGAATAGAAAGGAACCTTCTCAACTCAGCGAAGGGAATCTACAAAACACCTATAGCTTACAACATATTTAATGGTAAAACACTGACAGTTGTTCTCCTAAGATTTAGGAAGAAGGCAAAGATGTCTGTTCTTACTACTTCTATTCAACATCTGCACTGGAAGCTCTAGTTAGTACAATTAAGGTAAGAAAAAGAAACAAAGGGCATTTGGATTGGAAAGGAAGAAGTAAAACTCTATATTCACAGAGGACCTGATCCTCTAGGTACAAAATCTGATGGATTCTACAAAAAAGTTATTGTACAAAAAGCTTTAATTTCAGTGACAACTGACACTTGTCACCAATGATAAAATTCAAGACTTTAAGCATAAATTAGAATTTGAATACACTTGGATCCGCCACCATGAACTTTAGCTTCCTATTAAGATTTTGGTGATGAGATCAGAGGTAACATTAACAAGTACAAATCACTGATGTTGTATAACGAAAAATGTCAACATTTGGCAGGTCTGAAAAACTCAGCAAGCCACTATTTTCCAAATGACCAGCACATGATGTTATAAAATCACGCACTGGCAAAAGATCCCTACAAAGTAAAAAAAAAAAAAAAAAAAAAGAATTTTAATGTAACAGTATTAAAAGTTCTTTGATATGGTTTCAGACTCCATGTTATAAATCACCTTTAAGAAACTATCACCTGTTGAATTTCTGTGTAGTACAAAATATAATACACCTTCCTTTTCTAACAACCTATGTATAAGGCTGGGGTTTTTTTGTTTTTTTTTTTAAGTAGGCTTCATGCCCAGCCCGGAGCCCAATGCAGGGCTTGTGTTCATGACCCTGAGATCACAACCTGAGCTGAGATCAAGAGTCAGACATTTTTAACCGACTGAGCCACCCAGGTGCCCCACAGCTGAATTTTCTAAGGCTAAGCTTTCTTTCAATACTCCAACTAAACAAACTGCAACGGACTCAATGCAGAATCCTGCTATCGACTATTAAGCCAAACATTAACGAGATTTGCAAAAATGTAAATCAATGCCATTCTTCTACTTTCTTTGTTTGGAAAATAGTTATTTTTCTTAAAAAATATGGTAATTATATTAACATAATGGCTTTATTATGTTTTTAATGAACTAATTAATAAACACTTTTTAAACTTCTCAGTTTAATTTCTAATAAGGTAAATATTAATACATATAAACCATATAAACAAAAGCTGTTTGGGGTTCTCAAGTATAAAGGGGTCTTGAGATCAAAAAGTTTGAGAACCACTATGGTAAACGCTAGAACAATGTCCTTCCGTAGCAAGAGGAGATGGGATCTACCATGTAAACAGAGAGGCAGACTTTGAACAGAAGCACACAACAGACAGTAAGTTAGAGTAAATGGGTACAGATGCTGGCCGTAGGGGTCAGGAAGATATCGTAAGTAACTCATTCCTAAGTCAGTGAAGAGAAGGTTCAAGGGCTACATTTTAAAGATACAACATATGAAAGACTCCAGACTACCGCCCATCACTCATCCCCTCTAAACCTTAGAAAACATCTCTAGAAGTGACCAATGTCAACAACAAAGGGTATCCTATCGGAAGCAGCACAGCTGTTTGTCCAGAGCTTTAAAAAAACACTTTGAAAAGGAAAAACGGAGAAGGAGGAAGAATATTTTAAGCATGGGAAATGGGATTTGGGGACCTCAGAAACAGAAGCAAGCAAACTGCATATTATTAACTTTGTGGTTAGAACAGAGAATGAGGCAGAGTGTAGAGTGATGTAAGAACGGCTAGGAAAGGTTAGGGTCAGATGGAAAAGAAAACAAAAATGTAGGAAATACTCAGGCTTACCTGTCAACTCCATCCCAGCGATATCCAGGCCAGATATTGAATCTGTTGGGAGGAGGGGCAGGACCACTGTAGCGAGGTCTCACTGGTGAGAGGAGAGAGGGAGAAGTTAGTTACCTATATAACTCAACCCAGAGTCGGGTGGCAGTGGGAACAAAAATTTTATACAGAAATCTCTAGTGAGCTGAACACAAATTTCCAAATACAAGGAACCTAAAACACTGTATGGGAGAGCCTTCTCTGCACCTGACTATGTATCATCAAGCTAAAGACTATCTCTCTTTACACAAGTCACCTTCACCTCTGACGAGTCCCAGAAGGCTCACCTTTCTTATTCTTGTTCTCCTTAGCCTTATTCTTCTTGATAAAGTTGGCCATGGGGTCCCCCTCTCTTTCCTGTTCTCGCAGCATCCGATCCAGATCTTCATCATCAATGTAGCGCGCCAGAGGCTTTTGCATTTCCTTCACTGCATCCTCCACATTTTGTTGCTGCTGCCGGCTCTGGGCAAGCCTGGGCAAAAAGAACCAAGAGCGTATGCTGTCCCATTTAACATTTGCACTCACAATGAGCGGACCATACTGCTACATTTGGGGAACTTCCTTTTCCCAGCAGCGTCGGCCAAATATTGAAAAGAGCAAAACTAGAATACCAATGCCAAGTAAGGAGTACCCCAGTATCTTAGGAGGGAGACCGAGCACACTGAACCTTCCATTCCTGAAACAGCTGTGAAGGTGCAACGAACTAACCCACTGGTCAGAAAAGTAGAGAATGACCTCCTCCAGTCAGCACAGTCTTGTTCTCCATTTCAGTGGTTCTCTTACCCTTTTCCCCATTGAGCATACAGCTCCTCTCTCTCCGAGTCCTTCTCTGCTTTTCTCCTTTGCTCTAAACGTTCCAGTTTCAAATTCCTCTTACGACCAGACTTATCTCGAAATACAGTTTCAGCATACTGGAATTCAGCTGCAAAGGAAAATTATACTTTTAAAGATAAACACCCAGGTATCAGAACTGGGAATAATATTCTAACAGTTGAAA